>NC_134455.1:132785574-133410574 GCF_047948215.1 Lycorma delicatula
TGGACGAAGCAGGAGCGATATAAAATGCCGAATAGCACAAGCGAAACGAGCCATCAATCAGAAATATAATTTGTTTCATAAAAAAATAATTTAAACGTCAGGAAAACATTTTTGAAACTATATGTTTGGAGCGTAGCTTTATATGGAAGTGAAACTTGGACGATCGAAGTACCTGAAAAGAAAAGATTAGAAGCTTATGAAATGCGGTGCTACAGGAGAATGTTAAAAATCAGATGGGTGGATAAAGTGACAAATGAAGAGGTGTTGCGGCAATTCGATGAAGAAAGAAGCATTTGGAAAAATATAGTTAAAAGAAAAGAAAGACTTATAGGCCACATATTAAGACATCTTGGAATAGTCGCTTTAATATTGGAAGGACAGGTAGAAGGAAAAAATTGTGCAACCAGGCAATTGGGATATGTAAAACAAATTGTTAGGAATGTAAGATGTAGGGGGTATACTGAAATGAAACGACTAGCACTAGATAGGAAATCTTGGAGAGCTGTATCAAACGAATGAAATGATTGAAGACAAAAAAAAAATTACGATACTCGCTATCGATATAAAATGCCTACTGTTTATCATTTAAAGATAAGTTAATCCATTTTTTATCACTAATTATTTCATTCCTCAGGGAACGTTCAGAGGTTAATGTGAATTATCTATGCGTCGATTTATTATTTCCGTTACGTGTCAAGAATTACTAATGTTAGTTTTCAACTAGTGTACCTCATAGAATAATGTTCTAAAAATAATTGAAGATTTCTTTAATTAAACAAATTTATTCTTAATGAACTGTTTTTTTTGTATGTTTTAGGGGTGCTATTATTAAATTTATGTTTAATCTAACCTTTTATTCAGGAGGACAGTAAGCGGCAATATCAGTGAGGACATTCTGAAATAAATTACGATTTCTTTGACGATGATGCCACTTGAATTCTAAAAAATAAATTTATCATTCTTCTACCTGTATCATACCGCATTTTGTTACAGTATTTCGCGAATTTCCATACTTTGTGTATGGGCTCACTCCGTGGGATAAGATACCCGTCTTGTGACGATTCCGGTCACCACGCTATCCCCTTTGTCTCTTTCCATGGTAGGCTTTACCGGAGGTCATCTTCTAGACCCTTAGACTGATAGACATCAGTAATCAGCTTGGTCTCTGTCAGAATGCCACCGATGCAAATGCCACAAATGTCATTTCTATTTGTGTAGAAAACCTACCAAAATTACCACACAATCAAAAATTAATGTAAACTACTGTTAAAAACTGGGCTGAGTTGAAACAAACGTTTAAATTTTGAGTTTTATCCTAACTACAAAAACCAAACGAGCTCATTCCGCAACTTCGTGAAATCTCAAAATAGAAAACTACGAAACGCCTATCCTGGTGACAAAAACGCCCAGACGGTACCCAAGCCATCCTCAGCGACTCTTTCGAGAACCAAATACTTCATAAAATTCCCCACAATCACCCATACGGCTTGGTTTCTAGAAAATAAATTTATATCTACGTAAGAACCAATTTCTTCGAGCTGCTTCATAACCTTCAAAATCGCCTATCCTTATACCGTTGACAAACATACAAAACATGAAAGACATCATCTAAAATGCCGTACCCGGGACAAAAACCCGAATCAACTAGGTCAAAACAAACCAATCTGTTTCTAAAAGCACCATGACCTGAAAGAAATTGTGTGACATACTTGTTCGGAGACATCCAAGAGGCACCCCTCAGACTCTTCACATCGGGAAATAAACTACGAATATAATAACACTCATCAGCCGTCTCATCCCATCTAACTTTCCAGATGGAACCCACTATCCTCAATCTCCCTAATCTTATTTTTTTTTTAAAGAGGTGGAGGAACCCCATTTACGGGCACCTAAGCAGTGTCGGGCTCGCTAACAGGTTCCGCCATTTATAACCAAGGGCGTATGTATACCTGCGCACTACCAACTAAACCTCCACCCATGGTTTCCCCTTTCCTAGTAATGCTTATAAAAGAATTTCATCAGAAGGGGGAATCGCACGCACATACAGTCATAACAAACCAACAGATGTCACAAACAACACCACTGGAAGCAACACATACAGCATGTGAAATAGAAACACCGACAAGACCCGATAGATACACACCCATACAGCAGTCAAGACAGAAATCTTAAATAGTCACACCTACCAGTGGCCACCATCAGACGCATGAGCAGAGTGTCCCCGGCCTCATCGCATCGAGGCGACCACCACACGTACGAGGGATCCCCTAGGCACTCAGCCGAGAACCTGTCCGTTCCCGCGTCTTCCAGCTCCATTCTCCTCTGCGGGACTCGTTATATAAATGCAGCCTCCTCATGACCGTCCTAACGAATCTTTCCACTGTGCCTCACCTTGTAATAGGATTCGTAGGGTATCTTCAGGGCGAAACGTGCTCACATCTCAGGTTGCCGAGCATCTCTCTACGCTCTACGGCGAATCGCGGGTACAGAAAGAATACATGTCGGGTAGTCTCTTCCACCTCGCACTCCGGGCAATTCTCAGACAGGTCTAGCCCGAATCTATACAAATAAGACCTGAATCCTCCATGATCCGCCTGGAATTGTATTAACCCAAAACTCAGAGTGCCATGGGTCTTCCGGCACCACCCTGATGTCCACAATAAGGCGGTGGGTCCACCCAGTCCATAAAAGTGCTGCGGTCAATTTCTAACTCCACAAAATTTGACTGATGCTAAGCCCTTTGTCCAAATGTTAATGAAGAATACTATATTCTGAAATGATAATTTAGAACAGTTCAGAAGTATTTTGGCGTAACCGTTGAAATTCTGTACACCGTTCTGGAAGCACGTCTACTGATCCCGCGCACTCATTCGTAAGATCATGTCGTACTCCCGTTCACGTCTACGCGGATTGTATAGAATTCCGTGTTCCTGGAAAAATAAAACGGCATCGTTTTCATTTGTAACGCGTTTAACAAAACGCACAAAATTAATGATAGACGACGGAAAGATAAAATAAGACTGGATGATGTTGTTCGAGTGATGATTAGCTACATTTGACTATTGTTGCGTAACCGGCTAGATACGGATCTGTATAACGTGCATGATTTGGAGTATACGAAGGCATGGCACGTATAGTGATTCACTATTTTGCTATACAGATATAACAAATATTAATAAATCGACTAAAGAAATTAATAGCTACATTATTACTATTAAATTAATTAATAAATTTTGGCACATTACGGAAGAGTAAAATAATAGATTTATTGTTCGAGGTGTACGAGAAAAGTAATGGGACTGACTGTTTACTTACCAAAGTTTTTATTTTTTTCAAACAATATTATCCTCTTCAAAGTAGTTTTCTTGGGTAGCTATACACCGGCGGAGTCGTTGTTCCCACTCCTGGTAGCAGCGCTGGAAGTCTTCAACTGGTAGGGCTTTTAACTGGTTGGTCACAGTCTTTTGAATGCTCTCCAGAGTTCCAAAATGACGTCCTTTTAAGACATGTTTCAATTTCGGGAAAATTAAAAAGTCACAAGGACTAAAATCAGGTGAATAGGGGGTTGAGGAACCGCAGGAATGCGTTTTGAGATCAAAAATTCACTGATGGAAATGGCCGTGTGATACGGGGCATTGTCATGATGAAGCATCCACTTGTCTGCAATGACTGGTCTCACGCGAATCACTCTTTTCCTGGCCTTTCAAGGACACCTTTGTAAAACACTTGATTAACAGTTTATCCAGGAGGAACAAATTCTTTATGGACGATTCCCCTACCGTCAAAAAAACAAATCAGCACGGTTTTGATGTTTGATTTGCTCATTCGACATTTTTTCGGTCGAGGAGATGACGGAATGTGCCATTCTTCGCTTTGCCACTTTGTTTCAGGATCGTACTGAAATATCCAGGATTCATCATCTGTAATCACACGATTGAAGAATTTTTGGTCGTTTTCAATCCTCTGAAGAAGATCAACGCACACGTTTCTTCGATTGTCCTGTTCCGTTGTGAGGTTTTTGGCACCAATTTCGCACAAACCTAATTTCTCATGTCCAAATCGGCTGTCAACATTTGATGTACGGTGAAAGCCTTTAAATTTAACTGTTCACTCATCAACCTTATTGTTAAACGACGGTCTGATCTCACAAGAACCCTCACACGCTCAACGTTTTCGTCAGATTTTAAAGTCGAAGGTCTCCCTGAGCGAGGTTGATCTTCAACGTTTTCTCGGCCTTCGAAAAATGATTTGTGTCAGCGGAAAACTTGGGCTATTGATTAGCAATGTTCCCCATCGGCCTGTTTCAACTTTTCAAAGGTCACACTCGGGGATTCCCCAAGTTTAACACAAAACTTGATCGCATAACGTTGCTCTAAATTCCGATGCTCCATTTTCGTAACACACAACAACTGATGGCAATGTCAAAAATAATGTGTTGGCTGAACGGAGTTGAAACTCGTACTGAACATGTGGAAGGGATGAACAAACCGGTCTAGCACAGACCGGTAGACACACCGTTGCCAGATCGCTCGCAGTGTTACCAATCTCATTACCTTTCTCACACACCTCGTATATTTGCAGCAATGGTTGTTTTTAAATAATAGATAATAAATTTTCATAATAACAATTAATTTTTCTAAGAAATAAAAGACTACTAGTTGAAGAGAGATTGTTTACTACAATCGAAATGGTAAAAATATTAGTAATATTGTAATTAAATTGTAAAATTTTCTGCAAAGGAATGTAATAATTAAAGTAAATTGTATCCAAACAAATTATAATGAAATTGTAAACCGTACGGTAAGAGTCTTGCAGATATCATTTCCGCTCAAAAAAACAAAAATTTCTGTAATATATATAAAACTGTTTTTAAGAAAATGATACTGATATAATAAAAAGGTAAGATACTACATTTCTATTATTATCAAAATATATTATTAATTTAGAATTTTGTTTCAAAAAATATATGTTAAATATACGAGATCTGTAAATAAAGTAATGAGACTGGTTAAAAAAAAAAATTAATTTACAATACAATTAAACATGGACTGTTATCACCTTCGAAATAGTTCCCTTGGGAAGCCACGCAACGCTTCAAACGGTTTTTCGATAGTGCAGTGAGACAAAGTGTATTGTCATGATGCAGCATCATAAATAAAATCAAAGCCATACTAACTTGTTTCTTCGATTGTAATGGAATTGTCCATAAGGAGGTTTTGTCTTCAGGACAGACTGTAAATCAATATGTTTACCGAGAAATTCTTCAAAAACTGCGGAAAAGATTTGCCCGCGTGAGACCAGCCATCAAAGACAACTGGATGCTACATCATGACAATGTACCTTATCATAGGACTCTCAATTAATGAGTTTTTGTCAAAGAACATTCCTGTAGTTCTTCAACCACCTTATTCACGCAACTTGAGTCCCTGCGACTTTTTCCTGTTCCCGACTATAAAAATACACCTCAAACAACACCATTTTGGAACAGTAGAAAACATTAAAATAATGTAACCGACTATCTGAAGGATATTCCCGGTTTCTGAGTTCCAACAATGCTATGAAGAGTGAGAAAACCATTTGAAGCGTTGCGTGGCTTCCCAAGGGAACCATTTCGATGATGATAACAGTCAATGTTTAATTGTATTGTAAATTAAAATTTTTTCTTATAATTTTCGATTGTAAATAAAACGTTTTTCTGAACCAGTCTCATTACTTTATGAACAGACCTCGATATACAATAATAAATAATAAACAACGTTTAAGCGTTCCATATAACAAGAAAAAAAAGAAAAATTGTTACAAAACTCTTATCGACCCGATTCCATTTGTATGTAATACAAGGATAAGTCAATTATTATCCGCAATGTAGTTATACATTTTATTGCAATACAAATAGGAAACTTACATGACATCATTTTTCAACATAGTCCCCTTGCATTTCAACGCACTTGGTCTATCGTTGCACAGGCTTACTGATGCACTCGTAAAAGAAGGTTTTCGGTTGAGCTGCGAGCCAGGAATCCTTGTGAGTCCCAAAAAACCTAAGCGTCAGTTTTCCTGCGGACGGTTGGGTCTTGAACTTTTTTTTTCAGGGCGAATTTGGATGTTTCCATTCCATACTCTGCCGTTTACTGTCCGGCTCGTAGTGATGGATCCGTGTTTCGTAACCACTGATGATTCTGTCTAAGAAGATGTCCCGTTTGTTACCATAGCGATCCAAATGTTTTTGGCAGATGTCCAAGCGCGTTTGTTTATGCGACTGTGTGAGTTGTTTTGGGACCTGATTTGCACAGACTTTATGAAATCCAAGTGTTTTGTGGATGATTTCGTAGGAAGAACCGTGACTAATTTGCAGACGATGTGCCACTTCATCGATAGTTACTCGTCCGTCTAAGAAAACCATGTCACGTGCACGCTAAATGTTTTCCTCATTTGTGGCGGTAAACGGTCGTCGTGCATAACACTTGTGTGACCGTTTTTGAATTTTTCAATCGATTCGTAGACACTCCGTTCTCCGTTGCGGCAACACACTGTTCCCGTACTGTACCGAAAGTCTTCGATGAATTTCAGCCCCTGATACACCTCCCGACCACAAAACACCGATCACTGAACGTTGCTCTTCTTTGGTGCAAACAGAAAGCGGAGCAGCCATGGTTAATGGCAGGGCAGCGATAATGGAACTAACCTAGCAGCATCAAACCTGCACAGACATAACATCAATTAACCACGCATGCGTCATCTACGCAACACGACAGTACTACCAACATAAAAAAAATATAACTAAATTGCGGATAATAATTGACTTACCCTCGTACATATCAAATTAACAAAAATAATACAATTTTTATGATTATTCGTTGTTTAATAAGTGAAATAGTATAAAATAGCATCATTTTTTAAAAAATGTTTTTTTATATTACAGAAATTTTGTTTTTCGAGCGCAAGAAATAATTTTTTTTTTACCTCTGGGACCACCGTTAGGTATTGTTTCAGAGGATAAGATGAATGATTTGTAGTGTGTGTGAAAATGCCATGCCTGATCGGGATTCGAACGCGGCACCACCGGATGAAAGTCGAGACGCTACCACTCGCACTACGGAGGCCGGCAACAAATGATATCTCTCTCTCTCTCTCTCTCTCTCTCTCTCTATCTCTCTCTCTTTTCTGTTTAGCCTCCTGAACCACCGTTAAGGTATTACTTCAGAGGATGATATATGTATGAATGTAAATGAAGTGTATTTGTACAGACTCCGGTCGACCGTTCCTGAGATGTGTGGTTAATTGAAACCCAACTACTAAAGAAAACCGGTATTCACAATCTAGTATTCAAATCCGTATAAAAGTAACTGCCTTTACTAGGATTTGAATGTTAGAACTCTTGACTTCGAAATCAGCTGATTTACGCTGACGAGTTCACCACTAGACCAACTCGTGACGCGGTGCCGGATCTTTTCGGTATTCAGTGTGCTGTTACCTGACTGTTACCTATGGATTCCTTGGTGGCTCATCAGTGCCAACACATCGCAGCATGTTGGACCTCACCAGCAAGGCTGTCCACCCAGTCCTATTCTAGCCAACACCTTGTCTTCTCTCATCGGAGTATTTCTGTAGTACGACTTGTCTAACAAAACTAGCAATATTATTCCAGTTTAACTCGCTTCTTAGCATGTATTCAATTGTTGTCTCTGGAGTTATACCTGTGAGTGCCTTACTACGTCTAAGTGTGTCCCACCTATTGCACTCATAAAAGGTATACTCAGCATCATCTATCTCGTTGCAGTAATTGCAAATTGGTTCTTCTCTCTTGCCTATTTTGTGTAGGTAGTTATTGAAGGAACCATGTCCTGTAAAAAACTGCAATAGGTGATGATAAACCTCACCAAATCTTCTCGACAACCACGGTTTGATGTTGGGGATGAGGCTGCTCGTCTATCGACCCACACCTTCTTGCGACCATCTTTCCTGCCAGATATTATAAACAGCACCTGACCTCTTTTTCTGGCTTACCTTGTGCCCTCTCCACCCTTTTTTTGCGAATAGGTCAATAGGAGGTCAATAGGGTGCGTAGGACACTGTCCTGTATGCGGACACGACACCTAGGAGCACACGCCTGTGCGTCTTGGCTAGTCTCTCCTTGTTGCGCCTGATGGCGATAGAGCGCATTCTGCGATGACATAATGATGTTTAAACTTTTTATCATCCTTTCTGCCTTGTTGCATACACTGTCTATGAGCTCAGTGTATCTACCGTTTTTCTGGGGGATGACTCCTAAGTACTTGATGTTATTCGCTTCTTCTATAGCATGACCGTTGATAGAAATATTAAACGGTTCTAGCACTCTTCTACCCGTAAAGCCAATACACCGGAATTTTTCCGTAGACAGTTGCAGACCCCTGGACCTCAACCACTCCTGTATAGTGTCGATGGCCGCATACACCCTCTCCCGCACCTCCAAGACCGTCCTTCCCTCTACGAGACTGCAAGGTCATCTGCAAAGCCAGGACCTGGACGCCGTCAGGAAACTCCTTCTGAAGGTGTTCATCTATAATCACCAGCCACAACAACGGCCCCAGATCAGAGCCCTGCGGAACTCCACCGTGCATTTGAAAATGTACTGTTTCCTCCTGTGCTTCCGCCAGACATCCTCTGTTGGACAAGTAACATTCAATTTGTCTACGTAGGTATGGGCTGAGGCCCCTAGCCGCAATTGCGTCATCAATGTGACCCCAACCAATAGCTCCGAACGCGTTTTTTATGTCTAGTGACAGCATCAGTGGAATTCTCCTGGTTCGCCAAGTGCCTCTCTTCACCTCGTCGGCCCATTCCGAAATTCGGCAGATGGCCTGCGTGGATCGCTCCCGCATAAACCCGTACTGGTTAGTTCTGATTCCGGCTCCCTCTTCTAGTTCTTTGATGATGCGGCCAGCCAGCATCTTTTCTACTAGCTTCCCCATCGTGTTAAGGAGGCTCAGGTGTCTATAGGTTATATCTTCCTCCGAAGAGGTACCTTTAGGTAGGATACCACTCTGGCCTCCTTCCAGCAGTCGGGAAGTCTCCGTTCTCCATGCCGTGGCTGGCAATCTCGAGCATCTCTCAGGGAGCCTTCTGAACCAGCCCCTTGATTACTGCTGCGGGAATCTTGTCCGGGCCAGGGCTCTTTTTGGTTGCCAAACTCCTCGCCGCAAGTTGTAGCTCTTCCATAGTGAATCTTTTATTGTCGCAAGGTGTGGATCTCACGATATCAGGCACTGTATGCGGGAACAACCTGGCTACCCACTTTGCAATACTGGTCTTATTGAGAATAGGCTAAGTCTCCCGAACTTTTTGGTCACAATACGATATGCCTGGCTCCAAACTTGACCCGGATATTTCTCAGCATCTATTGACTGTCATAAGACAGCCACTTGGCAGACTGTTCACGGGATGCCTAAGCTGGGGCTGCTTTCCGGTTTGCTGGAAGGTGGCTTTGGTGAGGGTACTTCTGAAACCTGGAAAGGATCCTGGTGAGGTCGGCAGTTATCGACCCATCAGCCTCTTGCCGGTTCTCGGCAAGTTGCTTGAAAGGCTGGTTGTGGAACGGCTCGAGGAAAGCATCGATATGAGCTGTATTCTAAATCGAGGCCAATATGGCTTCATGAAAAGGGTTGGCACCGAGGATTGCATCTTAAATGCTCTTACCGAGGTGGAAAGCGCCGAATGCTTTGGCTATTTTTATTGATATAGAGGCAGCATTTCCTTCCTTGTGTTGGAGTTCTGTCCTTTATGCTTTGGAGCGCCGCAATGTTCCCGAAGCCATGCAGGCCGTGGTAAGAGACTATTTGTCTAACTGTACGGCTCTGTTTAAAGATGCGCACCTAGTTGTGGAAAAATCCGTCACCAGGGGAAGCCCGCAGGGTTCCGTTCTCGGTCTCCTGCTGTGGAACCTGGTGTTCGACGGATTTCTGGGGTTGACATTCCCAGAAGAGTCACGGCCCAGGCTTTCGCCGATGACTGTCTCCTTTTAGTGCGTGGAAATTCACGACCGCAGCTAGAAAGTAGAGCGCAGGCGGCTTTGACAACAGCCGAAGGCTGGATGGACATGCAAAACTTAAAGATTTCTGTGCCCAAGACGAAGTTCATGCTTGTGAAGGGCGCAGACAAATTATCATGCAGTCGAAACCCCCACATAGGGTATTTTTTTTTTTTTTTTTTTTTTTTTTTGTGGAGGGCGAAAAACTTCTGTACGTTATCATCGCCCGGGTATTTTTTTTTTATGAAAAAAAAATAAAAGTAATTAAAATTAGTACGTAAAACTAAAACTTAAAATAAAAATAAAACAAAACAGTTAAACAAAGTCCGAGATGGGTGTAAAAGGCCCATTCTCGGATAACAAGAGCACAAAAATGATACAAAAAAGTTTTAAAAAAATAAGCAACAAACATAAAACATAGAACTAGGTTAAAACTAAAATAAAGAAATTAAATAAAACTTAAAACTAAGTTAAAAAAATAAAACTTAAAACTAATATCACTAGAATCTTAAAACTAATATCACAGACTGAGTCATTAAAACATAAAAGTTAAAATAATAAATAAAAAAACTATATAAAAAATAAAATTTAACAGATTCGGATAGGGAGTGTAAAAGGCTCCCTCCTCGGTTAACAAAATCAAATCTATTAAAAACTTTTCTAGAATAAGTTATATACCCGACAATGTTAAATTTTTTGGGTTAACCCTACACTACGCAGAAAAAGGAACAACCGGTTTAAAACTTCATTGTCGTTGCACAACACACCACGGATGTTTCTGGGTAATTTAAACTTACGACGCAATGCCACATAACATATGCAGTCTACGAGTATGTGGTGCACAGTCATGCGGCAGTTGCATCGTGTGCATAGGGGTGCTTGTTTTCTTGTCATCAGGTGTCCGTGTGTGACCCTGGTGTGTCCTATCCGCAACCGACAGAGGGCTACTTCCTCACGCCGAGATTTTCTACCAGAGGAGTCCCATGGCAACATAGAATTTTTAATCTGCCGGAGTTTATTATCTACAGTAGCCGTCCAGTCACCTTGCCACTTTGCTCTTAGTGATTGTTTTACATAATTAATAAAATCAGAAGTAGCAGCTCGGGTGGTGAAAGGAGGCTGGTTACATGCTTCTTTGGCAGCGGAATCTGCATGTTCATTACCTAAAATCCCTACGTGGCTTGGGACCCAGCAAAAAGTTACTTCTGTGTTGCGATTATTAAACTCAGCGATTGCGTTGTAAATTTCAATGACGATAGGATGTGTGGAATAAAAGTTTTTTAATGCTTGGAGAGCACTACACGAGTCACTGCAAATAAGAAATTTTCTATATTTAGGGTTAATGATGTTTAGAGCCTTATTTATAGCGTATAGTTCAGCGGTAAACACACTCGTAATACCGGGTGGACCAAACATATAAGTTCTTTCATTGACAACAAATGCACAGCCAACGGTATCGTTTTGTTTCGATCCATCACTGTATACAACCGTGTCTGGTTTCATCTTGGAGAGAACACACTGAAACATTTGCTGGAAGACAATAGGTAGTGTTGATTGTTTATTGTATGTCGTAAGGTCAAAAGTAAAATTTATAAGGTTTATTCTCCATGGAAGATATGAGCAAGGATAGGTAGGAAAGAATGACGGTGTGTCAACGTTTATATGCTGCAGCAGACGCTGGGTACCCACACCTACAGGTGCAGTACGACGTGGATGGTCCTCATACTTTCCTAGATTAGGATTTCTAAAGACTGACTCAAGAACCGGGTGATTTAGCTGTCCTCTGAGACGAGCAAAATAAGATAATAAAAGCTGGTCTCGTCTATCCCAAAGTGATGGTTCACCACAGTCTACAAGTAAGCTTGCGACAGGACTTGATCTAAACGCGCCTGTGGCAAGCCGAAGGAAAGCATGATGTACACTATCCAGCATTTTAAGCACGGTTTGACGAGCTGAAAAGTAGGCGACAAAACCATAATCTAAACGGGAGCGAACAAAGGAATAGTAAAAACGTATCATACATGACCTATCGGCTCCCCAGTTGGTGTTAGTAAGGACTCGCATCATATCTAGAAGTTTGGAACATTTTGTTTTTAATTCTTTTATATGTTTGACCTAAGTAAGTCGGCTATCAAAAAATAAACCTAAAAACTTGATGTAGGTAGAAATAGTAATAGTCTCTCCGTTCAGAAAAACTTGCGGAATAGAAGGGTTTCGTAGCCGAGAAAAAACTACACATTTTGTTTTTTCGGATGAAAATGTGAAACCAGTAATCCTGGACCAAGTTTCAAGGTGAGATATAGTGTTATGCAGTAGTCTCTCTGCTGTAGTTGTTGAACGGCTTGCAATGTAAATAGCAAAATCGTCAGCAAATAGAGAACATGAGACAGGAGCCTGCACACATTTGGTAATACTGTTTATGGCTACAGAAAATAAGGTGGCACTTAATACACTACCTTGGGGCACTCCATTCTCCAAGATGACACTATCTGAGAGCGAATCATCCACCCGAACACGAGCCGTTCGGTGATTTAGGAATCCCCGGATAAAAGCAAGCATATTGCCCTTGATTCCCCATTTATGGGGAATCAACTTACCCTTACTTACCCTTTGAGAGTGTTAAGAATACCACGTCGCCAGGCTGTGTCATACGCCTTTTTTATATCGAAGAAGATAGCGACGAGGTGCTGGCGATTTAGGAAAGTGTTTTGTATGGCTGTTTCTATTGAAACTAAATGATCAATGGAAGATCGTCCTTGTCGGAAACCACACTGTACTGGCGATAGAAAGCCATGTTTCTCCAAGTACCATGTAAGGTTGCGGTATACCATTCTCTCCATTATTTTACTCAAAACGCTTGTTAATGAAATAGGGCGGTAGCTAGAGGGGTTGGTTTGGTCTTTACCAGGTTTTAGTACTGGTATAATAAATGCTTCTGACCAGCCGGGTGGGAAGACTTGTTCGGAGAATAAACCGTTGAAAATATTCAAAAGTTGTTGTAGTGCCGAATTAGGAAGGTGTGAAAGCATGGAAAGGCGAATGTTGTCCGGTCCAGGGGAATTGACCCGTGAGTTTTTAAGTGCATGTAACAATTCCTTAAATACGAATGGAGTGTTTAATTCACCAACCCAATCACCAATGTTTAACGATAATACTTCTATTTATATCTTGTACCTTTTAAAATCGTTATTATATGATGAGGTGACAGACACCGAGCGGAAAGATTTTGCTAGACTATTTGCCTCTTCCGAGGGTGATGAAAGGAGTTCTCCTTCATCAATAAGACCGAGAATAGATTGTTTCGGTGATCCGACAATTGCACGAATTTTCTTCCATACAGTAGACGTGGGAGTAGTGCGTGAGATAGTGCTCACGTATTTCGTCCGTGAATTCCTCTTAGCGTCCAAGAGTATCCGACGGCACTACGCTCTAGCCCTGCGGTATAAATTTAGATGTTCTGTTGCAGGCCTACGATTAAATTTGCGTAGTGCCTGCCGTCGATTCCTAATAGCATATTTGCAATTATCGTTCCACCATGGAACGAAAGGACGTCTAAGATTACTCGATGTTTGTGGGATATATCTGTTGGCATTCTCAAGTATAATGGACGTAAAAGAAGAATATTGGTCGAGGGTGTTCGCTCCATCGTCATACTGCGATTGGAATGCTTTATGGTATCCGTTCCAATCTGCCTTTTCAATAATCCATCTCCGTGGCCTTCTTTTAATCTCGCAGTCTACACCGAAACCAATAATAATTGGTCTATGATCACTGCCGTGAAAGTCATCATAAACAGACCAATTAAAATGAGGGAGCACATTCGGTGAGCATATGGAGAGATCAAGGTTAGATACAGTACCAGATGATAAGGACATGAATGTGTGTGATCCATTATTCAGTAGGCAAAGGTCAAAGTCTTGTCTCAATCTGTTTATCATATTTCCTCGAGTGGAGCAGAAGGTTGAGCCCCAGGAAATATGATGGGCATTGAAGTCTCCTACTATTAACGATGGAGATAGTATTTGCGTGAGGAGATTTGAGACATCTAAAGCACTGAACTCAGTGTTCGGTGAGAGATACAGATTGCAGATATGCAATTTGAAGGGAATAAAGACCTTTACTGCAATAGCAGGAATGACAGTGGTTAGTTGAATTCTTGTAGCTGACACCCCATTCTTCATGAAAATCGCTACTCCACCACTCTCCCTACTGTCTACTAGGCAGTCGTATCTCTCATAGAAGTATCCTCTGAGTGTAATTGGGTCATGTTGTAGAAGGTGAGTTTCTTGGAAGCACATGATTAGTGGATCATGTGCGTGCGCTAGTACTCTAATATCTTCAATGCGGGACCGAATACCTCTTACATTCCACTGAATAATGTTCGTAAGTGTAAAAAAAAAAAAAAAAAAAAAAAAATTAATTAAATTTCGGAAATTATATAAAAATTAGCTGTTCGTGATTCGGTTTTTATTTTTTGTATTTTTTATTTTAAAGAACTCCGATGCCCTAGGGTCGGGTGGTTCTTCAACCATATCCTCCAGTATATGAGGTGATGGTGGAGGAGATTTATTTGAATGGGATGCTGCAGTTAACATCCCAGCGGGGGTGGTTATGTTGGTTCCCTTTACTGGGAGCTTATTAGGTGGCTTACTGCCAGCTGTGATAGTCGCTCCTCGTGCCGGTATGACTTTGGGAACAGGAACTTTCGTATGTATCACACTGTTGGATTCACTAACTGCGACGAAAGACTTTTTATTCATCTTTGTCAGCTCTGAGATAGTGGCTGTAAGTGAAGCTACTTGATCAGAAAGCATCTGAACAAGTTTTTTAAGTTCATTGCAGGATCCGCACTGCTGATTATTAACGTTTGTAAGAGTTTGTTTCGATGTAGCGGTGGCAAAAGATACATCTGGTTTAACCAGGTTCCGTGAATTATTTAACTTTTTGTATTCTCTTCGTGTGGCCGGGAAAGATAGCTTTTGCTCCGTACAGATTTTGAGAATTGCCTTTTCTTCTTTAAAGATTGGGAAATCTCGGGAGCGGGCTGTATGTGGACCACTGCAGTTTGCACATTTTTCACTTTCTTCGCAATTCGTGTCATTGTGACCTTCTTTAGCACATCGAGCACAGATCTCAGTTTTCGTGCAAGATGTTGTAGTGTGACCAAAACCTTGGCATCTGAAACATCGCCGTGGGTTGGGTATGAATGGTCGTACCCGAACCGAGAGGTAACCCACTTTAATCTTCTCTGGTGGAACAGGGAGATTGAATGTTAGTATAAGAGACGGTGTCGGTTCTTCTGTCCCGTTCTGCCGTTTCATTATACGTTTCACTTCAACAACATCTTGGTGGCAAAGCTCGTCAACTCTTTCAGTGATATCTATATCTAAAAGGTCTCGACAAAAAATTACACCCCGGCTTGTATTTAAAGTTTTGTGGCTTTCTGCACTAATATTTATACCACCCATATTACGGAGACGTAAGATTGATCGACTCTGTTCGTCGTTGAATGTTTCGATCAGAATCGATCCGTCACGTAATTTCCTGATGTTCTTCGGGGAGCCACTTGCACCTGTTACAGTTTTGTTTATTAAGAAAGGTGAAACATTTTGGAGGGAGCCACCTTCCTGACTATTTCGGAGAACAACGAATCTAATATTTTTAGAGTTCAAGTCTAAAGATTTGCAGTTCTCTTCGGTAGGACTTTTATCCTCGTCAGACAAAGCTGATCGAGGTCTCTTCACAAGACTTAATTTGGTGGTTTTTTCAGATGGACCACCAACCATCTTGGAATTTAATATAGGAACAGAAATTTTGGTCCCACGAGTACCGGCGAAAAATGGACCACTCCAGCAGAGCGCACGCGTACTGGAGCTAGAGCTAAGAACAACTGGGTTCGCCCTGGTGCCCAGAGGACATCGTTCGAGACTCACTACGTATAGCCATTCACCCATCGGCACGATTTGTTCCCACCTTGGGTTACGGTTGCGTTTCGTAAGATGTCGCAACACCACCGAGTGTTAATGTAAGAAATATCAGTGTAGGATGTTGTTGTGTAATTGTGTAAGTGTGTATGTTGTAATTTATGTAGTGTTCTTGGTGTAGTATATGTGTATGATGTAAAGTGTTCTGCAGCTCACTGTGTAGTGGGAAGAATAGCTGCAGAGGCTAGGCCCGTGGGGACGCCAATCCCCAAAGTCTTAAAGAATAAAACTCCCCGTCGGGGACATTAAGTATAAAGGCTGTGTAATCAGCCGAGTAAGGGTTCATAAGTACCTAGGTGTTTTGTTTGATGATAAGTTGCTTTTTAGCAACCACATTAAGCAAATTGCGGCGGACGCTGTCTCTGTGATTCACAAACTTAGAAGGATTACGGGCTGTCGGGTTGCCAAATGTAATTGGTGTACCGAGGTGTCTTCGAGAGTATGATCGTATACGCGGCGCACAGGTTGGATAGAAACAGAGCACTGCTTCAAAATTTAAGGAGTGCCCAGCGTAGAGCCTTAAAAGTATGCACTGGCGTTTTTAAAACAACCTCCTACGAGGCTACCACCGTATTGGGAAAGGTTCTCCCAATCTATTTAGTGATGAAAGTTCGAGCAGCCATGTGGAAGTTGCGAAGAGGTCGGGAAACCGAGGCATTTGGGATGCGGTTTCGAGCCGGGCTAGAACCGGAGCGGAACGGCTATCACAATGCACCGGGTCCAAATTTCGTACAGTTGCCCATTTCCCGCCTGCGAAAGATGCTATGGAGCCTCGCGATGGAGGTATGGCAGCATGAATGGCACACCACGAATAAGGGAAGATCTCTGTATAGATTTATACAGAATCTGGGCGGTTGGTATGCCTCGAATTCATTTTTAAGGGCGGCGGGTGCCCAAGTGTTCATCAACCACGTGAATTTGATGCAATATCTGTTTAGGTTTCACCTAGCGGCTGATGAGTTGTGTGTCTGCGGGGAGGTCCAGTCGAATGAACATCTGATGTTCGACTGCCCTGCTCTTGGCGGGGCCAGATACCGGGCCACCCTGGAACTTAGAGGTCAGGGGGAAAACTGGCCGCTCATAAACGGCGAGTCAATGTGGCGAGAGCCGCATTGTCGGACCGTGTGGGAGTCCGATGAGGTTGCGATGCAACCGTCATCGTTAGATTTTTAAATTTAAATTGCATTTTACTGATTCCTATAACGCAGCTGTGAGAAGTCTTTCTCTGAAATAATGGCTGGCCACCAGCCAGTAAAAGCTCCAAGCGCTTTAAATGGTGGACACGCACTAGCTGACTAACAGCGACCGAGCCGTGGCGGTTTAAATTGCCGTCTTTTAATATGTAACTAGATAGTTTTAATTTGTAACAAGGGGTGCGCCTCCCCGATTTAGTTTTAATGTGGACAAGTGAGCGGTAGGGACACTTAAGCGGGTGCTGTACGGCACCCTGCTTTTCCGCTCACGCAAGTTAGGAGCTCATTAGGAGCATTTAGGAAAACGAGGTCGCAAATCTGTTTCAGAGGCACAGTAGCCGTTTTTTGGCACGGACATTTGGTCTATGCTCTAGGGCGACCGAACGGGGTGGTGGCGGGAGAGATGCCAGCTAACCAACAATGCCTGGCGCCAGGGATTGCTGTCTAGTTCTTCGCAGAGCCTGATCCAGCAATCCCTTTTACGTCTCTTAATAGCCTTATTGAGCGTTCTTCTTGCCTCGAGGTATCTATTGGCTATTTCCTGGTACCCTTCTATGTTATTCCTAAGAATACGTTGTTTCTTTCTCCTAAGGGACTGGAGCTCTTGCGATTTTTTAATCATGCGATGTTTTCTTACATTGCCATGCTCCAGTCCTGAGTTCACCGCTCTTACAATCGAGGCATTGCTTAGGTTCCAGGCAATCCGCTATCTTGTGACCTCCGCTACCGCAGTTGAAACACAGGTTGAGCCTATCTGGGCCCTTGCATTCGTGCCTTCTATGTCCTGTGCCCCAACAATTGTAGCACCTATCTTCATCTTCCCGGATGTATGCGCGGCAACTAATCCATCCGATTCTTATTTTTTTCTCGATCAGTTTGCATGCCGCTCTGTAAGAGGTCATGACTGTGACCGTGATGATTTTGTGTCTCTCCGAAGCCCTTCCTCATGGATGTTATCTTGACATCCTCGCTAGAGCCCACACGATTTATAATGGCGGCCTTAACCTCTTGCTCTGATGTGTCGTGTTCGACATCTCAGATGTGCACAACAGTTCTCCTTCCAGCTCTGCTCTTTATATCAACGTGTGAAGGTCGGCAGCCTTGTCAATCAGGATAGATGTAAATTGTTCCGCTTTCTCAGCTCCTTGTATCCTGACATGATGCTCCTCGTTGCGCCCCTTTCGCAATGAGATGACATTATTTGCGTCCTCGCTTGTGACGGCGCCCTTCATGGATCGGAGGAGCTCCGCGTACGTTTTACCTTCTGCTTTGACAATCACTGTTCGGCTTTGCTCCGCCGGTGGAGTAGCCTTTTTTATCGGGATTTGATTACTACCAATGTGCCCTTAAAGAGTTAACACATATACAGGTGCTTCCCTTGTTCTGAAGATATAGGATATGATATTCTTGGCGAAATTTTCCTTACTGCCCGAAGGCAGTATTTGGTGCATTTGCAGTACGCTGCATTTGGTGACTGTATAGCTATCTTTTTGAACGCCTTCAATAAACAAGAAAGGGTTTTCCTTTCAGGGGCTCCCGAGTCATAATGTATCCTAAATTTCTTTTTCTTTTCTTCGACAGTTTGATCTCCTATTAGAGTTATTTCGTCTTTTATGATGTCACCAGCTGCGAGCTTGTTACCCATATCCTGCTCACCTACTCTCTTTAAATCTCTAAGAGTGCAAGTGTCTTTGACTTCAGATGGAAGGTCCGTAACCAACTTCAGTTTTCACCCTAAGTGAGTTAGGCCACCTTTTTGGGAGGAGCTCAATAAGTTCCTCATCACTCAAATCGCTGGTCAAAATGTACTCCATGTAATCTTCACCCGCAATAGGATCCGTTTGGGTAGCTTGGGAAGTCTTATTGTCTGGAGAGGACAACTCAGAAAGCGTGTTCATTCCATCGTATACTCGCCTTAGGTCTTGTTCATGGGTCGCAATATATTTATTCAAACCTGGGCCTATATGTTGTTTCAACGATGGAAGAAATAATATCTGCCAAATTCTTACCGTACGGTTTACAATTTCATTGTAATTTATTTTTTTGATATCACTGCGTTTTGTTAGATTATTCTTTTATTTTTTTTATGAATTACTGATTGTTATTTTATAGATTTATTAGTAAAATTTATTGCATTTCTAGAACAAAAAAATATACATTTTTTTTTAATTTTCGGCTAATTTTTTTTTTGTTGATAGTCTCATATCGTTCACTTCACACCATGGTTTTCCTTTTTTAGTAAAACTATAATAATGTGACCTTTACGAATCGAAAATCCGTGATGTAATATTCCACTTAAGTGTAACCCTCGATTTTTATCGTATCCGTGGCCACACTTTTTATATTATTACTAAATGATTTTTTTTTTATTTGTCTATCGATTAGTTCAAATAGTTCTAATTGTAGAATGAAAATTTTACCGATCGAATTTATTTCTATTTTATGTAACAAATATTTGTTGCCACATTTGCAACGTTTTCCTATTGTTAATGTTTTTTTGTCTTTTATTAGCAGCTATAATTTCTTGTAAACTAATACTTTTATTTCCTTTTTAAAGGAGTGATGGGAATTAAAAAAATTGTTTCATCTTCAATACTTTAATTTGCATAAGAGCATTTACTGTTAAAACAAGCTGTAGTATATATTTTTTTAAATTTTATTATTTCAAGTGCGTTATCAAGTTTTTGTACTATACCTAGTACTATCTAGTACTGCTACCTAGCGGTGTGATTCGTAAACCCATCGTTTTGAGGAAGAAGTGGCATATTGGAGTCCTGCGGTTCATCAAAAGAAGAAAAAAAACGTTGTCTAACAAAATTTATTTGTATTTTTTTAAAAGTATTCTTTATTACAAATATAACTGAACTAAAATATAATGTTTTCATGTTAATTTTTTTATTTTTCCCCCATTTTCATTTCACTTTTAGGTTAGATCATACTTAGAACTGTAAGCATAGTTCGTTGACTTGGCTGTGCCGTCCAGTTCTGCGGACTCTTATCGGATAAGTTCTAACGAACCTCTTCATTTTGTGAAAACTGGTAGGAAATGTTTTTAGAATGGTTAATATATAGAATAACAGCTATCAATCAGGAACGTAATATTCTGTAGCGACACCTATAACTGCTTTTTCAATATACAAATAAATAAGTTAATAGCCAAAAGGTCGAGTTAAAACAGAAATACGCTTTGTACAATCAACAAAAAATAAATAATCAAGTGAAATAGAAAAATTGGAATAAAAGATACAATTTATTAATATTAATAAAACTCAGTAGTATATAATTAAATATACTTCTAGTTTTTAATATTAAAGTAATTTTATCAGATTGTTTTTAAATTCTATTTTTGACGTTTTGAAATTTTTAGTTTAATTCCATCCTTTGCCGTTGTTACAAATGATTTTGTACTAAGCACAATTGGAACTTGCGTCTCAGGTGTTCGATGAAAACTATAATTAGATAATAATGATGCAAGACCTGTTTTAACCTGAAGAATCCCAAATCGCATTCCTGAAACAAAAATCACATTTTAATTTTTAGAATAATTTTTCTTTTGTTGTTTGAGAAGTAACGGCCATCAACCTTTATTAGCCTGGCAGAAATTGATAGACCGTGAGATCTCCGCACCAAATCCCGAAATTCATTTCGAATGTTTTTAGTATTCTTTAGAACGCATTTTTAGTAATATAAAAAGTCTGATGTAGACACTAAATGACTTCTTTGTATACCTATTAAATTGAATCTCAAAATATATTTAGGGACAAAGAAATTAGTCGTTAATCATTTAGCTTTCACAGATGACATAGTTAACCTATCTACAAATATTGAAGAAGCAAAATTAAAAGTACATCTATTGACAGAAAACAGTAAAAAGATAGTTTAGAAATATCTTATGAAAAAAAAAAATTATAACCAATGATATGAACTGTGTAGAAGAAATAATCTTTGAAAGGGACAATTAATATGCAAAGTAGGCAAATTTAAGTATCTTGGGAAGACATCACCGACTGTGCTAAAAAAAAGGAATTAAAAAAAGATTCGTAAAATGTTATCTTAAATGTTTATCTGTTATCTTATCAGATAATAGAAGTGTTTTTGTGTAACACAATACTTCAGCTTGTAAGAAAATACCTTATTATACTTCCACTACCGTTTTTAAATAAATTATCAAACCATTTTAAAAAATTTTACCAGTGGAAAGTTCCAAAAATTAAAAAAAATAACACCTTCTATAAGAAAAAGAAGATTAGGCTTTTACAAACACTTATTAGAATGGGGAACAATATTAAAAAAAAATAACTATCTTTTTGAATTTAAAAATAACTGATTTTCAGGAATCAAAAAAGATCTGAAGGAATTAAAGATTAAAGAAAAAAAAATTATACCAAAATACTTACAGAAATAGAGTAAAAGGTTTCATGAATTTTCAGGAAAAAACATCAAGAAAAAGGGGAAGAGAATTTCCCAAAAGGAAAGAGACAAGGCAGTCAAATAATGAAAAAGTACTGGGAGAAAAGAAAACAAAATACAAAGTAAAACTGTTTTTTAATGAGATTTGTAGATGATACAAATAAAAAAATAATGTATGTATATATATATATATATATATATATATATATATATTTGCCTTTGAATCAATCTGTATATAAAACTATATACAGAGTGATTCAAAGAAACGGGAAATTTTGAAAGTTGTGTTGGTAGCAGTGGGCGATTGGTACCACTTGATAAGTGGTGCCAGCCTCTCTAACCTAACCTGCCATTTAGTTGTCATGGATCCTTGGAGTGGTGCGCAACGTGCATTTGCTATCAAAGCGTTTTACAAAAACAATGACAGTGTGGAGGGAGCGCGTAGAGAATTTCGCCGTCATTTTAATCTGGGACGGCACGACCGTGTTCCATCAGCACATGCAATTAAAACATGGATATCTAATTTTGAGGAAACTGGTTCGACAATGAAAAAGAAACCTCCAGGCCGTGAGCGAACCGTCCGTACACCACAGAATGTTCAAGCTTTACAAGATGCTGTCACACGAAGTCCATATCGGTCAATCCGTCGTCTCTCAGCATCTTTACAATTGCATAGTCCAAGTGTTCGAAGAATGTTAGTGAAGGACTTGCAATACCATCCATACAAGTTGCAGATCGTCCAGGAACTGAAACCGAACGATGCAGTTGTGCGAGCACAATTCTGTAATGTAATGCTTCAGAAGATAAATGATAACGAAGAGTTTGTTCACGAACTGTGGATGTCAGACGAAGCGCATTTCCACCTCAGTGGATTTGTTAACAAGCAAAATTTCAGATACTGGGCGCAAGAAAATCCTACGCAGCTACACCAGCGTCCGTTGCACAGCCAGAAAGTGACCGTGTGGTGTGCTATGTCATCTTACGGTGTTATAGGCCCTTATTTTTTTGAGGATGACAACGGTCTTGCGATTACAGTGACGTCGGCTCGTTACGTAGCCGTGCTTGAAACCTTTGTTGTGAAACAACAAAAGAGATTTCCACCAATTCTTAACACAGCCTGGTTTCAACAAGACGGAGCAACGACACATACTGCACGAATATTGATGGCAGCTGTACGCCGATTGTTTGGACAACGTGTCATTTCACGAAGTGGTGACATTAGGTGGCCTCCCAGATCGCCTGATCTCTCAGCTTGCGATTACTTTTTGTGGGGTCACCTTAAAAGCAAAGTGTTCCACAGTAGACCTGCTACAACGGAAGAACTGAAGGCAAAGATCCGAGAAGCAATTGCGGAAATTCCAGTTGAGATGTTACGTCAAACCATGAACAATTTAACGAAGAGACTTCGTGAGTGTTTACGTAGAAGAGGAGGTCACCTGCAAGATGTCATCTTTAAAATATAAACTAAAATGTATGTATCCTAAAATGGCAAAATTTGTACAATTATATGAAATAATATTCATTTTCTAAAAAAAATTTTTCATTAACGTTATTTAATTTTTTAAATTTCTCGTTTCTTTGAATCATTCTGTATTTATTTTGCTTACCTATACAATTTCTAGGTCCTTCACCAAATGGTAACCAAGTATAATGATGTCTCGATTTCTTAGCTTCTTCAGTAAAATTATCCGGATTAAAATGTTCTGGATCAGGATAATATTCTGGATCATAATGTATTCCATATAATGGTATTGTAATTCGTAAACCCCTTTTTATTTCGAGATTTGATTCTTTTAATTTATAATCAGCGACACATTCTCTTGTAAGTATACTAACTGGTGGATACTTCCTCAGTGTTTCTGTAATCATAAAAAATAAATAAATAAAAAAATACATTTTGATTTAGAAAATATAAAATTTTTGCAATTACGTATAACATATTTTATCTTAAAAATTCTTTTAGTTATTCCTACGATCATATTCAGTGTTTCTCTTCTCGCCATTAGCAACATCAGCTGATGTTACTGATGACATCTTTGTTTGAAGATACATCCTGTTTGAACTATACAAAACATTATGCAGTCAGAAGAGCTAAATTTGTATACTTCAGAGGGCATTGTGTTTATCTGGTGATTGTATTTTTATGTACAATGATTTGGTTTTTAGTTTGTTCTAAAAATTAAATTTTTCCAGATTTAAAAAAATAATAAAATTTCTTTTTAATACATAAATTAATTAGCCTAGCAGAAAATATAGCATCAACATAAAAACAAATAGAAATTTTAAATTATACTGCTCTCAGAACAGATTTATAATTTTCCAGTGAAACAACAAAATATAAGGCTACATTTTTAAGCCACACCAAAACTTTTAAAAACAGAAATAGGAAAAATAGAAAAGGTCAACCAATTCAAATACCTTGGTGAAATAATAGAACAAAATAGACTAGAAGAAAGTTATAAGTGATTAATAATAAAACTAAATAAAGCTCATAGACATTAACTAAAAACTTACATAACAAAAAGTCCTTATTCAGAAATTCAAAATAAAGACATAATACAGTACATTAAAACCAGAAACTTTTATACCTCTGAAAGTTTATGTCTACATAATAAAGTTTTAGTAGGAAAAATACGAAAGAAGAATCTTGTGAAAAATCTTCCCACCTACAAAAAAACCAAAGAAAGCTGGAAAATACAGACTGATGAAAATTTTATAACAAACTGAAAAATTTAAAAGGAGAAAATTCCAGTTCTGCAGGAACCTTTATACAATGAATAATAATAGACTAATTAAGAAAATTTTAACCTCTTTGCAAATAAAAAAGTAGAAACCTAGTAAAAAAGCGTAGTAGTAAAACCTAGTAGAATGTAGTAAAATGATTTGCAGAAACCTCTAAAGATTTAAAAGAAAAACAAATTATTGTTATCCATCGTCCAGATTATTTATGTTATCCTTTCAAGGATAAATAAGACTGTGATACTGATATGAGTCCCTGGCCATTGCGGCATCCTTGGGAACGAATGGGCCAATGAGGCTGCCAAGAGAGCTGCAATAAATGGTATCCAAGTTCAATCAACATGTGAGAGAGACTTCATGAGATCAATGCGTGTAAAATTGCGGGCTTAATGGAATAGATTCTGGCTGCTGAGTCCTCTCACAGCATTACATAACATCTGGAGAATGTGCTTATCAAACCTCTTTCCATGAGCAACAGAAGAGACCAAGTCATCTTAACTTGGCTAAGGATTGGACAGACCAGGCTTACTCATGCTCATCTATTTTGCTCTCTTCAGAAGATCTGTGAGGCTTGCAAGGTCAAATGGTCCGTGCACCGTCTGCTTTTTAATGGCCCAATCTTTGGAACCATCCGACAAAATTTAGACCCGGGTTCAGATGTGAAATTTCTACTAAACCAGAAAGAAGGTATAAAATGTCTGTGCGGTTCCTCTCCTACAGTGGAATGAAGAATACAGTTTAGTGTTTTTTGTCTGATTTATGTATTTTAGTTGTATTTGTTGTTGTTACTTGTCTATGTGTATTGTTTATTGTTTATTTTTGTTGTTTTATGTAACACTACATGATAGTGTTACTTTAGTTGCTAATGACTCTATTTGTTGATGCAACTGTAAATAAAAGCATTAAAAAAAACAACAAATTACTGCAGAACAGACAAAATTTATAAATATTATCAAAAACATGAGACATTTTTAGGAACAGACCAAATCCCTTTCTAAAAAGGAGAAGAAAAATGGAAACAAGAAAGAGAAACACACTCGAAGAGAATGAAAAAATGTAGGTAGATATTAAGAAAAAGAAAGAAAGCTAAATATAGTTGGTACACAGCCTTTTAGCTTGCCGAAATAAAGAAAAACTCACAAATAAATAAATCTCCTATTCTGATCATTATATAATAATACACTGAATAGGTCACATCAGGAACAGGTGAATATGCTACTCCATGAATAAAAAAGAACAACATTTTTGTGTGATCAAGGGATATGTGATAAAACTTGATCACGTAATGCACAAAAATAAGAAGAGAAAATTAATGTGATTACAGCCCATATTAAGAATTTATATATTTCTTTGAGTGAGCATTCAGTGTCAGGTGCATATTAACAATATAAAATGTAAGTAAATGAATTAATGTTAAGATAAATACATGAAAATATGTGTAAAAAATAACTATAAAACAACATTATTATTCAATAATGAAAATTATTTTTAAATCTTACCTTCAACTACTCTATCCATGTATGTCATTTCCTTTAAAGATTCATATGATATGTCTCCATTATGTTTTGCTAATACTTTATCAATTTCTTCTTGTAATTTTGTTTGTATCTCTTCATTAAGTGCTAATTCATATAGACAGAAACTTAGAGTAGTCGATGATGTTTCGTAACCAGCAATAAAAAATACAAAACATTGTGCTGTCATTAATTCGTTGGTTAAAACTGCAATTTTAAAAGCAAATATTAAAATATAATTAAAAGTAGGTTGTAATTGGTATTATATTGAGCATTATGAATTAATTAAAAGGTTCTTGGAAGTACATAAATATATAATTATTAAGAAAATAAAATACATAGAGTAAAATAACAAAATATTAAGTATCACCTCATCAAAATTTGAAGTAAATGTTTCTTATGATCAATAGACTCATCATCTACTTTTGTAGGTTAAAATATTTATTAATGTCAGTTTAATTAATGTACTTAAATTACTCATACTGAGTAGGTTTAATGAATAGACAAAAGAGCTGGAAATTTTCTCGAAAAAGATGTTTTTTTTAAAAATAACTTTGCATATTTGAAAACAAATAAATTGGTTTTTTCACATATCATCATTCTGATTAATAAAATTAGTTTTATTATACATGAGATGGAAGGTTCATTCAAAATTAATGAAACCTTGTGTAGAAATACTATTATTTGTTTTAATTTAGATTTTTTTGTACTGAGAGAGGTAATTTATTTGTTATTGTTGAGTTTACATAACTTGAACTGTGTATTTTTTCTTAGTTTATTTAAACTATATATGATTATTTTGTAGAATATCAATAAAATGGCTTATTTAGCTAACACTGTAGACCACACGAATCTTTTAACCTCAAAATAATTATTACTAACCCTACATCCTCAATTAACTGTTTCATTTATAATAATTCTTGATTTCCAGTACAGTGTTTACCTTTTACATGTCCCTCCAATACCAGATTAACTTATCTTGGAAGTACATGGCTCACTAACCTCGTTTGTCGTTTACAAAATTTTACTATAAATTGTTTTGCTTTCTTGTCTTAAAACCTCTTCATTTGGAAAGAAAGCCCAGCATTTGAATATTAGACTTGTATACAAAATTTGATTTATGTTTTGTCTCAGATGTGAAAATGGGTGAATCTAATAGAATTTTCTGTGTTGAATTCAAATACGGTTTCAGAATTAGTCTATCATGTAAGGATTCTTAGAGATAACTATTTAAATTTTTCAATATTCAGTATTTAAAATGCGTTCTTAATATAACACATAATCTTACCTAAAAAGTCATTTAATATTTGATTTTCTACGATATTTTGCTTTATGATATTTATCTTTCGATATTTATCTTTCTTTAGGGTCTAACAATAGTCTGCTAGCATGCTTGGACCCCACTTGCCCTGGTACTGCTTTTCCATATCCAAAATATTCTGATAGAACCGTTCACCATTTTCATCACTGACTACTCATAGATTTGGTGGGAAGAAATCCAAGTGCGAATCCAAGAAGAAAATCTTCAGTGACATGTACCATCCCATGATTTTATAACATTTTAAAATATCAGCCACTATTTCCTGGTAGTTTTCAGATTTATGGTTTCCTAAGAAGTTCTGGCAAATGCTCTTAAAAGATTTCCATGCAGGTTTCTTCAACTCATTTAACATACTATAAAAGTTGTTATGTTTAAATAAATCTCTAATTAGAGGTTCTACAAAGATTCCTTCTTTGAGTTTTGCTTCACTGATCTTGGGAAACTTATTTTTTAAGTAAGTGAATCCAAGCCCACTTCGATCCAGTGCTTTCATGAAGTTTTTGATAACCCCCAGTTTTACATATAGTGGAGATAAATAAACGTTTTTGAATCAACAAATGGTGCATTAACAACATTTTTCTTTCCTGAAGATAACACTGTTCGGTTTGGCCACTCTTTCTGTATGTAATGATTTTTTCAGTTCTCTTGTCCCCCTCGCAAAGTACACAACAGTATTTGTGGAACCAATTTGATGACCTAGCAACACAGCAATTATTTTCAAGTCATCACTGAAATTCTTCATACTTTATTTTATCTAGAAGAAGTTTCATATTCATGTAAGTTTCTTTCAGATCCGTAGCAAAAGCTAGAGGTACTGATGAAACTCATTCCCAACGTGCAAAAGCACAGCTTTCAGACTAGCTTTAGATGAATCAGTAAACAAATTCCTCTCCTCTAATTTGTACCCATAACTAAATGGTTTCATTATAGACAAAAAGTTCATTTTCAAAGACAAAGAAGTTCTTGAAGTCATTATGCATGTTTCTAAAAATACATAATTTTGTTTCGTGGTGGGGAAGGTTCCAACCTTTTAGCTGTGAGCCTAAAAATTCTGCCTCCTTTTTTGATAAATTCAGATCTCGTACATTGTCATTGAGGTCCCCTTGTGTTAGTAATGTGGTTCACCAAACGAACACAAAGCTTCATAGTTTGGATCAATCCTTACATCATCATTATCCTCTGCCAAATCTTGGTGTTGTTGATCATCGCTAAATATGATATTTTCTGGTGATTTAGGCGCAGACAGTTTCTTAATTTGTGCATGGCAGATGGTAAATTAGGGTATGAAATAGTATGCTTTGATTTTGAACTAATGCCCGCAATATTAGTCAGACAAAAGTAACATTTGGTGGCATGGTCTTTTGGTTCCCACCAAATCATTGGAACAACAAAGTTCATTTGTCAAGAACCCTTCGACCAACTTGTGAGGAGTCTGACACACTTAGCATAACAAATATGAGGGGCCCAATGTTTATCTTGGTCATCAACAATGCAGCCAAAATAAAGTTAGTAACATTTTTTGATGTAAAACTATGTTTCTGAAATTTAAATGTTACCTCACCACAAATGTAGAAAAAGTTGTCCATGGCGAGGGGTTATACAATTTCTAGGCATTTTGCAAAATCACACAATATACAAACATTACAAAAAATATTCACTGTACACCTTCAATTCAAATGATGAAATGTAAATTTAGAATACATCATAACTGAGATACGTTTACACTGAAATATATTATATCAGCACATACATACAAAAGATGTATGTATGACTCATTTTAGAATCGCATCATCCAGTAGTTATGACTCATTGCATTATTCTATGCTGTTGCAGACCTTCTTTCATAACAAATTAATTATTTTTAAATGCTTTCAATACAATTTTTTTATTCATTTATGTATTATAAATACATAATACCATAAAATAATTTCCATAACGTAAACAGAGTGTTTCTAATATGGTAAGCTGGCTATAGTTTTTCGGATTCTACTTGTAAAACTAAACAAAAAATATCCTTAGGAAAAATGGCAATTTCTCCTTCGTTCAACCCCCTGTCCATCATCTTGTTATTTTTATATAAAAATTTATATCTCAAGTTCGGATAAAGGAATCACATTAATATTTTGTAAGCGTCTTTGTAGTAAAGTTTTAAAATTAACAAATAATCAGGACTTAAACAACTTTGCAAATTACAAAATGGCATCAATGTTTATTTTTCAATCCATTATATCTCCATAAATATTATTTTTTTCAAAATGTATGTTTTGCTAAAATATTAAGATTTTTATTTTACACAAAATGACGTTTTATTTTTTTAAATTGTTAACAAATAACAGAGTTATGGAAAAAATTGATGTCGTATTTTTGTGTCTATTTTCATCTTCTCCACTTTATGTTCAATTCGATTAAGTATTAATTGTTTTTATTTATTGTTAATTCTAGTATTAGTAACAAATTACAAATTAAGTAATAATTTTATAACAATAAAATTTAACATTACATAATAAAACAATTGATATTAATTTTTCACTTTAATATAATTTTACACAGCGACTATTACTGTTGATCATGTTAACAGTAATAAGGAAGGTACTTTGGAAGATATCTCATGGTACATTCCAAAGTAGCCATCAACAAAGATTTTTCCTAAATCTTGGCAGGTATTTTTAATGACTATCTTTTGGGTCCTGTCATTCTACCAAATCGTTTAAATGGAGAAAATTATCTTGCTCATTTGCCGAAAATCTTCCACATTTTTTAGAACCTCTACAATTAAAAAGGTATATGATGAAGCTCCAGCACATTTCAGTCAGTCGGTATCAGATTTCCTGTATTAAACTTTCCATGAAAAAATGGATAGGGCGCGGATGATCCCTGCCCTGGCCTGCCCGATCACCTAATTGAAATTCTCTTGACTTCTACCTGTGAAGCCATTTGAAACATATGTTGTCTATTCAACTCCAATGCTCAACATTGAGGATCTTCAACAAAGGATCCAAAATGAATTTCAAGAAATTAGAAATACTTCCGGAATTTTTGAACGATCAAAAATTCAAAAAACGATCAAAAAATTTTTGAACGAGAGATTTAGACAATCTCTCGGAAAAAGACCGGAGACTTGGGTAATTTCTAATGTGAACACTTTGAACATCTCTTATAACTTTTAACAATTGTTAATTGTTTATTTAAAAGAAAAAGTACACCTAATGTTCTACAACAATTAACGTAAGATTATCACAGATAGTTGTTTTATTTTTTTAATAATTAGGTCTTTATTGTGAGAAAATTATTACTTAGTTTCATACGTACTAGAATTAACAATAAATAAAAACAATTAATATTTAAATCGAATTGAACGTCAAGTGGAGGACATGAAAACAGATACAAAATTATAACATCAATTTTCTACCATGACTCGACTGTTTGTTAACCGATTTAAAAAAATAAAATATGATTTTGTTTAAAATAAAAGGCTTAATATTTTAACAAATAATATAAATTTATATAAAACTAATATTTATGGAAATATAACGGATTGAAAAATAAGCATGGCCGCCATTTTGTAATTTGCGAAGGTATTTAAGTCCTGATTTTCTTTTAATTTTAAAACTTTATTGAAAAGACACTTAAAAAATATTAATTTGATTCTTTTATCCGAACTTGAGATATAAATTTTTATATTATTACCCCTTCTCATCATCCTTTCCTATTTCCTTCCCCCATTTCTCTTTCCCTAATTTCCCTTCCCCCTTTCCTCTTTTCTTTTTGCTGCTTTCCCCTATCCATTTTCCTCTCCTTCGCTTCTTACTTTTTTCGATTTTTTCCGTTTTTGAACAAATGAACCCGCTAGGTGTCGATATATTTATGAAACAAATATACAAACAGACTTTTTCATTCTATATATATATATATATATATATATATAAAAGGCATGTTCGTATATGTGTCCGCTAAAGACCAAAAAATTAATGGACCGATTTACGCGCGGGCAAAAGGGAAAAAGGAGAAAATGGAAAACGGGGAAAAGGTGGAAAGAGTAAAGGGGAAAGGGGGAAAGGATAAAAAGGAAACTGGGAGAGAGGTGAGGGAGAAGGGTGAAAGGGGGAAGGGTGAAAGGGAGAGGTTGGAAAAGGGGAAGGAGAATAAGTGAAAGGTAAAATTTGTGAAGTTTAGTTTTTTAATTTTTTTATCAAATTTTAAATTGTGTTCATTTAAACTCTCTCTCTCCCACTCTCTCTTCTCTCACTCTCACTCTCTCTCTCTCTCTCTCTATATATATATATATATATGCCGGGTCTTGCTATATATATATATATATATATATATATATATATATATATATATATAAAGCAATGTTCGTATGTGTGTCCGCTATAGAGTAGTACTATTGGACCAATTTACGCGCAGGTTTTTGCAAAATGGTTCACGTTGTCCGGAGAAGGTTTAAAGCTATTGAAATCCTCGATCTGACCAGTAGAAAAAAAGTTACATGTATTTTGAACCGACTACTGTGTTTAGAGAGTAGTTTGAATTAAATCCGATAGGTAGGGCTGTTTTGCCAATTGGATTTATTTACATTCAGAACTTTATACAGTGAAAGATTAAATTTTGTGATGTTCCGTAATGTTCATTTTGTTAATGTTTTATCAAACTTTCAATTATGCTCATTTAATCTATATATATATATATTTATATATATATATTTATATATTATTTATATATATTTATATATACACAAATCTACCAATATCAAAACATTGCCGATCTGCTAGTATTTACATAAATATTCAACTAAATGTATTCTAGATTTTTCCCTTGACTTAAAGGTATTACCCTCTGGTGTGGGAAGGCAAGCGTTTAAACATCTACAAAGGCTATTCTGATCTAATTAAATTTTTTACTAGTCCTAATTGAAAAACAAAGAGCTTTCAGGTCTATATCGGTACGTTTCGGTTAGAATATACAGTTTTTAAGTGAAATATTCTAAGTCATAAGACACGTTACAACAAGTGTATAATTAGTAGTAAACAACGACTTTGAAAATTTTTCTGTTATTCTACATAGAGGAGAGAATTTTTTCAAAGTCCTACGTGAAGAGATTTTATAGGGGGATTTCCTTTTTCGTAAGAACTCCTGAACCATACATCCAATTTTCATTATTCCTTGATATAAATTCTTTCATAACCCCCCCGACCCTTTTGACCCCACCCACCCAAATTTTTTGACCCCAGATTCGGTCGAATACATTTTGGCCCCTGAGTACAATACCACACAATGCCACGTCGGGGATCGCTTCCTTTGGAAGGTACGTCCGGACAAAGTAGTACCAGTGCGCAGAAATTGCCACATGTGAAAAAAGTGGATCTTAAAGTTAAAAAGAGAGCCCGTCAAAGAGGACTCTTGACGGGCTCCTCAGAGGAGGAGGAGCTGCCAGAAACACTGGGCAGTCTGATATACCAACTTGGCCTGAAGATGATTGCATTAAAGCAACACATTGGTCCTGGACTGACTAAATACATAGGTACACACGAGTCGGAGTTGAAAAAAATTTATGAGGGCTTAAACACTTTGGCTGAGATGTCTTCTGTGCCAGCAGTTCAGATAACGCAGGCAACACAAACAGATTTTCTGGTTGGAGATGATTACGAGGAGCAAATTCTTAATAAGGAATTATCTTATGAAGAATTAATAGGGATGTTAAATAGAAGATGGCCGAATGCATTGAGATCTAAATTGAGTTTGGTTACAGAGCTCCCCACCGAAGTGGGCGATACTTGTAGTTTTAGTGATATTAGTAAAATTCATGGAAATAGTGATGATGAATCTGGTAGATTAAAATATAAGGCAGGTGACATACTAAGGGATGAGCAAACGATACTGAGTGAACATACAGAGGTTAAAAGAAATAAGTATAAAATCTTTTATGACTCAAACATGGAGGTAAAGAATACAATGATGATAATTCTGAAAGCTTTGAGGAGAATTATGAACAATACCACTAATCTGTCCTACATAGTGCCTAATAACCATGTAGGCAATTACATGAAGAAGATAGTGTCTTAACTGAACAGGAGTAATGAGGAAACCACTAAAGTCTTGACGTTACACACTGATGTGGCTTCAACACAGGTTAGACCAGGACAGCCGCGCATTATGAAGGCCACCCCACCTGTGGAGAATAGTAGAACCATAGTGGTAAAATCAGAGGGTAAGACCTATGCTTAACTTTTGGGGGCAATGAAAACGGCAGTAAATAGAGATAACACTAAAGATGTTATATCTGTAAAAAAAGGGAGAAATGAAGAAGTCTTAGTAAGGATACAAGGACCAGAACAGGCAACAGAGTTCACAAATATCCTCAAAGATAAGGTAGCGGATTTAAAAGTCGATCTCAGAACAAGAGGTGGAAGAAGAACGATAGTACATATAAGAGATGTAGAAAGTGATACTATGGAAGAAGAGATCCTAGCTGCATTAAAGATGAGGATTGGCAAAGCGGAGGATGTGAAAATCTCCACAATTAGACCAGGATTTGCTGAAACTAAAAATGTGACTATATCACATCATACAGGGCGGCGAGCAAAGTAGTAGAGCAGCGAATAAGAATAGGCTGTGTTAACTGTACAGCATTCATAAGAGAAGACACTGAGAAATGCTACAGGTGCTTTAAACTGGGCACAGACGTCATGAATATAAAGGCCCTGATAGAAGCGACCTGTGCTTTAACTGTGGGGGTAGAGGACATACAATAGCTAATTGTCAGGAGCCCAAAAAATGTTTCAAATGTGATAGTAATGAACATAGGACTGGGGCATGGCAATGTGGAAAACACCAGGATGCTTAGAGTGCTACAGGCTAATGTAAACAGGAGTAGGCTGTTGCACGATCTTGTGTCTAGGCTGATAGTGTAGAAAAATGTTGAGTTTTTGAATTGTAACTGAGCCAAATATTTATATGGCAGCAAGAACAGGATGGCATACTGACACTGTAGGAAATGTGGCAATTAAAGATGTCAGTCATAAGATTGCTTGGAAACTTATTTTTAGAAGTAAAGGTGTTTACCTCACCTTTACCTCTAGAGGGTTAGAGGTGTGGCTGCAGAAACACTGTCGGCAACAATCGTTGGAGTTTATATAACACCGAATGTGGATAATGTAGAATTTGTTAGGACACTTGACATAATTCAAAATGTGATCACTAACACAGACAAAAAGATCATAATGCTAGGTGACTTCAATAGTAGGCTGTTGGCAGCCGGGGGCCGCAGTACCAATAGGAGAGGAGAAATGTTGATGGAATTAATGGAGACAGTAAGATGTCAATGTATAAATAATGACACTCCAATATTCGAGGCTAGAGATCATACCTCAATCTTAGACCTCACTATCCTGGATGATAGATGGAGAAGGCATGGAGCTGGCAAGTGCTACAACAGGATATAGCCAGTGATCATTATGCAACAATGTTTACACTGAAAGACATTAGTTTTTAATAGTTATGATCGAGAAACTGTTCCTAGATTCACTGCAGAACAGATAGAGGCTATTACAGGTAAAGTTGCCTTCAGATTGAACAACTCATGCCAGAAACCCTTGCTAATATAATAAAACAAGAGATGGATAGGGAGATGCACAATGGAGTTAGAAAACGAATGGTGTATTGGTGGACTGGAGAAATCGCTTATCTTAGGCAGATTCTGCAAAATAAAAGACGAATTAAGCAGAGGCTCAGAATAGCAGGTGGACTGAGATATTAAGAGGCCAACATGAGATACATAGATGCAAGAAGAACACTAAATAGAACAATAAGAAAAGAAAAGAGAGACCATTGGGCAAGGCTATGTGAAGAACTCGATAAAGATCCCTGGGGTATGGCTTACAGAATAATTACCAAAAGGTTCGGTCTATTCCCACATTTCACGCCCGATGAGAAGAGACACACTGAATGTGAGAGCAGACGTTTTGCAATGAGTGAGCTCTTATGTGCTGGACGTATGTTAGCTATAAAGAAAAGTCCTGGTCCGGATTATATCCCAGCGGCAATTATTAAGAAACTTATCAATCAAGCTCCAATGGAGATACTAGAGGTGGTCAGCCATGGACTAGTAAACAAGACTTTCCTGGAGTGTTGGAAGGAGGCGAGAGTTGTGTTATTACCGAAGAGCACAGATGAAAGAGGAAATATGACGTATAGACCATTGAGCCTCCTGAACACAACGGGAAAGCTTGTGGAAAAGATGTTGGCTGGCCGCATAGTGAGCGAGGTTGAGGAAGGCTTGGACATAAGCCCAAATCAATATGGCTTCTGGAAGGGGAGATCCATCGTTCAGGCCATCAGTAAGGTGATTAATTGGGCCGAGGAGTCTAGAAGAGGTACTTGGTGAACTAGACAGATTCCATTAATGGTATCACTTGACATGAAGAATGCATTCCGTACAATAGTATGGAGACACATAAATATGGCCATGGAAGAGAAGAGAATCAGCTCGTACCTGCGGAGACAAATTGAGGAATATCTCAATGAAAGAAGGTGTAAGATTAGTACACAAGAAGATGAAGTACACTTCAATATGTAAGGCGGTGTGCCGCAAGGTTCAGTTCTGGGCCCATTACTATGGATCCTGTTCTTTGATGGTGTACTTAGTTTAAGGTATCCAGAAGGGGTACAGCTTATTGCTTATGCTGATGATTTAGCTGTGCTCGCACAAGCTAAAACAATGGAAGAAGTTAAAGATAAGACAAACCTGTCACTAGAAATAGTAGCTAGATGGTTACGTACAAGAGGGTTACAATTATCTGTGAATAAATGTAAATATGTCAAGTTCACCGGATGTAAGGTACTAGAATCGGTTGATATACACATTGATGGTCACAGAATAGAGGAAGTACAGATGTTAAAATATTTGGGAGTCACATTGCAGAAGAACTGTCGTTTTACAGAACATGTTTTAAAAATATGTGATAGTGCAGAAAGAATGATGAAAAGTTTGAATGCATTAATGTCAAAGAAGGGAGCACCAAGGGCTTCGAAGAGAAGACTTCTTGCGTCGACAGTGACTTCTGCAATGTTGTATGCCGTTCCGGCATGGTGGTCAGCATTCAATATTGGAAGGAATAGAGATAGAATGAAGAAGATATACAGAGGGGTACTCTTAGGAGTTGTATCGGCCTACAGAACGGTCTCTTATGAGGCACTCTGTGTCCTTTCTGGAATTTTCCCTATAGATCTTATCGCTAAATACAGATTGAGAAATACTTAGGCAGAACAGATAATGAAGTAAAAGAAGAGATATATAACTTATGGCAGCAAAGATGGCTGGATGCAGGGGTAGCTAATTGGACTAGATTATTAATACCTGACATATTAATATGGACAAGTAGGCGTCACGGTGAAATGGATTATTATGTTACACAATTTTTAACAGGGCATGGTTGTTTCAATGCATATCTTTATAAAATTGCCAAAAGAGATCAGCCTACGTGTATGTACTGTGTAGAACAAGATGATGTTGAGCATACCATTTTGAGGTGCCACAAATGGCAGGGGTTAAGGCAGTATGCAGGTATTAGAGGGAAAACGCTGAAGGAAATAGTTGACTATATGCTTGATAGTGAGGTAAAATGGAAAAAGGTTGCTGATTACATAAGAACAGTTTTAAAGCAAAAGAACATAGATGAAAGAAATATGGGGTACTAGTTTGTTAGGTGGGGTGGACAGCCTCGGCAGCGAGAGCCAGCATGCTGAGGTGTACTGGTTTCAATGATCTGCTGGGGACTCCTTGGGTGTGTTTGGTAGAAATAAAAAATATCAAAAGATCCATGGGCCACACCACGGCATTGAGGTATGGTATGGTGCCATAAAGGACAAAATTGAAATAAACCTCAAAAGAGCCACCGTTTAGCCCGACCTGCCATGCCGGTAGGTAGGGAGAGCTAATTAGAGTAACGGACACTCCCCTGGGTGGCGTAATACCATCAAGTCGGTCCGGCCCAGGGGAGTAGAGGAATAAAAAAAAAAAAAAAAAAAAAAGGTGGCGCCACTAAAACGAAAAAATAAATTAAAATTCTAATCTGCACCAATAAAATTAAAAATATAATCTAACCAAACTTAACCTACGCTCGCTAACCTTGACTAGCGAGCGAAGGTTAGCAAGCGAAGTGAGCCTAGGTTAAGTTTGCCTAGATTTTCTTTATATTTTTAGATTTATTTATTACATAAATTTATATATATATTTATTTAGTTACTTATATAAACTTATTTATTACTGGCAATGCTTTTCTGTTGCTAGATTATAGTATATATGTATAGATTAAATGAACACAATTGAAAGTTTGATAAAACATAAAAAAATGAACATTACAGAACTTCACAAAATTTAGCCTTTTCCTTTTTCCCATTTCCCTTTCCAATTTTCCTTTTCCCATTTTGATTTTTACTATATTCTCTCTTCCCATTTATCCTCCTCTTTCCATTTCATTCCACCATTTTTCTTCCCCCTATTTTCTGTGATCTTTCCTCCTTCCCCTTTTCTTTTTTCTCCTTTCCCCTTTTCATTTATTTTTCCCGTTTTTCATTTTTCCCCTTCCGTTTTATCTTTTTAGATTTTTCCAATTTTTCTCTTTCTCCCTTTTCCCCTGCGTGTAAATCGACCCAGTAGTTTTTTGTCTATAACGGACACACATATCGGAAAAATTGAAATGGAATCGTAAAATGTTTAGTATTGCGTGTGTTGCTTTTACATCCAACAGGTAGCGCTATTTTTTAAAAAATACATGTTTTTACCTCTCACATCTTTGGTATATAGTAGGTAAATAAAAACACGCGCGCATTCGAATGCAACGTTATGTCAAAATTTCAAAGCAAAAGTTCGGTGAAGAACTTTCGGAGATTTAAAATTTTAAACAAACGAACATTTACATTTTTATTTATATAGATATAAAGTTAGATTATAAGTTTAATCTATTTTCTCCTTTATGTGGCGCTATCTAACAAATAACCAACTAACTAAAATGACTAACTGACTAATTATACGTAGATCGCCTTTCTTCGGCGGTAATCTTCTTGAAATGTACCTCTATATCAATGTATACATCACTGTTTGATGAATATACAGCTATATTAAGTATTGCCGAACTTCCTAAAATACCAAACAAAAAATAAAATTAATACAATCATACTTACTTAAATCATTTGTAGAATTTTGATCCAATAATTGACCAGAATCTTCATTATTTCTGCGAAGGTTGTTACAAATTTCAGTCACTTGATGATTTGATTTTTTTTCATTATCATCAGTAATCTGATGGCCGTTCTTTAACTGAATAAGTAAATCCAAAAAATCATTTCGAGTAACTTTATTTCTCTCTCTGTAATCAACACTCTCACGGACAATACGGAAAAAAAACTCCTCCCTATCTTTCGGTGTAAACTTAATACCTAAAGTTTTAGTTATACCTGGTATAATAGAATTTAATGCGTTACGAATGTTCGACTTCATTGATAATTGAAAAATTCCTTTTGATATCCTATAAAATTCATTATCAGGATTGTTTAATGAATCGATATCGAGTCCGAACGCACATGAACCGATTGTATCGATCGTAAATCTTGCTGTAAAATATTTTAATTCGATAACATCTTCTCTCTCGGCATAATCGTTAAGATTTCTTTCAAGTTGTTTGCTACAAGTTTTAATCAAATAAAACATTGTTTTCATTTTACCGGATGTAAATGTTGGTGTTAATTTGATTCGTAATTTTCTCCATTTTTCGCCACATAAATTAAATAGATGAGCCGTTAACGGATCGTTTTCTTCATCCACTGTATTACCTCTATCAGTAAAATAATTAAAATCTTTTGTCATTATTTGTTTTATAATTTCTGGATCTCGTAATAAGAGTCCTGGTCTTCTCATAAGAATATAACCTCCAAATTTAAGACCTAAAATAGAAAAAAAAAATAGAGAAAAATTATTTTTAAATACTAATATTTTTAAATAATATTTCTAAAATAAATTTAAACTATACTAATAATATTTGGAAAGTAGCTAAACAACTTTCAGTTATATGAGTACAATATTACCGCGATAATATGAGCTTCGGTGATAAGAGTTTCCAATAATCCAACCCGAATTCCTCAAAAATTACAGTTATGCATTATTAACGAATTATCTTTATGCGGCGATTAATCTAAGATTCATGATTCCCTTTACGTGTTAATTTTAATAAACCTGATTTGACAATCGTTTAATTGCTTTTGAAATGTACACTATTTTTGGAAGATTACTTTACCTTAATTTAAACTGTGTCATTTATTTACGACAAAGATGGTGCACAAATCTATTGTTTGTTCTTTATTTTAATACACGTGTTTTCATTGTTTTTATTATTTCGCCTACAATGTCATTATTGTGATTTAAGACGCAGTACACAAGAGCAATATCTGTAATTATGAAAACTTGTTGGACAATGGCGGCTCGTGCATAGGCACTGTGGAACTGCAGCACTCCCTATTTCCACTTGGTATTATTAATAACACTTAATATAATGAGTCCTTTTTACTTTAATTCTTTCTTTATACTTGTACAATATATAATCCTTAAGCTTAACGTCAGTAGCCATCCTCCAGTTTATGAAAAAAATACGAAGGTAAGTCAATTATTATCCGCAATTTAGTTATATTTTTGTTTATGTTGGTAGTATTGTCATGTTGCGTAGATGACGTATGCGTGGTTTAGTTGTTGTTATGTCTGTGCAGGTTTGATGCTGCTAGGTTAGTTCCATTATCGCTCCCCTGCCGTAAACCGTGGCTGCTCCGCTTTCTGTTTGCACCAAAGAAGAGCAACGTTCAGCGATCCGTTTTTTGTGGTCGGATGGTGTATCAGGGGCCGAAATTCATCGAAGACTTTCGGTACAGTAAGGGAACAGTGTGTTGCCGCAACGGAGTGTCTACGAATGGATTGAAAAATTCAAAAACGGTCGCACAAGTGTTACGCACGACGAAGGAGCCGGACGACCGTTTACCGTCACATATGAGGAAAACATTGAGCGTCCACGTGACATGGTTTTCTTAGACGGACGGGTAATTATTGATGAAGTGGCATATCGGCTGCAAAGTAGTCACGGTTCTGCCTATGAAATCATCCACAACAGATTTGGGTTTCATAAAATCTGTGCAACATGGGTCCCAAAACAACTCCCACAGTCGCATAAACAAACGCGCTTGGACATCTGCCAAAAACATTTGGATCGCTATGGTAACGAACAGGACATCTTCTTAGACAAAATCATCAGTGGTTACGAAACACGGAGCTGGACAGTAAACGGCAGAGTATGGAATGGAAACATCCAAATTCGCCCTGCAAAAAATAAGTTCAAGACCCAACCGTCCGCAGGAAAACTGATGCTTACGGTTTTTTGGGACTCACAAGGCCCAGTACTGGAACATTATGAGGAAAGGGGCAGGACAATAAATAGTGCGCGTTACAGTGAGATACTTACTGCTAAGCTGAAGACTGCAATTGGAAGCAAACGCCGAGGACTGCTGTCGAAAGGTGTTGTGTTCTTGCACGACAATGCCCATCCATATACTGCTGCCCACACTGCTGAAACGCTCCAGAAACTCAACTCTGAAATACTGGCTCATCCTCCGTATAGTCCTGATCTTGCCTCTTCTGACTACCGCTTGTTTGATCCAGTCAAAGAGGCATTAAGGGGCTGTCGATTTACCTCGGACGAAACGGTGAAAGAAGCGGTGCATTCCTGGCTCGCAGCTCAACCGCAGCTACAAAAAAAAACCTCCTTTTATGAGAGCATCAAGAAGCTTGTGCAACGATGGACCAAGTGCGTTGAAATGCAAGGGGACTATGTTGAAAAATGATGTACATGTAAGTTTCCTATTTGCATTGCAATAAAATTTATAACTACATTGCGGATAATAATTGACTTACCCTCGTATAAAATTCTCTCTAAGGAACTGTGCGCTTCACAATTCCAGCAGCGTGGTGTTTGGCTCTTGTGCGCATGCGCAAATAGGAAGCTGCGCGCAAAGCTGCGAGGGAGAGAGAGCACTGACGCTCCCGCAGTACAGACCCTGCCGTGCTGGTAGAAGGTAGTTTCTTTTTTACTTCGCGTGTGTACGGAACATTCCTTGTTCGTTCCCTATTCTACTTTAGTCGGTGGAAGGAATGTGAAAGCGGTTTAGTTGTTTTTTCAGTAGTGATCAGAAGATGGAAGAAAGCAAGGGCCCTTTGATTGCCAAATCTGTCCAAAAACACGCTGGAAGGGTGAAAGAGAAGATAATTATTGTTAACTAATTATGTATTTGTTTCTGTGTATATAGAAATTTAAATTAAGCACCATTGGACTGTAGTGTTTTTAAGCGGACATTTTATTAAGTTATTATCTAATAATATTAAAAAATATTACCTGTAATGACATTTTATTATTTATTCGGTTAAACTGAATACGGATTTTAAGCACAATGTGCTTAAAAACCGTGTGCCGTATTCTTGAATGCGATAAAATATAGAATTAGATTATTATCCTGCTTCCAACTATTCTATTTGCTTCGGTTTTTTTTTGGTTCTTTTATTTTTACAAAAAAAATTAACCATGACCTTGAAAAATCCCAGAAAACAATTTTGTGGAGCAACATTCCCACTAATTTTAGCTACGAGCCACCACTGTTGTTAGATAAAAAATTCGGTTGTAGTCAAGCTGAGGGCATACTGGATGAAATTTGATGTGCCAAACAGGAACAGAATACTGTATCGTTTCGCAAGTTGGAAACAACTTCTGAATTAAATCACTGTCCATCTAAACTTTCGGAAAATGTCCTTCGATCATCTCATGACACCACCGATCATATCCTTGTTGCTTTGTCAAAAGCTATGATTTCCCGCGAAATGTTCTGTTCCAAATGTTTTAGTGTCCGAAGAAGTGTAGCATTTCCTTCCCTTTGTCCCTAAGGAAAAAATCTGCAAGATTAAATCAGGTGAGCTCGATGCTCAAAAATTCTTGTAAATGATGTAGTCGTCAAAGAATTTTTCGATTAAAGAAATAAACTCCAGTAATTTATGAAACATTGAGTCGTACTGTTGAAAACATTCCTAGTTAATTTCATCCATAGGGAACTGAGAACATTCCATTAGAGGAAAGGAAGCGTTCTGGTGAGGAACTTGAAGAAGAGATCGCACAAACATGGCAGGAGCGTTGGGTTCGAGCCACGAAGGGTAAGTGGACCCACCGCCTTATTGGGGACATCAGGGCGTGGTGCCGAAGGACCCACGGCACGCTGAGTTTTGAGTTAACGCAATTCCTGGCGGGTCATCGGGGATTCAGGTCTTATTTGTATAGATTCGGGCTCGATCAATCTGAAAATTGTCCGGAGTGAGAGATGGAAGAGACCCCGCAACATGTTTTCTTTTTGTGTCCGCAATTCGCCAAAGAGCGTAACCTGAGACGTGAGTACATGTTTCTCCCTGAAGATACCCTACGAGTCCTATTACAAAGTGAGGCACAGTGGAAGACTGTGGAAAGATTCGTGAGGACGGTCATGAGGAAGCTGCAATTATATGAGGAGTCCCGCAGAGAAGAATGGCGCCGGAGGATACGGAGGCGGAGAGGTCCTCGGCTGAGTGCCTAGGGGGCTCCCCGTACGCGTAGGGGTTGCCTGGGTACGATGAGGCCGGAGACACTCTGCTCGTGAGTCTGATGGTGGCTACTGGTAAGTGGTGTGACTATTTAAGATTTCTGTCTTGATGGCTGTGTGGAGATATAACGCGTGTGTGTTGTGGATGTTAGTAGCGTGTCCTGTTTTCTGCAGGTTCTTGTGTATTGTTGTTGTCGGTGTATGTATTTCAGGTGCTGTATGTGTTGCTTCCAGTAGTGTTCTTTGTGTGGTGTGTGACGTTGGATTGTTATGACTGTGTGTGTGGGCGGTTCCCCCTTCTCTTGATGAAATTTTTTATAAGCAGTCCCAGGAAGGGGGAAGCCATGGGTGGAGGTTTAGTCGGTAGTGCGCAGGTATACATACGTCCTTGGTTATAACTGACGGAACCTGTTAGCGAGCCCGACACTGCTTAGGCACCCGTAAATGGGGTTCCTCCACCTCTTTAAAAAAAAAAGAAAGAATCTTATCCAGTTGTTCAACGAATTCCATGAAAATGCGGCACACTTTGCAATATTCGGAAAAAGTGATCTTACTATTCTCTCTGATATTACTGGTAAAATAAAATCTACTTTTAGTTGGTGTATAGGTTCTTCATAAATGATATGCCGATCTTTAACAGCTCAAATCCGTATGTTCTGCTAATTGGCATAGCCAGAAAGTGGAACTGGACTTAATCTGTAAACGTATAGTTTTCCAGGATTTACAACACCGTCGCCTTGAACCAAAGACAATTTTCCAATCTTTTACCCTCATTGGGACCGATTAATTCATAAACTTTCGTCATCTTGTATGGCCTTACCTTATCCTTCTTCGTAGCTCTTTGGTACATCTATTACGAAATATATTATTCTCCTTAGACAAAGCCCTAATGACTTATCGGGTGATCACAGCAATCTTAGTTGAACATCCATCATCACTTTCGGCACGTGAGATAACGTTTTTGTACTGGTTTCATTATAGAAAATGTCCTCCTTTATTGAATAGCGGGTGCTAGATGTGAAATTAAAATAGAAACCCTAAAACGATTATGGAAAATCATTATTTTCTTTTGAAGAGACAAATATAACTATTTGTGAAAGAAATTCTATAGATAGCGACTTGATCGTATCGGCATAACATATACTATTTACGGAAACTCAACTGAAGAATAATTGAAGGAATGGCTAAGTTATGACCACAAATAAAAAAATGCTAACGAAATGACAAGAATGATAGACTTCATTTCGATCGCTTATTCAAATTTTTTTTTTTTGTTTTCAGTCATTTGACTGGTTTGATACAGCTCTCCAAGATTCCCTATCTAGTGCTAGTCGTTTCATTTTAGTTTACCCCCTACATCCTACATTCCTAACAATTTGTTTTACATATTCCAAACATTGCCTGCCTGCACAATTTTTTCCTTCTGTGTGACCCTCCAGTATTAAAGCGACTATTCCAGGATGCTTTATATGTGACCTAAAAGGCTGTCTCTTCTTTTAACTATATTTTTCCAAATGCTTCTTTCTTCATCAATTTGCCGCGACACCTCTTTATTTGTCACTTTATCCACCCGTCTGATTTTTAACATTCTCCTATAGCACCGCATTTCAAAAGCTTTATTTTTTTTTTATCACGTACTCCGATCGTCCAAGTTTCACTTCCATATAAAGCGACGCTCCAAACATATACTTTCAAAAATTTTTTCCTGACGTTTAAATTAATTTTTGAAACAAATTATATTTCTGACTGAAAGCTCGTTTCGCCTGTGCTATTCGGCATTTTATATCGCTCTTGCTGCGTCCATCTTTAGTAATTCTACTTCCCACATAAAAAAATTCTTCTTCCTCCATAATCTTTTCTCTTCCTATTTTCACATTCAGTGGTCCATCTTCGTTATTTCTACTAAATTTCCTTACTTTCGTTTTGTTCTTGTTTATTTAAACGCGGTAGTTCTTGCGCAGGAGTTTATCCATGCCGTTCATTGTTTCTTCTAAATCTTTTTTACTCGCAGCTAGAACTGCTATAACATCAGCAAATCGTAGCATCTTTATCTTTTAACCTTATACTGTTACTCCGGATCTAAATTGTTCTTTAACATCATTAACTGCTAGTTCCATGTAAAGATTAAAAAGTAACGGAGATAGGGAACATCCTTGTCGGACTCCCTTTCTTATTACGGCTTCTTTCTTATGTTCTTCAATTGTTACTGTTGCTGTTTGGTTCCTGTACATGTTAGCAATTGTTCTTCTATCTCTGTATTTGAACCCTAATTTTTTTAAAATGCTGAACATCTTATTCCAGTCTACGTTATCGAATGCCTTTACTAGGTCTATAAATGCCAAGTATGTTGGTTTGTTTTCTTTAAACTTCCTTCTACTATTAATCTGAGGCCTAACATTGCTTCCCTTTCCCTATATTTTTTCTGAATCCAAATTGGTCTTCTCCTAACACTTCTTCCACTCTCCTCTCAATTCTTCTGCACAGAATTCTAGTTAAGATAAAAAAAACGGGGGCCATTTTTTTTTTTTTGATGCATGAACAGTTACGCTGTATTCTTCACATTTATCTGCACCTGCTTTTTTTGGTATCATGACTATAATACTCTTTTTGAAGTCTGACGGAATTTCCCCTTTTTGTAAATATTACACACCAGTTTGTATAATCTATCAATCGATTCCTCGCCTGCACTGCGCAGTAATTCTGCAAGTATTCCGTCTATCCCAGGAGCCTTTTTGACATTCAAATCTTTTATTGCTCTCTTAAATTCAGATCTCAGTATTTTTTCTCCCCTTTCATCCTCTTCGACTTCTTCTTCTTCCTCTATAACACCATTTTCTAATTCATTTCCTCTGTATAACTCGTCAATGTATTCCACCCACCTTTCGACTTTGCCTTTCGTATTATAAATCGGTGTACCATCTTTGTTTAACACACTCGCTTTTTTAACAGATCGCTTATTACTAAACCGATACGAGATCGTTCGAGTCCTAATCTTTAAAAAAGATAGTCTCCATTTTATACGTTTCCACCAACGAAATATCAGATCAGTATTTTTAACCGTTATTAAGTTATTCGATTTGTAAAATTTTATTATCTTCGGATCTATATGATATAATTATTATAAATTACAATATAATATATTTTTAAATAATTTCTATTTCAAATAAAATATTTTCATTTTTAACAACTTCACTGCAACTCCAGCCTTTCCTACGCTTTTTTTCAGTCAGTTTGATCCCAATCGATGTCTTGTAAGTTAGGTAGAAGTGTCCTAACCGACGCCTAATAGTTAAGTTACTATCGAACGTTGGAGGGCTCTGTACGTCGAAGAGGAGGCTGTACGCGCATCTGGCGAACTCAATTCTTCTTTGTGGCACCCCAGTGTGGAAGAGAGCCATGGAGATAAGGCGTAACAGAAGACTGTTAGAGGGAGTACAACGCCGTATGGCTCTTAAAGTGGCATCGGCATACGCCTCTGTCTCGACTGAGGCGGTGCTGGTGGTGACTGGGATTAGAGTCATCAATACCTTACCGGCCGTGGGGTCTTTCGTTCATACCTATGTGGACGAAGAAGAGCTGAAGACCTCTTCTGCACCTACTGTCTGGAATTAGACACGCCGGAACACGTGGTATTCTAGTGCCCGCGCGGTGGGACGAAGAACGCCGCGACTGTACTGCCGTAACTGAGCAGTTCGAAGTGGGGACCATCGTTGGAACAATGTTACGCAGTTCGGTGGACTTCGACAATGTGATAGGGGTTGTGTCGGGAATACTGCAAATGAAATACCGGGAAGCGAGGGGGTGAGGGATAGCTCCGTGCGGAGCTGCCGTTCATCCGTGCTCGCTCGGGTGGTCGGTGGTCATGAAGTGCGGGGGCTCTCGAGCCCCTTAGCTAAAAGACTGAGTCCCGGCGGGGCCATCCCTCCGGGGGTGTCCCCGTTAGAGGAGAAGCACAAAGGACCGATTCCCGGTTGCTGGGTGTGGCCGGGAACGGCATAGCCGGGCATGGCATTTCCCTCGTCTGGCGATTAGAGGGAAAGGTACCTCCCGGAACCATGTTCTTGCTTAACTGGAGGTCTGGTTCCAGAAGGCAGGGGAAAAACCGACGCATAAGGAAGTTAGCGTATTCATTACCAGCCAACAGGAGGTCTTCAGTCTAATCAGAAGATAAATTATATTTGTCGGACACATATTTACACTTTTGATAATATTATTTATAATAAGTACATTCTGTATTTTTAATGTATAAATAATCAGATCCGTGTATAAAATACATTGTCTATTTTACTTTTATTGTATCTTTCAAACGAATCAAAATTTTTCAAAATGGTATTTTTTTTTTTAATTTTCTTATAAGAATAATATTTTTAAAATAGAATTAATTTTTTATATTTTTAAAGAGATCATATTGACAACCTTTTGTTTTACATAAATTATATTTCAAATTTGTGTTTAGTACATAGCCTTCTATAAGTATTAGAAATCTTAAAGTTGGAACCTCACGTCTTATAATTAATGGATCCCTGTTTTAATTAATATACGGTGTTTCTAAAATGGTAAGCTGGCTATATTTTTCGGATTCTTCTTTTAAAACTAAACAAAAAATATCATTAAGAAAAATGGTAATTTCTCCTTCATTCTCCCCCCTGTCCACCATTTTGTTATTTTTATATAAAAATGTATATCTCAAGTTCGGATAGAGGAATCACATTAACATTTGGTAAGCGTATTTTGAAATAAAGTTTTAAAATTAACAAAACTTCAGGACTTACCTTCGCAAATTACAAAATGGCGGCCTTGTTTATTTTTCAATCCGTTATATCTCCATAAATATAAATTTTATCAAAATGTATGTTAGGCTAAAATATTAAGCCTTTTATTTTACACAAAATTACATTTTATTTTTTAAAATAGGTTAAAATATAGCTGAGTTATGGGTGAAAATTGATGTAATTTTGTGTCTGTTTTCATCTTCTTCACTTTATGTTTAATTCGATGAAATATTAATTGTTTTTATTTACTGTTAATTCTAGTATTGTAAATTAGTATAAAATTAAGTAATCCTGCTTAATTAAGTAAATTAGGGTCTGATCTTACAGCCACTAGCAGTATAAACAGCCCAGTAAGACCAGTTAAAAATCAATTCAGCGGAGTACCACGAACCAGTCTGCGAGGCGTTACGACGTCGGTCCTGCAAGGGCAGTTCTGCGAGGAACTGCAAGGTATCCAGTTCGATACGATTAAGGTGACGCCACGGAGTAAATCCAAGTATACAATAAATATTATCGGTTAGTTACAGTAAAACTGTAAGTGAATAAGTGAAAGAAATAATGCAATACACTTCGTTTATAAACTGTAAGGGTAGACAAAAAAAGGGATTGGTAAGTGAATTTTATAAGATTGTTTGTAATACAAGGCTAATGGTTAAAAACGGTTAAAACTAGCGGTTTCTTTTGTTAATGGTTCTTAATACTAGTTTTCTGTTTATATACCAGGTACAAAATTTCGTACGATTATTTATTTTCAACTCTGTCCTATGTGTAATCTGTATTTATTACTTGCTATTAACATTATTATGACTATTTATCAAAAATGCTGTCAAAAATAATGTGTTAGCTGAACGGAGTAGAAACTGGTACTGAGCATGTGGAAGGGATGAACAAACCGGTTTAGCACCGACCGGTAGACACAGCGTTGCCAGTTCGCTCGCAGTGTTACCAATTTCATTACTTTTCTCACACACTTCGTATTATTATTATTATATTTATTGCCATTGTTATTATTATTAATTTGTCTGGTTGTAATTTGAATATTTTAAACCAATAAATTGTAATTATATAATCATTCTAAATTGTCAACAACCTCTCAATATCCTGATAGAGCCGCGCGGAACCACCACGCGACAATATACATACTGTGTGTACTTATGTACATACATATTTCTGGAACTTTTCAATACTAAAATTATGCATTGGTTTAAGAAGATTATAAGATGTGACGATGCTCAAATATCCTGATACTCATTATTTGACCCGCATACCAAACAAATCTTCCCTTATATAGTACACTGAACAACTATACGGTTTATCTATATAGCCTGGAAATTAAACATATTTAAATAGATAAATAAATTTTAATGTTGAAAATAATTTGAACAATGGATAATTTTATGTTACCTTTTAGTTTAAAGTATAAGTCCTTGAAAACAAGTCCAACAAAACGAGTTGACAAAATAAAATCTTTTCCGTTACCAAAAGGAAAAACTGGTTCAAGACATGGCACATTACGATCCTTCCAATAATTATAATTTTTTGTCCAGAAACGATAAAATATTACAATAAATACGATAATTCCCAGTAATATTTCAAACCAGTAGTTTCCAATGGAGTGACTCATCTATAACAAATTTATTTTCATTATTATTATTATTATTTTTATTATTATTATTAAAGAGTTTTCCATATTTAAAGACAAATATTTCGAGAACTAAAAGAAATTTTTCAACGGGAAATTACTTTCAACTTTCATATGAGGTCTCTAGTACGACAAGGTATAATATTCTGTTGAATACTGATATTGATGCCGCTGTCACTGAAATTCAAGATGTTATTATCAAGGAAATTGATAGAAATGTTTTATTGGCACGCAATAAATCAGCCAGATATCCTGTTTGGTTCTCAAATAATCTGATACGTCTTGGCGCTACGCGTTCCTTATATGAGAATAAGAAATCTCAAACTTTTTCTAACTGAGCGAAAATCTGATTTGTTTCTGAATGCAAGACGCACAGATGTTGCTAATAAATATAATGGGAGGGTTGACTTCATTGTATCAAATGAAAAAATTATTCATTAAAGGCCTTAAGGGACTATTTGTATAACTTTTCAATTACATTGATTTGTGTTTTTTGTTATTTTTTTGTTTTGTTTTGTGTTCAATGTACAATAAGCCAAGGCAAGCAGCTGTTCTATTGTGCCTAATACATAAATAAAATATTATTATTATAATTTTGGTCACCGGCGTCATACCCATTGCTATTTTGGCAAGGGAGCGCCAGGCGTCCTACAGGAGGCGACGGGCAGGTGAAGATCGGGAGACCATTGCTAACGAAGAACGCACACGCATGTTTCTCGCATGGCAACAGACCTGGAACCAGAAAATCAGAGGACGATGGACCACAAGGCTTATCCCTCTGGTCAGACCATGGACGGAGCGGTGGCATGGAGAGGTGGAGTACTACATAACCCAGTTTTTAACGGGGTGACGGATACTTCTGCGATTACCTCCATGTCATAGGGAAAGCGCCGTCCCCAGACCGCCTCTATTGCCCCGGTGTACGGGACGACGCCGAGCACACCGTTTTTAAATGTGCTCGGTGGGCGGCAGATCGAGGGACACTAGAGGTGGATCTCGGAGCACTGAGCCCGCACAATGTGGTTGCGATGATGTTCCGTGACCTGAGAAACTGGGAGAGTGCAACCCGATTCGTCGGCAACATTCTCAGGACCAAGAAGGGAGACCTGGATAGCCCTGAAAATTAGGTAGCGGCCTTCTTAGGCTAGTATAGGAGGGCCGGAAGTAATGTCTTAAACGGTTCCGGGTCGAGTCCTGGTAGAAAAGAGGTTGGTTTTAGTCGGTAGTCTGCTGATGTGATTGTATAATACCATCAGTGGGAGTCCGACATTCCGTGCGTAAATGCCTTTCCACCTCTCTCTCAAAAAAAAAAAAACTATTAATTCTATGATCCTCAGATATTAAAATTGTTGAATAATTCTAAATATGGCCTGAGAACGACATCCTGTATAACCAGCCTGAAAGGTACAATACATGATATAAAAAGAATTGTCTGGAGATATTTCTGCCGGAATTGTTGAACGGTCTAAATGAGGATTTACTGGATCCAAAGAAGTATAAATTAAAAAAATCGGGTTAGGCTGTGTCAGGGCGCACGGCCGTTGGTTTAACGTTAAATTGTACAAATATTAAATAAAAAGTTTTTTTTAAATTTATTTAATACTCAGGTTTCAACTGATTACATCAGGATTATCAGGTTTTTAACATCAGGTTTTAATTGGTAAAACTGATAAACATAATTTTTGTATCCTAACATGCGATACATGATTTTAATCTGTTTTTTGATGCTGAAAACAAATATGAACTCAGAATCTTTCCTATCACCCAACACTTTTGAAACCATTTAATTAAAGGATTTTTCCATTTTTCAATGTATAGTTAGCATTTTAAGCTCCTGTATTGTATTATGTTAGCTAATTTTTTATTGTTTTACTTTGGTAACATTATTTGTAAGCTATAAATAAATAATACTAGACAAAAAATTAAATCATATCATAATCACATATTATGACATATTTACCTGTGGTTTGGCGTGAACCAAAGGATTATGTAACCGATTGTTACTTTTGTTTAACAAGTGTGTCTGGAATTGCTAAAAAATGTAAAAATACTGTAAAATATTCTTCATTCCAATCTGCAATCAGGCCTGTACCTCACAGTGAAATTATTCCAGTTCCTGAGCCACCTGTGAATGTACGTTTCAAAAGCAGCGATGAAGGCAGTACTGAAGAAAACAATGATAATTTTGATTTTGAATTATCTTCCAATAAGCCACATCTTATATCACATGGTGAATTAAATCACTTGGTTAGGGATTTAAATTTATCAAAAAATCAAGCTGAACTGTTAGAATCAAGATTGCAAGGTTGAAATTTACTTAAAAAGAATACAACAATTTCGGCCTTTCGAACCCAACAAAAACAACTTTCCCAACAAAGTCAACTTTATTGATGAAAATAATTTGGTTTATTGCACAAATATTGATGAGCTTATGTTGCACTTAGGACAAGTTCATAAACCTGAGAACTGGCGCCTTTTCATAGATTCGTTCAAGTATAGTTTAAAAGAATTCTACTATACAACGGTAACAATTATCCTTCGACACCAATCGCTTATGGTATTAATTTGAAAGAGACATACGATGTGATGAAAGACGTTCTTGAAGAAATAAATTATAAAAAACATAGCTGGAACATATGTTGTGATTTGAAAGTTATGCTATTTTGTTGTGCATGCAGTTAGGTTGTACTAAGTACATGTGTTTTCTGCGTGATAGGACAACCGAGCTAGGAATAAAGATTATGTTACCAAAGAGTGGAAGAAACGAGACAACATAATTCGAAGTGGGAAAAATATTATTCATGAGCCCCTAGTTGAACCCAAAAAAATATTTTACCCCCTCACCATATCAAGCTAGGATTGATGAAAAATGTTGTAAAAACAATGAAGAAGGATGATCCCGGATTTTTGTACATCATGCAGAAATTTCCGTAATTAAGTGTTGGAAAAATCAAAAAAGGAAAATTTGTTGGTCCTCAAATAAGAGAACTGGTCAAAGTTGATGCATTTAACTCGATGTTAAATAATGTAGAAAGTGTAGCTTGGGCTTCATTCGAAGACGTTTGCAAAAAATTCGACAATTACCACGATATTGTTAATCAACTTCTTAGTTCATATAAAGCTATGGGATATAATATGTCTTTGAAAATACATTTCCGCCAATCACATCTGGATTTTTTTTTGTCAACCTCGGAGACGTAAGTGACGAACACGGTGAACGTTTCCACCAAGAAATTTCAGTGATGGAAAGGCGCTATAAAGGGAAATGGAATACTAACATGCTAGCCGATTACTGTTGGACATTAATTCGGGATGTGCCTGAGGCTATTTATAAAAGAAAAGAATCAGCGAAATCATTCACACAGGTATGGCCATGCAAAATTACAAATTTTAATTATATTTTCCCTTAATTTTTTCTAAAGCGTAATTTATTTAAAACTAAGGATGATAGAAACATTGTATTTACAGATATGTAATGTACGCAAAAAAGCAATTCAATAAATGTTATCACACTTAGAGAAACATTAAAATAATTCTTTTTTGTTTATCAGTGTAATTATTAATTATTTTTGTCATTTATTTAAATGACAATTTGAAATTTATAAATGACAAAGTTATTTCTGTTTCTATTTATTATTTTTTTTTTTTTGGAAATGTGAAGTTGATTGCTTGGATGACTCATTGATGAACAATAATTTCTCTTTATATGTTTACGACAAAACCAATATAGGGAATGTAATAACAAAGTAACCAGTATTTTTAAGTTTGTCCGCTGTCTTTACGTTTCAGTCCATCTTTTTCCCGCGTGATAGGAATACAATTTATTATGTATATTAATATTTTCAGCCATATTAGACACGAATCTCAAATTTGGCAACCAAGTAATTACAGAACGTATTCTGTTAGCAATTTAGATTTATTTTATATAAAAATGAGAGAAAAAAAAGATTTAATTAAATTTTGAGTAAAAAATGAAATAATGAACTGTGAATTACTAAAAATATTACAGAAGGATTTTGGGTATATCGACATCAAGGGTTTACGAGTACTATAAATGGTTTCAATATCATGCTGAAGATGACAAGAGATGACTTCCTAACATATCAAATACCGATGAAAATATCGATCAAATAAAGGGCATTCTGATAAATAATCATCAAATCTATATTAGAAAGTGTGCTGAAGAGATGAATATCTTTTGTAACTCATGTGAATCAATTTTAATTAACATTTTGAGTATGAAACTAATAGCAGGAAAATTTGTTGCCACACTAATCGATACTTTTTCGTTTCTCCCCCCGCAAACGTTTGCCACCTGTTACGTTTTTCACCTGGTAAATAATTTAAAATAACAGGAAATATTGGTATTAACAATAACCAGGCTGGAGAAATAACCCACTTTCTTTTTTCTGTTTAGCCACCGGTAATTACCGTCACGGATTACTTCAGAGGATGAATGAGGATGATATGTATGAGTGTAAATAAAGTGTATTCTTGTAGAGTCTCAGTTCGACCATTCCTGAGATTTGTGGTCAATTGAAACCCAACCACCAAAAAATACCGGTATCCACGATCTAGTATTTAAATCCAAAATAATGGTAGTTTTTCGTTTAACGACCATAAATTTTTTCGCATTTTTTCACGTAAAAATTAATTAATAAAACATGTTTTATAGTAATTGATGAATAACACATTCGAAAAATACTGTAGTAACCCTATCTATATGATATATATATATATATATATATATATATATATATATATAAATAAATGTTTGTTTGTTTAACCCGTATGAATTCCTATACCATTCATCTGATTGCGATTAAACTTTGGTGTGCGCGCGCCCACGAAGGTTTCTAATTACTTTGGACCCACTAGGTGGCGCTGAAGTCGAGATATTTCGAAAAATTGTATTTATGGTAAATGCTTTATTAGCGGTTTCCCAGGAGGTGGGGTCTCCAGGGGTGGAGGTCTAGTCGGTAGTGCGCAGGAATACACACGCATTTTCTGTAACAGCTTGCGGAACCTGTAAGCGAGTCCGATACTGCTTCGGCGCCCGTAAATGGGGTTCCTCCACCTCAAAAAAAAAAAAAACTTTCTTCTATATATATATAAAAGGCAATGTTCTATGTGTGTTCGGTATACATTAAAAACTACTGGACTGATTTACGCGCAGGTTTTTGCAAAATGGTCCGCGTTGTTTGGAGAAGGTTTAAAGCTATTGAAATCCTCGATCTGATTAGTAGAAAGAAAGGTACAGGTATTTTGAACCGACTACTGTGTTTAGAGAGTAGTGAATTAAATCCGATAGGTAGTGTTGTTTTGCCAATTGGAATGGAATGGAATGCAAAGTTGGCGGGAGTTTATTACTCCCTACTTTATCGCAGAACCTGGACAGAGTCCCTTGCTGCTGGATCATTCTAATCGGGCTTGTTTTTTAAAAGGGTTATTTTTAAATAGCGGGTCTAATTTTTAAGTTTTGTTTATTTTTTAGTGATTTTAAGACGGATTTAGTTGCATTCCAATCCGTTGTTGAACCAGCGTTATCGAACCCATTTTATGGGCCGACCGCGGAAGGCTAGGCTTATGAAGCCTGTCCTCCCGACGCAATTCCCCTTCAGACCGTCCACTGAAGTCCTTTCGGTGCTAACGCTTAATAGGCTAGCAGGAATACGCCACAACGGGGCACTAACTATAAGGAGGGAGCAATGGGACCCCTACTCCGGAGGAGTCGCAATTGCTGGTTTATTTTTATGTAACTAGTAAGTTTTAGAAAGGAAAGGTTGTGCAGAAGTTCTTCATCCACTTCTGTTATAGCTGCCTTCCAGGACGCATCTCTGCTGGGCTCCGTTCCGGACTCCAGTCCGTGATGTTGGGACGAGTAGAGGGTCTTCCTTCTTCTTCACCTTCTTCTTCTCCCTCTTCTTCTTCCGTTGCCAATTGGATTTATTTACATTCTGACTTTTATAAAGTGAAAGATTAAATTTTGTGAAGTTCCGTATTGTTCTGTTAGTTTCTTAATGTTCAGTATTAATTGCGATGGTTTTGTAGCCATGTCTCTTTTCGTTAAAAAGTTATTTTTCACCGACTATTCTGTTTAGAATGTGGTTTGAATTAATTCCGATAGGTAGTGCTGTTGTTTTGACAATTGGATTTATTTACAGTCTGACTTTTATAAAGTGATAGGTTAAATTTTGCGAACTTCCCTAATATTCATTTTCTTAATGTTTTAACTTTCATTTGTGTTCATTTAATATATATATATACTCAAATCTAGTAAAGACGAAGCATTCCCGGGTCTAATAGTAACTCAATAAAAATAAACCAATAGAATGTTAAAGAAAACACATTAACAGGCTGTTCTGTACCGGTCATTATAAACATTCTCTATATTAACATATTTTACATATTAAAAATATAACCATTATTGCTTATAATTATAAATATAAATTATTAATATAATCTAACCAAACCTAACCCTACGCTCGCTTCGCTCGCCAACCTTGACTATTTAATAGTAACATTTTGATTATTTAAATTATAAATAATTGCAATAATTACTGAATTTATTATTTAAATAATCGAAACATTAATGTTAATAGTCACAGTTAGCAAGCGAAGCGAGGTTAAGTTTGATTAAATTATATTTATAATTTCTCTGTAAATATCTCCAAATACCCACTGATTTAAAAGAATTCTAATTCTATTGAACTTTCTTTTTGAAAATGAGGACTCGTCTACTTCTACCATCATTTTTTGACCACCTACCTTTTTTGGGTTTTTTAATAAATAATCAGCACATACTTCGCTCAGGTACATTTTCCAATCCGTTATTGCTTCATTTGACTTTACACTGCGCTCGTTTCGTTCGCTAACATTGACTAATATGTTTATAGGTAAAATATTTTAACACTCCGAGTTGGTCTAGTGGTGAACGCGACTTTCCAAATCAGCTGATTTTGATGTTGAGAGTTCCAGCGTCCATGACCTAGTAAAGGTAGTTACTTTTAAACGGATTTGAATACTAGATCGTGGATACTGGTATTTTTTTGTGGTTGGGTTTCTATTAACTACACATCTCGGGAATGGTCGAACTGAGACTGTACAAGATTATACTTCATTTACAGTCATCCTCTGAAGTAATACCTGAACGGTAATTCCCGGAGGGTAAACAGGAAAAAGATGAAAGAAAAGATAAAATATTTTAAAATATTCACAATGACCGGTAAAAAATAGAATGTTAGTGTGTTTTGTTTAATGTTTTATTCATCAATTATTATAAAATATTCTATATTAAGTCATTTTTATGTGTAAAATTGCGAAAATGTGGGAGGCGAAAACGAAAAAGTGTACCCAAAACATCATTATAATATACTTCATGCTCGAACTATTAATTTATCTCTATCATTTTTTCAAAAATTAATTTACTACGTTTTGTACTATATTAATTACAAAAAAGTCAATTAGAAAACCCAATAAAAACAAATAACGTAAAAATACATTTCCTGTTAAAGCAAAGCTTTTTTGAGTTTTATTTTAGATTTTTCAAATAGTGTATTAATTTTTTTAAAAATTGCCTAATACGGATGTAAGGGGTTCGGATGGATGAACATCTAGAAAATTGAAGTCCCATTCTGCAATATTATTGTTAGAATGTTATATATCTACTTGTAATTAAAATCGTCAATCATATTTTTACTTTGTATTAGTATAAAATTTATATTTTATTACACACATACGCGCGCGCCCACACACACACACACACACACACAAAATCAATCTTATAATCAAATGATGATAATAATATATATATACTTTACCCTTATTCACAGCTTTAAAAACTCATATAAATTAATAATTCATTTAATTTTTAAATGCCAATTTAAAGAACTCGCTCTTTAATGAACTGTCTTAGCAGGAATCAAATAAGTGTTTGAATATTTAACTTTAAATACAAATAAACATGATAAATTTTATTACAAAGTTTTGAAAACATAATTAGTTATAAGTAGGGGTTATCATTATTTACAATTGAAATATTCCATTGTTTTTTTAATTCTTTGCACAATGTTTGAAAAGTGTATTACGTAAAGAGACAATTTTGTTATTGTTGTTATCTTTGTGACACTTTACTGATACAACCATAGAACATACTATACTATAATCACTTATAAGATTATTTATTTATTTAAATGAAGTCATTCTTCAGAATTGTACTAAGTAGCCTTATATAGATATGAGATATTGTCGAATGAGCAACGAGGGTGTTCACCTCATAAATAATATTAATTTTAACCTCGTTCATGTACCTTTTTCTCAGCTCTTATAAGATATAGAATCATGGTTTTTTTATTGTTATTTTCGTTTTATTTTTTTCTATCTACCTAAGTAGAATTATTAGTTTTAATAAAACCTCACTGTCTTAATTACATTTCTGAAAATTTTCTAAAATTGAACAATTTTTTCCTGTATAAAATATATCAATATATAATTATGTGCAAAAAATGTGTTTATATAATGATAAAATAATAATTGTGAATACCTGGTTGGTTGGTTAACTGGCATTTCTCCCGCCACCATTCCATTCGGTCGCCCTAGAGCATATGACCAAATGCTCTTGCCAAAAACGGCTACCGTACCTCAAAATCAGTTTAGCGACCAATAATCTAATAGCTCCTAGTGAGCTTACCTAACAGCGTAAGCGAGGTGCCATACACCACCTGCTTACGTGTCCCAACCGCTCACTTGTCATACAATAAAACTAAATCGGGTGGCGCAACCCTTGTTATTATATTAAAAAGTTAGTAATTTCCTGTCACGCCTCGGTCGCTGAATGCCAGGTAGTACATTTTCCACCATTTAAAGCGCTTGGAACTTTATCTGGCTGATGGCCAGCCATTATCTCCGGATTTTTTTTTTTTTTTTTTTTTTTTTTTTTTTTTTTTTTTTTTTTTAACCTCCGAGCGTGTGTGAAAATGCCATGCCTGACCGGGATTCGAACCCGGGACCTCTGGGTGAAAGGCCGAGACGATAATATACGATAATATCTCAGGATTAGCTTCCCACATCAGCACGGTAGGAGTCATTATACTTTACCCTTGATTAATCTACCGATGTCGGTTGAACAACGCAACCTCATCGAGGAACTCCCACACGGTCCGACAATGCGGTTCTCGCCACACTGACTCGCCGTTTATGAGCGGCCAATTTTCCTCTTGACCTCTAAGTTCCAGGGTGGCCAGGTCTCTGCCACCCCCCCCCCCCCCAAGAACAGGGCAGTCAAACATCATATGCTTATTGTACTGGACTTCCCCGTAGCCGCACAGGTCATTAGCTGCCAGGCGGAACCGAAACAAATATTGGTTTAAATTTACATGGTTGGAGAGCACTCGGGCTCCCGTTGCCCTTAAAAACGAAGGAGAGGTATACAATGCCCCCAGATCCTGTATAAATCTATACAAGGACCTTACCTCAGTCGTGGCGTACCATTCTTGCTGCCATGCTTCCATCACGAGGCTGTAAAGCCTCCTCCGAAGCCGGAAGATGGACAACTGTTCGAAATTTTGAACCGGTGCATTGTTATCACCGTTCCGCTCCGGTACTGGCCCGGCTCGAAACCGCATCCCAAATACCTCGGCTTCCCTGCCTCTTCGCAATTTCCACATAGTCAATGTTTATATTTATATTAGGTAGATTATATTTTTACCAGATGAATACCTAATAAAAATTTCGAATTTCTGTCATTTATAGTTTTTTTAAAAAAGATACAAGAAGTGGGAAGATTGAAAAATGTGGTTTCCTAGAAACAGCAATTGAATTAATTATTCACAACTTATTTTTCCTTTTTTATCCTCCAGGAATCACCAACAGGTATTACTTCAGAGGTAGATATGTAGATTCCGGATTATATGCAACATAAAACGCTTGAAATATGTATGAAGAATGCTTAAAATATGCATGAAAAGTGTCAAAATATGGAACTTTAAATAATAAAAAAATAGTAATTTTTAAGTTTTTTATTTCAAAATCAGCGTACAATTAATAGTGGATTAACAGATCGATAAATAACAATTATTTAACATTTTGTTACTTTTTAAACGTAAACAATCATAACTGGGCAGTATTTGAATTTGGATGCTATGTTATCAGTTATTGTTTCTGGCAAAAGTTCACCTGTCCCATTAATAAAACTATCAATTTTACATTAAGGTTCAAAGCCTGGGTTATAGTTCAAAATGTTTTCAAATTTTTCTTTAAGTTTACATGGGAATACCTCTGACAATGTGGAGTTCATTTGGTGGATTTTATTCATTAACTGAATAGATTCAGTCAACGCCAAACCTTGAGTTTCAAGCTTTTTAATACTCGCAGGTATGTGGGAAAAATTAGTGCTATGTTTTTTTTTTTTTTTTATACTAAAATCGTTAAATGTTTCCTTCACTAACAAACTGCCATAGCTTGTGCACTATCAAATTCGTTTGCTACACATTTGATGGCCTTGAAATGTTCATTGTAAAACAATACAGCTTCAATCCACGTTCCCCATCGAGTTACGACTGGTTCGGGAGGTAAAGGCACATTTGGAAGTTTTTCTTTATAGGCCTTATTGCGAGCAGGTACCTTAAGAAACACTTTCTTTGTTGATGAAATCATTTTATTTTTATTCCCAAACGTGGATCGTACTTCTTGAGCGAATCGATATACTCCGTGAGCAAAGCACGTCACATGAATCAAATTGGGATAAAATACTTGGAGGTCTTTGGCTGCCATGATTATATAGGGAGCAGCATCTAAGAGAAATATAAACACTCTTTCATCTGCAGAAGATTCAGGCAATATTTTTTTTTAATACGCTCATTCACGAATCTGGCGATCGTAGAATTAAAGTTAAAAATCTTATGTGGACATCACATGACTTCCTCTTACACCTATTAAATAACATACACATTTTTATAAGTACATAAAATTTTATTTCATTAATAACTTCTGATATTTTTATATTTTTTATTATTATTTCATTATTGTTTATTGTAAAGATGTTTTTAAAATCAGAGATTAATAATTATTAATAAGTCAATACATTTAAATTGAAAGAAAGGAAATGAAGTCGGATTCGAACCGATGTGCCTTCCCCTTGTAAGACCCAAATATTTCATTCGGCTATAACTCTAGAACCAATGAAAATAAGTACCACTTATGGTATATCGTTGAAAAGCTCTCAATAAGGACTTATTACTTCAGTTAAGAAACTGTCTAAAATCCGAATTTTTGGATTTTGGGCTTTTTTGGACACTTTGGTCCAGTCGATTCCAACCAGAAGGGGAAGTGTGCAACTAGATTTTACAACAGTTCTAAATCGAAAATTTCAACATTCTACGGTTTTTGAGTTATGCGAGATACATACATACTAATCAAAATGGATTCAGGGATGGTCAAAATGGATATTTCCGTTGAAATCTGAGATCCGAAAATTTTCACCTCACAAGTCTTTCTTTACTTTGTACAAGGAAATAAAAAATTGTTTAATATTAAATAAGAATTGAAGAAAGAAGCATTTGGAAAAATATAGTTAAAAGAAGAGAAATTTATAGACCACATATTAAGGCATCCTGGAATAGTCGCTTTAAATTGTAGGGACAGGTAGAAGGAAAAGATTGTGCTGGCAGGCAACGTTTAGAATATGTAAAACAAATTGTTAGGGATCTAGGATGTAGGGGGTATACCGAAATGAAACGAATAGCACTAGATAGGGAATCTTGGAGAGCTGCATCAAACCAGTCAAATGACTGACAATCACAGGTTAATAATTAATAAATCAATATATTTAAATTTAAAAAAAATTATATATATATATATATATATATATATATATATATATATATATATATGTATATGTAGTCGGATTCGAACCGATCTATCTTCCCCTTGTAAGATCTAAATCTTCCATTAATTAAACTTTTATTTGGCTGTAACTCTGGAACCAATGAAAATAAGTACCACTTATAATATCGTTGAAAAGCTCTCAATAAGGGCTTATTACTGCAGTTAAGAAAAAGTCCAAAATTCATTTTCTTTTTGGATTTTGGGCTTTTTCGGACACTTTTGCTCCAGTCGATTGTAATCAAAAGGGGAGGTGCACAAATGGATTTAGGATTGTTACAACAATCCTAAATCGATTTTCCTTTGAAATCTGAAAACCGAAATCTTTCATCACAATACTTTACTTCGTACAAGGAAGTAAAAACATGACTGCTAACTCTGAAAAAACCTTTTAATGGCTGTTTATTGTAACAAAATTAAATTAAGTTATGAAATTGTTTAATATTTATTATTTATTAAAATTTAATTTAAATTTTCATACGTTGTTTACATGTATGATTTTCCGTACATTTCGTTCACTCTGAAGTATTTATAACAGGTTTTATATTGTACATCGTTTTCATAATACACTTCAGAATTTGTACAACATCATAAGAAATTTATCATTGTTAATAATTTAAAATATTTATGAGTACATATAAGAAAAAAATCTGGTTATCTGTTTCGAAAGTGTTTCGTGTTTGTTGAGTGTATAATAATGAATTCGCATCTAATCCTTAAAAAACAAATTTTTTTTAAGCTATGAACACGCCCTTGATTATCGTGCTTATTTATATTTAATTCTATTTACTACATATTTGAATTATTTTTTCGTAATCTTTTGCTTTTTATATCGTGTTACCGTTATGTTTTATTTTTTATTGTAATTGTTTATATTTAATAAAGGCTGTTAAAATTAAATTTCATTATCTTTTAGAGATACAAAAATACTTAGTTTATAAACTGAGTTATTCAATTAATTGAGTAATAAGATAATAAATTAAATAAGAATTTAAAACGGGAATTAATGATTTTAGCCTTAATAAAACGCTAAACCCGTGATCATATAAAATACAGTATCTTTTATAGTGACACCGGATATAAGGACATATCCGATATACTGACCAAAAACTTGTGTTTTGGTTGGTTTAGTATGCTGTTAATACATAAATAAACTAGGCTCAGCCAGTGTACGAGCTTGTGACGTCACGAGTTGACTGCGTATTACAAGTCGGCTTGAAAAAATCAACTCCGCGTATCAAATCGAAGTATTACTTATCATATTGTACACGGTAATAAATATCATATTTATATATTTTTTTTGTCTTCAGTCATTTGACTGGTTTGATGCAGCTCACCAAGATTCCCTATCTAGTGCTAGTCGTTTCATTTCAGTATACCCTCTACATCCTGCATCCCTAACAATTTGCTTTACATATTCCAAACGTGGCCTGCCTACACAATTTTTTCCTTCTACCTGTCCTTCCAATATTAAAGCGACTATTCCAGGATGCCTTAGTATGTGGCCTATAAGTCTGTCTCTTCTTTTAACTATATTTTTCCAAATGCTTCTTTCTTCATCTATTTGCCGCAATACCTATTCATTTGTCACTTTATCCACCCATCTGATTTTTAACATTCTCCGATAGCACCGCATTTCAAAAGCTTCTAATCTTTTCTTCTCAGATACTCCGATTCTCCAAGTTTCACTTCCATACAAAGCAACACTCCAAACATACACTTTCAAAAATCTTTTCCTGAGATTTAAATTAGTTTTTGATGTAAACAAATGATATTTCTTACTGAAGGCTCGGTTAGCTTGTGCTATTCGGCATTTTATATCGCTCCTGCTTCGTCCATCTTTAGTAATTCTACTTCCCAAATAACAAAATTCTTCTACCTCCATAATCCTTTCTCCTCCTATTTTCAAATTCAGTGGTCCATCTTTGTTATTTCTACTACATTTCATTACTTTTGTTTTGTTCTTGTTTATTTTCATGCGATAGTTCTTGCGTAGGACTTCATCTATGCCGTTCATTGTTTCTTCTAAATCCTTTTTACTCTCGGCTAGAATTACTATATCATCAGCAAATCGTAGCATCTTTATCTTTTCACCTTGTACTGTTACTCCGAATCTAAATTGTTCTTTAACATCATTAACTGCTAGTTCCATGTAAAGATTAAAAAGTAACGGAGATAGGGAACATCCTTGTCGGACTCCCTTTCTTATTACGGCTTCTTTCTTATGTTCTTCAATTGTTACTGTTGCTGTTTGGTTCCTGTACATGTTAGCAATTGTTCTTCTATCTCTGTATTTGAACCCTAATTTTTTTAAAATGCTGAACATTTTATTCCAGTCTACGTTATCGAATGCCTTTTCTAGGTTTATAAACGCCAAGTATGTTGGTTTGTTTTTCTTTAATTTTCCTTCTACTATTAATCTGAGGCCTAAAATTGCTTCCCTTGTCCCTATACTTTTCCTGAAACCAAATTGGTCTTCTCCTAACACTTCTCCCACTCTCCTCTCAATTCTTCTGTATAGAATTCTAGTTAAGATTTTTGATGCATGACTAGTTAAACTAATTGCTCTGTATTCTTCACATTTATCTGCCACTGCTTCTTTGGTATCATGACTATAACACTTTTTTTGAAGTCTGACGGAAATTCCCCTTTTTCATAAATATTACACACCAGTTTGTATAATCTATCAATCGCTTCCTCACCTGCACTGCGCAGTAATTCTACAGGTATTCCGTTTATTCCAGGAGCCTTTCTGCCATTTAAATCTCTTAATGCTCTCTTAAATTCAGATCTCAGTATTGTTTCTCCCATTTCATCCTCCTCAACTTCCTCTTCTTCCTCTATAACACCATTTTCTAATTCATTTCCTCCGTATAACTCTTCAATATATTCCACCCATCTATCGACTTTACCTTTCGTATTATATATTGGTGTACCATCTTTGTTTAACACATTATTAGATTTTAATTTATGTACCCCAAAATTTTCCTTAACTTTCCTGTATGCTCCGTTTATTTTACCAATGTTCATTTCTCTTTCCACTTCTGAACACTTTTCTTTAATCCACTCTTCTTTCGCCAGTTTGCAATTCCTGTTTATAGCATTTCTTAATTGCCGATAGTTCCTTTTACTTTCTTCATCACTAGCATTCTTATATTTTCTACGTTCATCCATCAGCTGCAATATATCGTCTGAAACCCAAGGTTTTCTACCAGTTCTCTTTATTCCGCCTAAGTTTGCTTCTGCTGATTTAAGAATTTCCTTTTTAACATTCTCCCATTCTTCTTCTACATTTTCTACCTTATCTTTTTTACTCAGACCTCTTGCGATGTCCTCCTCAAAAATCTTCTTTACCTCCTCTTCCTCAAGCTTCTCTAAATTCCACCGATTCATCTGACACCTTTTCTTCAGGTTTTTAAACCCCAATCTACATTTCATTATCACCAAATTATGGTCGCCATCAATGTCTGCTCCAGGGTAAGTTTTGCAGTCAACGAGTTGATTTCTAAACTTTTGCTTAACCATGATATAATCTATTTGATACCTTGCATTATCGCCTGTCTTTTTCCGTGTGTATATTCTTCTATTATGATTTTTAAACTCGGTGTTGCCAATTACTAAATTATACTTCGTGCAAAACTCTATAAATCGGTCCCCTCTTTCATTCATTTTGCCCAGCCCGTATTCACCCACTATATTTCCTTCCTTGCTTTTTCCAATGCTTGCATTCCAACCTCCAACTATTATTAAATTTTCGTCTCCTTTTATGTGTTTAATTGCTTCGTATACACACTCTACCTCATCATCATGGGCGCTTGTAGGCATATAGACGTTCGTTGTCGGTTTAGGTTTTGATTTTATCCTTATTACAATCTATTTATCTCTATGCATTTTGAAATACTCTACTGTCTTCCCTATCTTCTTGTTCATTACGAAATCTACTCCTGCCTGCCCATTATTTAAAGCTGAGTTAATTATTCTAAAATCACCCTACCAAAAGTCGTTTTCCTCTTCCCATCGAACCTCGCTAATTCCTACTACATTTACATTTATCCTATCCATTTCCCTCTAAATTTTCTAACCTACTAACCTTTTTTTTTCCACGCTCCAAATCGTAGAATGTTATTTTTTCATTTTCTGGTGACCCCTTCCTTAGTAGTCCCCACCCGGAGATCCGAACGGGGGGACTAGTTTACCTCCCAAATATTTTACCAAGGAAGGCGCCTCCCTCATTGCCATATGAAAATGCAGAGAGCTACATTTTCTTGGAAAAAAAAGCAGCTGTAGTTTTTCAGCTTTCAGCTGCGCAGTACTCAAAGGACTGAGTGATGCTGTATGGCCGTTTAAGTCGTCCTGTCCTACGCCCTTAACAACTACTGAAAGAGCTGATGCCCTCTTTCAGGAATCATTCCTTAGTCTGGCTCTCAACAGATAACTCTCCGATATGGTTGTACCTTCGGTCCAGCTACTCTGTGTCACTGAGCACTCAAGCCCCCTCACAAACGGCAAGATCTCATGATTCATAGAGGAAGAATAAATCAATATATTTAAATTTAAAAAAAAGGATATGAATTCGGATTCGAACCGATGTCCCTTCCCCTTGTAAGATCCAAATATTTCATTAATTAAAATTGTATTTGGCTACAACTCTAGAACCAATGAAAATTACTACCACTTATGATATGTCGTTGAAAAGCTACCAATCAGGACATATTACTGCAGTTAAGAAAAAGTACAAAATTGGATTTTGGGCTTTTTGGCACGTTTGGTCCAGTCTATTGAAATCAAAAGGGGAGGTGCTCAACTAGATATTACAACAGTCCTAAATCAAAAATTTCAACATTCTACACTTAATCGTTTTTGAGTTATACGAGATAGGTACGTACTGGCTTCACGCCGAAACTAGTCAAAATGAATATTTCCGTTGAAATGTGAAAAACGAAATTTTTCGCGATCACAATACTTCCTTTACTTTGTACAACGAAGTAAAAATTTTTGACCGAAATTAGCTGGAGGGAAATTAGTAAAGAATCTTCCTGGAGGATATTTGTAAGATAAAATAAGTCATCTAAATTGGTGAATTTGATTAAAATGAGGATTGATCTTGTAAATCGTCTAAAAAAACTGGGACTGGGTCTTTTATACGTCTGCCTCCAGCCGTACCTCTTTCCTAGGGAGGGATCCAGCGGGGTCTCGGTCTTTTTTTTATTACCCACGAACTCAGGGGGTCCCCGCTCAGTCATCAAGAGTGGTCAACCTCAGCGAACCACCTTCTCATGAGCAGAGCTGCCCCTGTAAGACCCTACCTCTAGGTTACCCCGTTTCACTCAACTACGTCTCGTCCAGTACTGAAGTGCATCTTTCTGTGATGAAGGTAAGAATTTATAATAATTCTATGATATGGACTAAAGTTGTTTTCAATCAAGACCTAATTGATAACCGGTGGGAGGGAGGCTTTCGAACGCATTTTTAATGTCTAGGAGAACAACCAATGGTATCTTCCGTCGACGCCGAGAACCACCCGCTCTTTCTCTTGCCCAGTTAATCGCGTACTGCAGAGCGTCAACCGTAGATCTTCCTTTGACAAAACCGAATTGTTTGTGAGACAATCCGCCTCTCGTTTTCAGTTCAGCCCCGAGTCTGGTGACATTCATTCGTTCGAATAATTTCCCACTGGTATTTAACAGACATATTGGTCTGTATGTAGTTTCTCCTGGTTTTGGTTTTTGGAATCAAGACTAATCGTGTGTCTTTCCAACAGTCTTGGAAACATGTCTTTTCTAGTGCCACGTTGAATGCGTCCAATACTGTCTGGAATGGAATGGAATGGAATGCAAAGTTGGCAGGAGTCTATTACTCCCTACTTTATCGCAGAACCTGGACAGAGTCCCTTGCTGCTGGATCATTCTAATCGGGCTTGTTTTTAAAAGGGTTATTTTTTAATCTCGGATCTAATTTTTCAAGTTTTGTCTATTATTATTTTAGTGAATTTAAGACGGATTTAATTGCATTCCAATCCGTTGTTAAACCAGCGTTATCGAACCCATTTCATGGGCCGACCGCGGAAGGCTAGGCTTATGAAGCCTGTCCTCCCGACGCAATTCCCCTTCAGACCGTCCACTGAAGTCCTTTCGGTGCTAACGCTTAATAGGCTAGCAGGAATACGCCACAACGGGGCACTAGCTATAAGGAGAGAGCAATGCGTCCCCTTTTCCGGAGGAGTCGCAATTGCTGGGATATTTTGTCTTACTGTAAGTTTTTTTTAAAATTTAGACCGCGTTTTTGTTTTATGCGCGACTTACCGTGTTTGACGTCTTCAAACTATATAACTCGCGAAAACTTTTCACTCGCGACCCCGGAAACGCGTCTGACGCACTATTCCGTTTATGGCTCATGCGATATGGAGGCCCCTAAGCCTGGTTTGTCGATTTTCGGCTACCGCACCGCACCATCACGGTGGTTCGTCCAGTACGGCGTGAGGCCGCTTCCTTACAACTGTCGGAGTTGGGTCCTCTCGGCAGATGTCCCGAAGATGACTGTGTTCGGACACAGCCGCTCTCCCGAACAGTCTGCGCGCCTGCGCCACCCCCACCTCGGACACGGATTGAAATCTCGCATCAGATCGGAGAGTGGCGTTCCTGACGAACCACTGAGCTCCAAAGATCGTCCGCAACGCGATGTTTTGGACGGCCTCGATCTTCTTTTGAAGCGAGGAGCTCAACACTGCCCCCCATGCCGGGTAAGCATATGTTAGAATCGGCAGTACGTACAGCCGAAAAATGAGGAGCTTAGTTGCCAGTGGGTACGGGCTGGCACTGTTCAGCACTGGGTATAGCGAGGCTCTGGCAGCCTTAGCCCTCCGGGTCGCATAATTTACATGTTCGCCGAAGGTAAGCCGCCTGTCCAACACCACCCCCAGGTACTTAACTGTTTTCTCAAAAGGGATTTTCTCCCCTGAGATTTCCAGCTCTCTGGTCGGTTTACGTGTCTTGCATGTGAACATCACGGCCACCGATTTTTCACCGTTGACCCTGATTCTCCACATGTCGAGCCACGGTTCCACTAAGTCCAGCTGCCTTTGGAGCCTCCGGACCGCGTAATCCACATTTGCGGATTCGTAGAAATATGCCGTGTCGTCTGCGTAAAGGGCCGTTTTGACCCCTTCCGACAGCGGCATATCGTTCACGTACAAAGTGTACAAGAACGGGGAAAGTACTGCTCCTTGGGGAACCCCAGCGGCTATTTCTCTGGTGGAGGAAATCGTTTCCCCTACGCGCACGACAAAATGTCGGTCTAGCAGATATGACCGCATCAGTCTGACATAGCGGTACGGGATCGCCGATCGCGCTAACTTATAAAGCAGCCCGCTATGCCAAACTTTGTCAAAGGCCTTGGCCACATCCAGAAAAACGGCTGCAGTCACCCGTTTCCTGTTCAGGCCTCCGACAAGGTCGTCTATTATTTTTACCAGTTGGAGGGTGGTTGAGTGACCCTCCCTGAACCCAAATTGCTCGGGCCGCACTTCTCCCTCCATGTATCGCCTCAGTTTTTCGAGAAAAATCCTCTCGAACAACTTAGACAATACCGGTAACAGGGAGATTGGCCTATAATTCCGTGGGAAAAGTAAACTTTTCCCCGGTTTGGGTAAACATACGACTTTGGCCGTTTTCCAACAATTCGGGAAATATCCAACGTACAAAATGGACGTGAATATCACCGAAATTGCTGTAATCACGGAGGCCGGTATGTTCCGGAATGCACGGGCGCTGATCCCGTCGACACCCGGGGCCTTGTCGGGGCTTGTGGCCTTAATGGCTGCGGAAACTTCCGCTTCAGTGACTTGGTCAATCTCTAGAGGGGCGTCCTCCACCTGTGAGAAATAATCTACAAGAAAGGATTCCACCTCGGTTGTGTGCTCGTCGTTCGGGGAGGGAGGGGGGTTTGGAGTGAACTGCTCCTCCAAGGTATCGGCGAATACCTCGGCCCTCTCCGCCTCCGAGTATGCAAGAAAACCTCGCTGCCCCACAACCGGATGGCGAGGCTTCTTCCCTTCTCGCAGTCTCCTGTTCAACCTGAACACCGAGGAGATGTCGTCAGAGACCGTGGCGAGGTATTCGTTCCACGAATCCTCTCGATGGCTTGTCAGCAGTTGTTTTACCCTGTCCGTTTGATTATAAAAGGCCCGCTTATCAGCGGGGGACAGGGTGATTCGATATCTCCTCCTCAGTCGTCGTTTCTCCGTTATGGCTTCGGAGATATGAGGAGGGAGGTCGTTTCGAACAACTGCTCGAGTTTTGGCCGATGAGCTGCCTGCCAGGGCCTCGGTCATTGACGACGTGACGCGCCCGACAGTGTCGTCGATTTCCTCCGGGGTGTTCAGGAGCTCAGGATTTACCGGCCTGTACTCCCGCTGGAGGGTCTCGTAGAACCTTTTCCAGTTGACTGACCTTCGGGGTATAGGCGGGGGATCTCGGCCACCCCCTGCCTGACCTAGTTCCAACAGGACAGGGGAATGGTCCGAGCTGAGGTCTTCTATCGTTTCAATCATGAATGGGAGGGTACCCCCCTTCATGACTGCGATATCCAGCACGTCAGGCCTAGATCTGCCTGAGCGATGCACGAACGTGGGCACCTCAGGGCCTACGACGACCAAGCGGCGGGCTCTCGCCCTTTCGTACAGCAATCTGCCATTCGGATTTGTCAGAATGCTGTTCCATGACACGTGTTTGGCATTGAGGTCGCCCATGAGTATCACGGGCCCATCCCAATTTTCCAGCACGGCATCCAGATCTGCGCCGGTTACCGCGTCGTTCGGCTTGCTATAAGCCGAAACCAGCCGATACACCGTGCCCAGATGCTCCACATGCACACACGTTTGCTCCATCACGTTTGTATGAAGAACAACGCGCGTATGCATGTGGCGTCTGTGGACTAAAACCGCAGTTCCACCAGAGGTGCGAGATCCGGGTCGAACTGGCCTATCCGTCCTATATGTAAAATAGTTCCGAAGGGTCAGTTGCTTGTTTGGGTTCAAGCACGTCTCAGACAACAGTATCACGTCTATCAGTAGATCCTCGGCCAGACGGCATAGTTCCTCCGTCCGGCCTACTACTGAGTTGGCGTTCCACTGCAAGAGTCTGAGGGTGGGCCTAGCCATACCTTGACAGTACAGCCATGAGGCACTCTATTAAGGACTGAATACAGTCCTTGAGAGATTTTGCCTGGAGCAGGCGTGGCAAAACCATCATGATATCTGGCAGGATACCCTTCACTGTCATCTGCGACAGGAAGTCCATGCCAGTGGTCTCCAACGGGGTAGCCGGTTTCGGATTGCCGCTGGGGGTGCCTTTTGGCGCGGCCGCCCTTTTGGTGGGGCGCGGGGCCACAGGGGCCGCGGTGTTTTTAACAGCCTGCTTGGCCTTCCCAGCTGGAGCAGGCTTTGCCTTTCCCGTCGAGGAAGGCTTGGCCTTCTTCGCCGGGGCCGGCTTTGCCTTTCCCGTCGAGGAAGGCTTGGCCTTCTTCGCCGGGGCCGGCTTTGTCGCCGCCTTTTGTTTTACCACCTTCTTGGTGGTTGCCGCCGGTTTTGGCTTGGCGGGTGTTGGGGAGGTTACCTCCCCTTTTTTCACGACCGCTTTGGCCACGGGTGCCGGCACCTCCGGTTTGGGGACTGTTTTTCCCCCACCGGCAACACGGGCCCAGCTGCGGCCGTCCAAAGTCGCGGGCTTTTTAAGTCCCTTGACTTTGTTTGTCTGCTCCTTATAATAGGGGCAGCCCCTGTAATTGGCCGGATGTGGCCCCTTACCGTTGACGCATGAGGCTGGTTCCTCACGCGGCTTGACGCAGGCAGAAGTGTCGTGGTTTCCACCACACTTTACGCATTGCTGGGCCCTCTGGCAGTAATTGGACGAGTGTCCAAATTTCTGGCATCTGTAGCACTGGGGTGGCCCCCCTCGTGACACAAATGCAGTCACTGCGACCTTGCAGTAAAAAATACTGCCAAGGTCATAAATGGCCCGGGCCAAAGGGGTCCTCTTAAGGGCCACTAGGCAGGTCGGGGTTTCCCGACCGTCCCTTGTGAGGAGCTTCTTAACCGAAACCACCTCATAGCCAAGGGAGGTCAGTTCCTCCCTTACTTCCTCCGGGGCAGCCCCATAGGGGATCCCCCGTATAACCACCTTCAGCTCCCTGTCCTTCGGGAGCTGAAAGGAGTGAAAGGCGATTCCCTTCGAGTGCAGAAAACTCTGCACCGCCCGGTAATCCGCCTCGCTGCCCAGCTGCAGCCTTATCGAGAGCCCGGTGCTTTTAGCCACCAGGCGCCCCCCAATCCTCGACTTTATGTCCCTCGCCAATGCTGGCCACTCTTTCGGGCAGTCCAGCATTATCGGCGGGATTTTCTCCCGCCTGACGGTAGCAGGCTGTGATGGGGCCCCATCATCAGCCTGCGAGTTGGCGGCTGCTGCAGCCTTGCTACAGCCCGCTACGGGCTCCGCCTCCATAGGAGGCGCGGAGTCCCGGCGTTTCTGGCGCTTCCTAGCGCCAGACCCGCTTTCCTCTCCACCGTCGGACAGTTCCGTGGTGGGAGAACGGGGTGGAGGAGGCCTTATTTTTCCTTCCATTGAGGAAAATAAGGAAGAAAAATTTAAAAATTAAAATTAAACTTAATTTACACTTCTTAATCTACACTTGCTGTAAAATAAAATCACTGACAAGAAAATCAATTAAAAAATAAAATTATTTTAAAAGTAGCACAATAGTCCTATAATAATAGGCTATTTACTTAACGTATTCACAATGACTACAAGAGTTCACTTTACATTATTAGAAATATTGAATAGTATAAAAGTAAAATTAAGAAAAGGATTATCCTTTTCTTAATGTGACTGGCCTGTAGTCCAGGTAGCTGGCCGCCCGGCTGATGTCCTAGCAGACCCTTCTCACATTGTCTGGCGACGCAGGTAGAAGAACTGTTGAACACCTGGCTGGACTGGTTACAACTGACAATTCACAGAGCACAACAAAACACAACCTTTCACTACAAGAGCCAAGGATGGAATCCCAATACTGTCTAAGAGTGTCTGTACACTATTTCCTTAACAATTTTGCCTGGAAACGAGTCAGGCCTCGGACACTTGTTAGGATGTAAGGTGGTTACTGAAGATTTAGGCTCATCAATTTCTAAAGCTCATCAAGTTTTAAATACCTAGGAAGCACAATGAAGTTGATGGAAATTGCAATGACGAAATTAGAAGCACAATTATGAATGGTAAAATGGCTTTTAGCAAGGTTAGAAATCTGCTTACAAACATAAAGTATACCTTTTGATATGAGAAAGAAATTTGCAAGACGTTTTTTATTTGGAGTTTCGTATTATATGGTGCAGAAACACAAACAGTAGAGAAAAGAGTCACTCGATATCTGGAAAACTTTGAAATGTGGCTTCATGTAGCTGAAAAGAAAAATGCTAAGTATCAACTGACAAGAGAGAGTAACTAATAATCAGATCTTGTTAAATATAAATAAGGAATATTATGATGATTTGAAAGGGAAACAAGGATTCTATATTTAAAGGAAAAGCCCAGGACAGACCAACATGAAGATACTGTTTCTTGATATCAATGAACTGTTCCGTTAAGATTAATTTTATGAAAAACTTCAACAAAAAAAAAAGGTTAATTGGTAAATTTGTGGTAGAAAAATAAATGTTAAGACATTCTTATATTCAGACAGCTTTATTTAAATACAACACTCATTTATGGTTTATTATAATGTAAATATTTCATTTTCTTTACATACCTTTTTTCTGATTTTTATTAAAACAGAATTTTCTTGCCTTTTCTTTCTCTTTCTAATATATTTTTTTACATTTATTTATTTTTTTTATATATTTATTTTTATTTTTTTTTTAACTAATATATTTTTTTTTTAGTAGACTAACCAAAATTTAAAAAAAAAATAATAATAGATTGATCATTTCTCTTCTGAACATACTAAAAAAAACAATAATTTGATAGCAGAATTGATAACAGCAGCACCAATTAATAGAGTTAGCCACAAAAGCGATTAAAAACATCATGAAGGTAATATTAAATCCCCAAAAATGGAATTGAAACAGCTACTAAACAAAAAATAAACACCATTACACATATTATTTCTAGAAGACTGTATTTCCATGTATTATTCAGAAAGAAAAATCTTTTTTTTTCTTAGATACGTTTACCCACATTTATTATTATTATTATTAATATAACTTAATTTAACAGCTACTAAACACCATAGCATATTAGAATTATTGGCACGTAAGTTGGCAAAAAAAACTACTAGCATTCAGCAAACATTTGGAACGGTACTAGGCTGACTGAAAACATTGTCAGTTTAACATAGATGATATATATAACAAAAAATACATAAGATGTTATGTAATTAAAACTAGTTTAGAATCCCAATTAATATTATTAGTTTAAATAATTATTTTTTCTACTGACTTTATTGCTGCAGCTTGCAAATTCTTTAGTCGATGTCATCGGTAGATTCTAAAGAGCTCGTGTCCGATTTTGAATTCACATTTTTCAAAAACTTGACGATGTGCACATTATATAAATATTCATCTTCAATGCATTTTTTTTTCAACGTTGACAACATGCTCGCAAATATTACTCCACTCAGCTTCATACACTTTATGAAATTTCTCTTCAGCTACCTTAAGAACGTCCGAAATGTTAAAAGTTGTATTTGTTTCAGCTACTTACCCTTTCACTTGACTCAAAATTATTTCGATGGAATTAAAGTCAGAGTCATAAGGTGACAACCGTAGAAATGTACCCACAATTTCCCAAAATGCAATTAATTAGAAATTTCTTCTGATTTTCTTTGTGTAATTTTATATTATATAATTCAGTCTTCTTCATACTAGGAGAACAGTTAATTCGTTGTTCAGCTAACTATTTTACCATTTCGCTTTTTAAAGAATTAGAATTTTGTAGCGGAATGTTGTGATACGATGCGTTATCTAGTGCAATGACCGATCAAGGTGGCAAGTTGGCAATTTACTTCTTCCGTAACCATTTCGTGTATGAAATCTATCAAATTTTTTATAATCTTTTTTATTGGACTCATACATAAGTAAAGGATTGTTAATGAATCTTTTATTACAGCCGGCATGAAAAATAGTGATCCCTTGAATACTGGTGTTTTCAGTACCTCATGAAGGGTTTTCATGTCTACCCACGATTCTGGTGTCGCATGACTACAGTGAATGTAGTTTTCATCTATGTATACAATCGGTCTTCCTTCTTCCAGAAACAGAGAAATTTATCGTACAAATTTCATTCTTTTCATTTTAATGTCGTGGCATTCTATCAGTATTTTCCGGTTGTCTTTTGCTTTTTCCATCTAAATCCCATTTTACGTAATATTCTCCTTAAATATCTTTCACTCCCTTTGAAATTAATTTCACTTTTGTGGGATTTTTTCATAATTCTCTTCGCAGTAGGAACGCATTTTTCGGTTACATAAAATTTATTTATTAAACGCCTCAAAGCATCTGTATCAAACGAATCTGAATTGCACACAATACTGAGGCGACTTACACGTTTTTTCAGCGAAAGATGGATGTCTTCTCAGTTTCATTTTATTTCACTTCTGCTATAATTCTTTGGATCGTTCGTTTTGATACTTTTGTCGCTTGAACAACCGTATTCATCAATTCAGTTTTCTTTACTATTCCGTTTCCTTCATTTCTTTGAAAAAAGAAATTGTAAATATGGATTACAATTTCCCTCACGTGACTATGAACTACTGTTTTGAAGCTTTCCCTAACTTGGACATTTTAAGAGAAAATAACTGTAATGAAATATTACAAATTTAAATGACTCAATTTATGACTTAAATGAGAACAACACAATAAATAGTAAAAATAAATCACTAACAGCTATTCACTTCATTAATTAAAATATACACAGCAATAAATGTTTCTATAATAAACACTTCAAAACATAATTATTACAAGTGATCTTTTTTTTTCTACCCTTCCCCCTAGGATCGGCACCCTGCTCCGATAACATTACTGAGTCGTAGGGGTGCCATAACCTCAAACCTCCCGGGCGACCATGCTGGGCCCGGCTATGCCGTTCCCCGGTACCATCCGGTCAGCCGGGGCTGGGTCTTCTCTTCATTACCGTACCTCTAACTGGCAGGCCCTGTAGAGGGCCCTCCACCCGGGAATCCGGTCTTTTCTTTTTACCCATCCTATGGACCCGAGGAGTCCCCGTTCACTCATCGAAGTGGACAGAGCATCCCCACCCCTCCTGAATGGGCCTGTCCACCCATCCCTAATCCCTAATAAAATAGCACATTAGTCATGAATGGTTCACTATTATTAGTTGCTATACAGGAAGTGCCTAGATCTCAACATCAATAATAATTTAAAATAAAACTAAACAATTACATACGCTACAGCGAGTTTATGAAACCTGTTTTTTATATATTACCATACCACAAAAGACATATAGAAAATGACAATGTTTTTAGTTTGCCTGTAACAGAGGCCAATGCATGCAAAATGCTAGTACACAGGCTTTCATTCCCTGCGCCAACACATCTACACATATTGTTTCTAGAAGAGTGTATTTTCATGCAGAAAACTTCATTTTTCTCTTGAACATGTTTATCCACATTTATTATTACTATATAACTTAACAGCTACTGAACAAAAAATAAATACCATAATACATTACACATATTATTTCTAGAAGAATGTATTTCCATGTATTCAGAAAGAAAAATCTTCTTTTTTTCTTAAACAAATTTACTCACACTTATTATTATTACTATAACTTAAGTTATTTATTCTAAAAATTACACAAACCATAAAATTTTATATAAATTCAATCTTTATTGTATAGATTAATTCAAATATTAAGTAATAATAACCGATTACAAATCATCTCTTCAAGTAACAAATAAAAATATATTATATTATTTGCTATATCAAATAAGCAAATATTCTAAAAATAAATTTGATATCTCACAAAAAACCAAGCTATCCTTCCCTACTAAAGGACATTTGTGTGAGTGTGTGTGTCTGTCCCGCTTAGCTTAGCACCGGAATGTACCGATCACTAGCGGAAAATCCCGATTCGTTAGTACATGTCTCGTGGTGGTCAGATGTATACTGGTTATATTATTATATATCGATATATATATATATATATATATATATATATATATATATATATATATGCCTACGATATGCCTCTGCAGCTAGTAATGCAATAAAAGAATCATAAATTGTAGTAAAAAAACCATATTTCTCATCATGAGCATACAATAAACTTTAGTTTATAAATACGAGTATCTCATGAATTTTACAATCATAGATTACTCAAAGCATATAATTATTAAAATTTAAACATAAAAAAGAAGAGAATAAATACTTCAAACACCTAAATGCAATAGAAATTAATGATCCGCAGGAAGACTTGATTTGGATCATAATGAAAAGAAAAAGCAATCTTATTTAAACATTAATATTAGATGTAGCAGAATTCTTACCTACCTAATATCACGTATCGGCTTTAATAACATCTGAATTACTACAATTAAAAAAAGGATATTTCACAATTTATAAATTATTAAAAACTTTCTTTAATTTTAGCTGGATGTTAGTATGTACGAGGCTCCTCGGCTGATACATTTTACACACTAGTGTGCTACACGGAGACTATCGAGTTGGGCCTGGCAGCACATGATAACTAAAATCCCCATCTACAAACCTGCGATATTGCGTTGAAATCCGTTTACCGGTTTTTTTTCAGTAGCAATTAATACGGACAATATGTCAACACGGTTAAAACAGCGCGCAGTGATCGAATTTTTAACAACAGAAAATGTGAATCCTATGAATATTTTTCTTCGTTTAAAAGCGGGAGAACTGTGAATAGGTGGGCATTGAAATTTCGCGAATGTGAAGCTGGTAAAGCGACAATTGAGGACGCACCTTGCAGCGGACGACCAGTTGCTGTGACTGACGAAAAGTTTCGAAATGAGGTGGACGATTTGCTTCAAAGTGACCGGCGAGTCACCCAGCGATGAATCGATATTCAATTAGGCATATCTAAAGGAGTATGCCATATTTAACGTAAAATCTGTGCACGATGGGTACCGCGCAAACTCTCAGATGGCTCTCCGTAAACTGAAGTTTGAGCCTATTCCGCATCCGCCATACTCGCCGGATTTGGCTTCGTACGACTTCCACTTCTTCCTTCACCTCATGAGGGATCTCAAAGGTAATCATTACACTACCACGATGTGGTGAAGGAATCTTGGCCACGAGAAAGATCGCCACAATTTTTCAGTGACAGATTGCAAAAACTTCTTACAGGTTGGGAAAAGTGTATCGATGTAAACAGGGGATTATATTTTGAAAAATACATTCTGCATTTTGTAACTAAAGTAATTGTACTTTTTATTCATTTTTTATTTCATTCGAATATATCTTTTCATTCCCATGCTACGCATATATGTGCAACATTTATCAGCCGAGTTTCATATATCTTAGAAATGGCTGAACCAATCGTGCTGAAATGTTATTTGTAGTTTCTACTATACGTAACAGTGTTGTGTAGCTTGGTCACAAACAAATATTTTGATTCAATTTTAGGATTAGGTCTAACTTTTGACATTTTAATGTCTCATCCATACAGACTGGAATTATAACCGTAATTTCTACTACAGTAATTAATTTTTATTCTAATTTAAAATTTTTCTTCAATTTGCCTTGACTTCTTTATTTTAAGCCTTTCAAAAAATTCAGTAAGAAAAATTATGAAAATTAATATATAGCACCATAAACATTAAACATTTATTACATTAACATTAACATCTATCTATTAAATTTAAACATTTAAGAATTGTTTTTTTTTAAATACCTTACCTAAAAACAATAAAAATAGATAAAAAGCAAACAAATATTCAAAAAAAAAAAATTCTAATCCAAAAATAATCAAATAAAATTAATTCCCAAGAAAGTTATCGTATTTCATTACTCTCTATGTATCGAGGTCAAATAGAAATAAAATATTTTATCTTCTCAATAAAATTTAATGCATGTTCTCTTAGATTTAACCTGATTAAAGTTTCTATTAACCTGTTGAACATGCAGAGTTAATTTTTATTACCTTAACCCTTAATTACTAGAATGGGTGAAAAATCACCCACGCTGATGGAAATTTGGCTGTCATACGTTTGCAGCAACTTTCTCCTTCTAGGTATTCTCTTAATTGGTAGTGCCATGCATGGTAATGTAGAGAACGGTTACCAGTTTCCGTTAATCTGTCCGAAGACTCTCTGGTTGAATTTTCACCCATTCTAGAAACAACGTAATTTATTTATTTTTTGTGTATTTATAAGAATCGTGACACAAAGACTTCAATTTTTATCTTTAATAGTCACAATAAATTGCAACTTGGGTCTTACTCACCAAAAAAGGGTAAAATTCTTTTTGTGGTGTCATCCATGGATGATAGCTTTAGGTGAAACAAAAATCCTGTCAATTGAATTTTAAAACCGTACTAAAGAAGGTTTTTGGCAAATTATGTAAGACATATTAGTGTAGCAGAAGAACACAGTGATGGCCACTATGTGCTTTTTATGACATACTGAACGCAAGTGGAATAAATGCCTACATTGTATATGCCTACAAAAAGGCTACTAGAAATCAAATAGCAATCAATCGCCTTCTATTCCTATAAAAACCTTGGTGAAAAGCTTGTTTGACCACATATTATGAGAAGATTACAACGGAGAAACCTTCAAACTCACTTGAGATATAAAATGGAAGAAGTCCTGAAACTAAATGAACAGGAGTCAGCTACAATTCCTGGGATCAGTATATCTGAAAGCACCACAACACTTTTATCAACTACTGAATTTAGTACCAGTCAAGGCCGCTGCAAACTTTGCCCTGCTAAACTGGACAAAGGGGTATGCAGTTCGATGCTCACAATATCATAACTTTGTTTATTCTGAACACGGGAATACAATTTATAAATGCTGCTGAAGAGGCAGGGAGGCCGAGGTATTTGGGTTGCGGCTGGGCCCGTACCGAAACAGTGATCTCAATGCACCGGTTCTAAATTTCGAACAGTTGCCCATCTCCCGCCTGCGGAGGAGGCTTTAGAGCCTGGCGATGGAAGCATGGCAACAAGAATGGTACGCCACGACTAAGGGAAGGGATAGATTTATACAGGATCTGGAGGGATGGTATGCCTTTCCTTCGTTTTTAAGGGCAACGGGAGCCCGAGTGCTCTCCAACCATGAAAATTTAAACCAATATTTTTTTCGTTTCTGCCTGGCAGCTGATGAGCTGGGCGTCTGCGGGGAGGTCCAGTCGAACGAACACATGATGTTCGACTGCCCAGCTCTTGGGGAGGAGGCCAGTACTCAGGCAACCCTGGAATTTACAGATCAAGGGGAAAATTGGTCACTCACAAGCGGTGAGTCAATGTGGCGAGAGGCGCATTGTCGGACCGGGTAGGAGTTTTTTGATGCGGTAGCTTTGTTCAACCGACATCAGTAGTTTACCTAAGGGAAAAGACTCCTACCGCGCTGCTATAGGAAGCTAACCGAGAGATACGACTGGCTACTAGCAAGATTAGTGATCCAAACTCTTTAATAGTGGAAAGGTAAAAAACTGAATGTTAAAATTCTTTATCTAGTTTTACAGTACCTGATTTTTAAGGGCTTATTATTTCTAATAATATGTTAATATTCTATATTTTTATAATTAACTATATATAGAACAAAACTATTAAACAAAAAATTAAATAAAACTGCATATTCTATTTTTTTTCTTCATCAAAAAATACCAAATCAGAATAAATGTTAAAAATAGACTTTTTGTCTTTTACAAAATCGCATGATAATATTTTATTAAATATTAAATAATACTATTCAAAGATACTTTTTTAGGCGGATAATAAAATATATATAGATTAAATATATATATAAAAAAGATTTCCGGTGAAGTTTCTCCCATTCTAGTAATAAAGGCTGATAGGAGTATCCTACTAATTAAAGAGTTAAATAAAACAAAGATTCCTAGTTATATACAGAGTGTTTAAAAAATAATGGGCTGGCTATACTTTTTGGATTCTACTTGTAAAATTAAACAAAAAATATCCTTAGGAAAAATGGCAATTTCTCCTTCGTTTCAAGTGATATTCAAGTGATATATGACAAGTGGGCGGTGGGACACGCAAGCGAGTGGTGTATGGTATCACGCTTATTCCGCTAACGCTTTTAGGTTAACTCTAAGACCTAGTTAGGACACTGATCGCTAAACTGTTTCGAGTCTCAATAGGCGTTTGTGGTACAAACATTCGGTCTTAGCTTTAGGGCGATCGAATGGGGTGGTGGCGGGAGAAATGCCAAGCAAACCAAAAAATATATAATGTTGTTTTAGACATTCGCATTCAAATTTTAACCCAAACGTCATTTGAAATCGATTTCCTAATCGTTTTGCGCGTGGACGTAACTGGCTCCTGAAAAGTCCTGATTTGAATCCGTTTGATTATTTTCTTTGAGGATTTCTAAAGGAAAAGATTTTCCCTAAACATCCTCGTACAATGCTGGATTTACGAGTTATGATCATTGAGGCGTGCGACAAAATAACTTAGGATAGTGACGTTGAATTATTAACAAGATAGGAGTTCGTGTTGAAGAAGTTGCTAGACGTGATGGTGATCATATTGTACATGTGATATGCAGAACATAATTTCTAGATATATAGTAAACAGGTTGTATTTTAGTGTTCTGCATTCCAATTCAAATAAATATTTGCTGACAAAACCAAATGTTGGATCATTTCGTGCGCCATTCTGTAGTTTAGTACAATTGAGATGGTAAAAACATTAAAACTTTATTATAATTACGCTGCAGAAATTTCTGGGAAGGGCTATCAGAATTAAAATATGGTAAGTGTGAGTTGATTTTTGAAAACCTTTAGGAGGGAATGTTTTTAGAATGGTTAATATATAGCATAATATATATTAGACACCAAACATCATATTCTGCGACGACATATATAACTGCTTCTTTAATACATCAATAAGCAGATGAATAGTCGAGTTAAAAGAGGAACTTGATCAACAAAAAATAAATGATCAGAGAGAAATAGCAAATATTCCACTTATATACGAATAAATCTCATGCATACACTTAGTAAATATTAATAAAAATAACCCTTCTTTTAAATACTGAATTAATATAAACAGATTTTTAAAAAAACTGTTTATTTTTGACGTTTTGTAATTTTTAGTTTAATTTCCTTTTTTGGGGTTGTTAAAAGTGTTTTTGCGTAAAATTCCATTGGAACTTGTGTCTTAGGTATTCGATCAAAATTATAATTAGACAATAATGTTGCAAGTCCTGTTTTAACCTGAAGAATCCCAAATCGTATCCCTGAAACAAAAGTCATGTTTTAATTTTTTTAATTATTTATAAAAAATAAATAAAGCACAATTTTTTTTTTGTTTTAATTTGGACCTACTAACGATCACGATTTCCATCCTAACTTCTTCCTTCCAAAATTGTTTTCCTTAATATTCCGTTCCTTTCTTCGATCCATCCACTGGGTTTCCTTTTCTGTTACTCTGAAAATTTAGATTTGCCTACTACTTTCTGAAAGATTATCAATCAAAATTATTTCTTTGGAATTATTTAATATTTTGACGTGAAACTTATTTAAAATCACACCGAAACAACGGGTACCAGAACAGAAATTTGTAACGTAACGAAAAGATCTACTAAACCGGCCTGCCTTAATAACTCCCTAACTATTAGTCTCAGAGGCGTAAATGCGGTGTCATTTTATAACTTATATGGTCAGCTCGCTGATACGACTTCGAGTATGCATCACTGGTGAGTGGATTGTCGGGAAGGAGGCACAGCGCAGATCGGCCAAAACTGGCGCTCTCGCTCATTTCCATTCAGTGTAGCTCACGACTTAGAGGTGATTCGTGTGTTTAGAGTTTGTCGAGATAGATCAATTTAAGTAATAATAAATGTATTTTGGACAATATTTACGTGTAAAAAATGAAAGAAAAAACGTGTAAAAAATTATAAAAATTCAAAATGTCAGCCTTAGCCCACGTTAAAACCAGCCGGAAATATAAATTACGCATATCGTTGGGAAGGAGAAGTTATGGGCCACGCACAGGTACCCCGATGTCCGGTGCGGAGCGAACGAGAATGTTTCGGGAGCGTTGCAAAACTGGCTCGGCGGACTCAGTGAACGACGCCGACGGCGCAGCACCTCTACCGCTGCTTATTATTCCTTATATCTCTTACTTCTTATATCACAGACCGATGTTGAACAAAATTGTCTTCGAATATTAGTCGAAATAAATATCATGTACCATTTTGTGTCTGTTTTATGTTAGAATTAAATTCAGTCAATGTCTCGTTTTCTATCCGATGCACTAAAGGTGACTCGCTGACATAAGACCGAACAATTTTCCATTGCAGACTCTCAGTTTTGTTAAAAAAAAAAAAACGATGGTGGCTCCCCCATTGGTCGATTCTGTAGTTCGGAGGAACTTCATCCAAGGTTTGTCAACGTTTCACGTTAAACCAACGGCCATGCGCCCCGACACAGCTCCACTCGATTTTTTTAGATTTTTTTCAATTTCTTTGAATTAGCTTATTTGGTTTTTTTAGTCATTTGATTGGTTTGATGCAGCTCTCCAAGAATCCCTATCACGTGCTAGTCGTTTCATTTCGGTATACCCCCTACATCCTTCATCCCTAGCAATTTGTTTTACATATTCCAAATGTTGCCTGCCTGCATAATTTATCCCTTCTATCTGTCCCACCAATATTAAAGCGACTATTCCAGGATGCCTTAATATGTGGCCTGTAAGTCTGTCTCTTCTTTTAACTATATTTTTCCAAATGCTTCTTTCTTCATCGATTTCCCGCAACACCTCTTCATTTATTACTTTATCCACCCGTCTGATTTTTAATATTCTCCTGAAGCACCGCATTTCAAAAGTTTCTAATCTTTTCTTCTCAGGCACTCCGATCGTATAAGTTTTACTTCCATATAAAGCTAAACTCCAAACATACATTTTCATAAATGTTTTCCTGACGTTTAAATTAATTTTTGATGTAAACAAATTATATTTCTAACTAAAGACTCGTTTCGCCTGTATTATTCAGCATTTTAAATCGCTCCTGCTTCGTCCATCTTTAGTAATTCTACATCCTAAATAACAAAATTCTTCTACGTTCGTAATCTTTTCTCTTACTATTTTTACATTCAGTGGTCCATCTTCGTTATTTCTACTACATTTCATTACTTTCGTTTTGTTCTTGTTTATTTTCATGAGGTAGTTATTGCGTTGGACTTCATCCATGCCGTTCATTGTTTCTTCTAAATCCTTTTTACTCTCAGCTAAAATTACTATCATCAGCAAATCGTAGCATCTTTGTCTTTTCACCTTGTACTGTTACTCCGGATATAAATCGTTCTTTAACAACATTAACTGCTAGTTCTATGAAAAGATTAAAAATTAACGGGGATAGGGAACATCCTTGTCGGACTCCCTTTCTTATTACGGCTTCTTTCTTATGTTCTTCAATTATTATTGTTGCTGTTTGGTTCCTGTAAATGTTAGCAATTTTTCTTCTATCTTTGTATTTGAACCCTAATTTTTTTAAAATGCTGAACATTTTATTCCAGTCTACGGTAGCGAATGCCTTTTCTAGGTATTTTATTGTCAAGCATGTTAGTTTTTTTTCTTTAATCTTCCTTCTACTATTAATCTGAGACCTAAAATTGTTTTCCTTGTCCCTATACTTTTCCTGAAACCAAATTGGTCTTCTCCTAACACTTCTTCCACTCTCCTCTCAATTCTTCTGTAGAGAATTCTAGTTAAGATTTTTGATGCATGAATAGTATTCTTTACATTTATCTGCTCCTGCTTTTTTTGGCATCATGACTATAACACTCTTTTTGAAGTCTGACGGAATTTCCCCCTTTTCGTAAATATTACACACCAGTTTGTATAATCTATCTATCGCTTCCTCACCTGCACTGCGCAATAATTCTGCAAGTATTCCGTCTATCCCAGGAGCCTTTTTTCCATTCAAATATTTTAATGCTCTCTTAAATTCAGATCAGATTGAATCTTCTAATAATATTTTTTCAAAATTATAATAAATTTCTGCTGAATTTTTTTTTTAATTTATAAATATATTCTTCCGATTTTGATCATGGATTTTTCTTAAAATTCATTTTTCAACTTTATTGGATTTTTAGCTAAAACGTTCTGTAGGTCTTGCGCACTATATACCTACCGGTTTTAATCTTACATTTTTTAATAATGTTTTTTTATTGTAAATATTTCTGGTAAGATGATACGGCACTTCTATTTTTTGTGTTCTGATTTTTTATCTTCTTTTTCTGAAATGTTCTGAATAATTACTTCACCTTAATATTTAAATTTTTGTACTCTTTTGATTGATTTTTCTTCACAGACTTTCATTATTTGGATTCTACTTTTATTATTGTAAAATTATTTCGTTTTTCGTAGATCAATTAATTTATAATTCTAAAATTTTGATTTCCGGATCTCTAATCTTACCAGACAATCAGTAAATATCATTTACGATTTGGATTATGTTCCTAATTTTTATATTTTTATCTTAAGTATTTGGATTGTTCTATTCCATTCTGGAAATTAGTTTTTCAAGAGCGCATTGAACAATATATATATATATATATATATATATATATATATATATATATATAAAAGATGATCGCTTTGACTCACTCCAGATATTTATTTCAAACGATTTGAAAATTCCACCTAAAATGTTTACTTTTGAATATGTATTTTTATAAATGTTTCTTTTATCATATTTAATGTTTTATTATCGATCTAAAGTTTTTTTTAAATATTTTAACAAGAGATTCTCTGTGTATTATTAATTCATATGCCTTTTAAAATCCACAAAAATAATTATTAATTCCTGATTTCTAATTTTTTGGTAATATAAAATGAATTTTAGATTTGAAATCTAGGTTACAATTTAACTTCTGAAGAATGGTTCATTTATCAACTGAATGAATCAAGTAAATTTTTTGTGGACATAATTTTTGTAGCCAAAATTGTAGACCATAAAATTCTGCATCCCAACCCCTTAGGGGGAAGACAACCATCTTGTGACGTTACCGGTCGCCACACCACTCCCTCCATTCCGAGCGCTGAGGGGCTTTACTGGAGGTCGTCTTTAGACCCTCTAACTGATTACAGCTCACAGTCATCAGCCAGGCCTCGGTCGGGATGCCACTGATGTAAATGCCTTGGCAGATATCCTTCACATAAGCCTCAAACGGACATCTTCACATCCAACCTGACATGATTCCCTCAAACTAACTAAGCGAAACCGCGGACCCCGCGCCTAGTCAAAATTTAACAGCACCGTTCGTGACTGTGAATGCCTCAGAAAACGAACGATTTGAAAGTTAAATCAGTGCTAAAGTCATACTAATCAAAACGATGTTTTACGCAGCATAGAAATTCAGACCTACACCCAAATAAGTCGACCAATTTAGGTCACCTAAAGGGTAACGTAACCTCAATCCGGTCCGCGCAGGAGCCGGGGACAAACCCCTGCTCCGCCACCCGGTCCAATCATGGAGTCTCGTGCGCCATTACCAAGACAAAATCAGGACCGCCACCAACGGAACGAAGCCACGTCCCCGGTCGCACGGGCTACCATACCCCGGCAGCGCAGCCACCCCCACCAGCGGGAGAATACCAATATAACCGTGGCACTACGCTAATGCGCCTACCTCCAACCAGTCCAATGCCTAGGCCGGAACCCTAGCCATCCGGGATCCTACCTTGATCAAATACCTCGATTAAACTCCATCTGCAGACCTACACACCGCAAGGGCGCGAAGAAAACCAGTCACTATACAGCACTCCTCGGGGATCATCCAATTAATACGGAGATCCAGAAAGGAATGTATTCTCTCAAGTTCCCTAACAGCTCATGAACGTTTGACCTCATATCGGGGACAGACATACAGACATAGAGGACTTGGTCCACTGTATTATCAATCCCACAGTCTGAACGAAATCCGGGAATCCACCAAACGAAACCTAGCCAAACTCGCCCGTTACACTGCAACACTGTCGGAACTTTTTTTGTGTAGAAATATATTGAAATAAAAAAATTAATGACGGACACAAATTTCAGTCAAAAATTTATCAGGTAAAATAATGTTCCCAATAAAATCGGGTAAGTTAGGGTACAAATAATATTAGTAACAAAAGCAGTTCTAAGGAATAGACAACAAACCACCGGGTTAGTCTGGTGGTGAACTCATTATCCAAAGTCAGCTGATTTCGAAGTCGAGATTTCTAAGGTTCAAATCCTAGTAAAGATAGTTTTATAAAGATTCGAATACTAGATCGTGGATACCGTTGTTCTTTGGTGGTCGGATTTCAATTAACCACACATCTCAGGAACGCTGGACCTCTTCTTTTCTTCTATTATTCCTCTGGAAACATCGTAAGGTATTACTCAGAGGATAATATGTAAATGTAAATGAAGGGTAATCTTTTACAGTTTCATCAACCATTCCTGAGATGTGTGGTTAATTGAAACCTATTATCAAAGAATATCGGTATCCACGACCTAGAAGAACGGTTGACCTGAGACTGTACAAGACTACATTTCATTTATATTCATACATATCATCCTCTGAAATAATGCCTTATAATGGTTCCGGAGGCTGAACAGAAAAAAAGAAAAAGGAGTAGAGTAAACAGAGCACTCTTTACACATCATTTATTTACATCACCTTCAAGATTATATTTTGTGACAGTGTTTAGTTCGTGCTAATTAAAATCTTTTTTTCTATTTATTCGGGTTACAGTGTATTAAACCCGACATAGTTTTTTATTGAAATCAAATGACTGATTAGATTAAAAAGAAAATAAAAATCTGTAAAGGTCATTTTAACAAAGTTTTAAAATAATTCCAAAACTGATTTAATCATTCTAATAAAATTTGTCATTTAAAAAACAACTAAAATAAATTATATTTGTCATCGAATAAAATACTCCTAATTCTGAATCAAATTTGGTTTTAAAACTATACCAGTATTATTACACTTATTAAAAAAATTATTATTATTTTTATTGTCGTCGTTGGCTGATCCTATTAGCCAAATAAAATACTAGTGATCATTATCCATATTACTTTTATAACATTATTTCAGGGAGTAGAACTGAGAACTATCTTTTTAACCACTCTTTTAAATAGTTCAAAACTTTCACACAATTCAACACTCAATATTTCTTGTATAATTTTTTTGGAAATTTCTTCTTTGTTGCTAAAATTATTAATTTCATTTTTACTCGTAATGAAATATACTTCCTTCACTCATTGTTATTTTGCAAAAAAAAGAAATCAGCGCAATGGCAACCACTCAAGTTTTGTGCAACAGTTTATGAAAACATTATTAAAAAAAAAAAAATACACCAATCTCAGCAGACTTAATACAAGAATTCCAACAAAAAGTTCAAATCGGTTTCATGGCGAAACGGTAGAGTCGCTGCCTGTCATCCTGGTAATCCGGGTTCTTATCCGGGTAGTGATTCGCCGCTTTTTTTTATCTATCGTAAAATTCCTTATCACTGTCATTATGAAATTCAGATAAAAATGAATAATCACCTATTTTTAAAATAGCCATCAATACCTACCTCTATCTTATCAGAAAACAAAAGTATTTTTGTGTAACACAATACTCGGGCAAATGAGAAAATGCCTTATTATGATTACGCTACCATTTTTTAATAAATTACCGAACAGTTTAAAAAAAACTTTACCAGAGGAAATTTCCAATAATTGGAAAAAATAAAGGGACTTTAAAAGAAAAAGATCTGGCTTTCAACACTACAAAAAATAAAGGACATCAAATTAATAAAAACAATTTTTTATCATCTTTATAAATTAAAAACTAAAAATCTGATGTGTAACCACATGACTTGTACGCCTGTTAAATTACATAAACAAATTTTTTGTTGCACTTCATTTAAACGTATTTCATTTAAAAATGAAAAACGATCTTCCAATTCTTTAATAAAGTGGACAGTTACACAATTGCTAAAATATTAGTTTTTATTAACATCAAATATTTATACAATTATTAATTCAACGATCTTACCTGAAAGAGTAAAAGTCCCTTTATTACTCGTATTACTAGACCAATATTATTCATCTCTTTGTGAGTTGCTGATTAATAAAAGTTTCAGATTTCTTATGTATCGTATAAATAAAAATTATTAATAATTAAACTATTCCGTTTAGTGAACTCCTATACACTGGTCACAAATGTTAATTTCGACCTAACGATGTAAAATATTCATTTTTTGTTATTGGATTATTTGGTGAATAATCAAAAATGAAAAAAAAAACAATCATACAGGATAAAGAAAGATAAGATGAAGAAATATATCTCAAAAAACGACAAGAAGATATTATATAAACAGAAATAAAATGTTAAGAATAAAAAAATTAAGAGAAGATGATAAATATAAAGAGGAAGAAAACGTTAAGACAAAGAAAAGAATAAAAAGATTAGGAGAGGATGTTGAGACCCACCGGGTTGGTCTAGTGGTGAACGCGTCTTCGCAAATCAGCTGATTTTGAAGTCGAGAGTTCTAAGGTTCAAATCGAAGTAAAGTAAAATGGATTTGAATGCTAGATCGTGGACACCGGTGTTCTTTGGTGGTTGGATTTCAATTAACCACAAATCTCAGAAATGGTCCGACCTGAGACTGTATAAGACTTCATTTACGCTCATACATATCATCCTCATTCATTCTCTGAAGTAATACCTGGCGGTGATTCCCGGAGGTTAAACAGAAAAAAAAGAGAGGATGATGAATGTAAAAAGAGAGAAAATTTGAAAACTAGAGAACGTGTACAAAAATTAAGATTAGAAAAATTATATTAAACCAAAGAGCGATTAAATGATTGGCAACAAAAAACAAATAAACGAAATCATGATCAACTCCGGCAGAATATTATCCGAATTATCCGAAAAGAGGAGTAGTGAATTAACAGATAAGAATTTTTTGCAATATATTAAAGATCGGATATGTATGCCTCAGTGTATATTTTGTTCTTGTGAGGATTTATTTTTCAGTCACTCTGTAGTTAACTTTAATGTAGATAAAATTAAACAGAAATTCAAGAATAATTAAATTAAACAGAAATTAAATTAGAAAATCCAAAAATAATACGTTTCTAAATTACAATTTTCAATTAATATTAAATTATCAGATGTTTCACCAAATCTATTACATACACACATATGTAATAATGCCTATTTAATTAAATATACATATTTTTATAAGTCCATAAAATTTTATTTCACTAATAACTTCTGATTTTTTTTCTTCATATTATTACAATCAGAGATTAATAATTGTTAATAAATTAATATATTTAAATTAAAAAAAAGTTTAAAAAAAAAGGAGATAAAGTCTGATGCGAACCGATGTGCCTTCCCCTTGTAAGATCCAAATATTTCATTAATTAAACTCTTATTTTGCGATAACTCTGAAACCGATGAAATTAAGTAAAACTTATAATATACCGTTGAAAAGATCTCAATGAGGGGTTATTACTGCAGTTAAGAAAAAGTTAAAAATCCAAATTTTTTTGATTTTGGACACAATATCTTGCCTTTTTCGGGCACTTTTGGTACAGTCGATTGCAATCAAACAAGGAGATGCACAACTAGATGTTACAACAGTCCTAAATCTAAAATTTCAACATCCTACGGCTAATCGTTGTTGAGTTATGCGAGATACGAACGTACAGGTGTCACGACAAAACTAATCAAAATGGATTCAAGGATGGTCAAAATGGATATTTCCGTTAAAATCTGAAAACCGAAATTTTTCGCGATCTTAATACTTCGTACAAGGATGTAAAAATAGCTGATTTCAAGAAATCGAAAAGATCAAAATGAATTAAATATTAAAGAAGAAATTTTGGATCGAAATATTTTTAGAAAAAAATTAAATATTTTTTTTTTAGTATTCTAGAAAAACCAATAGGAAAAAAGGAAGAAAATTTCTCTAAAAGAGAGAGAGACAAGGCTGATCAATCAACGAATAAAGTACTGACAGAAAAAGAAACAAGAATGCAAAGTTGATTTTTTAATGTGTCATGTATGGTCCAAATGAGAGTATATGTACATAAAAAATATTTGTTTACCCATATATAATATTTTGCTTACCGATACACTGTCTGGGTCCTTCGCCAAACGGTAACCAAGTATAAGGATGTCTCGATTGCTTAGCTTCTTCAGTAAAATTATCCGGATTAAAACGTTCTGGATCAGGATAATATTCTGGATCATAGTGTATTCCAAGTAATGGTATTGCTAGTTGTATACCTTTTTCTATTACCACATTTGAATCTTTGAATTTATAATCAGTGGTACATTCTCTTTCAAGTAAACTAACTGGTGGATACTTCCTCAGTGTTTCTGTAATCATAAAAAATAAATAACAAATAAAGATATAAATTATTTGCGATTACTGTAATATATTTGATTAGTTATTGAAAAGTCTTTTCGTTATCACTACGATCGTCTTCAGTACTTTTGTTCTTGTCCTGACATCAGTTGATGTTACTGATGATGGGGTAAATTTGAATTTGGATTTTAGTCAAAAAGGGTATTGATTTTAAATTGCCTGTTTCATCAAGAATTTCATTTTTGTACTCATACATATACTTCATAATGTTCAAGTGTGTTAAGATACGGTCTATGTTGTGTACGTATAGAATATATGTATGTATAGAACAACCTCCTACGAGGCTACCACTGTGTTGGGAAAGGCTCTCCCAACACTAAAATCGATTTAGTGGTGAAAGTTTGAGGAACCATGAGGAGATTGTGAAGAGGCCGGGAAGTCAAGGTATTTGGGATGCGGTTTCGAGCCGGGCTAGTACCGGAGCGGAACGTTGATCTCAATGCATCGGTTCTAAATTTCGAACAGTTACCCATCTCCCAGCTGCGGAGGAGGCTTCAGAGACTCGCGATGGAAGCATGGCACCAAGAACGGCACGCTACCACTAAGGGAAGATCCTTGTATAAGTTTATACAGGATTTGGGGGAACGGTATGCGTTTTTAAGGGCAACAGTAGCCCCAGTGCTCTCCAACCATGTAAATTTAAACCAATATTTGTTTCGGTCCGCCTGGCAGCTGATGACCTATGCGTCTGCGGGGAGGACCAGTCGAACGAACGAACACATGATGCTCGACTGCTCAGCTCTTAGGGAGGCCAGAACTCAGGCCACCCTGGAACTTAGAGATCAATGGGAAAATTGGCCACTCATAAGCGGCGAGTCAATACGGCGAGAGCCGTATTGTCGGACCATATGGGAATTCCTTGATGCGTTTGCTTTGTTCAACCGTCATCAGTAGTTTACCTAAGGGAAATGACTTCAACCTCACTACTGTGGGAAGCTAACCGAGAGATATGGCTGGCTACCAGCCAGATTAAGGCTCCAAGCGCTTTAATAGTGAACAGGTACTTGCTGGCATTCAGCGGCCTGGGCGTGGCAGCTATTTGACGAGATATATTTAATTATTGATAGTCACATATGTTTTAGTAGTTGACGGGGTACGCCTACCCATTTTAGTGATATATGACAAGTGGGCGGTGGGACACGCAAGCGAATGGTGTTTGGTACCACGCTTATTCCGCTCACGCTTTTAGGTTAGCTCTAGAAGCTATTTAGGACACTGGTCGCTAAACTCTTTCGAGGCTCAGTAGCCGTTTGTGGCACAGACATTCGGTCTTATTCTTTAGAGCGTGCGAAGGGGGGCGGTGGCGGGAGAAATGCCAAGCAAACCAAACCAAATCATGACGTCATGTATAGAATATCAAGTTTGTTGTCAACATTGTCAATAGTGGATTTCTTTTTATGAAGTATTTGATTAAGTTGGTGCAGAAGGCTTTTTTAAGTATTTTAAATTTGTTTGAAAGCACATCCTGTTTGACCTTTACAAAATATTATGAGGTGTGAACAAACAATTAGACTGATTTCATTCAACAATCAGGTTCATTTATCACTTTTCTTAATGAGCTTAGCATTACAATAAACATGTACATGTTAATTTTATGCAAAATTACTTGTGCTTTATTGTATATATATATATATATATATATATATATATATATATATATATATATATGTTAAATCACAGTTAGAATCAGAATTTTAAAACCTTTGTTAAGATGGCAATTGAAAGGTTAGTTTTCCCACTGACCACTAAGGAGTTGTATCCTCTTTGGTTGCTTTGTCAGTCAGGTCTCTCCACTCACTGCATTAGCATGTCTCACGTTAATTTATTTATTCATAACAAATCTTTATTGCATTTTCATTTACTACAATCATGTTGTGTTGTTTACATACAAATCAAATTTAAGCCTCATCTATAAGTTTGCATTTTGTAATTCATGTAAACACTTTCAACTGCTATCATCAGATAATCATTTACACAATAATTAAGACAAGACAATAATTTAAACACATATTTATATACATGTTGAAATGAGATGCAGAAAAATCAGGGGTTTTTTAAAAAAATATTGTTTAAAAATTCATTGTAATATTGTTTCTGTAAAAGAAAATGATTTAATCGTATCTTATGAGGGACATTCAATAATTAAAGAGACAAATTGATGTAGGAATGAAACAGTTTGTTGGAGGAGTTTTGTACTTTCATGACTTTACGTATGCATCACTGGGATGAGCTGAGAAAAACTGAAGGATAAAAATTGTTTTCTTTATAATCTTAATATTGAATTTAATGACAGTGTGACCGCTTAATGTCTCCACATTAGTTGAACAACATACAGTGATCCGTTTTTTGCTTTCTGAAGGTGAAAAACCGGCTAAAATATTTTCTCGAATGATTTTACAGTACGTTGAAAATTGTGTGAACTGTGGAAATTTTTATAAGAGGGTAGAACAGTTCAAAAACGGTTGAATCTCAGTGATTGATGAGAAACATCCTGACCGGCCAGTTGAAGTGTCAACTTCTTTGCTTGAAGCCCACATTGATGACATTATTCGCAAAGGCTAACATATTACAGTTGAACATATAGCAAAAACAGTTGCAGTAACTGTTGGCATAATTCATAATATTATCAGCAACAAGCTCAAGTTCAGCAAAACAAGTGCAAGGTGGGTCCCAAAAGAGTTAACGTAACAACACAAGGAAACAAGGCTCAAAGTGTGTACAGACTTGAAAGAACGCTATGAATAGGGAGGTGACCCTTTTCTAAACAAGATTTTAACGTGTGATAAAACTTGGGTTCACCATTTTGAACTAGAGTCCAAAAGACAAAGCATGGAATAGAAGTACACCGGCTCACCTGTCCGAAAGAAATTCAGAATGCAAGCATCAGCAGGAAAAGTCGTGTTGACAGTCTTTTGGGATGACCAAGGTGTCATCCTTTGTGATTATTTGGAAAATCAATGAGAGAAAAACGTCACAGATCTCAAAGAAAAGGAGTGATATTGCTATACAACAATGCTCGCCCTTACATCGCCCAGCTGACCCAAGAAACCATTGGAAAAATGGGTTGGAAGATACTGCCACATCCTCCTTACAGTTCAAATTTGGCTCCCTCAGATTTTCATTTGTTTGGTCCACTCAAGGAGGCATTATGTGGAAAAAATTCAGCAACAATGAGGAGGTCAAAGAATTTGTGGGAAAGTTGCTCAAACAACAAGACAAATACTTCTTTGCATCAGGTATAAAAAAAACTAGTTCATCATTGGGACAAGTGTATTAATATTGGTAGGAATTATGTTTAGAAGTAGTAAAAGTCTCATTTTGTAAAAATACAGTTTTTTTTCTACATCAAATTGTCTCTTTAATTATTAAATGTTTCTTTTATAACCCAGGCATATTTTTACAGATATATTTTTTTTAAAGTCATTGTTTTAGTCACAATAACAATTTTATGAAAATGACCTACGACTGTTTTTTTGTAATTTTTGGACTTTAGAGTACATAGTTATTAAAGGTAGAAAGTGTAATTCTCACAACTCATGAGTGCCTGAAGATTATTCTCATCATTAAAAAAAAATGTTGTAACAAAATTTTGATTCATATGATTTAAAAATTATTTATTTGACATTAAATTTATAAAATAATGTAATATTCATATAATAATGTAAATTATAAAATTATTTATAATTTCTACTTTAACAATATGTAGTAAATCTACGTAAATAAAAATAGATGTGCAAATTACAATATATACACATATCACTTCAAGAAAGTAAATAGTAAAACAAAAATATTTCAAATAAAACAAAAAATAATATAGAGAAAAAAATTTTATTACAATCTGGCACAAACATTTATGTAAGTTCTTCTCATAAAACTGCACAAAAAATGGATCAATGCAAAGCAGACCTGACATTTAGAACACTAAATCTGATTTCCCTTTTCAAAATTTGTTGAACTACACTGCCTGCACCTTCTCAAATTGTTTTTAGACTGAGGGAAATGAAACCCTACACCTCTTGATTTTCTGGAAGTATTAGCACCAATAAGTTGCCTAGCCAATCGCAGTCAGAAATTTAGTTGACCTTCTTTTTTCCCATGATTAAACAATTTAGCAGATAAGAATTAACAATTCCTAATTTGACCAGAAAATACAAGATGCAATGCCACCATTTTATTGACTTCCTATAGCGTAGCAGTCATGATATTGATCATATCTATCTACACTACCTGTTATGGTATTATAAACTTTCACAACTTCTGGATAATCTAGAATCTTTTCTATTTAGAAACACCACTTTTTTTTGGATTTTGTACATCGGACAACATTATAATAGGATTATTAAACTGCCACTTTCCCTAAACAGAAACCTTTCCCTAATACCCAAATTCGAACTCTCCTCTTTTTATTTTCTCATTCCATTTTTGTCTTTTTACTAACATCATAGAATCTGGTAGTCCTTTTCAATTTACTCTCACTGTTCCACAAGAATGAATTTTTTGCTTCAATAAAATATTCATTGGTTTTTTGGGGTGAAAAAATTATCAAAAACTACAACTTTATTCTTTTCTTTGATAATAATTAATGTAATATTAACAACAATCCTTTCACACGTAGACAGTGAATTATCAGTCTTCCACTTTTCCTGTATATACCTCTAAATTAATAATAAATCCAATAACATCCGCAAGGCTAACCTTGTTTCTTTGGTTTCATATACACATAATGTGTTTACACCATTGTGTAAAGTTGCGTTATTTCCTATGAATTAAAGCTAGGGTTGGGTCTTATTGTTTGTACTCAATAAATTTATTGACTTTTCACTTAAATTTATTACTCTGTTTCGTATTGGGCTTGTCATTTGTGTATCTGTTTGTTTATCTTTGTTTGGTTTATCGTATCCACTTTCAAGTCCTGGCGTCAATCAGTCGGGCGGTTCTGTCACCTTAATAAGTGACCGCGTGCTTTTTCTCCCATTATTTATTGCTGCCCTCATACACACCCTTTTTCTTATCGTTCTCATACTAATACATGCACACATCTCTTGTTTTTTACACAAACACACACTCTCCTGTCCACTGCTTAGGTTTGTTTCCCCTACTTCTCACCACGCCACCATTTTGGCATTCTAGTCCTGACTTTCACATTGTGCGGATCCACAAGGCTGGTGGTCCTCCAGCTTTGGAGGACCAGGCTGTAATTTTCTCTCTCTCGTATAATGTTTAAATACTTTCGTCGTCTTCATACTCTCATAAACGTTGTAGTATTTCTCTGTCAAAATATTCTCTAGTTCTACTCGTCAGTATTTCGTGACTTCACCATTCCCTATGTTTTGTTTTACCTCGTTTCTTTGTTAAGTTAATCTTCAAATTCTGTTTATTACGTCTCTTTTGAAAGTGTGTCAATCACTACAAACTGCCAGTTCCATCGACACCGAATCTTCTTCAGCTGCTGATTACATTTTTATAGATGCAGAATTTTCTCCAAACTCATTACTACTAATCTGGGACGCCACGTCTTGTTCAACCTCTAAACCACATTTCACCTCTGTATTCTTGATCCGCCATTGCAGACGTCACCTAGGATTAACTGTATGTATTCATATGTAATTTTCTTATCTATTCATGAACCTATTTACGAATTCATATTACTTCTTCTTATATTAATCTAAAGAAAATTACTCCTGATGTGAATTTATGTTTTTGGACTTTGTAATTTCATGTTTTCAAGAAAACTTATTTTCTAAAATGAACTCTATTTATGTTTACTTATTTCAATTTGATTATTGTAATTAACTTTTTTTATACTGGAATATTATCGTGGCCTTTTTTCTATACTAAACTAGAATTACATGTTTTAATTATTTAATGTTAAGTTTGATGATGTTCATAATTCAGAAAAGGCCAGTGCCAATAATAAGATTTACTGTAGTTTATTTTTCTAAGTTAATGACATTTGTTCATTGCTAATTTTTCAATATTACAGCATATGTCAGTAATGCAATAGTTTTCCAGTCATACTATGTTTATTGATGTTATGTTTTTCTAAGTATATAATTGTAAATAAGGTGTTTTATGTTCTCTTGTTTTCAGGCTTTGCTAAATTGTAGATTTTCAAAATGTGTATTTGAAAAATGTATATTCATGTATTTTCTCATTTAATATTACTACTACTGATATGCTGATTTCAGCTGATATTTCTTATATAGAATTAAGTTATGTTTATTTCATAATTTCATTTAATTTTTTAAGGTTATGATTTAACATAAGTTCATTTGTTTTCTAATTAAAGTCCAATTTCTTTTGCCAAATACGAGCTGTGTGTTCTTTTATTTTTGTTAACTTTACCCAACATAATGTTTTATAGAATACCTTCCTTTGAAAGCTTTCATATAGCGGAAAGTACTGATGAAGTCTCATAAACCTTGGACATAAATACAATATTGATACCAATGGTCTCAATTTGTGCATTTTATCATAACTTGGTTGCCCTTTTGGTATACAATTACAATTATTATTAGCATGAATTGATTCAGTTACTTTTTTGAACCGTTTGCAAATCATAATAACATCAGCAATTTCAGTGTTGAATCTGAACCCCAGTAATTATTATTGAATCAATAATCCATTGGTATCAATATTGTATTTATGTCCAAGCGTTTATGAGCCTTCATCAGTACTTTCATTAGATGGAAGCTTTCAAAGGAAGGCCTTCTATAAAACATTATATGCATATGAAACCAAAGAAACAAGGTTAGTCTTTCAGATGCTATGATCAGATTTATTATTAATTTAGAAGTATATACAGAAAAAGTTACTAAAACGGGAGACGCTAATAATTCACTGTCTATGTCTAAAAGGATTGTTTTTATTTAGAAGGATACACATGTATACCCATCAAAATTAGACATCCATCTTATGAATACTTTTAATTGCTCAGCAATAGTTGGTACTTAATTCTTCACAGTTGCCTTTTTACTTTTAACATCTCTCTCTTTTATTGCATGCAAATCTGACTAGCAAACTAAAGACGTCATTATTAAATAATTCCTAAAAAAATACTAACTCATTGTTTTATGTAGTAAGAGTACAAATACATTGACGTGGACAATCAAATAATATATTAGGTTATCAAAATAGTCACTTTCATTTCTCCAACCACTTTCAGGTTCACTATCACAATCCAAGAAATTTTCAGGTGGTGGACATGGACGTAAATCAATTATATTGCTACTTGTGTCATGAAACTCAATATTGGATAAGATGTGAGGAAAAATTTCTAACCCTGATGAAGATTTAGATGGTGTTGTAGAGAGTGGAATGTCTGACACAGACCTCAAAGATGGAGAACCTGTAGAATGTTTATTTAGCAACTGAAATTCAGCAACTGCATCTTCATCTGCTTTCACCTCTGAATCAGATTTGTTTTCTGGTAATAAGAAAACTACATGTTTAATCTCATCCAAAGCAACGGCCAATCCATTTTATTAAATAAAAGCAGTGGAATAAAAATTAATTTCATACTTTAGTAGAAAAGTATATAGTAATATTTGAACAAATAATGATAGTAGGTTACACAGCGTAAACTTTACAAATTTTGTCGTACGTGATTATTTTGAATTAGTATATAATTAGTTAAAACTAATAAATGTTCATTAGTGAAGCCAATTAAAATATTTAAAGTTTATTTCATTGTACTGATATAAGCTCCAGTCTGTATGTATGGTACAGTTGGATGTGGGAAGCTCAATTCCCATTAACATTTTAGACACCTCCAAATAGTTATTCAAGTTATTATTGTTATTCAAATCGGTAAATGTTCCTAAAGAACTAGTAAAACAGAAAAAAGTATTAGCGATAACTTACCTGGTTATAAATAAATTTATATAAGATGAAATGTTGCAAAATATTATAACCACAACATCAACACAACCTGTCTACAGAGAGGCATTTTTCTCAATTCTACAACTAATCCACAAAATTTCAGTACAATCCATAAGCGGGAAGTAATCTTCCCATTAACACAGTCTGAATTTGAAAAATATGAGAAGTCTACTTCCTGCAACCTTAGAAAGAGATAAACTGGTGGAAAGATTTTTCAAATTCATTAAAAATTGTAAAATAAGCATAATAAGCAATACTTTCTCAGAAGCCAAAGTAAAGTGAATTACATAAAAACAGTTTTGTTGTCTGGTTTGTCATAAGTGGATGTTTTTATTTTTTTAAATAAATGATATTTCTATTAATCAAACACTGTACATTCATAAATAAATAAAAACACCATGAAGTTAAGATTTTTAATTTTCTAAATATTGGTCATCATGATTTATACTTATGGTCACCAAATAATAATCTGATAGCCCAATTTTTACCTTAAAAACTCATTCTGACTTTTCAGAGGAGTCCGAAAAGATGATTTATACTTTAAATGGGGATATATATATATATATATGTAGGAACAATAAAGTTTTAAAAATGTTGACAAGCTCAGCAATTTATCACAAAACAAAACACTATTCAGAGTCTCTTTCTGTAAGAGTAATGATGATAATTATTTATTATTCCTTTGGTGAACAGACTGAGAGAGAATGTGCCACTTATAAAGCTGAGTATTCGCTACATTTCAGCAGGCTTATTTTATGATAAAACCAGCACACTCCAAGCGCAAGGAGGGACAATTCAAAAATGTTAAGTGGATACAGTAAGCGTGTGAAATTTTTTTTTTTATATTTATTATCTTCATTTGTTTATCTTTAATAATTATTATAGGCTTTAATAACATCAATTTTTTTATTTTATAATTAATTGTGTATTTTATGATGCTGCTCTGATCAAGGTTTTACCATGGTATTCCTTGATCCTGGGTAAATGCTGGGCCAGCTTGTTTTTTATTCGTGGAATGGCATAACTTGAATATGAATTGTGTAATTAATGTACTTATTTCTTTGGTAAACAATTCATTATACACTGTCAACACAAATTTAAGGAAAATTGTTCATTACATAATAATTCTTACATTGTAACATTACATACATTAAATAAATAATAACTAAATAAATATAAAATTAGAATTATTATTGAATGACAAATATAATTTTTAAATCTTACCTTGGACAACTCTATCCATGTATTTCATTTCATATATTGACTGATACGATATTTCTCCATTATGTTTTGCTAATATTGTATCAATTTCTTCTTGTAATTTTGTTTGTATCTCTTTATTAAGTGCTAGTTCATATAAACAAAAATTTAGAGTAGTCAATGATGTTTCAAAACCAGCAAAAAAAAATCCATAACACTGTGCTGCCACTAAATCGCTGGTTACAACTGTAATTTTAAAAACAATTAAAATATAATTAAAAGTACCTTATAATCAGTATTATGTCAAGCATTATAAATTCATTAAAAAGCTTCTTTTTTATCAATATAATTTTTAAGAAAATTAAATATGTGGAGGAAAATAATATAATAAACATTATCACCTTATCAAAATTTGAAGTAAATTTTTTTCATGATCATAGACACATCATCAGCTTTTGTAGATTAAAATATTTATTGTCAGTTTAATCTAATTAATTTATATACTGAAATTTCTGTTATTGAGTAGTTTTAATGAATAGAGAGAGTGTTGGAAAGTTTCTTGAAAAAACTGTTTTGTGGAAAGATAACTTTATATCTGAAAATAAATCAATTGGTACTTTCCACGTATCATTACACTGATTAATAAAAATAGTTTTAATATACACGAGAAGAAATTTTCATTAAAAATTATTGTAATGTCATGCAAAAATACTATTTTGTCTTAACTTACATTTTTTTTTTGTAGTGAGAGAGATAACTTTTCATTACTGTTGAATTTATATAATTTTTACTGTGTATTTTTTCTTAGTTTATTTAAACTATAGAAGATTATTCTGTAGAATATTGATAAAAAGGCATATTTATTTGTATACATAGTGTAGACTACAAAAATGTTTTAACCTCAATATAATTATTACACTCTACATCCTAAATTAACTGTTTCATACATTCTAATCCTTGACTTCCGCTATATGGTTTACCTTTTACTTATTCCACACTCTACATCCTAAATTTACTGTTTCATACATTCTAATCCTTGACTTCCACTATACGGTTACCTTTTACATGTTCCACTACTACACATTAACTTGGGTCTCATAATACATTGACCACCAATTTTGTTTTTCCTTAAAGAAATTTTGCCGTAAATTTATAATCTCTTGTTTACTTAACTAGGAACTGTCTTCAGAACTAAATATTCACTGTTCAGGACTTCAGAAAATAATGAAAAAAAAAACCAGATTTATACCATTTAAGCCTGATTTGGTAAAGGACATGTCTTTAAGGGTAAACTAGTTCCAAAGCTCTTCTAAGATGTTTTCCTAATGTTCAATAACCATCCAATTAAGGCTCCAAGTGCTTTAATGTAGTGGACAGGTACTTGCTGGCATTCAGCGACCTAGGCGTGGTAGCGAATTGCTGTCCAGATGAAGTAAATTTTATTTTATGGATGTCATATATTTTTAGTAGTCGATGGGGTGCACCTACCCATTTTAATCAATATATGACAACTGAGCGGTTGGGACACGTAAGCCAGTTGTGTATGGCACCGTACTTTATCCGGTCACGCTGTTAGGTAAGTTCTAGGAGCTATTTAGGACACTGATCGCTAAACTGTTTCGAGGCTCAGTAGCCATTTGTGGCACAGACATTCAGTCTTATGCTTTAGGGCCACCAAATGGAGTGGTGATGGGATAAATGCCAAGCAAACTAATAATGTTCATTCATGAAAACCAGTTTTCTTCACGAACGAATTTACTATTTGTACGAGTAATGGTTCTTGGATCATATATTTTTGGTATAAAAAATCCTATTTTTATAAAGAAATTACATATGACTCTTTATAAGTTATGATGTAGACAGTGATATCTGATAGGTTCATACTTTTTTGAAGGAAGTGTTAACAGAATTTTATACTTTAACGTTTTTAATATTATTTTATACTTTAGCTTCAATTAATCAGTATGGAATTACAAGATAAAGCTCTAAAACATTAAATGTATTCAATTGGTAAGAAATTTAAACGAAAGTTTTGAAGGATGGTAATTAGTAGGGACTATGAAATTCAGTAGCCATCTAAAGTCCAAACTTAACACAACCTGTATGGTGTAATAAAATTAAAAAATCAACAATTTGCGGCTAAGGAATCTTGATGAACTGAAAATTGCGTTGTGTCAAGACTCCTTTTACAAATTTTATCCCTCAATGTAGCAGAGAATGTCTAAACAAACTCAGCAACTGATAAAATCATGTGCAGATAGTAAAGAAGCACATACAGGTGTAATTTAAATTAAGTTTTATGTGTAAAAATATTATTATGAATTTACATAATTTTAGAATAAGATCAAAATAACGTGCTATATACATTAGTAAAAAAAAATTATAAAATTAGAGAAATATTTTAGATTTCAATAAAAACATTACCCACACAATATCCAGCTCTATAAGATTTCTGAAAATCTTTTATTACAAATGGGTGATGAATCCTTTTTTCTGAATAATATTTAACTTTATAGAACATCTTTTAGACAGCTATTTACAGATAGTCATAGATAAATATTTATTCATAGTAAATTTAGAACAGGCACATAATAGCCATGAGTAGATATTGCCCATGATATAGCAAAGGCCATTAACAATGCATGAAGATTGTCTGCATGTTTACAAGCTTACATATGTATTACATTATGTAAAACATTATGTTGTGAAGGTCTTCATCCATATTACTTTTAGCATTTATAAATTTGTAAGAACATGGTTGTAATCCAAATTTTCACTGGTTTTCAATAAAAACACTGATAGACAAAAAAAAATTTTAATGTTTCTTTAAGTGTGATACCATTTCTTGTATTGTTTTCTGTGTACATTACAAATCTGTAAATACAATTTTTCTATAACCCTTAGTTTTAAATAAATTACGCTTAAAAAAAAATTAAAGGAAAATATAGTTAAAATCTGTAAAATTTATAATTTTGCATGGCCATACCTGTGTTGGAATGATTTAGCTGATTCTTTTCTTTTATAAACAGCCTAAGGCACATCCCGAATTAATGTCCAACAGTAATCGGCTAGCATTAGTACTTACGTCTCCGAGGTTGTCCGCGAAAAAATCCAACTGTGAGTGGAGGAAATGTATTTTCAAATACATATTACATCCCATAGCTCTGTATGAAGTAAGAAGTTGATTAACAATAGCGTGATAATTGGCGGATTTATGTTGAAAAACGTCTTTAAATAAAGCCTAAGCTGCAGTTTCTACATTATTTAAAATCGAGTTAAATACATCATCTTTGACCAATTCTCTTATGTGAGCACCAACAAATATTCCTTCTTTAATTTTTGTTTCACTTACATTCGGAAATTTCTGCTTGATGTACAAAAATCCGGGACTATCCTTCTTCAGTGCTTTTACAAAATTTTTCATCAGTCCTAGCTTGATATGGAGAGGGAGTAAAGATATTGTTTTGGGTTCAACTCAACTTGTTTTGGGTTTTGGGCTCATGAATAATATTTTTCCCATTTGGTGTTAAGTTTTCTCGTTTCTTCCACTCTTTGGTAACATAATGTTTATCCATAGCTCGACTGTCCCACTCGTAAAGAAAACACATGTAATTAGTATAGCCTTAAAAAATAGCTATAACTTTCAAATCACCACATATATTTGTAGCTATGTTATTTTATAATTTATTTTTTCAAAAACGTCTTTCATTACATCGTATGTCTGTTTCAAATTAATACCATAAGCGATCGATATCGAAGGATATTTGTTACCGTTGTATACTTTTAAACTGTACTTGGATGAATCTATGAAAAGGCGGTAGTCCTCAGGTTTATGAACTTGTCCTAAGTGCAACATAAGCTCATCAATATTTGTCCAATAAACCAAATTATTTTCATCAATAAAGTACTGAGAAAGTTCTTTTCGTTGGCTTCGAAAGCCCGAAATTTTTGTATTTTTTTGAAGTAGATTCCAACCTTGGAGTCTTGATCCTAACAGTTCAGCTTGATTTTTTGATAAATTTAAATTCCTAACCGAGTCATTTAATTCACCTTGTGATATAAGATGTGGCTTATCGAAAGACAGTTCAAAATCAAAATCGTTGTTGCCTTCTTCAGTACTGTCCGATTCTTCATCGCCGCTTCCGAAACATACATTCACTGGTGGCTCAAGAACTGGAATAATTTCACCGTGAGGTACAGGCCTGATTCCAAATTGCAATGAAGGATATCTTAAAGTATTTTTAGGTTTTTTAGACATTCCAGACATACTTGTTAAACAAAAGTAACAGTGGGTTACATGATCCTTTGGTTCACGCCAAACCATAGGTATACCAAATGGCAAGCCTTCCGTGTATCTTTCAGCCATCCTTTTAAATAAACAGAAAAATTAGTGCATACTATATGAGAAGCCCACATCTGATCGTGCTCACCAATTTTACACTGAAAGTACAAATGATATGCTTTTTTAATTAAAGGTGTAATGTTTTTTCTATTTGATTTTAAGGTAAACTCACCACATACATAACAAAAGGTATCCACATCGTTTACACAATTTCAACGCATTATGACGCTGCACTGTTAACAAATTTAAGACAGCAGTAAGTCTGAACAAAATTAATTCATTCCTAAATCCAGTGCTTAATACGACCAACACAGCTGTGTTTTCAGCTACACGTTTTGACCTGCACAGACATGATTAATCTTGTCCAAGAAGGCTTGCTCACTCTTCAGTATTAGATATAATATCATAATATGTGACTATGATATGATTTAATTCTTTGTCTGGTATTGTTTATTTATAGCTTACAAATTATGTTAACAAAATTAAACAATAAAAAATGAGCTTACAAAATACAATATAGGGGCTTAAATTGCGTAACTATACGTTGAAAAATAAAAAAATCCTTTAATTAAAATAAAAATATTTTTCAAAAATGGTGGGTGATAGAAAGATTCTGATATTCGTTTTCAGCATCAAAAAATAGATTAAAATCATGTATCACATGTTAGGAAAACAAAAATTATATTTATCAGTGAAATTGATGTTAAAATTTTTATTTTTGGTTGTTATAAATTCTTTGTTTTTGAGTTTGTATTCTTTTCACCATTGTTTTATACTGAACTTCAAACTTATATAACATAAGTTCAGCACCACAGTCAACCTATGGGATGTTCTGAAATGCAGCAAGGACCGCGAATATTATGTAAATTAACAGTCGTAATGCCTAAACGATACAGGCAAATAAAAAATTAATACAACGATTAAATTAATAATAAAAATTTTTACAATTTCTTGTTGTGTTCAGTTTTCAGTAAAAACAGATTAAAAAAAAAGTGTCTTCATTTCATCAATTTTTTCAGAATTAAATTTTTTCTTTAAGATTTATTTGGTTATTACATAATTTTAATTAATGAAATTTATGCCAAACTTAAATAAAGTGTTCTTTTCAACTAGAATTTTTTGAGTTTTGCAATAATTTTCTTGGAAAATGTTGAAGATAAACTTTTGAGACCCATTTTTTTTCAATTTTTCATGTAAGATTCCAAATAAAATTACCAGTTTTGGGCAATAATCGGTGTTTGTGGAAATTGTTATTACATTATTTGATCTTGAAACCACCAGGCCTATGTTAGCAGTACGTGAACTTTTTTAATTATTTGTATAAGATGAATATACTATTTATGCACAGCAGACACTTCCTGAAACACACTATATATATATTTAAATATATATATATAGAAGCTAAATAATTAGCTTAACTAGTCATGCATCAAAAATCTTAACTAGAATCCTGTACAGAAGAATTGAGAGGAGAGTGGAAGAAGTGTTAGGAGAAAACCAATCTGGTTTCAGAAACTTATAGGGACAAGGGAAGTAATTTTAGCGCTCAGATTAATAGTAGAAGGAATATTAAAGAAAAACAAACCAACATACTTGGCTGTTATAGATCTAGAAAAGGCATTCGATAACGTAGACTGGATTAAAATGTTCACCATTTTAAAAAAATTAGGGTTCAAATACAGAGATAGAAGAACAATTGATAAGATTTACAGGAACCAAACAGCAATAGTAATAAATGAAGAACATAAGAAAGAAGCCGTAATAAGAAAGGGAGTCTGACAAGGATGTTCCTTATCCCCGTTACGTTTTAATTTTTACATACAACTAGCAGTTAATAATGTTAAAGAACAATTTAGATCCGGAGTAACAGTACAAGATAAAGATGCTACGATTTGCTGATGAGTAATTCTAGCTGAGAGTAAGAAAGAAGAAACATTTAGAAGAAACAATGACCAGCATAAATCTACGCAAGAACTACCGCATGAAAATAAACAAGAACACAACCAAAGTAATGAAATGTAGTAGAAATAACGAAAATGGACCACTGAATATAAAAGTAGGACGAGAATTGGAGGTAGAAGACTTCCATAAGCAGGAGCGATATAAAATGCCAAATACCAACGAGATTTCAGTCAGAAAAATGTAATTTGTTACATCAAAAATTAATTTAAACGTCAAGAAAACATTTTTGAAAGTATATGTTTGGAGCGTAGCTTTATATGGAAGTGAAACTTGGACGATCGGAGAACCTGAGAAGAAAAGATCCTGAGAAGCTTTTGAAATGTGGTGCTACAGGAGAAAGTTAAAAATCAGATGGGTGGATAAAGTGACAAATGAAGAGGTGTTGCGGCAAATCGATGAAGAAAGAAGCATTTGGAAAAATATAGCTGAAAGAAGAGAAAGAATTGTAAGGGATGTAGGATGTAGGGGGTATGCGGAAATGAAACGACTAGCACTAGATAGGGAATCTTTGGAGAGCTCCATCAAACCAGTCAAGTGACTGAATACAAAAAAAAATCTTAATTGAAAAGTGGATGCCGATGTTCTTTGGGGATTGGGTTTCAATTAACCACACATATCAGGAATGGTCGACCTGAGACTGTACAAGATTACACTTCATTTACATTCATACATATCGTCCTCTGAAATAATACCTTACGGTGGTTCCGGAGGCTAAAATGAAAAAGATAACTGAAAAACAAAGAGTTTCCATGTCTACATCATATTGTGAGGAATACGCACAGCTATATAAAGTATTACCGAAACTTCCTGAAATAATACATAAAAAATGAAATTTATAAATATGATTTATACTTACTCAAATCATTTGTAGAATTTTGATCCAATAATTGGCCAGAATCATCATCTTTTTTACAAAGGCTGTTAAAAATTTCATTCCCGTCATGATTTGTATTTTTCTCATCATCATCATCATCATCATCAATCGGTTCGTTTTTCTTCAACCGAATAAGTAAATTCAAGAAGTCATTTCTAGTAACTTTACTTCTCTCTCTATAATCAACACTCTCACGAACAATACGAGAAAAATATTGCTGTCTATCTTTCTGTGTAGACTTAAGACCTAAAATTTTAGTGATACCTGGTAAAATAGAATTTAATTTTCTACGAAAAATAGCCCTTATAGATATTCTATACATTCCTTTCGATCTCTTATAAAATTCATTATCAGGGTCATTTAATGAATTGATATTAAATCCGAACGCACATGGACCAATTATACTGATCGTAAATTTTGCAGTAAACTGATTTAATTCGATAACATCTTCTCTCTCGGCATGATCGATAAGACTTGTTTCGAGTTGTTTGCTACTAGCTTTCATCAAATGAAACATTGTTTTCATTTTACCTGGTGTAAATATAGGTGTTAATTTAGTTCGTAATTTTCTCCATTTATCGCCATTTAAATTGAGTAGATGACCCGACATGGGATTGATATTTTCATTCACTTTAATACCTCTATGAATGAAATAATCGAAATCTTTTGTCATTATTTGTTTTATAAGCTCGGGATCTCTTAGTATAAGTGAGGGTATTCCCATGAAAACAAAACCTCCATATTTATGACCTAATATAGAAAAAAAATAAAGAAAAATAACTTTTAAATATTGTTTCTAAAATAAACTTAATATTATAATCTAATAATCTATGCAAATACGAGGTGTGTGAGAAAAATAATGAGATTGATAACACTGCGAGCTATCTGGCAACGCTGTGTCTACCGGTTTGTGCTCGACCGGTTTGTTCATCCCTTCCACATGCTCAGTACGAGTTTCAACTCCGTTCAACCAACACATTATATTTGACAGCGCCATCAGTTGTTGTTGTGTGTTACGAAAATGGAGCATCGGAATTTAGAGCAACGTTATTCGATCAAGTTTTGTGTTAAACTTGGGGAATCCGCGAGTGTGACCTTTGAAATGTTGAAACAGGCCTATGGAACATTGCTTATCAAGAGCACAATTTTTCCGCCGGCACAAATCATTTTTGAAAGCCCGAGAACACGTTGAAGATCAACCTCGCTCAGGTAGACCTTCAACTTCAAAATCTGACTAAAACGTGGAGCGTGTGAGGGTTCTTGTGAGATCAGACCGTCGTTTAACAATAAGGATGATGAGTGAACAGTTGAACACTTTCACCGTACATCAAATTTTGACAGACGATTTGGAGTGCGAAAGGTTTGTGCAAAATCGGTGCCGAAAACCTCACAACGGAACAGAAGGACAATCGAAGAAACGTGTCCGTTGATCTTCTTCAGAGGATTGAAAACGATCAAGAATTCTTCAATCGTGTGATTACAGATGATGAATCCTGGATATTTGAGTACGATCCTGAAACAAAGTGGCAAAGCGAAGAATGGCACATTCCGTCATCTCCTCGACCGAAAAAATGTCGAATGAGCAAATCAAAGATCAAAACCGTGCTGATTTGCTTTTGTGACAGTAGAGGTATCGTGCATAAAGAATTTGTTCCTCCAGGACAAACTGTCGACCAAGTACTTTACAAAGATGTCCTTGAAAGGCTCAGGAAAAGAGTGATTCGCGTGAAACCAGACAATACAGTCAAGTGGATGCTTCATCATGACAATGCCCCGTGTCACATGGCCATTTCCATCATGGAATTTTGACCTCTAAACGCATTCCTACGGCTCTTCAACCCCCTTACTCACCTGATATGAGTCCTCGTGACTTTTTCTTTTCCCGAAATTGAAACAAGTCTTAAAAGGACTTCATTTTGGTATTCTGGAGAACATTCAAAAGACTGTGACTGACCAGTTAAAAGCCCTACCAGTTGACGCCTTCCAGCGCTGCTACCAGCAGAGGGAACAACGATCCGCCGGTGTATGGCTGCCCAAGGGAACTACTTTGATGGGGATAATATTGTTGTTTGAAAAAAATAAAAACTTTGGTAAGTAAAAAGTCAGTATCATTACTTTTTTCACACACCTCGTAGTTTTTAAAAAGTAGCTAATCAACTTTGAGCTGTATGAACACAGTGTTATTGCGATAATCCGGAATTCGTTGATAAAATCCTCCAATAATCCGTACAGAATTTCTCAAAAATTACAACTGTACGCTACTAAGAAATTTTTTTTCGACTTCATAAAATATGACTTATTTAAGACACTTGATTTATTTTACGTGTTTATTTTACTAAAAATGATGTGACAATCGTTTAAACGGTTTTGAAATTTACAGTATCTTTGGAAGGTTACCTTTATCTCAACCGTTTCATTGATGTACAACGACATGATGCACATATCACCTCTTTATTGTTTATGAACAATGTGTTTTCATTGTTTTTATTGTTTCACCTACTCGAGTTATTACTGTGATTCGAGACGCTGTTGACACTTAGCAGATACTAGTTGGAATTCAATGTTAGACCAGACAGGAACAATATATTCCATCGATTAGCAAATCGAAAACAATTGGTAATCTTCAAAACATTGTCTGTCTAAAGTGCGGAAAAATGCTTACCGATCACCTCATGACACAACAGAACAGGTCATTCCATGTTGCTTTGGCAATAACGTTGATTTTACGTGTAATATTGTTTCAAATCATCGCTTTTGTGCGCACTGCATTTCGAATCTAATAATGAAACAATAAAAAGAAAATCCCTTTCGGCACGCAGGAAGGGGGAGGTAGATTTCACCGGTGCTAAGTAGGGAGATAAAGTCGAGTGGGAGACTTCTTGGTGAATACACGAGATTTTTGTCGCTCTGCGTTTTCATTGTTTTTTGGTTGGTTTTTCGGAGACATTTACGGATTTGTACATTGGATATTATTGAGGATAAATTGGATAACGGATAAATCTACTAAGTTTTATGAGTTTTGGTTACGGACTGATTAAGTTATTAGCATTTTTTAAAAAACTAATAATATTAGTGAAAAGTGAGTTGTTTTTTCGATTTTCTTTTGTTTTTGGTGCGATATTATGGATCTGACTTCTTATGTCAATAGTGTGAGTAAAAAGATGGTCCCCCTGGGTCATGAATAAATTGACTCAGGTTAATGCTCTTAAGATGGGTGACGACAGCTGTCACTTTGTTGACCTGGCTAACCAAAGGCCAAACAGTCAATACTTTGGAGCAAGTCCTGGTGCATTGGTGCTGCAAAACTCTACTATCATGGAAGACAATAAAATAACAACAAGAGGAACTAAATATACAGTACTGTATAATTCAGAAAATGGAGAAAGGATGATGGCATCCCATGTAATCAAAGCGCTGAGGAGGGTTGTGGGTAAGTCTGAATCCTCAGTGTTCGTCATTCCCCCGGGGACGGCGGGTACGATAATCAAGAAAGTCGTAATTTAACTGATGCGCAAAGGCAAAACACTACCTAGAATGGTCTTGCCCAATTTGGGAGACCAGGCTCGCGCTAGATCTAGATCGGCGTCGGCGAGGAGGGGCACCCCGCCGGTGACCGATAGCAAAGCAGTTGTAGTTAAAGCGCTCGGCAAATCATATGCTGATTTATTAAAGACCGTGAAGGACAAGGTCAGTGTGGACGAGGCCGGAGAAGCACTTTCAATAAGGAAGGGGAGGAATCAAGAACTAGAAGTCAGAATTAAGGGCATCCAGAAGGCGGGGGAATTTACTTCAATGCTGAGAGACCGAGTATCGGACCTGCAAGTGGATGTCAGAACCAGAGGGGATCGTAGGACGGTGGTCCATATTAAAGATCTAGTATGCGATAAAACCGAGCAAGAAGTGAAGGAGGCAGTTGAGAGAGTACTGGGAGCAGACGAAAGCTTTCAGGTGACTTCGCTCCCAGGCGCATACGGGGACACCAGAAACTCGACAGTAATCACTACCTATAGAGGCGCAACCAAATTGGTGGCCTCGAGACTAAGGGTCGGCTGGGTCAACTGTAGGACATACATCCGGACAGAAAATGAAAGATGTTATAGATGCTGGAGAACTGGCCATGGTAGCAGGCTCTGTAAAGGACCCGATAGAACAAACTTATGTTATGATTGCGGTGAACCAGGTCACATAATAAGGGATTGTCGCGAGGCCTCAAAGTTCCTCGACTGCAGAAGTCTGGCTCACAGAACGGGCAGTGCTGTTTGTACTAAGCCACATGATTAGAACGTTATTAATAAACAACCACAGGAGTATCTTATCGAATAACTTACTAGAAGAAATTGCCACTAGAGGCAATTATAACTTCATAGTGGCCACTGAGCCGCACGTTTATTCAGCAGCCAGGCGACAATGGGTCTCTGATACGAATGGAGATGTGGCCATTATAAGGGTAGCAGGGAACAGGGAATATGGCCTTTACCGTAGAGCGGAGGGTTTGGTAGCAGTTGAACTAAACGAAATAGTTATAATTGGCGTTTATATAAGCCCGAACATTCCATTGGGATCGTTCCAAGACAAGATATTCCAGCTTCAACGCATAGTTATGCAGTCTCACAAAAGAGTACTTATTCTCGGAGATTTCAATTGTAGAACGACGGCGGCAGGTGCAGCCTCCTCCAACGCCGGGGGAGGGATTCTTGAAGAATTTCTAGCAATCACCGGCGCAGTATGCATTAATGATGGTATGCCCACATTCAAAGCTAGAGGGCACGAATCGATTTTAGATTTGGCTATAATAGATCGAAGAATGGACCCAGATCTGACTGCATTTACCGTACTGAGCGAAGAAACCGGCAGTGACCACCTGGCGGTCTCAGTTGTAATCAGTGATCATCACATAGGGACGACACGGCAGAACATCACCCCCAGATAACAAATAGTCAGATTCAACTGGTGGTTAGGAGATCTGCACGCAGAATTGCAGAACAGGAATCTCGCAGAATTGCAGGACCAGAGGAATCTCATGCAGAGATGTAGAAGAAAGGCGCAGAGAATGCGTGCTCGTGTGGGTACGGTGGAAGAGAGTAATTTGGCCATCGAGGAATACAGGGCGGCAAGGAAAAAACCGAACTTTCTAATAAAACAGACTAAAAAATGGAAATGGCTGGAACTATGTCGCGAACTGGATGCCAACCCCTGGGGTCGCGCATTCCAGATAGTGACAAAACGCCTTGGCAGACACATGCCTATGTTAAACAAGGACACTGCGGCTCAGCAAATGAGCATACTGTTCCCAAGGAAAGAAACGGAAAATCGTGAAGAAATCACATGTGTTCGAAGTAGATTTTCACATCAGGATGTGATTAATGCGGTTAAAAAACTAAATAATAAGAAAAGCCCGGGGCCGGATGGGATCCCGACGGCAATCATCTAGGGCCTCGCTGAAGTGATTCCATGGGAATTAGTCGATGTCGCTAGCTATGGACTGCAGAATTGTGTCTTCTTTAACTGTTGGAAAGCAGCCAGAACAGTCTTCTAGCCCAAACCGGGTGCTACTGCGGAACAAGGTGAATACCGCCCTATCAGCTTGATCAATAACATGGGAAAAGTGGTGGAGAGGTTAATTGCGTGTAGACTGCAAGAAGAATTAGAACAGAAGAAGAGTCTACATGTAGATCAATACGGTTTTCGTAAATGATACTCAACGATAAACGCAATTAATAGGGTGATAAATTGGGCGGCAGGAGTTCGGGAGGGCACCTGACGGACAAGAAGACTACCTTTAATGATACTATTAGATATAAAAAATGTCTTCGGCTCAGTCCCTTGGCCTGCAATTATAAATGCGTTAAAAAGAATGAACATCAGTATGTATTTAATCAACCAAATTAATCACTATCTGCATGAAAGATATACGGAAATCAGAACGATTGAAGGAACTGTTACATTTCAGATATTTGGAGGTGTTCCGCAGGGGTCAGTGTTAGGACCCCTGCTCTGGAATATTTTTTATGACCAGATCTTTAGACTGCGTTACCCGGAAGGGGTAACTATCGTACGTTATGCGGATGATGTGGCAATTCTGGTCGAGGATCGAGAAGTAGAGAATTTATAGGCCAAAGCTAATCAGTCTCTTGGAATAATCGACGAATGGCTAGAAAGCAACAAGTTACAGGTGTCCCCTGCCAAGTCAAGATGTATTCTTTTCTCCGGTAGAAGAAGAGTCCGGGGAATCAACATCGCAATAAGAGGGGAGCATATCTTAGAGGTGAGTTGCACTAAATACCTTGGTGTAATGCTCGATAAGAGTCTTAAATTTGGAGCGCACATAGAGATGATATGCAAACGGGTAGTCCCCACTATAAGGGCGTTACGGGAATGTTCAACAACCATAGCATACCTAGAGCTTCAGTCAGGAAACTGATCACATCAGCCATGATATCGTCAGCGCTATATGCAGCCCCGGCATGGGGTGAAGCAATGAGCATACAAAGGAATAAACAGAGATTAAGAACTGTACACCGGGTTGCGTTATTGGGTGTTGTAGCGAGGTACCGCACCCTATCTTATGATGCGCTGTGCGTCTTGGCTGGGGTATCACCAATCGAACTACAAATAAGAAATCGAAGGCTGAGAGCAGCGGGTATGTCAAAAACTGAAGCAGAAGCAGAGACTAGGAATAACTGGCATACCGAATGGTCTGTCTCATTGGTCGGGGTATGGACAAGACGATTGATCCCTGATCTGGAGGTCTGGCTGGAAAGAAAACACGGAAATCTGGATTATTATATGACACAAGTAATGTCTGGGCATGGCTCATTTGGCTATTACTTGAATAGATTTGGCAAAAGGTTATCGCCTATATGTATCTACTGTAACGAAGTAGACGATGTTGAACATACAATCTTCGATTGTCGCAAATGGGCCCAGTACAGAAACGAAATGGCAGCAAACAACTTAACAGCTGAAAATCTGGTCGGGTGGTTATCGGTCAATAAAGCAAACTGGGACTGGTTCGCGAATTTCGCAAGAAATATCCTCAGGATAAAAGAAGAAGACTCAAGAAGCCAGAGATTATAGGGGCCCAATTGTAGGGAAAGGAGGACAGCCCTGCCCCGGAGGGCCCGTATGCTCATATATGCGGGTTCCTGTGATGGGGTGGGAACTCCTGGGGCAGACTGTATGGGAAAATGTTAAGACCTAGTTTCGGCCGGCGGTGTTGGTCCCGGGGGCGATTCGGTGCCTTCTGGGGCTGGCACCGTCGATTTGAGGCAGGGCATAAAGACCGTGACCAGGTTCCCTGCGGGGTGGTGGGGGACGGCATAGCAGGACCTCGTCTCTTACGTGGGGGATTTGAGGCAGGCGCTAAAAAAAGATCCGGAACCGGGGGGCTAACCTGCCGTGCTGGGTGTAAAACCGGTGGGCGGGGGACGCCCCTTTAGAGTCAAATGGACACGTTTCTGGGCCGAGTATTCTTAAGTGGATGTCCGGCCCAGGAATGTGCGGGAAAAAAGTAGTGGGATAAAAAAGATTTCCACCTTAAAGTTCAGAAAAACTTCAAATTTACTCAATACGACAATGGTTACATGTTTAGCATACGACAAGCACCATCTTCTTACAATTCCAGCAATATTTTGGTCATCCCCTGATGTAAGGGTTGATCAAATGAAAAATTATTACAGACAAACGTTTTACGCAATCTTTAGTGGACTAACGACCACTTTAAACCTCACTCGATACTGCGCCTATTAAGGGTGGTGTGGTTTTGTTTTGTCTTCGAAACCCCATTTTTTACGCCTATGGTTGGTGATATCAAAAAATTTTACTTACAAAAGTTTTAGGACTTTATTCAAAAAATAGTAAGAATTTTAAACGAATTCGATATTTTACTTAATAAAAAGGTTACAGTGAAATTTTATTTTTTCAACCCCCCCCCCCCCACAATTTCCACTCCCATGGTCTGATTTTGGACAAGTTATTTTTAAGAAACAATTTGAAAGTGATTGGCGGAAAATTAAGGCAGTCATCGTGTCTACAAGAAAGTGAAATACATATATAAACTTTTGAGCGACGGTGGTTTTAGGGTCTGAGGAATGTGAAACGTGAAGATATGTGGAAATTTTCCCATAAAGTCTTATCATGGTACCTATTACAATAGGTAGCTTTCTCACGAAATTTACCTAAAATGAAAACACGTTTATAAACAATATAGCAAACACGTGATACGCGCACCATCTTGTGGTACATTATTGAAACAGATGAAATAAAGGTAATTTTCCAAAGATACTGCACATTTAACAACCAAATAAAGTAGTACGGAAATGGGCATACTGCGTCAAAATCCAAGATGGACGACGCTGCCATCTGTCACGAATTCAATATGGCGGTGGTCGGCCATCTTAGATATTCGTTTTGAATATTATTTATAATAACTAAATCAAAGGTTGGTACCGCTGTTGAACAGCTGTTGTGTACCGGTTGTGTAACCGTTGTGACGGTTTGAACTAAATAAATAAATCATATTTGACTGAAAAAATTTTGGTCGGCTAGGACTCGAACCCGGTCATGACGGGACGCGACTGACTGACGCCTTAAACCAATCGGCTACAGATGCTCCCTTATGTAATGAGTGAAACATGTTCTACATAGGCGGTGAATCTTAACGTCATATCAGTCTGTAACACACACACACACACACACACACACACACACCTACCTACCTACACACACCTACACCCACATTCACCCACCCACACCCACCCTCACCGAGCCACTTCCACGTAAACTTCCACTAATACATCGCGTAAACATTCATTCAGCATTAAGACATTGTTTATATGATGCCTGGATATAAAATATCTAGGTGTGTGTGTGTGTGTGTGTGTTAAAATTTTTCCCACGATAAACAGTAGCGTCAAACAACACACATATATATATATATATACACACTATACTCTAACTTTGTATTATTACAAATAAAGAAGTAAATTTACACCCAGGAATTAAATATAAATAGAAAGAAATAAAAAACTTGAGTTTATGCAGTATTAATAAGTTTATTTAAATAATTGTACGAATGTAAGTTTATATATATAACAGAATTATCTTACAAATTGATTTCGCACAAAAAAATTATTTCTTTAAATTTTATAGAACGGAAAAATACATACCAGACCGGATTCAAAGCGACCGCACAAGCGAATCACGTAGACCATTACTGCTACAACCACAACCATTAAGTAAGTATGGACGTACCTTGAGGATGATCCTGGTCGTCGTGGTCGTTACACCGGGAGGCGTCACCCGCTACTCCAGTACCCGGACATTGCTCGTTCACAAGGACGTGGCAGCTGCGTGAGTGCTCGCGTGCATGCGTTCAAGGACGTAGCGGCACCGAGTTGTTGACAGTTCTAAGTGTGACGCGCGACGACAGCTGACGAACACGACCTTAGGTTGAGCTGGCGGCTGCGACACTAGCGCTCCTAGCGACCACCAGTAGAATTAGTTAAATGAAGCCACGTGTCATTTTACGAGTAACCTTGAACAGTGCAATTCTAAGAAACGACCATGCATACTAAGTACTTTTAATAGCGTATGTAACCGGAAACGGCATATCATATTACACAAACTAAGAAACGACTACTATCGTATAATTCTAAAAAAAACTTGACGTCACACACACACACACACACACACAACCGTCTAAAGTGCCACACCCAATCCGACGTTGAAGTCACGTGTCAATTTACGAAAATTCTTGAACAGTGTAATTCGTTTAATTCTAAGAAACTACCATGCAACTCAACACTTTTAATAGCGTATGTAACCAGAAATGGCACATCCTTTAATTCTACGAAACTTGTCGAGACGTTAGTGAATGCTAAATCCAACAAAGGTTATCTAACACTGCGTTACAATTTTAATCAGATGTAGCAATGTCTTTACACGACGTTAGGAGAAATAACCTAATCCGATGGGGCCTAACATCCATCTTGAAACTGTACTTATTTACTAGTTGCATTTCCACACCACCCTAAAGGTAGCAACCGCGGGGCGTTGAGATTTTTTTTTACATGAGTGAAATCTTTCCCCTATAGGCCTACTATAAAACACTCGAACTGGTTTTTATATCGTTTTTTCTATTTTATACTTTTTTTTGTCTCACCTCGGTTGCCGAGGAAGTCGTGATATTCGATGACCGTTGCTCAACTAGGAATGCGTGGTCAAACATAACCTTCTTATATCACCGTATACGTTAAGGGGTGAGGGGGGTAACCCGCTCCACCTTTTCATTATGTTTTGATTAGTAACATAATCATTTTTATGTATATGTAATGTTATGTTAACATAACATTAACGTTATGTTAACGTACTAATTTCATCATCATTATGTACATGTAACGTTATATTATCGTTATGTAAACGTTATGTCATCGTTATGATAACGTTATGTTATCGTTATGTAAACGTTATGTCATCGTTATGATAACGTTATGTTATCGTTATGTTAACGTAGTAATATCATAATCATCATCATTATGTAGATGTAACGTTATGTTAGCATAGTAATGATGTAACTTTCATTACTGTTTTCTTCATTTAACGTTACGTTACGTAATGATAAACTCGTATTACCGACGTTAACCTCTGTTTTTCTGAAGGTAACGATGCTGTGATATTGCTGACAGTGCCTGCAGATTTGTTTTTTCATGATGATACGGTAGTGTTGTATAAAATGGGCACTGCTTCCACCGTTTATGAATTACACCATATTAACGGAACGTTAACCGGCAATGGTGCAGAAAAAACCAGTCTACAACGTATCAGTTTTATGCGAAAAGTCTCCCATTAATAGTTCGATTTTAAATACCTCCCGTATTACATAACCTTTTTCACTATTCCCGTAAGCGGAGTGTGTGTGACGATGGTATCATGTATAATGAGACAGTAGGCGGTTGTGTGCGCTGGTATATTGTTTCTGGTCTCGAAACCGATACGTACATCTACGGTTCCTGTTTTAAGCGAATCGTTCTGACGGTTAAAGTCGATTACTATTAACGGTACACTGGTCTTGAAATCTGCCAAACTTTAAGCGGGATACTCGTCCACCCGGATATTCACATCACCCTGTAGATTGTCGTACAGATAGTATTGCGAATTCAAATACAGACGAACGTTTACCAATTCGCACATATCGAAGAGTGTCAGTGACTTTGTAGCTTTATCTTGTCTGTCCGTCTGTAAACCGAATATCACGTATCTCGGATTCTCCGTTTTCGCACATGTCTTTACCGTCCATGAATTTATGTTTGTTTGTGGTAGAGCCGGATATTCGTGGATATTTGCCATGAACGAAAAGCTATCGCTAACGGTCTATCTTGTTCTACTACCTTCAGTATAATCTCCAGTAAGAGAATTTTTTTCTTTCTGCTTAACAGATAATAATTAAATCTTGCAAACTTGGTGTTCATCATTTATATTTAATTTCTGGGTGTAAATTTACTTCTTTATTTATAATAATACAAATTTAGAGTATAGTGTGTATATATATATATATATATGTGTGTGTGTGTGTGTGTGTGTTTTGCGTGACGCTACTGTCGATCTTGGGAAAATTTTAACACACACACACACACACACACACCTAGATATTTCATATACAGGGATCACATAAACAATATCTTAGTGCTGAATGAATGTTTACGCGATATATTAGTGGTAGTTTACGTGGGCGTGGGTGTGTGTAGGTGGGTGTAGGAGTGTGTAGGTAGGTCGTTTTGTGTGTGTGTGTTAGTGTACAGACTAAATGGGCAGTATGCCCATTTCCGTACTACTATTACATATAATAGTAGTAGAAATTGTGTTAGTCATAACTTACACAATTTCTGTTAAAGTAAGCACGTAAAGGAAATCAGATGTCTGAGATGAGGTTTTTTTTACAATATCAAAAACTCATTTCTTAGATATAACTGTTTATTATTTAACTTTTTTCTTTTTATTTTCTTCATTAGAATAAAGGAACATTCAATAAATATAAATAAAAAAAATAATATATATCTATATATATATATACACACACAAACGACGTTGTAAATAAAGTAATGAGACTAATTTTTTTTTGCAGCCAAAGTAGTAACACTCTAAAGTTACTAGTAAACATATGGTTATATGAACAGCTGATTTACATTATGTATTAATATTTTTAGTGTATTGTTGCCACATGAGACATAAACAAACTTTTCGTGAAACGAGTTTTTGTAGTGCGTTACAAAAATGAGTGGTAATAATTATGAGCAACGTTGTACCATCATGTTTTGTGTTAAACTCTGTGAGAATGCTAATGAAACTTTTTAAAAATTGAGTAGGGCGTATGGAGATGACGCTTTGTCAGGAGCCCAGGTTTTTAGGTGGTTTAAACATTTTCAGAGGTTGGGAATCAGTTGCGGACGACCCACACTCTGGAAGACCGTTAACATCAAAAAGTGACGACAAAGTTAAGCGAATCAGCGCCTTGATACTGTACGACCGGCGATTAATTGTCAGAATGATTCCAGAACAATTGAATTTGAACCGTACCACAGTCCATCAAATTTTGACAAACGAATTGGACTTCAAAAACGTTTTTTTGCAAATTTGGTCCCAAAAAACCTCGGAGTTGAACAGAAAACCAACTGGGGTGAAAGTGTGCCGCGATCTTCTAGGGTGAATTGAAACTGATCCTGATTTTTAAAAAAAAATATTATTACTGGTGAGGAATCTTGGATATTTGATTACGACCCATAAACAAAAAACGCTAGAGAAAGGAGTGGCACACTTTAAACTCACCACGTCCCAAAAATGAGCGAATCAAAAATCAAAACCATTGTAATTTGTTTCTTCGATAGTAATAGCATTGTTCAAGGATTTTTGCCTACATGAGAAACTGTAAATCAATATGTTTACCAAGAAATTCTTTAAAGACCGCGGAAAAATGTTTGGCGCGTGAGACCAACCATCAAAGACAACTGGATTCTGCATCATGACAATGCACCTTGTCACACTGCACTCTCAATTAATGAGTTTTTTGCAAAGAAAAACATTCCTGTAGTGCCTCGACCACCTTGTTCACCTGACTTGAATCCCTGCGACGTTTTCCTGTTCCCGACTTTAAAAAACACTACAAGAACACCATTTTTGAGCAAAATAAAATGTAACCGACCAGCTGAAGGATATTCCAGTTTCTGAGTTCTAACACTGCTATGAAAAATTGGAAACCCGTTAGAAGCGTTGCGTGGCTTCCCAAGGGAACTAAAAGTGAGAGTCCATATGTAATTGGATTGTAAATAAAACGTTTTTCTGAACCAGTCTCATTACTTTATTTACAGATCTCGTATTTATATATATAAATAAAACAAGTGCAAGTGTCCTGACTGACTCATCAACGCTCAAACCGTTTAACCTAAGTCGGTGAATTTTTGAGGGTTCATTGTTTTTATAATTTAGGAGTGAACTAAGGGAAAATTTTGGAAAATTTAGTGTATTAAGGGGAGGCAAAGAGGGAGCAAAGTTTTCAATAAAAAATTTATAACTCAGGAACCTATATTGTTACAGTTATTAAAACTGATATTTGGACAATCCTTTTAAAATAAAATTATATTCTACGTATTTCACCATTTTTCAAAAATCCAGTTTGAGTTGGGGCAAAGGGGAACAAATTCTTTCATGAAACTACGAGTATGTGAAGCCCAAGGTGTTGTAGTCTTGAAAAATTGGAATTAGGAATTTTGTTGAAAAACCGAAACGCACAAATTCACCATTCTTCAAAAATACAATTTGGAGACAACGGGAGAACCAAAGTTTTATATGACAATTCTAAATCTCAAAAAAATGTTTTTTTGTCTTTAGTGATTTGATTGGTTTGATGCAGCTGTTCAAAGATTCCCTATCTAGTGCTAGTCGTTTCATTTCTGTATACCCTCTACATCCTACATCCCTAACAATTTGTTTTACATATTCCAAACGTTGCCTGCCTTCACAATTCTTCCCTTCTAACTGTCCCTCTTGAATACTAAAGCAACTATTCCAGGTTGCCTTAATAAGCGGCCTTTAATTCTGTCTCTTCTTTTAACAATACTTTTCCAAATGCTTCTTTCTTCATCAATTTGCCATAACATCTCTTCATTTGTCACTTTATCCACCCGTCTGATTTTTAACATTCTCTTGTAGCACCGCATTTCAAAAGCTTCTAATCTTTTCTTCTCAGGTTCACCAATCGTCCAAGATACCATATAAAGCGACGCTCCAAACATATACTTTCTAAAATCTTTTCCTGACATTTAAAATAATTTTTGATGTAAACAAATGATATTTCTGACTGAAGGCTCGTTTCGCCTGTGCTACTCGAAATTTTATATCGCTCCTGTTTCGTCCATCTTTAGTAATTGTACTTCCCAAATAACAAAATTCTTCTACCTTCGTAATCTTTTCTCTTCCAATTTTTACATTCAGTGGTCCATCTTAATTATTTCTTCTACATTTCATTACTTTCGTTTTGTTCTTGTTTATTTTCATGCGATAGTTCTTGCATAGGACTTCATCCATGCCGTTCATTGTCTTCTAAATCCTTTTTACTCTCGGCTAGAATTATTATATCATCAGCAGCAAATCGTAGCATCTTTATATTTTCACCTTGTACTGTTATTCTGGATGTAAATTTTTCATTAACATCATTAATTGCTAGTATTATGTAAAGATTTAAAAGTATCGGGGATAGGGAACATCCTTGTCGGACTCCCGTTTTTATTACGGCTTATTTCTTATGTTCTTCAATTATTACTGTTTGGTTCCTGTAAATGTTATCCATTGTTCTTCTATTTCTGTATTTGAACCCTAATTTTTTTTAAAATACTGAACATTTTATTCCAGTCTACGTTATCGAATGCCTTTTCTAGGTCTATAAATACCAAGTCTCAACAATATGTAATGAATAATTATTATATTCTATGAGACAACTGCAAATCATCTCTCCATCGTTTTATCGTTACGAAATATTATTATATTGTAGTTCAACGTTTCTGCGTACGCGTAATCTTTACATTATTACTTACTCGAAACTTTTTCCGTTTGGTAATGTTTTTAATAAATATGTATAATTCCACGATGCGAATTCAAAATCGTAAATGTTTAACGTGATAAAGTTAATTTTCTTAGCAGTGATTCGGCAAAACCAATATTCTCACCAAAGTAATTACATGAATTTTCCAATACGCCCACTAAAACATCAACCGTTAAATAGCGATACGATTTTAATAAAAAACTAATATTTCATTAGAAAAATTGATCTAGGTATAAATCCAAAATCTATGCGAGCGAAGCCGCGAGCAAATCAATCATTTCTCCATTTCCTTGAAAACTGAGATTTTAAAAAGTTAGTTCTTAATATTTTATGAAAATAAAATTACTGAAAAATTGTTTCGATTAGCCACCCCTAAGGATTTATAACCCTTAATTGAATTAAATATTTTTACTCCCATGGTCCTGGAGGTTAAAAAAAAAAAGAAAAGTTATTATATGCAAAACTGTAACAATTTCTAAGACGGGAAATGCAATGGATTGCTATAATTACAGAACAATCTCTTTGTTATCCCACACTTCAAAGATAATACTAAACATTGTTAAAATCCGAATAAAAGGGAAAATTTGGGAGAAGACCAATTTCGGTTCAGATCTGGGAAGGGAACTAAGGAGTCGATAATAGCGCTGAGAGTGTTATTGAAGAGAAGAATTGGTGTTAATAGGAAAATCTTTTTGACTTTTGTAGAATTAGAAAAAGCCTTTGACAAGGTGGATTGGGAATACTAATTCAAACAATGAGGGAAATAAAGCTCGACTGGAGGGATAGAAGATTAATTCTGAATCTGTATAAAATGCAGAAAACGGAGAATCAACGGCTTAACGAAAGAGGCCAAAATAAGAAGGGGAGTCAGGCAAGATTGTCCCACTGTCACCGTTTCTGTTTAATTTGTTTATTGAAAAAGCTATTGTAGACATGAAAGAAAAAACAAAAGGAATCAGAATTAATGGAAAATCCATACATTATATCCGCTTTGCAGATGATATTGTGTTACTGGCTGAATCAGCAAGAGAAATGGAGATTAAGTTAGAAACACTATCTAAAGTACTAACAAACTTAAACTGAAAATTAATAAGAAGTCAGATTATGATTGTAGGAAAAACAAAGGAAGGTACACAGGTTGATATCAAATTAGATGGTACTGTTGTAGAGAAGGCTGACAGTTTTTGTTACTTGGGAAGCACCGTCACTAGCGATATTAAATGTGCCACAGAAGTAAAAAGAAGAATAGCGCTGGCAAAACGAGCTTTCCAGGATAAAAAGAATATACTGACTGATAATCATATGAGTATGCAAATAAGGAAACGGTTCGCTAAAACTTATGTCTGGAGTGTTCTAACTTATGGGTGTGAAACATGGACGCTTGGGAAAGCAGAAAGAAGAAGACTGGAAGCAATGGCAATGTGGATATGGAGGAGAATAACAAGAAAAAGCCGGATGGATAGGAAAAGAAATGATCAAGTGTTAGCAGAAGTGAGTAAGAGAAAGTCCTTGTTAAATGTTATACGAAGAAGAAGAAGAAGAGCGAAATTGATAGGACATGTAATACGACATGACCAGTTCTTGACGAATATATTTGAGGGCAAGATTTAGGTAAAAAAACCTAGAGGTAGACCGAGAGCAACCATCATCAATAATGTTTAAGTAGAGATGGGCCTTGGTTCATATAATGAATTGAAGAGAGAAGCAGAGAAGAGAGTGACGTGGCTAAATCGACAAGGCGCAGCCCTTAGTGAATGATGATGATAAACATAATAAAAAAAAGCTGGCAAAGATTTGCATCATTTTCCTTGCAAAATTATATAAACTGGCTACTGACACCTTCGCCTTCAGCAGACTTTATTTTTTCTCCCATACTTAGGAGGGTGTGCAATGCTAATGCATTGCACACCCTCAGAGGTTGCCTTTGCCTCTAACCTACCGAGACCCCGCGGGACCCGGCTATGCCGTTCCCTGCGGGGGTCGTTCACCCAGTAGGCCGGGACTGGGTCTTTATATGCCTGCCTCTAACCGTACCTCCTCCCTCAGCCGAGTCTCAGTCTTTTTTTATTACCTACGAACTCAGGGGGTCCCCGGTCAGTCATCAAGAGTGGTCCAACTCAGCGAACCACCCTCTCATGAGAATAGCTGCCCCTGTAAGACCCTACTTCCAGGTTAACCCGTTTCACTCAACAGCGTCTCGTTCCTTAGTCTTCATAATATTCGTGACTAAGGTTGCTACGGCGTTCCATTCATGATGTCTTATTGTAGGTATTATCCGGTGTCAGTCCTTGAATTGCTCATGTGTGCCTCAGTTCGTCCCACCGGTGACACGAGTATATCGTGTGTTCCACGGTATCTATTTCTTCACAGTATTGGCAAACCGGTTCGGGCCTTCTGCCAAAGCGGTGGAGGTACGCCCCAAACCCTCCATGCCCAGTCAACAACTAAGAGAGATGGAAGCCCACCTCCCCATGATTTCTGGAGACCCACGAGTCAATTCGTGGAATCATCCTTCTTGTCCAAAAACCGGTATTTGAGGCTTGCCAGTATGTCTGCCATTCTTCCAACATCTGATTTCGGGCTTCTTTGCGCGGCACACCATGTCATATCCTTTTCAATATGAGGACGGTCAGCAGACTACTGGGAAGGAGAATAATTAGTAACTTAGATTCGCTTCGGCGTAGTTTAGAATAATTTTATTACATATTCTTGCTTATGGAATTTTATTGCTTGTCCCGATTATCTAAGAAAGAATGGTAATCGATGTCGGTGACTCCTCTCCCTAAAAGCAGTAACACTTACCTAATGGGACCACAAATTTTCTATCAGATTAAGATCCAGCATTTGTGACTGCCACAGAAAAAACATCTAATTATTTTTAAAAAATAATGATTTTACGCTTTATGAAATATTTTATTCGATACAAGCGTTACTTCTCGCTCTCTTCGATCAATTGTAACCAAAATAATTTGGCATCGATGAAGCAAATTCAGAATTCACCGTACGAAATTTTATAAAAACAGGTTAATCCAATCTGAAGATATCAAGCAAAACGATAATTGACGAAACAAAACAAAAATTTAGGATCATTATCTTCCACTCCTGAATGAAATTCCACAAATACATTAAAAATAATGTACTACTGTAATAGAATCACCTGATAAATAAAAGAATGTAATTTTAAGTCCAGAATTGACAAAAAAAGATAGGATATTTTTTTACTCCCACCGCTTTATGGGGAATTGAGTAAGATGAAACGTTATCAAGTAGTATTAAATTAACTAAACAAATTTAGCAACCATTTGAGTTGAATTTTGAGATATGCAGTGGCGGCTCGTAGATAAGAGTAGTGGCGGGTGCTGCTCCAGAAAATATTTTTCTGGGCATTTTCAAGGCCATGGTTAAAGTTTTCTGTAAAATAAAAGAACCGAAAAACAATGAATCAAATAGAATACCTGGAAGCAGGATAATAATTCTACATTATATCACATTTAAGAATATGGTACACGGTTTTTAAGCATATCGTGCTTAAAACCCGTATGCGGTTTAACCGAATAAATAATAAAATGTCAATACAGATAATATTTTTTAGTATTACTAGATAACTTAATAATATATCCGCTTAAAAAGACTATAGTCTAACGGTGCTTAATTTAAATTTCTATGTACATAGAAACAAATACATAATTAATTTTACTAAACTTTTAAAAAAACTACCTTCCACCAACACGCCGGGGTCTGCACTGCGGGGCGACAGCGCTCCTTCTTCCTCGCAGCCTCGCGTGCAGCTTCGTATGTGCGTATGCGCACAACAGCAAACAGCACACTGTTAGAACTGTGAAGCGCACAGTTCCATACAAAGATTTTTGTATCTTTTTCATAAACAGAAGAATGGCTACTGACAGTAAGTTTAAGGATTATATATTGTACAAATATAAAGAAATAATTAAAGAAAAAAAGGACTCGTTATATTAAATGTTATCGATAATATCAAGTGGAAATAGGGGGTACTGCAGTTTGACAATGCCTATACGCGAGGCGCCAGTGGAGATATGGTACTTATAACGTCCGTAACTCTTTGCCTCTGTCACCCAATATAAAATTAAAAGACAAAAGAGAATAAACAAAATATGAATGTTTTTTTTTTTAATAAAATAAAATATTTGTTAATTATCTTTTATTACAATTGATTTTCATGAAGTAACGGCTTCAACGATTGATCATTTAGAATTAAACGATATCATTGCCCGGTATAGAAAAATCACCACAACAAATTTTATCCGAAACGATCTATCCATTCTGTAGATATCAAGCGAAAAGACAGGCGTGCTTATTATGTACATACATCTTTCTGTAATTTTGCAATACTGAAATTGTGTTTGTTGGTTCGAGAAGATAATGAAATGTCACGATGTTCAAATACGCCGGCACGCAATATTTGAGACCAGATCAGAATAAGGTTGATTATGAGTCAGTGAATCAGTCAGGACATTCTCTTTTATATAAAATATATATATATATCTTCAATATAGTATATTGAAGAGCTAGCGATACTATTTATCTATATGGCCTGGAAAATAAATATATTTAAACAGATTTATAAATAAATACATTTTAATACTGTAAATAATAGTAAAAATATATAATTTTACGTTACCTTTAAGTTTCAAGTATAGATGTTTGTAAATTAGTCCAATGAAATCAGGTGGTAAAAAAATATCCAATTTGTTACGGTAAGGGAAAAGTGTAGCTATATACGGAACGTTACGGTCCTTCCAGTAATTAAAATTTTTCGTTACGAAGTGGAAAAATGTTGCAAGTAATGTAATAATTGTAATAATCAAAAGCAATTTTACAAACCAGTATCCAACCGAGTGATTCATCTATAAAACAAATTTATTTTTATTATAATTATGTATTATTATTATTTTTATCATAAATAAAAAAAATAATATTTTGAAAATTAATATAAACATAATAGTCTCAATTTTATCCAAAATAACATTTTAGCTGTTAGCAAATATAAAAAGTCAGGCTTAAAATGGAGAGTTCTAAGGATCAGATCCTAGTAAAGGCAGTTAGTTGTTTTTATACGAATTTGAATACCAGATCGTGGATACCGGTGTTCTTTGGCGGTTGTGTTTCAATTAACCATACACCTCAGGAATGGTCGACCTGAGAACGTACAGAAAAAAAAACAACAAATAAAGAAAAAATAATAATTTAAAAATGGGGTGCGGCAGCATAATATGCTGATTTGAAGGGTCAATAAAAACAAAGATTTTTTTTAGGGCGAAAAACGTCTATGCGTTATCATCGCCCGGAATATATATATATATTTATAAAAAAAAAATAAAGAAGACTAGTTTAAAAAATTTTTTTAAATAAAAATCTGGCATATAAATCTATCTCTTACACGTCATTCTAGTCTATCGCTGTGATGAATAAAGCAACACAGCAGTGTAATTACAGTTAAGTTTTTCTAAAAATTTCATTGGTTATCTCTTTGGATAAAAAAATTAGTTTCCAGTTTGTTCTATCTTTTAATATAAATATACTATAGAATAAAAATAATTGAACTCATGAAAAGTAATATTAAAATAAAGCTCGTGTGTACTTACGTACGCAAATAAGAAATTAAACTTCTTTGACGTGAATAAAAAAAGAATTTTTTTTTACAAATTCAAACAAATTTAAACTGAGTCAAACAATCGATAGACGACATTAAATACCATGAATAAATTTTCAATAAATAACACTTAAATTTGAAACAGCTTAAAAAGTATTTAAGTATTCGTCATATAAAATAAAGTTCATCGAATATATTTCGATTAGTTTAGTTCGATTAATTCTTCGGATGACGATTGAATAGGCACGAGGGTTATGATATGAAAAATATGATACAAATAGTTTTATTTTATAATACTATATTTTTCAAAAATTTTGTTTTTAGTAAATTTAAAAAGAAGTATAACGCGCAAAAATAAGTATAACTTCAAAAAACACTTACAACTAATATCACAGCTAAAATCTAAAATTCAACTAAAAATAAATGGAATTTAACAAAGTCCGAGTGGGGTGTAAAGGACCCTTTCTCGGATAACAGAAAGAATAAAAAACTAACATAACAAAAGTGAAATAAACCTTAAAACAAATGTCACAGTCGGAGTCTTAAAAATACGATAAATTTATTTAAAAGAAACATGAAAGTAAAAATAATAACAAAAACTATATAAAATTTAATAAAGTCCAAGAGAGGGTGTAAAAGCACCATTCTCGGATAACAGAATCAAAAGGTAACAAAGATTAAAGCAAAAACAAACATTAAAAAATCTTCCAATACAAAACATACCAACGCAACAACCAAACAACAAAACAAACGCAACAATACCAAATTTTTTGTATTAAAATCAACGCTACGCAAAAATAGAAACATCCGGTCTAGAACTTCATTATCATTGCCCAAGATTCCACGGATGTTTCTGGGCAGTTTAAATTTACGAAGCACTGCCGCATAATATATGCAATCCACAAGTATCTGGCGCACAGTCATGGCACTTGCATCGTCCGCATATCCTGTTGACATCAGGTACTCGTGTGTGATGTCCTAATCGCAATCGACAGAGGACCTCACGACGAGTTTTTCTGTATCAGAAGTTCCATGGCAATACAGAATCTATAATGAACCGGAGTTTGTTATCAATGGTATCCGTCCAGTAACCTTGCCACTTTGCTCGAAGATACTTTTTTATACAATTAATAAAGTCAAATATGTTATAGGAATCGTTATAAATATTTTTTCACCATATGCTAGTACATTGGAAATTTAATTTTACACTGTTTTGAAAAGTGTATCCAACAAGTGTACTGTCCTCGATTGTTGATATACTGATTTACCATATTTCGGAAGCGTTGGTCGATCTTTCCAGCATAGCAAAGGGTATGACAGCTATTTCTTGGCGAATATTCTCCTTCAGTTCAGTAAGGGCCCTTGGAAGATCGGTGAACACGAAGTATTTCAGATACCACCAAAAAAGATAATAACAACGAGCTAAATCGGGTGAAAAGGGCGCTGAATATCGCCCTTCAAAGAGACCAGACACCCATTAGAGTTACGTGAAAAGAAAAATAAAAACACCGAAATAGAGAAAAAGAGAAAAAAGGGAAAATTGGAAAAGGGAAAAAAGGAAATAGGGAAATGGGGGGGGGAATTTATGAAGGGGGAAATAGGTGAAAACAGAAATAGGGATATAGTGAAAAGGGGAGAGGGGTAAAGGTGTGAAAAGGGAAAAAGGGATAAAGGTTAAATTTTGTGAATTCGGTAATGTTCAGTGTTTTAATGTTTTATCAAACTTTCAATTGTGTTCATTTAATCTATATATGTATATATACAAATCAAATTTAGCAAAAGCAAAGCATTGCCGGGTCAGCTAGTGGTGAATAAAAAATTAAACAATTCGTTTTATTAATCTATTAGCGTATCATCAGTGTAAAAAACCATTTCTGCCTCTGTACCCGAAAGAGTTAATAATGATCACGGGATTAGCGTTTTATTAAGGTTAAAGTCAACAATTCAATACCATAATGCCCGTTATTTTTACACGGATTTGAATACTAAATCGTGGATACCGGTGTTGTTAGATGATTGGGTTTCAATTAACCACACATCTCAGGAATGGTAGAAATGAGACTGTACAAGACTACACTTCATTTACACTCATACATATCATCCTCATTCATCCTCTGAACGGTAATTACCGGAGGCTAAACAGGAAAAGAAAAGACCGTAATGCACAATTAATTGAATAACTCAGTTTATAAACATTACATAAGTATTTTTATATCTATAAAAAAATAACGAAATTTAATTTTAACAGTTTTACTAAATAAATAGAACGCAACGATAAAAATAAATGAAAAAATAATTCAAAAAAATTATAATAATTAAATATAAATAAGATTGATAAACAAGGGCGTGTTCACAGCGTGCGTCATAGTTTTAAAAAATGTTTTTTTTTTTAAGCATTACATCGAAATTATTATGCCCTATCAAGCACTTCTGGAATAAATGACAGGATTTGTTCCCCTTTAAATACTCATAAGTAGTTCAAACAATTAACAAAGATAAATTTCTTATGATGTACAAGGGTAGGTCAATTATTATCCACAATTTACTTATATTTTTGTTTATGTTGGTAGTACTGTCGTGTTGCGTAGATGACGCATGCGTGGTTTAATTGTTGTTATGTCTGTGCAAGTTTGATGATGCAAGGTTAGTTCCATTATCGTTACACTGCCGTTAACCATGGCTGCTTCGCTTTCTGTTTGCACCAAAGAAGAACAACGTTCAGCGATCCGTTTTTTGTGGTCGGAAGGTGTATCAGGGGCCGAAATTCATTAAGACTTTCGGTACAGTACGGGAACAGTGTGTTGCCGCAACGGAGAATGGAGTGTCTACGAATCATTTGAAAAATTCAAAAACGGTCGCACAAGTGTTACGCACGACGAAGAAGTCGGATGACCGTTTGCCGCCACAAATGAGGAAAACATTGAGCTTGCAAGTGACGTGGTTTTCTTAGACAGACGAGTAACTATCGATGAAGTGGCACATCGTCTGCAAATCAGTCACGCTTCTTCCTACGAAATCATCCACAACAGACTTGGGTTTCATAAAGTCTGTGCAAGATGGGTCCCAAAACAACTCACAAAGTCGCATAAAAAACGCGCTTGGACATCTGCCAAAAACATTTGGATCGCTACGGTAACGAACGGGGACATCTTCTTAAACATAATCATCACCGGTGACGAAACACGGATCCATCATTACGAGCTGGAGAGTAAACGGCTGAGTATGGAATGGAAACATCCAAATTCGCCCTGCAAAAAAAATTCAAGACCAAGGAAAACTGATGCTTACGGTTTTTTGGGACTCACAAGATCCAGTACTGGAATATTATAAGGAAAGGGGCACGACAATAGTCAGTGTGCGTTACAGTGAGATGCTTACTGCCAAGCTGAAGCCTGCAATTCGAAGCAAACGCCGAGGACTACTGTCGAAAGGTGCTGTGTTGTTGCACGACAATGCCCGTCTACATACTACTGTCCACACTGCTGAAACGCTCAAGAAACTCAGCTTTGAAGTACCTCCGTTCAGGCCTGATCTTGTCCCTTCTGATTACCGCTTGTTTGGTCCACTCAAAGAGGCATTAAGGGGCTGTCGATTTGCCTCGGACGAAACGGTGAAAGAAGCGGTGCATTCCTGGCTTGCAGCTCAACCGAAAACCTTCTTTTATGAGAGCATCAGGAAGCTTGTGCAACGATGGACCAAGTGCGTTGAAATGCAAGGGGACTATGTTGAAAAATGATGTACATGCAAGTTTCCTATTTGTATTGCAATAAAACTTATAACTACATTGCCGATAATAATTGACATACCTTCGTACTTGAAAATTTTATTTTCAGTGGACACGCGTTCCGTAAATACAGTAAAACATGGTTATAATGAGATTAAAGGGGCCAAACAAACATGTTCGTTACAGGCGAGTGTTCGGTACTTCGAATATGCCACCTAGTAACCGACACGTAATTTACGGGAAGTTTTTTACATTCTTAAAACACCATGGATTTCTTGATTTTCATATAACCAAAAGTTTCCGTTTTTTTTTGTCACATTCAAATTTGAGGATAACAAAATCGCTAGCCTGACCTTTAACTGTTTCCCATCCATATATTTTTCACCTTTAAATTTAAAAGTTTTATCGGGATTAATTGATAAAACAAGCCTGTTTCATCAACATTAAAAATGTCCTCTTCATTATAACACGATTTAATAAGTAACCAACGAATTATCATTCACCCAATTGCTCACAATTGAACTATCCACACTGTTAGCTTCTCCATTAATTTTTGAAAAAAAAATCTGATATCTGTTTATAAAACGGTCTAACCATCGGTTGCTAAAAACGAAATTTGCGTAACCGAGATTTATAGCGAATATTTCAGCCTACATTTTTAAAAATGGACCACTGATAGGTACATTTTCACTTCTTTTCACTAAGAGGACATTAGTTAAGTCGTCTTTATCACACAGCCTGAGTTTTTTTGTTTGCGTGTGATTTTTTTTCCAAAAGCACTGGTAAGTTTCTCGCGACTCTTCCATACTTTTGAAACTGTGGATTAAGAAAGTCCATGTTTTTTGAAAACAACTGAATTTGATAGGCCTCGTTCCAGTTCTTGGATAATTTAGATTTTATCACTCACGGACAGTTGTTTCCTTTTCACATCCGAAAATGTTCATTACAAATAAACCGGAGTTAATAGAGTAAACTTTTTTAAAAATACAATGTACAGGTTTTTTTAGGAAGAAACACTGAAATGAAAACGCATTCACTGACGCGACTACAATACTACTGTACTGTATTTGGCTACTTGGTATCCGATCGATCGATCACTTTAACGCAATACTCTTTGTTTAACTGATTCTACGGTACAGCGCTTATTTTTAAACTGAAAATTATGACTACTGAATATACCAGTAGGGGTAGAACAGGTAAAATTTATCTTTAACCACGCCCCTTTTCAGACTTTCACTTAAGTCGTTTAAGATGTGCTATAGAGTTCGATTAAACCCACCGAGTTGGTCTAGTGGTGAACACATTTTCCCAAATCAGCTGATTTGGAAGTCAAGAGTTCCAGCGTTCAAGTTCTAGTGAAGGCAGTTAATTTTATACTGATTTGAATACTAGATTGTGGATAACGATGTTCCTTAGTGGTTGGGTTTCAATTAACCACACATCTCAGGAGTAGTCGAACTGAGACTGTACAAGACAACACTTCATTTACACTCATACATATCATCCTCTGAAATAATACCTGAACAATAATTCTCGGAGGCTAAACAGGAAAAAAAGAGTTCGATGAACCTGCTTTGATGGATCATTGTTTGACTCCAGTCTTTCCTCGAATTTTTAAAATAGAAAAACCCGATTAATTCAAATAACTACCAGGCTTTGTAATACTGCAATGAAACTTGTACTGTACAACGTCCTGTTACAAACCTTTTGTTCATCCTTTAGACCTGACCTGAACAAACCTGAGATAAAATGTCACAATCTTTACGTATAAATCGAAAATGAAGAAATGGAATTTCCCTTGCGTTGAGATTATTTAACTTTTTTTGAATTACAGTTTTTAAAATATGAAAATGATCGTACCCAAGTTTATGATGCGTCGATATCTCGATAAACGCAAGTTAATTTAATATTGAAATAGAAACCAAATAAATCCCGGAATATTGCTCGTTACAACAAAGTTCTCGTTACTGGCGAGCACATAATTCGCGGATTCCACTGTATTTTACTTTTTTCTCTTCATTTTTGTTTATCTTACATCTTTCTCTTCATATTGAAATATGCAGGTACGTCTACGTTATCATCCATGACTATTCATATTATTGCAATGCTATTGGCCAGATTCAGTCATATTACAAACTGGCGATTCTAGAGCAAGCTGCTATCTTTCACAGTCCCGTCCACGCATATACTGTATTACCATTAGTATATTCAAAGTATAATGCCAAGCCATAATATAATTTTAATCCGTCTAAAAAGCACCTTAGTGTTAGTCGAGTTCTAAAGATTCTATTCCAATAAAAGTCTGTGCACCACACGTTTGTACAATTTCTGCAACACAATGACCTATAATATATGTACCTAAGCATCTATAAAGTATTCTTATATCATATTTTTGTATGTTGCATTTTATTCTTATATTTTGTAGATTTCATTTTATTGTAGTAAAACTTCTATTACCAATTTTTCATTCTTTGAAGTAGGATTAGTATTATGTAGATAGTCGTTTCTCATTTTTTTTGTTTTACTTGTGTTGGTCGGCATACTTCAAAAATAGTTACTTGTTTTAAATACTTTTACTTTAGTTCATAAATAAAGATAAAATTATTTGTAAATTTTTAGTATTATTATTTGTTGAAGTCGGTTTTAATTTTTATTAATTTATTTCACAACTTTTAGTGGTATCTAATTCCTTTATTTATACGAGACCTATTCAAAAAATAATCAAACATTTTTAATTAGCGCCAACAGAGATATTTAGTGACGTGCGGTTGGCAGCAGTGTGTTCTGCATAACCTCCTCTGTAACTACATGTTCTTGGATTATTGACTTCTCGTTTAGTTTTCGTGTTATTCTTTTTTCAGAACAACATGTTTGTGTCAGTAGGGATTTTTTGGTGATTGAACATTTGTTTCGATGTCGTAACCGTAAACCCAGCTTTCGTCTCCCGTTACGATCCTTTGCATGAATATTTCATCATCATCGGCTTGTTCAAGGAGTTGCCGGCAACTGTCCACACGATGTTCTTTCTGCTGTTCGGTCATTAAACAAAGAACAAACTTTTTTGCTGCAATTCGATGCATGTTCAATTTTTCAGTCAAAATGTCACGGTATGATCCAATCAAGATGCTAACCATTTTTGCAAGTTCTCTAACAATCAATCGGCTATTTGCACGCACCAGATCGTGGATTTTTTGAACCTGTGTGTCATCAGTTGAAGTCGAAGGGCTTATTGATCGACGGTCACCTTCAATTGACTCACCACCACTTTAAGATCGTGAAAACCATTCGCAGCATTGCGTACGACCCAGAGCATCTTTTTTGTAAGTTTGTTTCAAAACTTGAAAAGTTTCTGTGAAAGTTTTTCCCGGTTTCACGCAAAGTTTTACTTTGTATCGTTGCTCCCGAGAAACTCACACTACAAAAATCGCTACTAACACTTAAACACGTTACACTCGAATAACAATAACACGAAAACTAAACGAGATATCAACAATCCAAGAACATGTGGTTACAGGAGAGGTTATGCGGAACACAATGCTGTCAACCGCACGTTCCTAAATATATCCGTTAGCGCGTAATTAAAAACGTTCGATTATTTTTTGAACAGACTCGAATATATTTTTTTATATAATTAAAATACGGGTACGCCTACTAAACGAGTTGTTCAAATGAAACAGCGACGTTTAAAGGAAATTTGAGAAAGGAATGATCGTTTACGGAAAAGTAAAGAAAAAAATACCACGAATATTTCCGCAGAGACTTCTCAACAACGAGAATGTACATTCTTACAAATGAGAAAGTACAACAGTCGATTCTTACAGAATGAAAGTCTAGAGAGTCATGCTCATCTCTCAATTTAATACAAAAAACGTTTGTCAAACGAAACAAAAGCGCAACGTTCTCATCGGAGTTTAGAGGAAAGTAGCCAAGGAAAAAAATCCGATGTGGACTATCACATGACTTTCTTGTACGCCTATTAAATTACATCTACACATTTTTTGCTGCACTTCATTTAAACTTATTTTATTTGAATGTGAGATACAATCCTCCAATTTTTTAATAAAATGGACAGTTACATAATTGCATTGTGGTGGACACCACATTTCATCAAATTTTTTTGTGGTATCGTATCAGCATTTTATACTAGTTTGTATATTAATTTTGTTTCATGTTGGTGAAGCTGTTACGTGAGAACGTGTCGAATCCGCAACCCTGCACACATCAGTTCGAATCCGACTTCATATACAAATATTTTTTTAACTTTTTTTTGTTTAATTTAAGTAAATGTACTTAAATTTATTAATAATTATTAAGCTTTGTAGAAATTTTTGAATTAAAATGAGAAGTACATAAAATTTTGTTTCACCTAGACTTCTGATTTTTTTTTTCAATAGAGGTTGATAATTATTAATAAAGCAATTTATTTAAATTAAAAAAATAGTTAAAAAAGGAAATAAAGTCGGATTTGAAACTATATGCCTTCCCCTTGTAAGATCAAAATATTTCATTAATGAAAATTTTATTTGGCTATAACTCTGGAACCAATAAAAATAATTTCCACTTATGAAATATCGAATGAAAAGCTCGCAATGAGAGCTTATTACTGCAGTTAAGAAAAAATCCTAAATTCAATTTTTTTTTTATTTTTGGCTTTTTTGGACACTTTTGCTCCAGTCGATTGCAATCAAAAAGGGAATTGCACAACTAGATGTTACAGTAGTCCTAAATCCAACATATCAACATTCTACGGGTAATAGTTTTTGAGTAATGAGAGATAAATATACGTACGTACGTACGTACTGACGTCACACCGAACTAGGCAAAATGGATTCAGGGATGGTCAAAATGGATATTTCCGTTGAAATCTAAAAACAAAGATTTTTCGCGATTACAATACTTGAACGAAGTAAAAAAAGGGATGATTATTTAAGGAAGAAAAATAAAAAAAGAAATGCCATGAATATTTCCATGGTGACTGAACGATGATAAATATAGACTGTTATTAATATTCTAGTCATACGTCGGTAATATTGCGTAACATTAAAAAATCGTTTTTTGGTTTTTTTTTACAATTATCGGATTTGGTTAAAATTTATATGAGACCATTCCAAAAGTATACTCTTTTGATTAAAAAAAATTATCAAAATTGGTTTATTAACGTGGGAGATATTGCGCAACAAACATTAAAAAATCGTTTTTTGTTTTTTTAAAAATATTATTATCGAATTTGGTGAAAATTAATGAGACCACTCCGAAAGTATACTGAATCGATTAAAAAAAAATTACGAAAATCGGTTAAATAGCTTCAGAGATATTGCGTAACATACATTAAAAAAGTACTGTCGAATTGATAACGTCCTCCTTTTTTTAAGTCTGTTAAAAAGAATAAAGTAATAACTCACCGTAAAATATCTTACATATATCAATAATACCGATAAATAAATCGAACAACCAAACTAGCAACTGCAGAGTAATAAAACTCGCATCAACGCTTCACAATATTGATCAAAATGTCATAAAGTAGATGATTTCTGAACAGGGAACCCTGGTGGCAGCATTACATAAAATAGATGATTTCTGAACAGGGAACTCTGGTGGCAGCATTACATAAAATGTTCTGAACAGGGAACTCTGGTGGCAGCATCGCAAACTAAGTCTGAATGTTGCTATTTCAATTGGTTCATGGAATGACTCACAGTACAGCAGTGAATAATAAATTTTTTAGGTGGAACAATTTTCGTACCACTGTACAACAAAAGAAAAACCATGGTGGAAAAAAAATAACACACCATACCTGTAAGAGTTAAATATTTGTATTAACTTTATTTGATTAAAGTATAATTGACATCTCCTAAAACATCTTTAAAAATTCAGAACGAATTTTTAAGGTACAATAATGGCCTATCAGATCGCTGTTTGGTACCCGTACGTATGAATCGTCTATACGGTGTTTAGAAAATTAAAAATATTTATTTATCCTTTTATTTATATTTATGAATGTAGAATCTTTGCAAAAAAGAATGATCACTTACTCTTAACAATACCTATCTTTATCAAACTTTTCCATACAACAGAAGTGTTTTCGTATATAAATGAACACAATATTTCGGCTTATGAAAAAGGGACTACATTATGCTACTGTTGCCGTTTTTTAATAAATGACCGAATCATTTAAAAAATTCTTCCACAATTTATTTAAAATATAATTTAAAAGTTGTCTTTTATGAAAACAATAGTACTCTGTTGAATATTTAAATAATACAAACAGCAATAATTTAAAAAAAAAATGATTTATCTGCATCCCGTTCATAATGTGCATAAATACAGAATGTATCACCAATTTCTCCTAGAACTTTCATAACCTATTCAGCTTATGAAAATAATCGAAAAAAAACTTTCGATTAATGAACATTACATATGAACATATATCCTAAAATGCTTCGTTTGCAAGTTACGGCTAGTAAAAATTTCGCTCGGATTTCAGGTACCCTGGTGAAATGAGGTTATACTGAAATATTTAGAACGTTAATGAAGGAGAAAAATTGATGATTTCTTATGGTTTTTAGACATGAAATTCGAATTTTTCTAACTTTTCTTTGTTTTATTTGACTTATCTGACACAATTTTGTTCAGAATTAAATTTTCTACAAGTTTTATTTTTAACGTTAAACATTCTATATACTTATTACCCATTTAACAAAGTTAATATATGTAAAAAAAAACAAAAAAAAAACGGGGTTTTTCACCAATTTATTGATTTCCACCCCAGATTTCTTAAAATTTACTTTAGATACGGTCGTGGGACCTATTTTATTCAATTTTTCGGGTCAAAAATCATAATAAATCTTTAATTTTTTCCTTAATTCATGTGCTAAAAATTTTATCGAGCGAAATCGTTCATTAGTAACTCGTAAACGAAGCATTTTAGAACACATATTTGTATGAACTTTTTCCATTATTTTTACGAGTAGAATATGTTATGAATGTCCAGGTAGGACTTCGTGACACATTCTGTAAATACTACAATATTTTTCAATAACGCCTTTTGAATTGTTATTTATTTTGAGGTTATTTTTCCATATTTAATGTATTAACATTTTTATATGTGTCTGTGCTTAAATAATTAACTTGGATTTTATTCATATAATTTTGTTTTTATATATTTATAAAATATTTATATTTTATATTTATATATAATATTTATAAAATTATAGGGATAAGGGAAGCAATTTTAGGCCTCAGATTAATAGTAGAAGGAAGATTAAAGAAAAACAAACCGACATACTTGGCATTTATAGACCTAGAAAAGGCATTCGATAACGTAGACTGGAATAAAATGTTCAGTATTTTAAAAAAAATTAGGGTTCAAATACAGAAATAGAAGAACAATGGATAACATTTACAGGAACCAAACAGTAATAATTGAAGAACATAAGAAATAAGCCGTAATAAAAACGGGAGTCCGACAAGGATGTTCCCTATCCCCGTTACTTTTTAATCTTTCATAGAGCTAGCAGTTAATGATGTTAAAAAACAATTTAGATTCGGAGTAACAGTACAGATGCTACGATTTGCTGATGTTATAGCAGTTCTAGCTGCGAGTAAAAAAGATTTAGAAGAAACAATGAACGGCATGGATAAACTCCTGCGCAGGAACTACCGCGTTTAAATAAACAAGAACAAAACGAAAGTAAGGAAATTTAGTAGAAATAACGAAGATGGACCACTAAATGTAATAGGAAGAGAAAAGATTATGGAGGTAGAAGAATTTTGTTATTTGGGAAGTAGAATTACTAAAGATGGACGAAGCAGGAGCGATATAAAATTTCGAATAGCACAGGCAAAACGAGCCTTCAGTTAGAAATATAATTTGTTTACATCAAAAATTATTTTAAATGTCAGGAAAAGATTTTAGAAAGTATATATTTGGAGCATCGCTTTATATGGAATCTTGGACGATTGGTGTACCTGAAAAGAAAAGATTAGAAGCTTTTCAAATGCGGTGCTACAGGAGAATGTTAAAAATCAGACGGGTGGATAAGGTGACAAATGAAGAGATGTTATGGCAAATTGATGAAGAAAGAACCATTTGGAAAAGTATTGTTAAAAGAAGAGACAGAATTATAGGCCACTTATTAAGGCATCCTGGAATAGTTGCTTTAGTATTCAAGAGAGACAGGTAGAAGGGAAGAATTGTGCAGGCAGGCAACGTTTGGAATATGCAAAACAAATTGTTAGGGATGTAGGATGTAGGGGGTATACCGAAATGAAACGACTAGCACTAGGTAGGGAATCTTGGAGAGCTGCATCAAACCAGTCAAATGACTGAAGACAAAAAAAAAATTATAATTTATCTTATGTCGACATGAAGTGTATAGTACATTTTTATGTACCGATCAGAATAAAAGATTTATTTATTTTTAAATTTAATAAACTATCAATATCTTTAATAACACTGCTCAACATGATTTTTGTCTCATGAGTACCACCAATAGAAGCACTTAATGAAGTGTTTTATCCTGTTTTCAAATATGTATTCGGAATTTCTCCATCACGTACAGTTTTTTGTTATTTTAATTTTTTTATATTTTAAAACGTTTTATCGTTTATTTCTCCGTTGTCAAATAAAAGCTTCTAGAGCATTGTAAATATGATGGAACCAAATGAGCTAACTCAAAGGGTAGCGTTGCTACTGTTGTGCGTTTCAGACGAGTATAGACATGTACAAACGTGGTCTAATGAAGCATACATTCATTAATTTGCCAGTTGTGAGATAGTAGTGAACCAGTAAACACGTCATTGTGAGTGCTTATGTGTCTGAATTATTGTGTATTACTTATTTACAACTTTATTTCTCTAAATTAATCGTTAGTTACAAAATGCCTAGTTTTTTTAAAATCATCCTAACAATTTTTATTATGTATTTCGTGAAGTGATGCTCAAGTCTCAAAGGCGAAACCTTACTTCATTAGTAAAAAAGTGTTATGAACCTTATTTTTGGTGAAAAATCGGGAACAAAAAAAGGGCCCCACATATCTATTGTTTGTCGTGTTCTAGGCTTCTCACTGCATGGAAAAATGGTACGCGCCACATGCCATTTGCTATCCCTATGATTTGGAAAGAACCCAAATATCACTCTTCTGACTGCTATTTCTGCTAACCAAACATTTAAGGAGTTAATGTAAAAATCAATACATAACTTGGTGTACCCTAACTTGCAATCTGCAATGAGACCAGTACGACACTGCGAAGAATTGCTCATACCAAAGCCTCGAGAACATGTGACATTAAATTACCGTGATATTGTCATCCGATTTTTGAACATCTTAAAAAAATTTGGGTTTAATATGTCCTTAAAAGTACACTTCCTGCACTCGCACCTAAATTTCTTCCCGGAAAATCTTGGCGGTGAGCGATGAGCACGGGAAACGCTTTCATCAGGAGATTTCAGTTATGGAAAAGAGGTATCAAGGCAAATGGTATCCTAGTATTCTAGCCGATTATTGTTAGATCATCAAGAGGGGAGCTCCACAGGCGAAATGTAGCAGAAAATCGTCATATCTTACTTTCTAAATGAGTCAAATGCTTCAATATTGTGTAGTTAAGAATGTGGAAAGTATTAAAATGTTTGAAATTATACATTTCTGTCTCTTGGAAAACTTGCGTGATGGGAAAAAAACGATATCATATTTGAATTCAGGAGAAAAAGTACTATCAGAATCATATTTTTCTTCCTGAGACAAAAAAATTCTTTTTTGTTTCCCAGTGTAATCAGTCTGTCTGTTTTTTACCTACAAAAGATTGTCTCTCTCCCGAACTTACTCAAAAAAAAAAATAATAACCAATAACTTGACACCAGAATGGAAAACAGCAGCACCAGTCAACAGAGTTAGCCCACAAAGAACGATTGAAAACGTCATGAAGATAATATTAAATAAATATCAAATCCCCAAAACAACAACCACTAAAGATCATAGCATATTTCATATATTGTTTCTAGAAGAATGTATTTTCACTATTCAGAAAAAGAAGTTTTTTTTCTTACATATTTTTACCCACATTTCATCATTACTATATTTTCATTTACTTCTTCTAAAAATTATATAAACTATAAATCTTCATATAAATACAATCTATGTTGAATTAATTTATATAAACAACATAAGTAATAATCGAATACAAATCATCTCTTCAAGTAACAAATAAAAACATATTGTATTACTACAATCGCTTCATTTGGTTTATGAAATAAGTAAATACTATAAAGATAAATGTATAATACACGAAAACTAAGCTATTATGAGATAAAAGTCATAAATTATAATAGTAAAACACAGACTTATCATGAGCATACAATAAACTTAACAGAATTAGTTTATAAAAATCGCATGGATTTTACCATTGTAGATTGATTATAAATTAATATTTAAAGCACATAATTATCATGAATGTAGACGTGGAAACAAAAGAATAAATACTTCAAAAACCCAAGTTCAATAGAAATCTTGATCCGCAGGAAAACTTGGATCACAATCAAAAGAAAAACCAATTATCTTCCAAGATCAATATTAGATGCAGCAGCGTACCTAATATCACAAATATCGGCTGTATTGACATCTGGATTACTATGATTAAAAACAAAAGAATTTTCACAATATACAAATTATTAAAAATTTTCTTTAATTTTGGCTGGAGTTTGCATTTTAATTTATAATCTATGAAAGGGCTTTTGTCCAAATATATGAGAAATATGGTTTGGTGCATATATCACTTCTTTATCCATAGTTCTATCTTTTACGCATGAAAGAACTGTTGTCTAATTAGTTGGTGCAGAAAAGTAGCAGTTTTGAAATAAACAATTATTTATAAAAAGGCTGATGTACAGTCTTTTCTTAATCTTAAATAAACCTGTGGAAAGTTGTTGGTAAACCTGTTTTTTAATATCAGCTGTGTTTCTTCAACTAATATATAAGGTAAAAAAAGCGATTTAACCTGTTGGTGTTACTGGAGCAGATTTATTTCGAATTAACGTTTCATATTATTTAATTGATTTTCTTCAAAACAAAAACGTCTACTGTTAAAATGAGGTATGCGAAACGAGTCTGATAAAGTTAATAAAATAAAACATTCGCGTGCTCATGGAGATGATTCATATAATGGACAAATTATTCAAAACAAACGACTGAGGCACCTTGCGAGTAAGTACCGAAACTTAATAATTACTTTTTTTGAACTGTCTTTGATTACCATTACAATTTTAGTTACGGTCTGCGATTGTTCCTCTTACTAATACAATAATACTCAAGGAAGAATTTTATGGTTATGTAGTTATTTTGTTCAAACTGGATTCAAAGCTTACCTTATTATTTTTTTTATTTTACTATATTATAACAAATTAATGCTTGTGTGCTAGTTAAAAAAAAAACAATCACATAATCTGTTATTTTGTTGCAGGTGTTAAAAAAATGCTTTCATTCATTTAATGGGAAAGGATTGCATTATGAGCTTAATAGAGGTGTATCCAGTTAAATGTCATCAAGAAAACAAAATGAACCAAACGGGCTTAGTAATAGTAAAACTGACACGTGGACAAACTGCTGGTCATGCTGTTTCAAATTTTTCATGAGGTTTTTTGAAAGATATCAGGTTTGCATTAAAGCATTTTTAAGTAAAGGGTTTTACTTTTCAAAAATTGCATTGTTTTAAGGCATTTTTTGAAAAAAGGGTAAGAAGTTTATAGTTTATTTTACTGTTGGGGCAGACAGCTAGACTTTGAAAGGCCAACAACAAAGCCGAAAGACATCTTGTTGATATTTTACAACAAATTAAATATCATATCCACTCATTTCCTTTAAAAATTTGTCATTTCTTTTCGAAAGAGGTTTTACTACTTGAATGCAGATTTAACTGTCCAATAAATGTACAAGTTGTTTATATAAAAATGCCCAGATACCCCTATAAGTTACCTGTACTATTACAAAATTTTCAAAGAGCATTTTAATTACCAATTTGGCAGATCTCAAATTGCCATGTGAATTGTGAAGCGTCTGAACATTACCATTACAAATCCATGACTTAATCCTTCCTTCTGCCAAAAGAGTGGCAGAAGCTGAGCGTGTAGTCTGTATAAGATGCAGTAAGAAATTTTATAAAGCTTTAAAAGATACTAGAGTATTGCAGGGGAGCAGAAAATGTTCAGACTCCTTTAATTCCCCCAACACAAATTTTTCAGTCAGAAATTAACCCAAATCTAAGGCGAGGGTTTATTACGTTTTACCGACCAATTTGTTATATGTAATGAGTTATAAAAAGAGAAGTAATAAAAATACATGGGTTGCAGATATTTAATTTATTCAAAAAATTATGAACAAGAAATACATTAATAATCACAAGTCAACAAACACAGTAGTTTAATATTTATTGTATTGTTATGGCCAAGGGAATATGACTAGTGAAGAGGGCACTGAAATAAAATAAATGTGTTAGGCTTAATCTAAAAGACATGTTAAAGAAAGATTGCTTACTTATTAAGCTATCTATTAGAATACAAATCAGCACTTGGAGAGTTAAACAGTCGTAAATCTGATGGAGTTATCAACATTTACCTCTCTCAGGTACTGAAATTTATCCTGTTTTATTTTTAGAATATACATAAATATTGTAGGGCTAATAAAAAATCTGCCAATTTGATGTCTGTAGGACATAAAATAACTGTTTTGTTAAAAGTACGGTAATGAAAAATTTTTTTAATATTATGATAAAATTAATAATACTTCATAAAGACAATTACCTGTAATGACTGCAGTGATGATTATCAGTTCAAGTCATTAAGAAAACTCAGTCTTCCTTTATCTTTGTGGAGACTGACAATTACTTTTAATGTTTTGAATATTTTTATACGATTGGTTGAGGAAAATCTTGTAAATTTATATTTTCTCCATTAAAATGGCTATCCAAAGATATCTTTAAAAGTTATGATGAATGGGAGGACCATTCCAAGAAATGAATACTTCTTGAAATAGAGTGTCAAATTTTACATTTTGGTTGTGCAGATGGTTGCCAATGACTGATCCAGCAGATTCACATACACCTTCAATACAGATTTTTAAGCAGTTTTTCAAGGTGGAAAATTGTTTTTGAGATTTCAGCATTAACTTCAGTGTTGGTAAGTAGTTCATTGATTACTCTGTTGTCTTGCTCATTTAAAGGCTTCATTTGAAGAATCAAGTATTTTTTTGCAAAAATGTAAATTTGCTTTTCATCATTTTTAGCTGGAAAAAAGAACTTTAACATCAAAGTTTGCACCCTCAATTTTTATTGATCCAATTTGTTAAAATTGCTAAAGAGTCAGGTGTATTTGCATCTTTTTATCAGATGCAGATATTCTTCTATATTCTTAGGAACCTGCTATAAAAATATTGTCTCATATTTTCTATAATGGAAGGCTCACTAATTTTCATTTCAAGTCGATTTGACTCTGCTATATAAAGGTTTTCTAGTTATTTTGCAGAACTTATGAAGGTTTTTCATTTGAATAAATTTCTTCTCCATCTTGAAATTGTTTCTGAGTTTTTGAACAGCTTGATCTCTTTAGATCTTCATCAGGTAGTAAACATTCTTGGTAAACATTGTTATTTAAGCGTTCAAGTTCCTTAAAAAGAGGTGGAAAATTCTCTTCACTAAATTTTACACTTTTCATTTTAATTTCCATTTTCTTCAATGTGTTTTTCATCGAATTGTAATAATCAAAAACTGTCCAAATGCATATGCTTACATTTTGTGTGATGCAACTAAATTTCGTCAATAATTCTAAAATATCAGTTGTCCCAAATAACTGGTAAATGAATTCAGGTATAGAGAATTTTATTAGGTCTACTGAATTCTTTTTATCTTCAGTAGTTTTGCCTTTTTGGATGCATTTAGTTCACTTTTTTTTTGCAAAGCAATGAAAAATAATTTGAAATCCCTTTGAAATGTTCTGTAAACTCTCAATTCACTACGAACAAAACAGGAATGAGTTAGGATTTAGGGAATGATTTAGGATTTAAAAAACTCACCTGTAGTTTATTTGCTAATGTAATAATTTCTCATAGCCAATTCCCCAGTTGTAATTTTTCATTACATTTCCTATTGTTTGAGCTTGACTGTTAAACCAAGAAAAAGTGTTGTCTTTGCGAACGTCATTTAAAGCACATCCTATCTATGTGCTAAGTCCCACTTAGGGAGGAAAATGTCATGGTCAATCTCTTCACAAAGCAGGGCCAGTTGTTTATCTACACCTAGATCAAAATATTGTCCTTCAAAAGCCATGCCATTTAACTGCTCTTTTATTTTAATATTAGCATTTTCAATAGCACCTTCGAGTTTCTGAACAAGAGACATCACCCTTGTGTGAAGTGCCACATGGTGATATATCAATAAAAATACACATCTGAACACCATTGATTAATGTGGTCAGACATGTAATCTGATATGTACGGTGAAGTTTGGTTATTTTATCAGCAGTGACAAATATTAAACAAACAGTTTGTTACAGAATTTTTAGTACCCAAAAAATCTAAAATCTTTGCTTTCATGATAAAAAATATGTAAAATTCCTTGGAGTGATTAAGCTCACAAATTACAGCAACATTTAATACATTTAGACTTAATATCTTCCCAATAAAATATTTCCCACCCTCCCTTCTTTAATGACACTATAAATTGCTGCCGCAACCCTCAGACCCATCTTTGTGTTCTTTTTGCAAAATTACATTTCTTTTCTCAGTTGTTTTAGAAAAGTCAATACACCATTTATCAGTAGGTGATTGTAAGTAGTCAATTAAATGGGTTTTGAAATTTCAAAATTGTACACTCTGAAGTGGTTGAATTAACTGGTGTTCACTTGGTAGAGAGAAAATACAAAAAGTGCTAGATTTAAGAAGCACTACACATGGGGAGCAATGTACTGTGCCCATATGTTCTGCTAAGCACGACATTAGCTGACAAATATTTGGAAGCGATTTGCTTACCCTAATTAATTTGAGTTTGGCGTCAAATTCTTCAATTATCTCAACTGGAGTCTTTGTCTGGACAAGTGAACTAGATGGGCCTATTTCAATAGTTTTAACTTGATTCAGTTCTAATAGTTCAACTTTTTTTTTATGAAGACAGGATATCACCTGATTTATAATTGATAACTGTTCAAAAACATTAGGATAAATAGTTAGCTTGTTAGAGATAGACATGTTATTGCCAATATTGGCATTATTTTGCCCACAAAATAAGTCCAATTCTGTACAAATTGCATCAAGTTTTATTTGTTTGTTTAAAGGTTCACTGCTACTTATTTCGTCATAGTCATGAGTATTTGTTTTTAAGCATACAAAAATACTATCTTGATCTTGGTTTTTCATTTGTGTGTTTATTTACAAAATGATTTCCAAGTTTATCACATCTGCCACACCAGTCACAAAACACACAGTTTATGTTTTGCTTGCTTTTAAACGTCAACATAGTTAATTAATGTACAATTACAATATTTTGTACTTAAAATACTTAACTACTTCACTAAAAAAAACCAATACACTTGCAGCCGGTCAACTAATGTAAACAAAGAAATATTACCTACCCAAAAGCAACTAAACGAATAGTGCAGTAGAGAAAAGACAAGATGCACTCATGTACACACACACTGGTGACCACAATACATCTTATCAGTAATGTGTCCCTTACCTGTTGCAATTTGAGTCTATGAGTCATCACCCACCAGGAATGATATTGCTACATTGTTTCATTATGCCTAATACTTGATAGGATGAATGTTTCTTTTCAAAACTTGTTTAAAGATCAATTATTTTTTTACATATCTGTTGCTTTTGGTGGAGAATTGTTCTCAAAAAAAATTCCAAATACCAGATCGTTTAGTCATCGTAAAAAAAGGAAAAGAATTGTAATGGATGGACAACAACTTGTAAACAGTAACAGGACTGACACCAACTAATTTATAATTACGAAAAAAAATAATTTTGCTTATGTATCTAATCTAATAAACTACATTGAAAGATAATAAAATAAGAATGAGTTCATTTTTTAAAATAATTACAGAAGATTATTACCATCAAAGAATATTACCAGCAAATGTACCGAACAGAAATTATAACAGTTATACACACCTTCCAGAATAAGATACACTGTACTACATAAGAAGACAACTTTTTATTTGTGTGGATAAAAAGAAACTGTGATGGAATATTAATAATGAGAGGGAATGATTTATTCATGGCAGTTCACTTTGCTCTCATTGTTGTGTAGTAAACTATACAATGATGAGCAAAGCCAGTGTCTTAAGTTGCATATGGGTGCGCTTTATTTATTATTATTATTTACTGTTCCCAACTAACAACTAATATTATTCAAAGAATTAAGTCTTCAACTAAGAGTATTACTTATATTGTATGCATGTTCCATTTGACTTGAACAAGCAGTCAGACTAATATTAGTTGAAGTAGTCGATTACAGAAATTAGTCAATGGTCCCAATATTGCGCCATGCAATTTGGTTTTGGACATGCTCTAGGGATGAGAGGCTTTATTTTGTTCTGAAATGCTGAGTTTTTAACTGGGATAAAATGAATTTATTATTTTGTTAAAGACAACTTTTGTTTCTTAACACGCAATACGTGAAACCAATCTGTTTTCTAATGGTGAAAACAAATCTGAAATAAGAATCTTTCCACCACACTACTTTTTTGAGAAATTCTTAAATTAAATTTTTAAAACTATTGATATTAAACATGCATAATTATACACATACATATCATGACATCATCCCCTATTGAAGCATACATGAACAAGATTCATCATTACTGTACAATTCAAAACAACATAAAGCTTGTTGGCTTTTTTAGCCTACTGGTTTTAATAGTATTGTAACAGGTAGAGAGGCTTCCAGAAAGAAGAAAGAGAGAAAATAAATAAAGAAGGAATGACAAAGAAATTCTTTATAGAAAATAATACAAGATGCAAACAATGAAAATTATTATGCTTGAACAATCAAAAAGATTGGTTGGGTGCTGCTGGTTCTGCAGGTCAAGAGGTATAAATACTGCAGAGAACAAGCAAAGTGACATGTTAGTTTTTTCAAGTTCTATTACAGTGCAGTGTGTCATAATTTCAAATCGATCTAGAATTTCATGGCAGAAAATGAAATTATGTGCTTGATCAGCCTGGAAAGTCACCAGACTTAATCCCATTGAGAACTTGTAGAATATTTTGAAGAGATGATTCGGTACTACAAAAGAACACATGATAACTAATGCTATAAAAATGTAGTTGCATGATGATGAAGTCAAGAATATGTGCATAATCTACAGAAGTTGATTAAATATTTTACTTTCGTGTGATATAAATAATATGTGTAATAAAATCCCAGTTGAAGAAACTAAATATTACTAAAAAATTATTATATAAAAATAAAATAAAGACCTATCTTTTTAGCAAAGTGGTTGCATCTCAGCCTTTCATATGGAGGTCTGGGGTTCAAATCCTGGTCAAGCTTAGTATTTTTCATACACTACAAAAAGAGTGAAGTAATTTACAACACGAGCCTTGGCGAGTGCTATAAACTTCCAAGAATACATTAATGGCCGTTATAAAGTCGCATACCATATTTTTTCTACGGCTGAGAAATATTGGGATTATTGATTTATCTAAATGATTGAATACATTGTTTATGGAATATTCTTTTCATTTTTCAAAAAATACATTCCTGTGGCAATAAATTATTAGTCATAAGTTCTGCCTTTTCTTTAATATAAATTGGTGTTAGACATTTCTTTCTCAGTATGCATTGTAATTAACAAAAGGATAAACAGTATAATATAGAAACTTAGTTACCTATTGGTGTACTTTTAAATTAACTTATTCTTGTTAACTACTTAAATCGAATTAAAATCAAAGTAAAAAAACAGCTGATAAATTAAAAAATGCCCACTTCTTATTGGTAAGTGGTTGAAAAGAGTAGACTTTTCATTGGTTTTAACGACCCTTATTATGATAAGGTTTTAGCCATGTAATTCAAATGTTATAATAGAGCCAAAGAAAAAATATAATTATACATATAAAAAATAATAAACGTAAATTCATTAATTTACAAGACATGGGAATATTAGAAATAAATAATAATAAACTTAATACGCAGTCTCTTGGAAAAATTCACATGATAAAGAATAATAATATTATAACTATACAATTAAATTTTGAAGATGAATGAATTGTTTAAACAAATGATAAAAATTATTTAAGATAAAATTATCTAAAAGAAAAAATAAAAACGGTTTCCAATAAATTTTTCATTATTTCATTGTAAATGAAACAATTTATATATTATAATACAGTAATTTATTGACCTTGAAGATGAGACATCCTTCTTTTCTATTTTAATATAAAATATTTTTTGATATATCTGATGAAGTGTGATCACTATAAAAACACTTGTATAGAAAAAAAAATTACAAGCAGAAAGTGTTCTAATTTTTATTATTGTTGATAATTAAATATATTGTTGACTAAATTTAAAACCACACCGAATCTTCTAAAAATTGATTTAGGATAAATAAAAAAAGATCAATCGATACAAATACAGATTCAAATAATGTAGAAGGCTGAGAAATATAGCCAGATGAAAAATTTTATAAACAAACTGAAAAATTCTAAAATACAATTAAATGAAAAATACCAATTTTTTGCCATACCTTTAGAGAATGAATAGACTAATAAAGAAAATATTCTACCACTTTGCAAATAAAAAAGTGGAACTGAAATGGTTTGAAGAAACTTCTAAAGAATTAAAAGAAAAAACAATAACCACAGACGAATAGAAAAAAATTGGATAAAAATTGACGATGAAAGGATTGTGTAACAAATTTCCCCCTAAAAAGGGGAGAGGAAAATGGACACAAGAAAGTGAAAAAAACCAGAGAATGGAAAATATGGAGGAAGACATTAAGAAAAAAAGCTAAAGTTTGTATGTAGTCTTTAGGCTGATCAAAATTAAAAAAAAAAAAATGATAAATAAATCTCTTATTCTAATCATTACATAATAATCACTTCAGGAATGGATGGATATGCAACTCCATGAATAAAAAAAAAAGAATTCCTACAGCATTTTCCTGGATGGATGAAGAGATAATTGATAAAACTTGATCAATTAGTTTATCACTAATCAACACAAAATTTGTATCTAACATGTTACAAACTTTTTTCACTGTAATTTGGGTGCTGATTTCAAATATGCTATTCAAATTCTGAAATTGTACAGAAATTGTAAATTTGTTATAATAAACTCATTTCGATCAACTACTGGTTACAATTAAGAGTATTTTCTGTATTTTTACTTTTAAACAATATGCATACCTACTCAGATATCGCTCCGTGCGACTTTTTTCTGTTTCCAAGAGTCAAAATGGCAGTCAAGGGACACCATTTTCAAACAACCCAAGATGTCCAAAAAGCTGTGACGAGGGACACAAACACGTGTTCACTTATTACAGCACAACTCATGACTGAGCAGTTGCATCAATGTGCCGCTTGGACTAGAAGTAGCTTATAGGCCAAGGTCAAAGATGGTGTGCCTACGCAAGCTGCAGGCTTGCCACATCTTGCAAAGAAAAATCAGTCTCATTACTTTATTGTCGCACCTCGTACATAATTTTTTATTTATTTATTTTTCTTATTTTTTTACTTGTTTTTATTTTTTCCTTATGAACATTATTCAGTGGAACGTTAGAGGTCTTCGATCCCGCATTGAAGATATTGGAGTACTGGCACACGAACATGATCCGATAATCATGTGTGTCCAGGAAACTCATCTTCTACAACGTGACCCAATAGCACTCAGAGGATACTTCTGTGAGAGGTACGACTGTGTAGTAGACGGCAGAGAGAGTGGTGGAGTGGCTATTTTCATGAAGGATGAGATATCGGCTACGAGGATTCAACTGACCACTCTCGTTCCTGCTGTTGCATTAAAGATCTCTATCCCTTTCAAGTTACATATCTGCAATCTATATCTCTCACCGAACACTGAGTTCAGTGCTCTAAATATCTCGAATCTCCTCACACAAATACCATCTCCGTCGTTAATAGTAGGAGACTTCAATGCCCACCATGTTTCCTGGGGCTCGACCTTCTGCTCCACTCGAGGAAATATGGTACACAATGTAAGACAAGACTTAGGCCTTTGTTTGCTGAATAATGGATCTCATACATTCATGTCTTTATCATCTGGTACTATGTCTAACATCGATATCTCCATATGCTCACCGAATTTACTCCCTCGTCTTCATTGGTCTGTTTGTGATGACTTTCACGGCAGTGACCACAAACCAATTATTGGTTTCGGTGTGGAAAACGAGATTAAGGGAAGGCCACGGAGGTGGATTGTTGAAAGAACAGATTGGGATGGATATCGTAAAGCCTTCCAATCACAGTATGACGACGGTGCGAACATCCTTGAGCAATGTTCCTCTTTTATGCCCATGATACTTGAAAATGCCCGCAGATATATCCCACAAACATCAGGTAATCCTAAACGTTCTCCCGTTCCATGCTGGAATGATGATTGCAAATGTGCTATTAAGAATTGACGGCGAGCACTACGCAAGTTTAATAGTAGACCTACAACTGAATATCTAAATTTATACCGCAGGGCTAGAGCGGTATGCCGTCGGGTCTTCTTGAATGCTAAGAGGAATTCATAGACGAAATATGTGAACACCATCTCGTGTTCTACTCCCACGTCTACTGCATGCACGTCTACTCCCACGTCTACTTGCATGGAAAAAATCCATGCAATTTTCAGATCGCCAAGGCAATCTATTCTCGGTCTCATTGCTGAAGGAGAACTCCTTTCATCATCCTCGGCTGTAGCAAATACTTCAGCAAAATCTTTCCGCTCGGTGTCTTTCACTTCATCATATAGTAACGACTTTAAGAGGTGCAAAGCACGGATAGAAATATTGGTGAATTGAATACTCCATTCTAATTTAAAGAATTGTTGTACGCACTTAAGTACTCACTTGATACTTCCACTCGACCAGACAACGTTCGCCTTTGTATTCTTTCACACCTTCCTAACTCAGCACAACAACATCTTTTGAATATTTACAATGGTTTATTCTCCGAACAAGTCTTTCCGCCCGGCTGGTCAGAAGCATTTATTATACCAGTACTAAAGCCTGGTAGACAAAACCGATCCCTCAAGCTACTGCCCTATTTCTTTAACAAGCGTGTTGTGTAAAATAATGGCGAGAATGGTAAACCGCAGGCTTACATGGTACTTGGAGAAACATGGCTTTCTTTCTTCGGAATAGTGTGGTTTCCGACAAGGAAGATCTTCCATTGACAATTTAGTGTCAATGGAGACAACCATACAAAACGCCTTCCTGAACTGCCAACACCTCATTGCTATCTTCTTCTATATAAAAAAGGCGTACAACACAGCCTGGCGACGTGGTATTCTTAACACCCTTAGGTGATGGGGAATCAAGGGCAGTATGCTTGCTTTTATCCGATGATTCTTAAATCACCGAACGTTTCGTGTTCGTGTAAACGATTCTCTTTCAGACAGTGTCGTCTCAGAAAATGGAGTACCTCAAGGTAGTGTATTAAGTGCTACCTTGTTTTCTGTAGCCATAAACAGCATTACCAACTATGTACAGGCTCCTGTCTCATGTTCTTTATTCGTTGACTATTTTGTTACTTACGTTGCGAGTTGCTCAACACCCACAGCAAAGCGACTGCTACAGAACGCTATATTTCGCCTTGAGGCTTGGTTAAGAATTACTGGTTTCATATTTTCATCCGACAAAACAAAATGTGTAATCTTTTCTCGGCTACGGAACCCTTCTATCCCTTCGGAACCCGACGCGGGTTTTTCTGAACAGAGAGCTTATTGCTGTCTCTCCTTACGTCAAATTTCTAGGTTTGCTTTTTGATAGCCGTCTTACTTGGGTCAAACATATAAAGGAATTGAGGACAAAATGTTCCAAACTTTTAGATATGATGCGGGTCCCTAGTAACACTAATTGGGGAGCCGATCGGTCATGTATGTTACGTTTTTACTATTCCCTTGTTCGTTCCCGTTTAGATTATGGTTGTGTCGCCTACTCTTCAGCTTGTCAAACCGTGCTTAAAATTCTGGACGGTTTTCATCATGCTTTTCTTCGGCTTGCCACAGGTGCGTTTAGATCAAGCCCTGTCGCAAGCTTACTTGTAGACTATGGCGAGCCATCATTTGGGATAGACGAGATCACCTTTTGTTATCTTATTGTGCCGAATCACCTGGCTTTTGACCCAGTTTTTAGGAATCCTAATTTAAGGAAGTATGAGGACCATCCACGCTGTACTGTGCCAGTGGGTGTCCGTACCCGACGTCTGCTGCATCATATAAATGTTGACACTCCCTCGTTATTTCCATCATGTCCGTGCTCATATCCTCCGTGGAGAATAAACCTTGTAAATTTTATATTTGACCTTACAACATACAATAAACAATCAACACCACCGACTGTTTTCCGGCAAATGCTTCAGTATATTCTCACCAAGACAAACCCAGACGCGGTGATAGTGTCTGGGTTCAAAGAAGCGTGTATTCAACCTCCTTTCACCAACCGAGTTACTACCTTTGATTTTATCAATCGTGTAAAACAATCACTGAGAGCAAGGTGGCAAAGTGACTGGGCGACTACCGTCGATAATAAACTCCGACAGATTAAAGATTTAGTGTTGCCATGGGGCTCCTCTTGCAGAAAGTCTCGTCGTGAGGAAGTGGTCCTATGCCGGTTATGGATAGGACATACGAGGATCACACATGAATACCTAATTTCAGGAGAAGTCCCACCCCTATGCACACGATGCAACTGCCGCATGACTGTGCACTACATTCTCGTGAACTGCATATGTTATGCGGCTTTGCGTCATAAGTTTAATTTACCTAGAAACATCCGTGATCTCTTGTACAATAATAATGGAATTTTGGATCGGATGTTTCTGTTTTTGCATAGTACCAGGTTACTGCAAAAAGATTTAATGTTATCATATATATTTTAATGCTAGAAGAGTTTTTGGTAATTTTTAACCTTTACTTTCAATTTTGATTTTTTTGGTTCTGTGTCTTTAATTTTATTATCCGACAAGGGAGCCTTTGCACAACCCATCGGAATTAGGTAAGTTTTATATAGTTTTTTTATTAGATTATTTTAACTTTTATATTTTAAAGACTTCTTCTGCAGTATTAGTTTTGAGTTTTTTTTTTACCTTCTTGACTCTTTTTTTTTTAATAAATTGTTATTATATGATTAATATTAATTTTACACCTTATTAGTTTTATTATTTTTGAGTTATTTTACCCTTTTATTAATAACATCCCCGGCGATGATAACGCCCAGGCGTTTTTCGCCCACAAACAAAAAAAAAAAAACTGATGACATCACACAGATATCTGTTGTCTAATACAAAGCTTAAAATCTTATTCAGTCTAGCTTCACATGTCTATACTGTGTGTTGTGCTTCACATAGTTAGTGTTTTGTTGTATTTTCATCAATTCTTTATAATACAAAAGTGATTTTTCTCGTTTTTATTTACTACAACATGGCTTCTGCAAGAGTTCGTGGATGTTCAAATCATCCAGACAATTTTTGTTATGTCTAGTAAATTTTTGTGTAAATTTCAAAGAAAGACTATATCTAAATTAATAAAAACAGTTCATGAATTTTATTTTGATTGCACTTGGGGATAAAGATAAAATCTGGGCACCTCATGTTATTTGCATTTCGTTCCTGAATGGTTGAAGGGGAAACAACATGCCATGCCATTTGCTGTGCCAATAGTTTGACATGAACCTTCACTGACTGCTACTTTTCTATGACAAATATATTTGGATTTGCAGTCAAAAATAGAAAGCTCATAAAATATGCAGATGTGTTCACAGCTCTAAAACTGGTACCACACCGAGACGAGTTACCTGTACCACCATTAATCCTACATTGAAAATAAGAACAGTCTGAAAATGAAGTAAATGATATAGAAGATGTTTAAGAATTTCTTCCTGTATTAGATGAGAAATCTCCTCATTTAATTCAACAAGAACTTAATGACTTAGTTCGCGATTTAAAATTATCAAAGCAGCAAGCTGAACTTCTGGGGTCTAGACTGTGACTTAAATTTTTTAGTGGAAAAAACAAAAGATGCAACATTTAGAACATGAAATAAAACTCTTTCAATTTTTTTATTATGAAAAATTCATTGTGTATTTGTACAGATGTCGATGGCCTGATGAAAGGGAATTCAGCATATTCCTGAAAAATGGTGTATTTTTATTGACTCTTTTAATGTTAGCATAAAAGCAGTTTTGCAGCATAATGATAACAAACAGCCATCATACTATTAGCATAGCCATCATACTATTAGCATATGCAGTCAACATAAAGAAACGTATAAAACTATAGCATCAACATTAGAAGCAAATAATAGAAAGAGCATATGTGGCAAGCTTGTAATAATCTGAAAGTTGTTACGTTATTTCTTGGTTTACAAGGAAGGTTTACAAAATATTGATGGTTTTTGTCTTTGAGGTAGTCATGTTATGAAAAGCGATTACAAAGTAAAGAACTGGCCATTGTGGCTGGTGAAAAAAAAGGAAAGCATTAATTCAGACTGGTAAAATCATACTACCGCCACTTCACATAAAATTCAGACTAGTGAAAAATTTTGTAAAAGGACTAGACAAAGATGGACCCAGATTTAATCATTTAAAAATAAGTTTTCCTAAATTGAGTAATAGTAAGCTCAAGGCGAATATATTTATTTATCCACAAATCAATAAACTTTTTAAGGACTCAACATTTGACGATAAACTTAACAAATGTGAACTAGCTGCATGGAAGTCCTTCCAAGATGTTGTTGGTAGTTTTTTAGATAACATAAAAGATAAAAAATACGTGTTTTTTTTTTTTTTTATTAATAAGCTGTTAGAAAACTACAAAGTTTAGGGCGTAGGAAGTTGTTATAAATTGATTTCCTACATTTCCACCAAAACCTTTTTCCTGAAAATTTGGGCTGTGTCAATGATGAGCAAGGAGAGCATTTCCATCACGATATTTTAAAACCATCGGTGCTAAGGAAGATGGGATCCTGGAATGATTAGTAACTATTGTTGGTTCAGAGAAATTGATCAAAAATCGTACAAGCGAGAAATTTTGTCAACATATTTTAAAAATTAAAGGTAAAGACAATTCCAATGATTTTAACTTTTAAAAACTGTTATTTAAAAGACAGTTCCAATGATTTAGACTTTAACAAACTGTTATTTTAAAATTGTATTAATTTATTTAAATTTATCTGTGTTTGAATAAATAAAAATTTAGTTATTTAAACAAATTTTAAATTAATACACAAATAATCTTTTTAAAATATTGATTCCAGTGATTATGCATTTATTGGTAAATCATATGTATCTAAAAAAAGCGACGTATTACACAATTTCTGTTAATAGTTTTGAATTCAGTACCCCAAAATTAATTAACATAACCGTGTATAATTACAGATTTTTTTTTTTTGTTGGCTTGTGTTATTAAATTAAAAATGTTAAAAAACCTTAAAAAACATGAAATATTTAAATAACTGTTTTCTCTGTGATGTTTTTAAGACAATAAAATTTAAGATTTTGATAACCATTGTGTGTGACTATGATAACTAAAGCTTATCTACACAGTCTAGGGTCACGCACGACGGTCAATCAAAATTCTAAATTTTATTGTCTTAAAAACAATGTCACAGATGATTATAAGGTAAAAATACAGTTATTTAATTATTTTATATTTTTTTGTCATAGGTTTTTAAAATGTTAAATTAAATTTTTTATTCATTACTTATTAAGATTAGTAGGCCTGTGCCCAACAGTAGGATGTTTATAGGCTGATGTTGATTATGAAGATGAGTTAAGTATACTTGACCTGTGCAAATTATTTAATAATCCACAAATAATGTAGCCTTGCTGGAGTTAGAAAGACTTAGAAACATTCAAAAGCCATTTTGAATTAATATATATCTACTGCAGCACCGCCTGATGGCTTAATCTAAGAACCTGCTCTGAGGTAATACCTATATAATGAAAAAAACAGCATCAAAATCGGCCCAACAGTTTTAAAGAAACACATCTACTGCAGCGCTCCCTGGTGGCCTACAACTGTAAAATTAATCTAAGAACCTGCTGTGAAGTGATATCTACGTAGTCCAAAAAACCACATAAAAATCAGTCCAGTAGTTTTTGAGGAAAATGGTAACAGCTATACACACAAAACCTCTTGCCCCAAACAGCCTCCGTTCTGTTGTGGGCAATAAATAAATGTGTTTAAAGCCCATTTTGACAATTTACATACTTCTTTGAGTGAGCATTCTGCATAAGATCTACGTTAACAATTTAAATGGAAGTACATGAAATAATGTTAAGGTTAAGTATAAAATTATAAGTATAATAGTGTAATAATTTATATAAATAAGACTGAAATAATGAAGTATAACAGATAACTACATAATAATTCGCAATTCAAAAAGCGGTAACAACAATGAAATATTTATTTACATGTTAAATGTGAAAAATGGGATTTTTTAAATAATATTTAAAAATTCAGTTAAGTGAAGTATTTTTTCGATTAAAGTGATGTAATCAGTTTAATCATTATTAAAATCAATTGACCAGAAGTTTTTCAAAAGGTTCAATAATTCATTAAAAATCACAATGCAAACATATAAGCAAAATATTGCATAGAGTAATAAAAACAGTTCTGTTTTCTACTTTGTCATAAGTGAATGTTTTTATTTTCTAAAAATAAGTGATTATTTTTTTATTTTATCAAAGATTACATATTCATAAATAAATAAAACCACCAGTATAAGTTAAGTTTTCTAATTTTCTTATCATCGGTCCATATTTATACTTACAAGCACCAAATAATGATCTGATAGCCCATTTGCGTACCTTAAAAACTCATTCTGAATTTTGAGGGAGTCCCGAAAGATGATATTATACTTTAAATTGGAATATATATATATATATATATATATGTATGTAGATATAATAAATATTTAACAATGATGAGAATCGGCTTAACACTTTATTGCTACGAGTGCTTCATTCAAAGCAAAACAAATACTATTCAGACCCTCTTTCTATAAGAGTATTGATGATAATTATACAGAAAGTTCCTTTGGTGAACAAACTGAAAATGTGACGAACTTTTAAAGTTGATTATTAGCTGCATTTCAGCAGGCTTATATGTTTATATGCGATTACACATTCAGATCCAGCAGAAAAAATTAGGTAACGCCGATAAAGTTGATTTCTCTTTCTTACTGAACCTAGAATTAAAATCAACATCCACATGTTTATTTTATACAAAATCACTCGGGCATGTATTTATATATGTACAGATTGATCGTAAAGTATGACAACCCGTAAATTAATTTTCAACAATTAAATATAGAAAACTGAAGTGAAATTTGAAATTCAACAAAAAATTATTTTTTAAACAATTTATTCTATAGTATAAAACCACCGCACTCCAACTGCAAAGGAGGACAATTCAAAAATGTTAAATGGAATTGGTAGATTGTAAAGTATAAAGCATTGAAAAATAAAAATTTTGACAAACATACTTTAGGCTGACATTCCTAAAACAGATGGCAGCCATTTAATATTTCCTGAGATAATTTTCAATGTCTTCTAAATATATGGGCTTAAATTTAATTTAATAATTAATATGGGCTTTAATCACATAATTTGTTTTATTTCATAACTAATTGTGTATATTATGATGCTGTTCTGATCAAGATCTTACCATGGTATACCTTGATTCCAGCAAATGCTGGACTAGCTCTTTTTTTATCTGTAAATTAGTATATCTATCCATTTCTAATGTGATCTGTATAATGTATGTATGCTACATGTCGATCTGAAAAAAATTTATTTAATGTAACTTATATCTCAATTTATTTACATGTATTGGAGCCATAAGAAAGTATTATAGATAGATAATACTAAATATCCAATTAATTTACTTATTTCTTTGGTAAACAGTCCATTATACACTGTCTACACTAATTAAAGAAAATTGTTCATTCTCATAATGGCTTATATCTTAATATCACATGCATTAAATAATTAAAAACTAAATTAAAATTAGCAATATTACTGAGTAACCAAAAATTTTTAAATTTTACCTTGGTACTCTATACATATGTCATTTCCTTTAAAGACTCGTGTGATATTTCTCCATTATGTTTTGTTAATACTTTATCAATTTAATTTTGTTTGTATCTCTTTATTAAGTGCCAATTCATATAAACAAAAACGTAGAGTAGTTGTTGATGTTTCATAACCAGCAAAAAAAATATAAAACTGCGCTGCCATTGATTCATTGGTTAAAACTGCAAATATAAAAGCAAATATTAAAAATAAGTTGTAATCAGTATTATATCAACCATTACAAATTAATTAAAAATTTCTATTTTCCATAAATATAATTTTTAAGAAAACAGAATACGTAGAGGAGTAAAATAACGAAACAGAAAGTGTGACCTCATAAAAATTTTAATTAAATTTTTTCGTGGTCATAGACTCATCGTCAGCTTGTATAGGTTAAAATATTTATTGCAGGTTTAATCTAATTAATTTATATACTGAAATTTCTCATATTGAGTAGCTTTAATGAATAGAAAAAAAGGGCTGGAAAGTTTCTCAAAGAAAGTGTTTTGTGGAAAGATAACCTTGTGTGTTTGAAAATAAATCAGTTGGTTTTTTTCATCACACTGATTAATAAATTAGTTTTAATATACATGAGAAGGAAGTTTCATTAAAAATTATTGTAACGGTATGCAGAATTATGGAAAAACGCTAGAGAAAATGCGATAATAAGTTTACAAGGAGCGATCCAAAAAATATGGGAAAATGAAGAAATCCCCCAAAAAATGGACATTAGTAATAATATGCCCAATCCACAAAAAGGGAGAAAAAACAAACACGGATAATTACAGAGGGATATCCTTATTAGATTGCACGTGTAAAGTATTATCTAGAATAATCTACAACAGAATAAAAAACCCAACTAAAAAATGAATTAGGGGAATACCAAGGAGGGTTTAGGCCAGGAAAAAGCTGCCCGAAACAGATACTAAACCTAAAACTCATAATCTGTTATTACAAATCGAGAGACAAACAACTGGTAATATCCTTTATAGATTTTAAAAAGGCATATGACTGCACACATAGGGAATCCCTATTAAAAATACTAAGGAACTTTGGTTTGTATCCAAAACTAATCAAAATGATTAGCCTAACTTTAAAAACCATAATGTCAAAGGTTAAATTCAGAGGAGAAATATCAGATGCATTTGAAGTAAAAACAGGATTGAGACAGGGAGATGGATTATCCCCATTATTATTTAACTGCGCAGTAGAATATATAATTAGAGAATGGAGAAAATTAAATCCGGAAAGAATAAAAATTGGAACAAAAATTAAAGTAAACCGACTGGGTTTCGCAGACGATCTAGCTCTTCTCTCAAACAACATAAAAGAAGCTAGTACCCAAATAGAAACACTAGAACAACTTACTGTAAAAATAAGTTTGAAAATATCATACGAACAAACTAAAATTATGGTCAGGGATCCACTATGCATTAATCATGTAAACGGAAACAAAGTGGAACTAGTGGGTAAAATTTAAATACCCAAGAGATATATGAAACCGTTCTGTATCTTACTCTTTGCTTGGGTTTTTTCGAAAAATATTTGACGCGTTTCTTGAAAGGATCCAGAACGCATATAAGCTTCCATTACAGCAACCTTTTCTTTATTAAATTAGGAATTTTAGAAAACCACGATTGCAAAGAACGAAACAATAATACACTGAAGCATGAACAGTTTACAACTGACTAACAGTAGTAAAATGAACAACCACTAGTGGCGCTAGCAGTGGTGGCTCGCGTATAAGCACTGTGGAACTACAGCACCCCCTATTTCCACTTGACATTATCATTAACATTTAATATAATGAGTCCTTTTTTTCTTTAATTCTTTCTTTACACTTGTAAAATATATAATCCTTAAGCTTAATATAAGTAGCCATCCCCCAGTTTATTAAAAAGATACAAAAATCTTTGTATGGAACTGTGCGCTTCACAGTTCTAACAGTGTGATGTTTGGCTGTTGTGCGCATGCGCACATAGGAAGCTGCACGCGAGGAAGAAGGAGTGCTGTCGCCCCGCAGTGCAGACCCCGGCGTGCTGGTGGAAGGTAGTTTTTTTTTTACTCCGCGTGTGTGAGGAACGTTCCTTGTTCGTTCCCTTTTCTGGTTTAGTCGGTGGAAGGAATATGAAAGTAGTTTAGTTGTTTTTTCAGTAGTGATCAGAAGATGGCGGAAAGCAAGGACTCTTTGATTGCCAAATTGTTCAAAAACATGCTGGAAGGGTGAAAGAGAAGGTAATTAGTAAAAATTAATTATGTATTTGTTTCTATGTACATAGAAACTTAAATTAAGCACCGTTGGACTATAATGTTTTTAAGCGGACATTTTATTAACTTATTATCTAGTAATACTAAATAATATTATCTGTATTGAAATTTTATTATTTATTCCGTTAAACCGAATACGGTTTTTAAGCACAATCTGCCTAAAAACCGTGCACCATATTCTTGAATGTGATAGAATGTAGAATTATATTATTATCCTGCGTCCAGGTATTCTATTTGATTCATTTTTTTTCGGTTCTTTTGTTTTACAGAAAACTTTAACCATGGCCTTAAAAAGGTCCAGAAAAAAATTTTCTGGAGTAGCACCCCACTTATTTTAGCTTCGAGCCGCCACTGGGCGCAAGTAGTAGCAGCGTTAAAGGTGACTGATTTATAACAGTAGTTCACACCGTCTCTGTTATTACATTCCCGGTTCTACACACTCTGTTTTGATGTGAAACATTTTTAACATCACACCGAAACACACGGGTACCAGATCAGAAATTTGTAGCCTAACGAAAAGGTCTATATAGTTCTGAGTTATTAACTGCTTAACTATTAGTCTCAGAGACGTAAATGCGGTGTTATTTTATAACTTACGTGGTCAGCTCACTGATAAGACTGAGTTTGCGTTACTGTCGAGCGGTTGGACGGGGAGAGGGCACAGCGCAGATCGGCCAAACTGACGCTCTCGCTCATTTCCATTCAGTGTAGCTCACAACTTAGACATGATAACGCGGTGATTTGTGTTTAGATTTTGTCGAGGTAGATCGATTTAAGTAATAATAAGTGTATTTTGAACAACATTTATGCGTAAAAAATTAAAGTAAAGTGTAAAAATGTATAAAAATTCAATGTCAGTCTCAGCCCGCGCAAAAGCCAGCCGAAAATATAAATTACGCATATCGTTGGAAAGGGGAGGTTACGGGTCACGCACAGGTACCCAACCCCGTAGGGGGAAGACACCCACCTTGTGACGTTACCGGGCCCTGAGGAACACACCCTCCGTTCCGAGCCCTGAGACGCTTTACTAGAGGTCTTCTTTAGACCCTCTAACTTATTACATCTTACAGTCATCAGCAAGGCCTTGGTCGGGATGCCACCGTTGTAAATGCCTCGGCAGACATTTGCGTCAGTAAAATACAAATCAAATTTTACCTTCACATAGGCCTCAAACGGACATCTTCACATCCAACCTAACATGATTCACTCAAACTAACTGACCGAAACCGCGGAAGCGCGAACTCCGCATCTAGTACAAATTTGACAACACCGTTCGTGACTGTGAATGCCTCAGAAAACAAACAAGTTGAAAGTTAAATCAGTGCTACACTCATAGCAATCAAAATTATGTTTTACGCAATATAGAAATTCAGACCTAAACCCAAATAAGTCGACCAATTTAGGTCACCTGTAAGGGGAACGTAACCTCATTCCGGTTCACGCAGGAGACGGGGACAAACTCCGCACCCCCACCCAGTCTTATCATACAGGGGAGCACCCCCACTAATTTTAGCTACGAGCCGCCACTGGGCGCTACTAGTAGCAGCGTTATAAGTGACTGATTTAACTGTAGTTGATAGTCTCTTCTTTTTTTTTGGTTTGCTTGGCATTACCATCACCCCATTCGGTCGTCCTAAAGCATAAGACTAAATGTCTGTGCCACAAACGGCTCCTGAACTACGAAGCAGTTTAGCGACCAGTGTCCTAACTAGCTCCTGGAGCTAACCTAAAAGCGTGAGCGGAATAAGCGTGGTACCCTACACCACTCGCTTGCGTGTCCCACCGCCCACTTGTCATATATCACTAAAATGGGTAGGCGCATCCCGTCAACTACTAAAACATATATGACGATCAATAATTAATTTATCTTATCAAAGACAGCAATTCGCTGCCACGCCTAGGCCGCTGAATGCCAGCATGTACCTGTCCACCATGTTAAAGCGCTTGGAGCCTTAATCTGGCTGGTAGCCAGCCATATTTCTCGGTTAGCTTTCTACAGCAGCGCGGTAGGAGTCTTTTCTTAAGTAAACTACTGATGTTGGTTGAACAAAGCAACCGCATCAAGGAACTCGCACACTGACTCGCCGCTTGTGAGTGGCCAATTTTCCCTTTGACCTCTAAGTTCCAGGGTGGCCCGAGTTCTGGCCCCCCCAAGAGCTGGGCAATCGAATATCTAGTGCTCGTTCGATTGGATCTCCCCGCAGACGCACAACTCATCAGCTGCCAGGCGGAACCGAAACAATTGTTGGTTTAAATTTACATGATTGGTGAGCTTTCGGGCTCCTGTTGCTCTTAAAAATGAAGGAGAGGCATACCACCTCCCCAGATCCTGTATAAATCCATACAAGGACCTTCCCTTAGTCGTGGTGTGCCATTCTTGCTGCCATGCTTCAATCGCGAGGCTGTAAAGCCTCCTTCGCAGGCGGGGTTGGCAATGTTTGAAATTTAGAATCGGCGCATTGAGATCACCGTTCCGCTCCGGTACAGGCCCGGCTCAAAACCCCATCCCAAATACCTCGGCCTCGCAATTTCCACATGGCCGCCCGAACTTTCACCACTAAATCGATTGGAAGAGCCTTTCCTAATACAGTAGTAGCCTCGTAGGAGATTGTTTTAAAAACACCAGTGCATACAATTAATGCTCTGCGCTGGGCACTCCTTAAATTTTGAATAAGTGCTCGATTTCTTTCCAACCTATGCGTCCAAACGGACTCCGCGTAAGAGGTCGTACTTTCGAAGACATCTCGGTACACCATGTACAAATGACGGCCCGACTGCCCGTAATCTTTCCGAGCAATCCTCCTAAGCTTGTGCATCACAGAGACGGCGTGCGCCGCTACTTGCCTAATGTGGTTGCTAAACAGCAACTTCTCATTAAACAAAACACCTAGGTACTTATGAACTCTAACTCGACTGATTACACAGCCTTTATACTTAATGCGGGGGTTACAACTGTATGATAATTTGTCTGACCCTTGAGAAGCATAAACTTCGTCTCTGTTACTATATTCCCGGTACTACACGCACAGGTACCCCCAATGTCCGGTGCCGAGCGATATAGACTGTTTCGGGAGCGTCGTAAAACTGGCACGGCGCGCTCAGTTAACGACGTCGACGGCGCGAGCACTTCTACCGCTGCTGTACTCGAATTAAGAGACATAACGACTGAAGATAAGACCCATATATCTGTCGAAAATGTCCCCAGGCTGATAGATATCAGTTGAAGTGATGCGATGCAGGACCATTGGTGTGCAACGGAAAAACGCTTCAAAACGTTATTTGAAAACAATCCGTTTGGTCTGTCTTGCAGCATTTGTGATCGATTGAATAAATATCATGTACTAAATATCAAGTAAATATTCTATATGCCATGGTAAATAAACATCATGTGTCATTTAGTGTCTGTTTTATGTTAAAATTAAATTTAATACGCAGTCAAGGTCTCGTTTTTATTTCAATTCAATACAATAAAAGTGACTCGTTGACATAAGGACCGAACAGTTTATCAGTAGAGTTGGCCAGATGATGGAACTAAAATTTTCCATTGGAGAATTTGAGTTTTGTTCAAAAAAAATATACGATGTGGCTCCGCCATTTAACTCTACAGATAAGTTGGTCGGTCTGTAACTTCATCCAAGGTCTGTAACGTTTCACGTTAAACCAATGGCTGTGCGCACCGACACAGCCCCATTCAATTTTTATTGTGAACAAAACGGCATCTTATTTGCTCATATACGATTAACAATCAGTTGAGAAATATTTGAGACTGTTTAACTTGATTCAAAAAATTATGCGTCAAATTTGGCACAAAATTGTCTTTATAATTTATAATTTCTAATACAGGGTCCGGCATATAAATCTGACGATTTTGTAGTAATTGTTATGTTAGCACCACTGTCAATGAGAAGGCGGGAGTGTTGTACACGACAGGTCTATTCATGCTATTTCAGTAGCCAGTATGTCGCGGTCGGGTGAACATCGATCGTTTGTGATTGAAGTCTATTTTAAAAATAATGACTCGGTTATTGTTACACAGCGTTTATTTTTCGCAGACTTTTCAATTTAAATTGACATGCGTCTGTTCCTAGTAGGAATACGATATTGTTGTGGGTGAAGAATTTTAGGAACACATCATCTGCTTTAAAAGTGAAACCAACAGAACGAAAACGGACTATGAGAACACCTGAAAACATTAACGCCGTAAGATTAGCTGTTACGCGGTCTCCACGACGTTCAGCAGCGATACATGCTACTGCGCTAGCCATTTCTGATCGAAGTGTACGACGAATTCTTCATGCCGACCTGAAATTCCATCCGTATAAAATGATGTTAGTGCAGCAACTTAATGCATGTGATCGGGCGTCTCGCAAAGCAGCTTGCGAGGCATCCTCGAAAATGTCCACCAGGATGCCGTTATTTTTTAAGTGACGAGGCGCATTTTCATCTGTCAGGATTTGTGAATAAACAAAATTACCGTTATTGGGCTTCGCATAATTGACAGCAAATTCTTGAAAAACCACTTCACAGTCAATATGTTACAGTGCGGTGTGCGGTTTCAAAGTTCGGCATAATCGGCCAGTATTTTTTTGAGGAGTTAAATCGCAGAGTAACAGTAACATCTCATCGATATGTAAACATGTTGAATGAATTTCTGCGACCGAAACTGAATGACTTTCAAGGACGTGAAATTTGGTTTCAACAGTATGGTGCTATCGCCCATACGGCGAGAATCGCAATGGATGTTCTGCGAGAAACCTTTCGTGGACGTTTGATTTTCCGATTTGGCGACATTCCTTGGCCAGCACGTTCACCTGATCTGGCTGTTTGTAATTTTTTTCTGTGGGGGTATCTCAAACACAAAGTCTTCAGTAGTCGACCACAGTCAATTGCAGAACTCAAGGAGGCCATTCAACGAGAAATTGAAGCGGTTCCACAAGTGGTGATTGAGCGAGCAATGTCAAATTTTAGAATGAGGTTAAGTGAGTGTATGAGGAGCAATTGTAAACATTTGGACGACATGATATTCAAATAAAAATAAAAAATCTATGTAAGTAATTCACTATAAATTGCAAAAATTGATCTTTAATTTGATATATTAAATGTTTTAATAGTACGAAACACAGTTTAATTATTATCCTTCAAAAATCGTCAGGTTTATATGCCGGACCCTGTATAAATCCCCACAGACAACCGCATAAGGTGTAACAATTTCACATTTTATTAGTTTTTTTATTTTTTTATTATTATTACATTTGATTTTTATATTAAAGTTCAGTTCAGAAATTAAATAACGGATTATTTTAATTTTTTACGTTTTTTTGTAATAAATTATGAATTTAATATTTTTTTCAAGTTGGGTCTGTTATTAAAAATGTTAAATGGCTTAGACTCCGAGCAGTGGTCAGTTAGGACGCAATTAACTTAATAATTTTTTTTTAAGTATAATTATGATAATGTAACGTCATTTGGTCAAGGAGATCAATATTTTAAACGTAGAAATTTTTTTTCTAATTCAATTAACTGCATGATTGAAAATTGTGGGTTTATCTATATTTCAGTTGTACTTTTAAAACTGCACAATTTTTAAGGTCAAGGACGTCATTTGATGAAATCGGGCTCAAATTTTATTTGCAGCATGTATTGATTTTTTTTTTTTCATTTGTACTTTAAATATCATACAATATTTAAAACCCGTACAGCAGACTTGAAAAACATCTGATTTTTACATACATGACTTCGTTTTACGCCTATTAAATTACATATACACATTTTTTTTACAATCATTTCAAGCATGGCTACGTAACGAGCCGACGTCACTGTAATCGCAAGACCGTTGTCATCCTCAAAAAAATAAGGGCCTATAACACCGTAAGATGACATAGCACACCACACGGTCACTTTCTGGCTGTGCAACGGACGCTGGTGTAGCTGCGTAGGATTTTCTTGTGCCCAGTATCTGAAATTTTGCTTGTTAACAAATACACTGAGGTGGAAATGCGCTTCGTCTGAGATCCACAGTTCGTGAACAAACTCTTCGTTATCATTTATTTTCTGAAGCATTACATTACAGAATTGTGCTCGCACAACTGCATCGTTCGGTTTCAGTTCCTGGACGATCTGCAACTTGTATGTATGGTATTGCAAGTCCTTCACTAACATTCTTCGAACACTTGGACTATACAATTGTAAAGATGCTGAGAGACGACGGATTGACCGATGTGGACTTCGTGTGACAGCATCTTGTAAAGCTTCAACATTCTGTGGTCGTGCCGTCCCAGATTAAAATGACGGCGAAATTCTCTACGCGCTCCCTCCACACTGTCATTGTTTTTGTAAAACGCTTTGATAGCAAATGCACGTTGCGCACCACTCCAAGGATCCATGGCAACTAAATGGCAGGTTAGGTTAGAGAAGCTGGCGCCACTTATCAAGTGGTACCAATCGCCCAAGGCTACCAACACAACTTTCAAAATTTCCTTCACGAAATGGTGACATTAGATGGCCTCCCAGATCGCCTGATCTCTCAGCTTGCGATTACTTTTTGTGGAGTCACCTTAAAAGCAAAGTGTTCCACAGTAGACCTGCTACAACGGAAGAACTGAAGGCAAAGATCCGAGAAGCAATTGCGGAATACCAGTTGAGATGTTACGTCAAACCATGAACAATTTAACCAAGAGACTTCGTGAGTGTTTACGTAGAAGAGGAGGTCACCTGCAAGATGTCATCTTTAAAAAATAAACTGAAATGTATGTATCCTAAAATGGCAACATTTGTACAATTACATGAAATAAAATTCATTTTCTAAAAAAAATGTTTCATTAACGTTATTTAATTTTTTTAATTTTCCGTTTCTTTGAATCACTCTGTACATACGTACGTACAGATGTCGCTCTGAAACTAGTCAAAATGAATTCAGGGATGGTCAAAATGGATATTTCCGTTGAAACTGAAAACTGAAATTTTTCGCGATTACAATACTCCCTTTACTTCGTACAAGGAAGCAAAAAAATATACTTCTTATCAGAGCATACAATAAAGTTACAAAATTAGTTACATGGATTTTACAAACATAGATTTTACTGATAGACAAAAAAAGGTTATTAATGTTTTTAAGTGTGATACCAATTCTTGAATTGCTTTTTTGCGTACATTACAGATCTGAAAATACAATTTTTTTATCACCCTTAGTTTTAAAGAAAATACGCTTAAAAAAAATTAAGGCAAAATATACCGTATTTATTCGAGTACCCTCCGCACTCTTTTTCTTCGAGTTGGAGAGAAAAAATAAAGGTGCGGGGTTTACTTGAAACATAGCCTTTAGCCAGGATAATTTATGTAAAGTAAACGTTTTCTTAGAAGTATCTAAATTTAATCACATAAATATAGTTACATCAGGCTTTCGTTTATCAATACCGGATGCCGCTTATACCGAATACATCCTTAATTATTAACATCTTGTTCATATTATCGATAGGAACGAAGCTACGGTATTTTTATAAATTCATTCTGTATAAGCTGCATCAGTTCTAATGACCCTACAGTTACAGTATCAGTTACCCATCGTCGTCTTGTCTATTCGCCATAGTCATTGTACTGTTTGTATATGTGGACGGTTATGTGCATTTTATCTGTTTAGTTTATCTTGTATATGGTGATTTATTTTAATTATGGCATTAAAATGAGTACAAAAGGACAGCGTCTACGATCTTTTACAGTAAATGAAAAACTGAGCGTAATAGAAGAGGCTGAAAAAATTGGAAATCGGGCGGCAGGAAGAAAATTTGACGTAGATGAAAGCTGCATTAGAGACTGGCGTAAGAAGAAACAACTTCTGGTGAAAGGGGCTGGTATTAAAAGGGCTTTTCATGGCTTAAAACCAAAATACACAGACGTAGAAAAAAAATTGTACGACTTTGTTATGGAAAAAAGGGAAATTTAGTTATGCTGTCACGACAGAAATGTGTCGATCATATGTTCGTGATATCGCTAAATCGTTGAATAAAGTTGATTTTAAAGCAAGCCGTGGATGGACAACACGATTTTTTGCACGAAATGATTTGTCAATAAGACGAAAGACGACCATTTCTCAACGATTTCCAGACGTTTATGAACAAAAAATATTACATTTTCTCAAATACATAATAAATCTAAGAAAAGATAAAGGCTATTTGCCTTCTCAAATAGGAAACGCTGATCAAACCCCCGTATATTTAGAAATGCCATTTGACAAAACCGTAAACAAAGAAGGTGAAAAAAGTGTTACAATTCGCACTGGTGGTAATGAAAATCAAAGGTGTAGTGTTATGCTTTGCATTACTTCTGATGGATCAAAACTACCTCCGTACATTGTTTTTTAAAAGAAAAACTCTTCCTACCGTACAGGTAAATGGAGTTATTATCAGAGCACAGGAATCAGGATGGATGGACGAAACCTTAATTTTAGATCGGATCAGGTGTGTATGGCAAAAGCGATCAGGAGATTTACTTAATAAAAATAAATACCGGTATGCTAGTAATGGATAGTTATCGGGGGCATACGACTGATAAAGTGAAAGACATTTTAAAAAAGGGTATGACAGACCAAGTAATAATTCCAGGCGGATTGACATCTCTATTGCAACCACTAGATGTCTGCGTTAATAAACCGTTCAAATCTGCATTACAGCAACTGTACAGTAAACGGACGGCTGATGAAAATTTCTTTCTCACGCCTGCAGGAAGAATCAAACGCCTAGATTTTAATCGGATTTATGTTTGAATAAAAGACGCTTGGGAAGGTATTTCCACGGAATTAGTAAGGAAAATTTAAAAAAAATGCGGAATATCTAATGAACTTGATGGTAGTGAAACGATCACCTTTGGCAGAGCGACGTAGAAACTACCGGTAACATATTATAATTCTTCTACAGACATTGACAGTGACAGTGATTAATTAAAAATAAAATCCCATATTAAAAAGTATATTGAAATGATCGTTTTCAACATGATACCTTATTTTCGTTTTACTGGCTTACTGATTCTGAACTAAACTAGTAGTTACGGTAATTAATTATTAATGTAATATTAATATTGTAAATTAAATAAATAAATTATATGCTTTACTTTCTGAATATTTTCGTATTTATGTATTTTTTTATCATATTGTATAAAGTTGCACTTTAAAATACCGGTATATACTCGATTTTTTTAAATTTAGATTTTCGGTCCGGAAAATCGAGGTGCGGGCTTATTCAGGGGCGGGGAGTACTCGAATAAATACGGTAGTTAAAATCTTGTAATTCTGCATGGCCATACCTGTGTTATAATGATTTCGCTGATGCTTTTCTTTTATAAATAGCCCCAGGCACATCCGAATTAATGTCCAACACTAATCGACTAGCATGTTAGTATTCCATTTCCCTTTATAGCAGATTTCCATCACCGAAATATCTTTGTGGAAACGTTCATCGTGCTCGTCACTTACGTTTCCGAGGTTGTCCGGGAAAAAATCCAATGTGTATGGAGGAAATGTATTTTCAAAGACATATTATATCCCATAGCTTTATATGAACTAAGAAGTTGATTAACAATATCGTGGTAATTGTCGGATTTTTTGCAAACGTCTTCGAATGAAGCCCAAGCTACACTTTCTACATTATTTAACATCGAGTTAAATGCATCAACTTTGACCAGTTCTCTTATTTAAGGACCAACAAATTTTCCTTTTTTGATTTTTCCAACACTTAATTACGGAAATTTCTGCATGATGTACAAAAATCCTATCCTTCATTGGACTATCACAGGACTATCCTTCATTGCTTTTACAAAATTTTTCATTAGTCGTAGCTTGATATGGAGAGAGGGTAAAAGTTTTTTTTGGGGTGCAACTAAGAGCTCATGAATAATATTTTTCCCATTTGAAGTTAATTTGTCTCGTTTCTTCCACTCTTTGGTAACATAATGTTTATCCCTAACTCGGCTGTCCCATTCGCAAAGAAAACACATGTACTTAGTATAGCCTAACTGCTTGCCTAACAAAATAGTTATAGCTTTCAAATTACCACATATGTTCCAGCTGTGTTTTTTATAATTTATTTTTTCAAGGACTTCTTTAACCACATCATATGTACTTTAAAATAATACCATAAGCGATTGGTATCAAAGGATATTTGATATAGTTGTGTAGTAGAACCACTTTTAAATTATAGTTGGACGAATCTACAAAAAGGCGCCAGTCATCAGGTTTATGAACTTGTCTAAAAGTGCGACATAAGCTCATCAATATTTGTCCAATAAACCAAATTATTTTCATCAATAAAGTACTGAGAAAGTTATTTTTGTCAGCTTCGAAATATTTGTATTTTTTTGAAGTAAATTCCAAGCTTGCAGTCTTGATCCTAACAGTTCAGCTTGATTTTTTGAAAAATTTAAATCCCTAACCAATTATTTATAGTTTAAAAATTATGTTTTGAAAATTAAACAATAAAAAATGAGTTAACAAAATACAATATAGGAGCTTAAAGTGCTAACTATACATTGAAAAATGAAAAAAATCCTTTAATTAAAATTAAAAATTTTTTCAAAACTGGTGGGTAATAGAAAGATTCTGAGTTCTGATATTCATTTTCAGCATCAAAAAACAGATTAAAATCATATATTGCATATTAGGAAACAAAAATTATGATGTTTATCAGTGTTACAAATTAATAATCAAATGTTATTACTTCAAATTAATTCAAAGAAAATCAAAAGAATACCTCAAAAACCCAAATGCAATATTAGAAATTCATGACCCATAGGTAGGCTTGATTTGGATCAAAAAAAAAGAATAGATATATATTAGATGCAGTGTACCTAATATCACAAATTGGTTGTAGTAAAACCTGAGTTTAAGGGCAAAAGAAGACCTCCGCTAAAGCAACTAGTGGCTTGGAACAGTGGTGGTGGTGTAGCAACCAGACATGCTGCATGGAGGGTTTTCTTTCCCTCTTGGGGGAATTGAGATGTAGTAAAACCCATTGGCAACATAGACATTCTTATCAATTATGTATATCCTATATGAGCATTTACTGTGAGGCATCCTGTGTCCTTGATTTCCCTTATGCGTAGAAGGTATATATTTTGCCTAGCCTTCTCATTTAATTTTTTTACATTCACTGAGTAATTCTGAAGCTTAAATTCTGATGTTAGAAGGATTAAATTCGGACTGGACCTGGGTGACCATTTGTATATAAAATCCACTAATAGTTCTACCAATATCTGACAGATAGTGTTAGAAGAGGTGAAAGGTTATAAGATACAGATGTCCTGTAATACACCAGTGGAAACATGAATAATGAACAATGAGGACTTTAAAGCATGAAAATTACATGCATTAAAAAAAAATACTGCATTAAAGATAAGGGAATTGACTGAAAAAGTCAAAGAATAATAAGTTGTATAGAGTTGTAAAGTCATAATCAGGGTAAAGATGAGATAAAGATAAAGATAAAGATAATATGATTGAGTTGACGCCAGATACTCTTACCTCAGTAATACAGCAAGAAATGGATAAGGAATTAAGGGCCACTGGGGGCAGACGACAAGTCTACTGGTGGTCAAATGAGATAGCACGCTTACGCGATAATTTACAGCAGGCTAGGAGAAGGAAACAAAGACTGAGGATCAGAGGTGGTGCTGAGTTTGTTACTGCAGCCAAACTATATATAGAGCCTAGACGCCACTTGAACAGGGCCATTAAGAGATCAAAAAGGGATCATTGGTTCAAACTCTGTGAGGAATTGCACAATGATCCCTGGGGCCAAGCCTACAAGATAGTTACTAAGAGGTTTGGCAGGCGTCTGCCTGTGTTGAGTGAACGGCAGGCTATGGCACAGTTTGACGAATTATTTCCATGTCCAGCAGAGGCAACTGACATCTTGCCTGAATATGAGCTGAGGAGGTTTACCACTGCTGAGCTAAGTAACGCTATCGGACAACTCGGTAATAAAAAGAGCCCCGGCACTGATACAATCCCTGCTGCAATACTCAAAGGCTTTGTAAAACAGCTTCCCTGAGAGATGACTGATATAGCTAATTATGGCTTGGAGAATGATTCATTCCCGCGATGTTGGAGGGAGGCCAGGGTGGTCTTCCTCCCTAAAGGCGGTGATGATCAAGGTCTGTCTCGATTTAGACCGCTGAGTCTCTTAAATAACTTGGGCAAAGCAGTAGAGAAGATGCTCACCAACAGAATTGTATGCGAAATTGAAGAAGGCGTGGGTATAAGCGTCAATCAATTTGAGTTCTGGAAGGGACGCTCCACCCTGTTGGCAGTGAAGAAAGTAACTACTTGGATAGCAGATGTCAGAAGAGGTACTTGGAGAACAAGAGGGATTCCATTACTTGTCTCCTTAGATGTTAAGAATGCTTTTTGCTCCATCAAATGGAGCCATATTCACAGTGCATTATTGGCTAAGAACGTAAGCCCATATCTTAGGAGACAGGTAAGGAGATACCTCTCTGACAGATCGTGCAGAATTGCAACGCAAAGTGGAGATTTGGAAGTCAACATACACGGTTGAGTTCCCCAGGGCTCCGTTTTGGGCCCGTTATTATGGGTTTTAACTTTTGACGGAATCCTGAATTTGGATTATCCTGCAGGAGTCGAGGTCATTGCCTATGCAGATGACCTGGTGATCCTTGCGAGTGATAGACATGCACTGGAAGTACAAAATAAGGCCAATTTGACATTACAGATGATAGAAAACTGGCTATGTAATAAAAATTTAGTGCTGAACATTGATAAATGCAAATTTATCACTTTCACTGGAAGAAGAATCATTGATCGGCTGGATATCAGGATCAATGGTGAACCAATAGCAGAAACTGATAAGCTGAAGTACCTAGGCGTTACCTTTCAGAGGAACGGTTCCTTCACTGAACATATAAACGAAGTTTGTAACAGGGCTGACAGAATGATAAAATCTTTAAATATCATTATGACGAACCAAAGAGCGCCTAAGGCGTCAAAGAGAAGGGTCATAGCGTCTTCGGTAATATCGTCCATGCTTTATGCGGTGTCGGTTTGGTGGATTTCAGTGCAAGTAAAGAAAAACCTGGCACATATGATCAGGACTCATAGGAGACTGTTGCTTGGAGTGATTTCTGCATATAGGACTGTCTCCTATGAGGCTTTGTGTGTGCTCGTTGGAGTCCCACCGATTGATTTATTGGCACTTTTAAGAGTTGAAAGAGACCAGGGAGTTGGAATTCACGAATCAAGGCAGCAGCTAATGGCAAGGTGGCAGGACAGGTGGAATGAGAATGACTCTGGAGGTAGAACAAAGAGACTCATCCCCGATATTAAAAGCTGGATATATAGGAAACATGGGGAAGTGAATTTTCACCTGTCACAATACTTTAAAGGGCATGGCAACTTTAATTTTTACTTGCACAGAATCGGTAGAAGAGCATCGACGGAACGTATGTATTGTGATCGCGAAGATGATGTTGAGCACACATTTACTGTGCCATAAATGGAGAGAAGAATTAGTAGACATCGATCTATCATCTGATGGTAACGGCAGATTAATTAATCACATGTTGCAGAGTGAAGATGCCTGGAAGAGGGTTGATTCAGTTATTAAGAAAATATTAACGCAGAAAAATGAGGACATGAGGAGATTGGGGTTCTGATCTTAGTATAGGGAAGGGCGGATAGCCCCAGTGGTGAGGACTGGCATGCTGAGGTGTGCCAGTTTCGATGAGCCACTGGGGACTCCAAGGGTTTTCTTGATAGGAAAGATCTAAGAAAATACCCAATTTTCACATCAAGACAATTATGGTATGGCGTGGCGATATATATAGATGGGCATATCAATAGACTCAAAAGAACTGACCGGTGGTTTGACCTGCCATGCCGGACATACAGCCGGTGTTGTACTTAAATGGGCCTTCCCATTTGAGGGAAGGCCCATTTGAGTACAACAGGCACTCCCCTGGGTGGCGCAATACCAACCAGTCAGACCGGCCCAGGGGAGGAGAGTAAAAAAAAAAATAAGGGTAAAGATAAGAACAGATAAGAAGAGGTGAATATTAATCTGTATATAGCTGAAGTTGCAATAATGCATCATAATTTGTTTTGCATTATTATAACATGAAATAATATTTGTTTACTCTTTTTAAATAGCCTGTTTTAATAATAATCTTGCATATTATTTAATAAAAGTAAAAATGTTTTTCTTGAAAATAAGTATTTTATGTTATGTTCACTAAATTAATTTTTTTTTTGTGCTTCTTTTGAGATGACCTATAAATAATTTATATAAGACTAAACTCTGAAGTAAAATATTATTTTAACTGATTATTATGTACTCAAAAATAGCAATAATTTTTCTATGTAAACTTATCTTTCATCAATTATTTATTATGTCTAAATTAAGACAGAAAAAAAATAATATTGCGTTTTCGCAACATCAGCAGCAACGAATAAGAAAAACCATGAGCCGCCAGCAGTATAGAGATATAAAAAAAATTTACATATGGCTAACAATGATACGTTAAATACAACAAGCAAGTTATCTAAAGTACAACATTACATTGATCTTGGGAGTCAGAGACCAGGCCACTCTGGAACTTAGAGGTCAAGGAGAAAATTGGCCACCTCACAAGTTGCAATTCAATGTGGCAAGAGCCGCATTGTGTGGGAGTTCTTTCATGCGGTTGCTATGTTCAATCGACATCTGTAGTTTATCCAAGGGAAAAGACTCCTACCATACTGCTGTGTGAAGCTAATCTAGAGATACATATGGCTGACCATTAGCTAATTAAGGCTCCAAGCGCTTTAATATGGTGGACAAGTACTTGCTGACATTCAGTGACCTAGGGATAGCAGCGAATTGCTGTCTAAAAGAATTAAATTTTAATTTATGGATGTCATATATTTTTAGTAGTTGTCGGGGTGTGCCTACCCATTTTAGTAAATATATGATAAGTGAATGATTGGAACACATAAGCTGGTGGTGTATGGCACCACACTTAGTCCACTCACGCTGTTAGGTAATCTCTAGGAGCTATTTAGGACACTGATTGCTAAACTGTTCAAGGCTCAGTTGCCATTTGTGGTACAGACATTCGGTCTTATACTTTAGGGCGACCGATTGGGGTGGTGGCGGGAGAAATGCCAAGCAAACCAAATTACATTGATCTTCTGAATATAAACTTTGTCTAATTTTTGCCAAATTGTTTGTTCATTTGTTCATCATCCTTCAGTAGATGATACCATAAATTTGTCGTCATTCTTATAAAATGTTTATGAAAGGAAAACCTATGTGCTTTGGTTACAAGGTGTAGTGTTTATGTTCTTCACAAGGATACCTTTTCAACTTTTCCCTTTAATAATGAAAAGAAGCAAAAGTAAAGCAAAAGAAGCAAAACAAAAGTTGTTCAAATTTGTTGCACATTTTAGATAATCCTGAAAAGCACAACATTAATTTTAATAGATTTTTTAATTCATATAAATTATTAAATGTACTGAAGAAGGAAGGCTTTTCACAACTGGAACAGTTAATGAAAATAGACTTTAAAACTGCCATTTGGAAGATTTTCATTCTTTGTGTAAAGAACCTCATGGGACATATGATTATCAATTTGATACCATCAATTTAATTTTTATTACAAAATGGAAAGAAAGTTCTTCTGTTACTGTAACTATAAATTTTTAGTTTACTGAACCTCTAAATAATGGCAAAAATGAGTGCTGGTCACATGCAGTGCTCGTTAATTTATGTATAGAAAGACTAATAGTAAGGGCATTGGAAAGGACAGAAGGGCATGGAAAGCATTGAAGGAGAAGAATAAAGACAAGAATTGCATTTTCACAGGGTTTGATATGTATTCTAAGGTGTAAAAAATGAAAATTTCAATCCAACAGACAGATCTCATCAAAAAGTACAATTGCTATATGGATGGGGTTGATTCACTGAGCAGTGGTATCAGCAACTAACAAATAATAATGAAAAGGAAAAAATAATGGTGACCTTTGTTTTCAAACTTTCTTGTTATAACTTAAGTAAATTCATGGAAGCTTTATCAATACATCCACAAAGAACTAGTCGAGCGACTCAAATTTCAATAACTTGTAGTTATCACATTGTTATCGTCAAAGGCAGATAACACAGAAGTTATTGCTATTCCATAAATGTAGAGACTCGAGAGACCAACAGTATTTTCAACTGTAACAATTCAGCAATACTCACTTGACAAGCATCTTCCTGAAAAGAATGAAAATAATGGAAAAATCCAGTGCCAACAATGCAAAAGTACAACAGTATTTTTATGTAATTTTATGTAAGTGTAAAGTTAGACTTCTCCCAAAATGTTTTACTGATTACTATAAAAAATAAACTTGATATATTCATTACATAGTGAAATAAAATGTAAATATTTCATTTATATTGTATTTCAATTTCTGTTCTGTTTAGTTTTCATTTAGATTCGTAAAAATATAAAAAAATAATAAGCTAAATCAGTTTGTGTTAATTTAGACACCCTTTCCTGTTACATTTTCACAACATTTCATAAACTGATAAATAAACATACTTGAGGGTCAAAAATCATATATTCAGAAGCATCTATAAACCTAAGAAATCAATAAGAAATCATTTTACAACCACTACTCACAGTGCGCCAAAATATGGGTTAATAGAGATGTATCACAGGATGATGCATGTGATCAGCACTCGTTCATTTATAAGTAGAAAAACTGATAGAAAGGACATTGGAAAGGACAGAAGGCATAAAGATTGAAGAAGAAAGAAAAAAGACAAAAGATATGTGGACAATCAGGCAATGAATGCAGGGACAGATGAAGAATTGCAAACAATGAAGGAGAGAAATGTAATATAAGGATATGAATTTTAAGTGAAAATTAACATCAGCAAAATAAAAGTTATGAACATAGATAAAGAAGATTGCACATTTGATTGGAGGAATAGAAATTAGAGCGTAATCTCTCATTTATGTATTTACATAATTGCCTCAAATGGAAGCAGAATTTGAAGACCTTTACATCTTCTGGAATTTGAAAATTTGACAAAAAGTGATATTTTGCATAGCTTATGTCATCTGCATCTCCAGCATATTGATTTAATACAAATTGTATGTAAAAACATTATCTTTAAATTTTAATTTTAAAACCATTTAGAAGGGTTCAAGGATTATTAACAGCAGGAAAAATAACATTTGAATTAAGGAAAAGATTCCCAAAATGTTTTTTTTTTTTTAGAGTGTGATGTTATATGAAAAGGGAAATATGGGTATCACAAAGAAAGAAGAAAAATATCAAATTTATTAAGTTTTGAAAAGAGATTATGGCAAACACTTTAAAAAATAAAATCTTATGATAAAATAAGAAATGAAGAGGAGAGGGGAGAAAAAACATGTCCGTTAATAGATACTGGAGAACGAAAAATAGTTAAACTTATGTTGAGATGGGAGATGTTGATTAGGATAATTGTACTTAATAGTGGTACTTCTATTAGATTAAAAGGTTTAATTGATTCTGGTGATCAGTTTATACCAATTTCAATCATAGAAGTGAAGAGTAACAGGAAAATAAGACTGATATGTTGTCAGACATGATGAGAGGAAAGAGTTATGGTCAGCTAAAGAAGGATGCACGGGATAAAGATAAATGGATAACCACTTGATAACTGTAGTAAAATAATTTTATTAAAGATGAAGAAGTTACTCCATTTTCAAATTATTACTTTAATCACTGTACTGTTTCTTCAACATAAATAAATATATCTCTCATTCTGATCAATATGTAATAATAAATTATGTAATCATAGATCATATTAGAAATGGGAGTAGATACATTAATCCATGAATAAAAAAAAAGAATTTTCCCACATTTACCTATCTTTTTCTTTTTCCTGTTTATCCTCCGGGAATTACCGTTCAGATATTATAGATTAATGAAATGTAGTCTTGTACAGTCTCAGTTTCACCATTCCTGAGATGTGTGGTTAATTGAAACTCAACCACCAAATAACACCGGCATCCACGATCTAGTATTCAAATCCGTACAAAAGTAATTGCCTTCACTAGGACTTGAACGCTGGAACTCTCGACTTCCAAATCACCTGATTTGGGAAGATGCATTCAGCACTAAACCAACTCGGTGGGTTGTTCCACATTTACCTGGATGGATTAAGAGAAACCATGGCAAAATCTTGACCATAACAGCATCAAAAATGTATAATTATAAAATAAAAAATATTTGATATTAAAATCTATATCAATTATTTAAAATATAAACAGGTAAGTACATTAAGATACTAAATATAAAAATAACTACAAAATAGTTCACAATTCAGAAGTCATTAACGGGAAAATTGTACAAGTTGTATGGGTTGCAGAAAATTCAGTTATTTTCATTCTTTTTATTAATATTATTTAAAAATCTATCATTAGATTTAATAGTAGTTCTGTAAAAGAAAATCTTTTAATACTGTTTTAAATAAATTGATGGAAAGATCTGTAATAAACTGTTTGATAATTTATCATAATTGGTAATGGAAGCACATAAGGTTATCTTTTCATTAAAAAAATTGTCAAAAAAATAAATATAATGATGAGCCCAGCTGTTCTTCAAGGTTTTTCAGCCACCAGAACTAAGATCAAGAATTTTACTTTTTCTGGAATTTGAAAATTTGACAAAAAGTGGTATTCTGCATAGGTTATGTCATCTGCATCTCCAGCATATTAATACAAATTGTAAATGAAAACATTATCTTTAAATTTTTATTTTAAATTTCCCACTACTATACTAAAGTTGTAATCTTTGAGGTTATAACTGTATGTTGATGTTATAACTCAAATGATAGTTTCAACTTTTATTTGCAACTTGCACAAATGAACATTTAAAGTATTAGAAACTTGATGTATCTATATATGAAAATAATTAAACAGGATTTGACTCATTTTGAAATTAACATGAATAACTTACTTTCTGATTAGATGCAATGTTTTCATTTTGGAACATTAGTTGTACCAAATTATATACAAACATATTAAGATTTCTCTATCAACACTAAGTAAATTAAAAAAAAGTGATGTCTTTGATTTTGTGAACAGGCGATTCAAATTTACATATTTTAATTTCTATAGCTATTTAATTTTTTTATAATAATTAGTAAATTTACAATTAGTTGTTTTATTCTCTTCTTTATTATCAATTAAAGTTCTGTATTTAATGTTATGTTGGTTGTATTTTTTTTTTAAATGTTCAAATTTACAGCACTGTTTGATCATACCGGGTGAACAACTTAAAACCAAACCGTTATACATTAAACACAGTTGTGATATACGAGGTGCGACAATTAAGTAATGAGACTGATGTGAAAAATATGTTGCTTACCGTTTTAATCATGTTTAGTGTTGTCTCCTTCAAAGTAGTTCCCCTCTGATTGCACACACTTATTCCAGCGCTTCTGCCATTGATGGTAACATTTCTGGAACTCATCTTCTGTAATATCCTCCAAGACCCTCGTGACAGCTTTTTGGACATCTTGTGTTGTTTGAAAATGGTGTCCCTTGACCCCTATTTTGACTCTTGGAAATAGAAAAAAGTCGCACGGAGCGATATCTGGTAAATAAGGTGGCTGTGGTAGTACTGAAATTTGTTTTGAGGTTAAAAATTGCTCACGAAAAAATCGTTTACGAAGTCTTTCTAAAATTTCTTTGTAGAAATATTGGTTAACTGTTTGTCCAGGAGGCACCCACTCTTTATGAACAATTCCCTTGTAATCGAAGAAGCACACAAGCATACATTTCACTTTTGACTTTGACATGCGAGGTTTTTTGGTCTGGGTGATCCCTTTGAGAACCATTGCGAACTTTGGCGGTTGTCTCTGGATCGTATTGAAAAAACCAACCTTCATCGCCAGTGATAGCACGGCTCAACAAATCTGGATTGATTTCCGTTTGCTCCAACAGATCGGCTGCCACATTTTTCCGTGTTTCTCGCCGTTGTTGTGTGAGATTTTTGCACAAATCTTTCTCGTAACAAGATCTTCAGTTAATATTAGACGAACCGTTTCTCGATTGATGTTGAGTTCTTCTACAATCATTTTCACGGATAATCTTCGATCAGATCGTACGATTTCACGCACCCTGGTCAAGTCGACATCCATCCGCGAGGTTGATGGTCGTCCACTGCGGTCTTCATCTTCAACATTCGTTCTGCCTTCACTAAAAATTTTATGCCACCGGAAAACTTGAGCTCTTGACATAACCTCCTCTCCAAAAGCCTTCTGAAGCTTATTATAAGTTGTCGTCGCGTTTTCACCCGATTTGACGCAAAAAGAAATGGCATACCGTTGCGCAATATTTTGCGGTTTCATTTCTGTGACGAGAGACACAAACACGTGTTCAGTTATTACAGCACAACTCACGACTGAGCAGTTGCATCAATGTGCCGCTTGGACTATAAGTAGCTTATAGACCAAGGTCAAAGATGGTGTGCCTACGCAAGCTGCAGGCTTGCCACATCTTGCAAAGAAAAATTATTCTCATTACTTTATTGTCGCACCTCGTATGCAATTTTATGAATGAAATGAAAGTACTATCTATTTACATTAGAAAAAGTTTACACGCATATCATATCTTTATAAAAATGTTTGAATTGAGAGCATTAAAAAAAAATTTTCTTATAAATTTGTTTAAAATATAAATAAAACAATTTTTTACAGAAATGATATTTATCTGTTGATGAACTTTTTAAGTTACATTAATTAACAATTTTAAGTAATCCTGAATTTTTTGTATTGAATAGTAGTATTTGATACATGCTCAAATATTTTCGGTAATACCTTTTGAATTATGATTTATTTTGTTATTATTATTTTTAGTGTTTTCATGTGTTTATCTTATTATATATTTCATCTGTTTATAATTTAAAACTAATCGCATCAATTTTTATTTTATTATTAATTATTTATTTTATGATAATGCTCTGATCATGGTTGTACCATGGTTTTTCTTAATCCATCCAGGTAAATACTGGGATGAATCTTATATTATCAATGGAGTAACATATCTACACTGTCACGACCTCTTTCTTTTTTTTTGTTTAGCCTGCAGAACCATCATAAGGTATTACTTCAGAGAATGAATGAGTATGATATGTATGAATGTAAATGAAGTGTAGTCTTGTACATTCCATTGCTGAAATGTATGGTTAATTGAAACCCAACCACCAAAGAACACTGGTATCCACAATCTAGTGTTCAGATCTGCATAAAAGTAACTCCCTTTACTAGGATTTGAACCTTGGAACTCTCAACTTTAAAATCAGCTGATTTGGAATGACAAGTTAACCACACTAAACCAGTCTCAAGTAATAACTGGCATGACCTGTAAAGTAGATCATGTAGATAGATAATTTTCATATTTTTTGCTGTACATCCCAAAATGGCATTCAAATAAGTAAATTAGTTGAAGAAAGTGGAAATAAATATTAACATTATATAATAAATTTATAGTACTGCTACTTAAAGTGCAGGTGTACAACTTAACATAGAACTGTTTTTAGGAAGCGTCATTTCGTTATAAAAATTACATAAGGTTTTTATTAAAAAAATTTGATATAAAATTTAGTTTGCTAATATAAAAAAATTATTCGTTTTGGAATGGAACTGTTAATAACAATGCTTTAGTGAATGAATTTATTAACTTTTTTTACTGATAACAAAAAGTTCAGTTTAAAAAATATTGAATCTAAAATTGTCTTCAATTATTTATAAAGTTATAAAAATTAATAAATAGAAATAAAACAAGTTAATAGCAAATTACAAATATTACGTTCAGAACAACGTATGACAGATTCAGAATGAATTCATACTGCGTTCAGTTAGAGTGCTCTGTTAGTTGTAAATATAGTTACAGATAGCGCATGCATCGATACTACTAACATGCAATCAATACTTTGGATGACAAATTTACGTGTTGGTCGCCTTAATGTTGTTGATTTTGTTGGCACTCCAGCTGCTTGTACGCGGATGTTTGTTGAGTTACTATAATTCTTGACAGTTATTGTTATCAATATTTGGCAAATTTATTTAAAAATTTAATATACATGTGTACTACAAACGTTGTTGAGATCGATTTTTGAATTATTTAGCTGATACCGAGTTTCGCTTTATTGATTTGCTTATTTCATTGATAAAAAGAAAGGTTAGTTCATTATTTCGTAGTAACAACATTTGTCGTTAGTTATCACCATTCATAGGAAGTCGGGAAGAAATTTGTTGTTAACTGGACACCTGAATTAGGTAAGATTTATTAATTTAATGTTTATTTTGAATGTAAAATTTCTTGATATACTGTTTTCCTTGCATGGGGTTGAAAAATGTTACAGGAAATTTCGTCACGTAGGGTTAGTGAGAAAAGAAGGGATGTTAGTTTTTTTATGGACGATTTCTGGTATCTATATTAGTTTAAATATCATTATTTGTTATGTCTAATCTTAATTAATTTTTCTTATACGAATTATTATTGATAATTGGTAAAAAGTGTATAATGATAAAAAGTGCTCCAAAATGTTTTTGTAAAATAAATTTATCTGTTTTTACGATTAGTTTGTGATTGATTTTTATGTAAAGATAATTTTTCATGTATTACTCGGCTATCATTCTTTCACCATTGAAGATTTTCATAAATTTTACTTTATTTCTTTCTAATATGAAGTATGAAAATGTGTTGTGGGGTTTGTAAAATGCTAAACTTTAAATAAAAGTTGGATGATTTTAATTTCTTATTAGAAATAAAATTTGAGTATTGTTATTTTGCCCTAATTTTAATGAGTAACTGATTTCTTATGTACATTTTATCAGAAAAAAACAATGATGATTTTTATGATATAAATGCTTGTTTTTATAAAAATATAAATTATCTGCTATTTCATTACTGAATTTTTTGAATAAAATTGTTTTTTTGTTTTTTAATGTATTCTTTGATATTATTATAATTTAATTTTTTATGAGTAGTTATTAGTTTTAAATTAATTAAAAAGTTCTTTCTAAAATAAATATAATTGTTCAAACTCTCATACTTCCTAAATGTATATCTACAGCTTTGTTTAGAAAAAAAATTCTGCATACTAGACTGTTTTTCACAGATTTCTTTATTATATGGAATTTTATAATAGATCAGAAATTATCTTACTTTCCATAATCCAGCTTTTTTAAGTCTATTGTTCTTTAAAGTGTAATGTTGATTATAGCAGAAATATTATTCAAAGTTGTAATAGCTACAGTTAGTTTATGGCTAAAGTTAAATCTATTAACTCCCATGTGTTGACTGTCATTTATCAAAATGAATAAGATGGTATCTGTTCTTGCAGCACTTATCCCACAAAGGATTTTAAAATATAAGGAAAATAGTTATAAAACAATTATCTTATTCTCATTGTTACATAGTAAGATATGTATATATATATATATATATATATATATATATATGTATCATGTAAGGAATGTCATATAAAGTCAGAACATGTTTACATCATTGATAAAAAAAAAGAAGAAACTGTCAAGCTTTTGTCTGGATAGATCAAGGGAAATTGTGATAAAACCTTTATCAGAGTAGAATTGCAAATACAATTATTTATAAAATAAAATAATAGGTGTGATTAAAGTCAATATTAATTATTTAAAATAAAAACGCATGAAATTATATTAATACAAATAAATGATACTAAGTAAGAAAATATATAAAAAATAATTAAAGACATTAATGAAAATTATCTGAGTACATATTTATCAACATGTTGAATGGGCTGCAGAAAATACTGGATTTTTATTTTAAATGTTTTTATTGATATTATTTAAAAATTTTCCAGAATAATATTTTTTCTGTAAACGAAAATTGTTTAATAGCATTTTAAATAAATTAATAGGTAGCTTAATAAGACCCTTTGTTGTAAGCCAAAATATTGTGTTAAGAGTTATATAAAAACAGTTCTGTTTCTGGTTTTGAAGAGTGGTATATTGTTTTTTTTTTTTTTTTTTTTTTTTTTTTTTTTTTTAATAACTATGCTTTTTATAAAAAATTACACATTCATAAATATAAGTGCAAGGATAAGTTAACATTATAGTTTACTAAACATCGGGCTATACAATTCATATCAAATAATGACTGCCCATTTTTTGTATGTTGCAAACATGTACTGCTTTCTAAGCTCTAAGAGACAGATAGTGTTTTAGTGCGTTATATGTATTCCTGTCTGACATACAATATGTTCTCTTTAAGCTCCCTCAAAAAGTCAAAACAAGCTTTCCCTGTGCAGAAATGAGCTGTCAATTTTGGTGCGCATAAGTTTAGATTCATAGGCTGATATTTAGTAAATTAAAATTGATTAAAATTTATTTTAGTAATAAAATAAACATTGATTTCCAAACCGGAGTTTTAATCAACTTCAATCTGGCGCGTTCCCAGGTGGCGGATAGGGGAATGCTGTGTAGATATACAGGGTAGGTGGGAAATAAAATACCACCCGCAGACCAAAATGATTTAACAACAAATCCACCAGCGTCTGTCTTGTATCAAGCGGCTGGATGGTCAACATCTGCTCACCAGAGGTGTGGCTGTAAACTCAACCTCGAGGCTAACAACCCCAAGTGTACTCTTAGGGGGCTTGTCCCCCTAACACTTCAAAAACAAGAAATCAACAAATATGAACATGCACAATGTAAGAGATATTACCCCAAGGAGTAACAAACCTCCCATCCATTCAGAGGATGAAAAGCAGGCATTTGGATTCTGGGGGCCTGCAACAATGTGCGAATGTGGATGAGTCTGAGCATCTTGAAACTCTAGATAAAATACTAAAAATCAAACACAAAAACATCAATTATTTAGCTACATTCAATGTAAACTCACTCTTAAAAACTGGAAAACTCAAAATTCTCACAGACTATTTAAAGAAGAAAAACATTATGATCACAGAATTACAGGAAACAAGGTACACAGATGAGCACCCCTTTGACTCAGAAGGTTTTAGAATATTCAAAAGCAAACCAGGAAAAAGAGTCGTGAGAAATGTTCCGCAGTTTGACACAGGGTTTGTTGTGAGTAAGAACATACTACACTCAATAGTGGAGTTCAAGTCTATTAACGACAGACTGTCAACACTCACTCTTAAATCAACCAACAAGATATATGCAATAGTTAATGTACACACGCACCAACCAATGACAAAAACAAGTCGTAAAAAGAACAAACAGTAAAGTACTGGCAAACACTCAAAGACACTATACAACAGATTCCAACAAAGAACACAATAATACTACTTCGGGATTTTAATGCACAGTTAGGCAAAGAGTGCAAACATAAGGGGAATAGTAGGAAAATATCCTGCACACAAAAGAAACACATTAAACGGGGATAGACTAATAAGTCTATGCAGAGAACATGGTATGGTAATGAAGTCTATCTAGTGATTCTGATCACTATATATCAATAATTAAATTCAAGATAAGACCATTAATAGAAAAAAGAAACAATACCAACCCAAGAAATTCGACACACAAAAACTGACGAAAGATAATAGCTTCAAAAGTCTCCTAGAAAAAAAAAACCAAAGAACTGGAAAGAACTACAGAAAGACATAATACAAATAGCAGAAAGCACAATTCCTCTCACCAAAAGGCACAAACATGCCTGGTGGAATGATGAGTGCAGTGACTTACTCATCAAAAGACAGAAAGCATGGAACATGAACAAGACCGATGATAATAAAAAAAATTTTTGGGGACATAAGAAGAATAGCATCAAAGGGATTCAAAAAAATAAGAACTGTGGAAACACAGTGACAGTATATAAATAGCCTGACAGAAACTTTACGTGAGATCTGGAAAACAAACTTCCAGATGATTGGAATACGGCGTTAATACATCCATTACATAAGAAAGGGAACAAATCAAACCCAAACAATTACAGAGGAATATCCTTACTACCCGTAACTTATAAAATCTTTTTCAAAGCACTCTTAAACAGGGCTGAGACAACACTTGACCCACAACTGGGTGAATATCAAGGAGGGTTTAGGAAGGGCAGGTCATGCGTAGAACAAATAGTAAATCTTAGAAGCCTGCTGCATATTAAAAGAATCAGAAATTTAAAGAATGTCATAACTTTCATTGACTTAAAGAAGGCCTACGATTCCATAGACAGAGACACATTAATCAACATTTTAAGAGAACTGGGACTGGACAGTAAAACTACAGAGTTGATCAAAGCCACATTAACAAACACCAGATCCAAAGTTAAATTCATGGGAGAACTCTCAGAGCCGTTTAAAATTAAAGCAGGAGTAAGACAAGGAGATCGCTTATCACCGTTATTGTTCAATTGCGTTTTAGAGAATGGAGAAAGGTGATTAACACCAAAGGCCTACATCTCGGAACAAAAAACAAGAGAGTTGTTATAGATTGCTTAGCTTTTGCTGATGATATAGCGTTAATCACTGATACAATAGAACATGCGCAAGAACAAATAACAGAACTCCAAAGACAAGCAGCTAAGGCTGGCTTACAGATCTCCTTTGAGAAAACACAATACATTACAAACATCAAGAACGCGCCACAACATCTTAAAATAAACAGAAATACAATAGCCAGAACTGACAGTTTTAAATACCTAGGAGATGGATAACAAAACAATAGTGAAAAAATAGCTCTAGAAAACAGATTACTCAAAATAGAAAAAGCATATAAAATATATATGCATATATGCATATATATAATATAAAGCATATATAAATAGAAAAAGCGGTGAAATCTATTCTTTGGCATTCACAAGAATTGAATATTTCCAGAACTGGTATTTAACAAATTCTGAAAGATGTGCAATAAATTTGTATATTATTATGCACACAAAAGTTGTGTTTTTTTTTGGGATGCTATACATGTTGAACGGCACGGAAATAAATTGTGTGCTTTTTTTTGTTTTTAATCTCTTTTTCTGTTTAGCTTCCGGAACCACTGTAAAGTATTACTTCAGCGTATAATGGATTGTAAATAAAGTGTAGTCTTATACAGTCTCAGGTTGACCATTCGTGAGATGTGTGGTTAATTGAACACCAAAAACACCGGTATCCACGATCTAATACAAATCCGTATAAAATTAACTAACTACCTTTACTAGGATTTGAACTTTTGTTTTTAATTGATATTATTTAAAAATTCATGAACAAAATAGTATTGTTTCTATAAAAAAAACTTCTTTGTATTTTATTCTAAATAAATCTGTGGAAAGGTTTTCGAATGACTTAGTTATTTACTTAGTCATGCCATAATGACTTTCTTGTAAGCCAAAATATTGTGTTAAGTTATATAAAAACAGTCTCTGGTTTGTTAAAGGTGGATATTTTAAGTGATCATTCTTCCTAGCCAAAATTGTGTAATCATAAACGTAACTTTAAGTTAACATATTTAATTTTCTTAATATAGGTTTACATGATTCATCCTATTTTCTCCAGGTAATGATCTGACAACCCAGTTTTAACAACTAATTTTGACATTTTGTTGAGAGATTCCCAAGAGATCATGTTATACTTTATACCAGAATATATGTAGCCATAATAAATATTTAAATTGTAAACGAGGTTAGTGTTTTATTAACGCAGATCAAAGCAAAACACTAGGACTTGAATTTTGTTACAATTGAAATCAATTTCATCATCCCATGAGATCCTGTCTTCTACACCTGGAGATTTCATTTTACGAGCAACAGAAATTCTATCTTTATCATTAATTGGAGTTCTATCCATGCAATCAGCAATTTTACAGCCACTTGTGAAGAACAATGTAATGATTTTATGTGTATCTAAAATTATGGTTACAATCTCTCCTTTTTTGTTTAATCTCCAGAACCACTGTAAAGTATTACTTCAGAGGATAAATGAGGATGATATGTTTGACTGTAAATGCAGTGTAGTCTTGTACAGTCTTAGGTCGACCGTTCATTGGATTTCAATTAATCATACATCTTAGAAATGATCGACCTGAAACTGTACAAGACTATACCTCACTTACACTCTTACATATCATCCTCATTCATCCTCTGATGTTATACCTTATGTTGGTTCTGCAGATTAAATATAAAAGGAGGGATTGTAAATGCAGTGTAGTCTTGTAGAGTCTCAGGTCAACTGTTCCTTGGGTTTCAATTAAACAGACGTCTCAGAAATAGTCGAACTGAGACTATAGAAGACTACACTTCATTTACACTCATACATGTCATCCTCTGAAGTAATACCTGAAGGTGATTCCTGGAGTCTAAACAGGAAAAAGAAGGTCAACCGTTCCTGAGATGTGTGGTTGATTGAAACCCAGCTACCAAAGAACACTAGTATCCATGATCTAGTATTCAAATTCATATAGTTACACATTAAAGATGCCTCTACACTTACACTTGCATTGTTATGTAATCTGTTTATTGTTCTAGTTTATTAGTCATGGACCTTTATATATGAACCATTCTTATTAATTTCTTTTATGATGTTATCTGTGATATTTTTGCTTCCATTGTAGCTTTTCTTTATAGTATTTAATTGTAAGATCTTGATGTGTTGTAATTTTTTTATTTATGTTATACATTTTATTGAGGGTAATAACATTTATATTTCACACCTTGTAAAAAAAAAGAGCAAAGAAATACAAAAACTATTTTTGTGATCATTTCTCAGTCAGTGTTGGTGGACTGCTGTGTATTTCTCAGGTCAGATTTATAAAGCGCATGATGCTCTTTTATTGTATTTAAAATATTTCTTTTAATTTTTCCCAAATTATAATTATTGCTTTTATAAATTGATTCATGAATGTCCATTTTTCTAAGAGGTTTACTTTGCCTGCAAAATATTTTTCTGACAATCAAGGTATGTTATCTGGATGGTAATATTAATTTAAAAAAATATATTTTTTATTGTATTGCTGTATAGAAGACAACGTGGAAATTTTGTCTATTATTTTACCATTCTTGCTTCTCTATTATTCTGAAGTTAGGTTATTTTCTTGCATTTGCTAAATCTTTGTAACAATTTTTTTCTATATATTATTAATGGTTTCTTGAATAAAACCATTAATACCATGAATTTTTGGTATCATACAGTAAAGCAATTCTATACTGTAGTATACTTTTTCTTTTTCCTGTTTAGCCTCCGGTAACTACCTTTTAGATAATTCTTCAGAGGATGAATGAGGATGATATGTATGAGTGTAAATGAAGTGTAGTCTTGTACATTCTCAGTTCGACCATTCCTGAAATGTGTGGTTAATTGAAATTCAACCACCAAAGAACACCGGTATCCACGATCTAGTATTCAAATCCATGTAAAAATATCTGGCTTTACTAGGACTTGAACGTTGTAACTCTCGACTTCCAAATCAGCTGATTTGGGAAGACGCATTAACCACTAGACCAACCCCGTGGGTTATACTGTAGTATACTATGATGAATGAACTGAACTTAATTTTTTTTAACAATAATTTGGCATTTGTTCTGTTTTGCACTTATTTATTAGTAAAAATAATTATTTATTTTATTATTTATTATTAAAATTACCAAGTTTATTTACAGATACTGTGTCACTTGTAGGGTTGAATAACATTTGTGTGGGTATCATTGTGCTACTCACTGGGTTGGTCTAGTGGTGAACGCGTCTTCTCAAATCAGCTAATTTGGAAGTCGAGAGTTCCAGCATTCAAATTCTAGTATTTTTATATGGATTTGAATGCTAGATCGTGGATACCGGTGTTCTTTGGTGGTTGGGTTTCAATTAACCACACATTTCAGGAATGGTCGAACTGAGACTGTACAAGATTACACTTCATTTACACTAATAAATGTCATCCTCATTCATCCTCTGAAGTTATACCTGAATGCTAATACCTGGAGGCTAAACAGGAAAAAGAAAGGGTGTTGTTGTGCTGATACACGGGCATATTTGGCTAACTGAAGAGGCAGCAGAAAACATTTCACTCCTTTTCTCATACATTTCAAAGTATTATTTTCTATTAACACTTTTTTTCATGTAATTTTCTATTAAAAAAGTTACTAAATTTCAATATTTAAAAAAAAGGAGGTTTTTCATTTACTTAAGTACTGTAGGTTATGCATACTTGCGTATTGCATATGTTTTAACAAATTAAATTGTTTTTGAATTTTGTTCTTTGACATTACTGCTGATCATCAATACCAAATAATTTACATATGAATATGAAAATATATTATCTGTTTTATAAATCATCCCATTCTATTTCGCTAAATCTATATAACGTTTATCTAGAGAGAGATAGAGAAAAAAAATTCATATTGAAAGTTTGATTCTGTGTCATGTTAGACAGGTTTGTAATCAATCAGGGTATTTGGTGAGCTTAGATGAAGAGCTGTCACTTGATAGGAGACATTTTATGCAGGGTAAGGAAGATTGAGAGCAAAAACCCATCGCTCAGAAGGGATATCATTGAACAGTTTTACCACTTTATATTTTATATATATATATGCTGTTTTTTGTAGCTTTTCTAGTGTTAGATGGGGTTTTTATAGTTGGATATTTATTATAACATCAATCTAAAACAGAAAATAAGATATTTTAACATTTTTAGTGTGTTAAAAGGTTACATGATAAACTGGGATTCAAACACAGAATCTTCCAGACAAAATATGGTGATGGTACTATTCCACCATGGAGTTGTGATTTTAATGTATGTAATTATCTGTGCACTCAAACACACACACACACACACACACACACAGAGTGAGAGGGTGCGCGCAGCGCGAGCAATCACACACACACACTTCACTTCAATGAACCCAATTCATTCTCAGTTGACAGCAGAATATGTTATCAAGAACTAAATATTACAGCAGAACAGGTTTAGTAAACCTTTGTATGCTGACTGTTATAAGGTAAAAGAAATAACAATAACAGCAGATAAATGTCTAAAATAATATTACAAAGATTTTTCAAAATTTTTAAAGACTTGCTTTATACTTTTTAGTCATACTGTAATCATATTAATTATTATCATACATTGCATGAGTTTAATTAGTAGGTTAATTTGGATTTCAAAAGATAACATCATATATTGAAATTTATAAAATATCAAACAAACTTTCAATCAAGCATTTACTGTACAAAGTAACGAAATAGTGAAGTTTATTTCATTTACTTAATAAACTATCACAATTTTCGACTAATGTTTTTTGAGGTTTTATAAAATATTTCTCATTCGGTTATCTCTGATAATGCATCATTATTGCAAGGTTTTCTTCCTCTTAATTTGAAATATATATATATATATATATATATATATTTCCAAATATTTCCCTACGGGGTTGGGATGTTCTTTTAGGTACAGTACACGGGCTCATCATAATTACAGAAAAGTAAACCCGAGTTCAAAAGAATTTCGAGATATCTTATTGAAGTGTCTGTCTGCATATAACATACATTTTTTTTTTAATGATTAATTCATTAGATTCTTATTATGGGATTATGAATTGGAAATTTTGTTGCATATGAATAATTCTATGGCTTAATGGGATTCGAACCCAGGACCTCTTGATGAAAGGTCGAAACGCTACCACTCTGCCAACCAGATCGACATTTTATATAAAAAGATTAGTTTTCGTAGAGAAGGTAACAGCCACGCTTTCTATGTTCTTTATAACCGTTGATTTATATAGTTAGAAGTTGAAAATTTATCCATGAAATTTCTTAAATTCACGTGATTTTTTTATCAGATTCTTTTCTAATCGAGTGATAAATAACCTGAAATATCGATAATTCAATGGGTTAATTTCAGTAATAATTTTAAAATGTATTGGTTATACAGGTATTCGTAAATTCTTTTTCTTCTTTATAAATGAAAGCATAAGTGTGCCCTTCGCTAAAAACTGTTCTCATCCTTTTCATAAAATCTGGTCTTCCAACGGTTCCTTGGCTGTCCCATACTTGAACGAAGGAAATATTCATCAATCATGTAATAAAACTTAACAAGAATTGGTGAAGAGTTTCTGGAATCCCTAAACCGTATTTAACTTAACATTTTTACTTTCCCGTCTACATAGCGCTATAGCAGAGCTGTAGAAGGGAAAGTATTGTAATCGGTCTAATTTGGGCATATGGGGTTTTTACTAGTTCATTACGTTTTGACAGCTAAGGAACCCAAAATGCCGGATAGAAATTTTCCGGATGTTAATGGTTTGTTCGGTGTTGGCCTCTAAATCACCTTATATCTTCAGAACTACTGGACCGATTTTGATTTTCCACTTGCAGATAGAGTACAGATGTGGTTTTGCAAGGATGGCGTACCTGCTCATTTCTGTTGTGATGTGATGAATTATTTAAATAACACATTTAGTTAACAATGAATTGGTTGAAACGGACCAGTAAAATGGCCACCTCCATCTCCCAATCTCACCTCGGATCTTTTCCATTGACGTTGCGTGAAGTCTTTAGTCTATTCCGCTCGTATTGGCATACAACAGTTGAGAAATCTTATAATAGGTTTGAGGTACTATTAAGAGTAATAATAATAACGATGCTATTAGACGTGCCCGGCTAGCATGGATTCGCCGAGCTGAATTATGCATTGAATAGAATGCCGGCCACATTGAGCGACTGTTTTGAAGAAATGTTTGCAAATTTATCAAGAAACCACTTTGATATTTAGTATTTTTTTTACAAAAAAGCCAAAAGCTATGTAATCTGTGTAAGTATGTACAGTGGCGAACAAATTAATTCGAAGACATATTAACAGAAAATTTTATTTTTAAAAGAAAAAAGTGTTTAATTAGTTACTCAAATTTAATAGTTTATGTGTCCTTCTTTGTTTATGATTATCTCATTAATCCTCTTTGGCATTGATTCCACTAAGGTAGAACAAGGATTTTTCATTTCTTCATCTCGAAACCAAACCTGTATCACTGAAGTAATAAGGTCAGTTTTTTTGCTACAATTAATTTTTCCAAGTTTTATTTTTATTATGGCCCATAAATTTTCAATGGGATACAGGTCGGAACCCACCGAGTTGGTCAAGTGGTGAATGCGTTTTCAAAAATCAGATGATTTGGAAGTCGAGAGTTCCAGCGTTCAAGTCCTAGTAAAGTCAGTTATTTTTACACGGATTTGAATACTACTAAATCATGGATACCAGTGGGGTTGGGTTTTTAATTAACCACACATCTCAGGAATGGTCGACCTGAGACTGTACAAGACTACACTTCATTTACACTCATACATATCATCCTCTGAAGTAATATCTGAACGGTAATACACGGAGGCTAACCGGGAAAAAAGAAGAAGAAGAGGGATTCAGGTCGGGTGGAGTTCCCTGGCCACGAGAGCAGTCGAATTTTTTGGGTTTTGAAGAACTCTTGCTTTCTTTGACGTGTGATACGGTGCAAGGTCCTGTTGGAAAATGAGCTCGGTTCTTCTGCATAAGCGGGACTATTTTTCTTTAGCATATGTTAATGTTTTGGTCCGATTTCATCATCCCATCTACAGACATAAGTGCTCCCCTGGCTCTTCATGTATAGAACATCCTCAAAACATCTCTTTGGCCGAATGTTGGGGAGCTTGTTGCAGGTGTGGTGGCGTAGTAGTCTTCTCATCTATGTCTTGGGCAAAGAAATGAGTCTCGTCTGAAAATATAACTTTTTTCCACAACTCAGTAGTCCATTCTTTATCTTCTTTTGCCCGTTGAAGTGTTTTTGTCTTCATAACCTGTTTCAATAACTGCTTATTTTTAGGTTTCCGATCGATTATTGACTGTCAACAATCTTCTACGAATTGTCATACCAGAAATATTAGTTCCACAGGCTCTCAAATTCCTATTAAGGTCAACAGCTGACAATCGTGGACGAATTTTGCTTTTTCTTATTAGTAATCGATTCTGTGTAGGCGTGGTTTTCTATTTCCGTCTATATATTCCTTTTCTCTTTGAAGATAAGGAACTTGTTTCCTTAAACCTTTTCACAATTTCATTTACAGTACCTAACTTCACACTACAATCACCGGCAATTTATCTTTTAGTTATTTGTGTGTGTCGGCTCAGAACAAAAACTTTTGACCGCTTTCGTGGAGTTATATCCATTGTATTGACTAGAAACGAACAACAAACTAGCAAGGTCACCAAAAATTAATTGACAATGAATTATAAAAAGCACAAAAAACCATTAATTTTGTTTGTATATGAACTAACAACCTAATCTGAAACACCAAACCGGAAGCAGTCTGCCATAGAATGAAAATTCCCGATGTTCGGATTAATTTGTTCGCTACTCTAATATCTGTGTAATTTGGTGGTTGGGGGTTTAATTAACCACTCGTCTCATTAATGGTCGGCCTTAATCAGTACAAGACTACACCTCAGTTACATGTCATATTTATATCATCCTCATCTCATTGGGCCTTGGAGTAGGGAGGTTTCTTTATTGTTCACAAGTTGGAACAGATAAAAAAATTGTACCTATTCATCGGATTAGGAATAAGAAAAATATTGCTTTCTATATGAAAAAAAAGGTTGTAAATTGTTGAAAGTAATTATTTTTTTGTTTTATATTATTGTAATTACAAAACTAATTAATTATTTAGTAATGATATGTATATACACGTATGTATGTTGTTAAAAATAAGTAGCCGGTAATTTAGTGAAAGTGTTCCTACTGTTATACTGCACTGTAATTTACTCAAGCATTGTAACGTATCATAAAAGAAAAGAGTTAGTTAAGATATCATATCTTACGGTTAGTTCTTAACATACTGTAAAAAACGTTTTTACAGATAACATTTTATCTTTCATCTTATAAAATAAATATTCGTACGAATTTGTTTATACAATGTTAATTTTATATTAACATTATCAATGATAATATATTGTTATCAAATAAATGTTTTTTTTTCTTTTTACTATTTTGATTTAAATTATTGTTATAGTAGTAGATATTCTGTTCATGAATGAATAATATATTATTTAGTGCAACTTCATAAATTACAAAGAGAAACGCAGAAAATCAAAGCTTTTTCAAATTGACGTATGTTGAAAAATATGTTATATAATTAATAAAAATATAAGTTTCAAAAGTCGGAAGAATGAAATTACCTTATTCTGCCCAAATTAAATATCAGTATACGCGCGCGCACAAACGAAAAAATATTATATTTAGACAAAATGATAAATATTTTAAATAAAGTTGTGTGAATATGTAAGATGTGCATCAGAAATAACCCACAGTTGTAGGACTTTCCCGGACCACGGTTTAGCCGCGCGACTGTGTTTTCACCTTTTTTTTCTTCTTTTTGGCTACATAATCATTTACCAAGAAATTGCCGTCCGATTTTGAATAAACTGTATATAATTCCAGAGAGAGAGAGAGAGAGAGAGAGAGAGAGAGAGAGAGAGAGAGAGAGGCAAATACTGTATGTATTTGCCTCTCTCTCGCTCTCTCTCTCTATCTATCTATCTATCTATCTATATATATATATATATATATATATATTATGTGTGTGTGCGTATGTAATTAAAGTTCAGAGGGTGCTAGTTTTGTAAGTGTAGTATATAATAGTGTACTTCTTATATTGGTAGTAGTTACAGTAGTAAACTTGGAAGTAAAAAGTTGTATTGTTATTTTTGAAGAGTCTTCAGTTAATGAGATACATCCTCTTGTACTGTAAGCTGGTGTAAGTGTCAAGGTTTGCTTCCATCTATTTATTCTTTGATCGTATCTTTTTTATAATAGATATATATATATAGTGTAATAATATTCTTCATTGTATCTTACTTTATTTGATTCTTTATCATCTTTTCCTCTTTATTAATGTATATATATATATATATATATACAATATATATGTGCGCCCAAACACACATACACGCGCACAAAACAGATATTAATATAATTCTAGAATGTTAAAACAATGAAAAATACAGTTTGTGTGTATATATATATGATGTATTTATAGGTTCTTAATTGCTTTGATTGTTGGTCATCGTGGATGAAAGCAATTTAAATACAAATCTGTGAAAAAGAAAAGATATAGTTCATCAAGCATTAGAAAATTTATTTATTATCGATTATAAATACACTGGAGTTGCTATAACTCGAATATTCCAGGAATAAAAAAAAATTTGACTTACGGAAAACATGTTACGAAATTACTACCTACTGTAAATTAACTCAAGTAAAATGTACGGGCACTATTTAAGAAAATATTGCATTTTTTCCATGTACAGTCTTATTATATCACAGCAATATTATTATGATTCATGATTATAAGTATAGTATACAGTACTTACTACTGGTTAATACGTATATATAGTATGTATGTAGTTAGTAAGTTAAAATTAACTTACCTGGGGAGGATTCATTACTGTGGAAGCCCTAAACTAGGTTAATAAATACGACTCATCGGGTTGGTCTTGTGGTGAACGCGTCTTCCCAAATCAGCTGATTTGGAAGTGGATCGGAACCAAATCGAAGCGTGGGAACAGTTGACCGAGGTTTTAATTCCCATGAATTTCAAACCTGGTCTCTTCTCACCGTACAACAGGTGTTCGTTGTGTGTTAGCGGGCAGTATAAAGTAGTTATAATTTTGAAACGTGTAGAAGGCATTACAGTGGGTCTTTTTCGTCAACCCACCGGCTTGGTGTAGTAGTGAACGCGTTTTCCCAAATCAGCTGATTTGGAAGTCGAGAGTTCCAGCGTTCAAGTCCTAGTAAAGTCAGTTTTTACACGGATTTAAATCCTGATCGTGGATACCGGTGTTCTTTGGTGGTTGGGTTTCAATTAACCTCACATCTCAGGAATGGTCGACCTGGGACTGTACAAGACTACACTTCATTTACATTCATACATATCATCCTCATTCATCCTCGGAAGTATTATCTGAAAGGTAATTACCGGAGGCTAAACAGGATAAAGAAAGACCAGAGGGTCTTTTTCGTAGTTTTTTCTATTAGCATCTTATTGACAAATTTTTTCCACATCAAAGTTGGGTCTTAACCCAGATACCCTTCTCTCCCTTACACACTTAACATCCCACTTAACGGCTGGACTACTACTGTAGTTGTCTGCTATGTTGTGACAGCGGTCTGCTATGTCGCAGGTGAGCGGTAGAGTTAAATGAATGAATGAATATTTAAAGTTTGATTTAAAGTGGCCGATAGTATCGCCACACCCGCGCGAATGAAATACGGTATGCGCGCGCGATTTAGTTAGAATCATTGAATTAAATAAATCAAAAATATTCTATTTAAATAAAATTATAATATTTTAAATTAAGTTGTGTTTGTGTGTAAGCGGTGCATAAAAAAACAACGTGTTGTCAGATTTTTTCATTTGACTTTCTTTTCATTTATTGAGCGTTACATTTCGTCCACCTCTCGTAATATTTCTTCTGTTGTTTCATTTTTATTTTCTTCTTTGTACAATTAAAGGTAAAATATTATAAAATTTATTGTATTATTTTTGTTTCATTTTTCTAAATTATATTTTACAGTGTAGAAATCTTTATCGTTGAATTTTATATTTTAAATATATATATTAGTCAAATTACTGTAGTATAACATAAAAGATTTTGAATTTGTTAAATTTTTATCATACTTGCATGTGTAAAAAATTATTATACGTATGTTTATTAAGTAGCATTGCAATTTAAAACAAACTATTTTTATTCATTAAACTAATTTCTGAGAAATAAATAAATCATAATAAAAAAGAAATGAATATAATTAAAAATAATGGCGTTTAAACAACATTTACATTTAATCCAGTCAGTTAGCTTATCTAAGCTAAATGTGTCGATACCTAAAACTTTCTCACCGGTCTGACAGTGACATCACACACGCACGCACACATTCATATGTGCCATACATCAGTAAACGTATTTAAAAAAAAATTGGCTAAGTACCACGAATAGCATTTATATGTAGCGTAACAGTACGTAGAAATAGACTGGACAGTAGGAAAAAGAAAACATACAATCTCTCAAAGCATTCCATCCGTCAGGCTATAATCAGTGCTACTTATTCGTTGTTCTAGTACATAACAAAGATAAATTCTTTACGAGCAAATGGTAAATAGACTTATGGAAATTTTTTTATTGACTTGATATTTTGTTTCACAAATATTTATTGAAGTGTAATTTAAAAAATTTCAAGGTTCTTTGTTTGCACAATTTTTTTTGCTGTCTTCAGTCATTTGACTGGTTTGATGCAGCTGTCCAGTATTCCCTATCTAGTGCTAGTCGATTCATTTCTGTATACCCCTACATCCCTAACAATTTGTTTTACATATTCCAAACTTTGTCTGCCTGCACAATTTTTTCCTTCTACCTATCCCTCTAATATTAAAGCAACTATTCCAGGATACCTTAATATGTGGCCTATACTCTGTCTCTTCTTTTAATTATATTTTTCGAAATGCTTCTTTCTTCATCGATTTGCTGCAACACCTCTTCATTTGTCACTTTATCCACCCGTCTGATTTTTAACATTCTCCTGTAGCACCGCATTTATAAAGACTCCAATCTTTTCTTCTCAGGGACTCCGATCGTCCAAGTTTCACTTCCATATAAAGCGACGCTCCAAACATATACTTTCAAAAATCTTTTCCTGACATTTAAATTAATTTTTGATGTAAACAAATTATATTTATGACTGAAGGCTCGTATCGACTGTGCTACTCGAAATTTTATATCGCTCCTGCTTCGTCCATCTTTAGTAATTCTACTTCCCAAAAAACTAAATTCTTTTACCTCCGTAATCTTTTCCTATTTTCACATTCAGTGATCCATTTTCGTTATCTCTACTACATTTCATTACTTTCTTTTTGTTCTTGTTTAATTTCATGCGGTAGTTCTTGCGTACGACTACATCTATGCCGTTCATTGTTGCTTCTAAATCATTTTTACTCTCAGCTAGAATTACTATATCATCAGCAAATCGTAGCATCTTTATCTTTTCACCTTGTACTGTTACTCGATCTAAATTGTTCTTTAACATCAGTAACTGCTAGTTCTATGTAAAGATTAAAAAGTAACGGGGATAGGGAACATCCTTGTCGGACTCCCTTTCTTATTACAGCTTCTTTCTTATGTTCTTCAATTATTACTGTTGTTGTTTGGTTCCTGTAAATGTTAGCAATCGTTCTTCTCTCTGTATTTGAACCCTAATTTTTGAAAAATGCTGAAAATTTTATTCCAGTCTACGTTATCGAATGCCTTTTCTAGGTCTATAAATGGCAAGTATGTTGGTTTGTTTTTCTTTAATCTTCTTTCTACTATTAACCTGAGGCCTAAAATTGCTTCCGTTGTCCCTATACTTTTCCTGAAACCAAATTGGTCTTCTCCTAACACTTCTTCCACTCTCCTCTCAATTCTTTTGTATAGAATTCTAGTTCTTCTAGTGTGCACAATATATTTATTAAAATAATTACTTTTTTGGTAGGGTAAATAATACATTTTTTAAGGAAAGTAACCGCCACCGTTTTACTTTTTAAGTATCTGTTAATCAAAATAATCTTAATAGACAAAAGAAAGCTGTATTTGCTAAAGATGTCGTAACTGAAAAATAAATAAATGAAGTGAAAAATTCGTGTAGGACTGTGTCGGAGCGTACGGCCGTTGGTTTAACGTGAAACGTTACAGACCTTGGATTAAGTTCTTCTAAGCTACAGACCGACCAACTTATCTGTAGAGTTAAATGGGAGATCAACCATCGTATCTTGTTTGAACAAAACTAAAAGTCTTCAATGGAAAATCTTAGTTCCTTTATTTGACCAACTCTACATATAAATTGGTCGGTCCTTATGTCAGTGAGTCACATTTAGTGTATTGTATTGAAATAAAAACGAGATATCGACAGCGTACTAAATTTAATTTTAACATAAAACAGACACTCAATGATATATGATGTTTATTTCGACTAATATTCGACGAGAATTTTGTTCAGCATCGGTCTGTGATGTGAGAAGTAAGACATAAAGCATAATATGTGGCGGTAGATGTGCTCGCGCCGTCGGCGTTGTTCACTGAGCACGCTGTGCCAGCTTTCCGACGCTCCCTCGGAAAGTCTCGCTCGCTCGGCACCGGACATCGGGGTACCTTGCGTTACCCATAACCTCCCCTTTTCAACGATTTGCGTAATTGATATTTCCGGCTGGGTTTTACGCGGCCTGAGGTTGGCGTATTGAATTTTTATACTTTTTTACACGTAAATATTGTCCATAATATACTTTTTATTGCTTAAATCGATCTATTTTGACAAATTCTAAACACAAACACACGAATCACCGTGCTATCACGTCTAAGTCGTGAGCTACACTTAATGGAAATGAGCGAGAGCGCCAGTTTTGGCCGATCTGAACTGTGTCCTCTCCCCGCCAACCCGCTTGCCAGTGTCGAAAACTCAAAGTCGTATCGGCGAGTTGACCATGTAAGTTATTAAATGACACCGCATTTACGTCTCTCAGATTAATAGTTATGACGATATAGATCTTTTAGTTAACGCTACAAAAATCTCTGTTCGGGTATCCGTATGTTTCAATGTGATTTTAAAGACGTTTCACATCAAAAACATTTGTTTAAATCATATTTTTTTCTAATCTAAGAACGATAGAAATAAAAAAAAGTACAAAAAAATTGCTGAAAAAGTATATTCTTCTGATTTACAAAATATATAAAATTGAATATTAATAACTCCAGTAATAGTTAAACGCGAAGGATTTTAATTGGCGAGGAATTGGGAAGTGTATGAATAAATATACACCGTTGTTTTTTTCCTTTTTTCTGTTTAGCCTCCGGAACCACCGTAAGGTATTACTTCAGAGAATGAATGAGGATGACATGTATGAATGTATATGTAGTCTTGTAGTCTCAGGCCGACATTCCTGACATGTATGGTTAATTGAAACCCAACGACCAAAGAATACCGGTATCCACGATCTAGTATTCAAATCTATGTAAAAGTATTTCCCTTACTAGGATTTGAACCTTAGAACTGTCGACTTCTAAATCAGTTGATTTGCGATGACGAGTTAACCACTTGGCCAACCCGGTGGTTCGAATATACAATTATTGGTGTATCGAAAATTGAAGGGTAAATGTCTAAGTAGAAATACGTATAAGTGTAAGGAAACTGAAAAATTTTAATAATCCTTGTAAATTTTGGAAATACGATGGACGATCAGAAAGTAAATCACATGTGTTTCACCTCTATGAAACACATATTTAAGAGACATTTTTTTTTTTGAACAAAAATATTTTTCTCTATTTTTCGACATAATCACCGAGTTTTTTAAACACTTTTCATACCCTGAGACAAGTTTTTCAATTCCATTCTCGTAAAAATTTCTTCTAATTTCCTTCAACCATTTAAGGACCGCTTCCTTAAGTTCGTTATAATTAGCGAAACGCTTCCCTCTCAGGTCACGCGTGAGAGGACCAAACAGGTGGTAGTCACAGAGTGCTAGGTCAGGGCTGTAAGGCGGATGAGACCACACTTAACACTTGAATATTTGCAGTAACTCCCTTGTCACATGAGGCTGAATGAGGAGTAGCATTTTCTTGAAGATAAACGACCCCATCGCTCGATCTTCCGGGTCTTCGATCTTTAATGGCTTTAGGCAATTTTTTTAAAGTCTCACAGTGAGATTCGACATTGATTGTTACTCCTCAGGGCATAAATTCACTGTAAACAACTCCCTCAGAATCGAAAATGACTGTCAGCATAACTTTTCGAACACTGGAGATGTTTTGACGTATTTTGGTTGCGGCGAATTTTTATGTCTTCATTCACGTGATGCTCGTTTAGTCTCAGGAGTGTAATAAAGCACCCAGCTCTCATCCCCTGTGATGATTTATTTCAAAAACTGTAAACCAGTCCTGGAATAACGTTGAAGAAAAGAAAGAGCAGAAGTAAAACGTTAATGTTTGTGGTTATCGGTCAACAGATGTAGCAGACATCTTACGGTAATTAAGCTGATCGTGAGTAATCGCTAATTTTAATGAGTCGTTTACTCAAAACCATTTCATTCACACGTTCCGCGTTACCTTCGAGTTTCCAGTTGAAGGACGCCTAGCACGCAGTTCATCACTCATATTTTTTCTTTCGTTTCTGAACGTTTGACACCATTTTGTGACGATGGGGCGTGACATTGCATTCTCACCGTATACCTCAACAACTTGGCGATAAATTTCAGAACAGTTATAATTTTTTGCTCACAAAAATCGGATTACTGAACGCACTTCTATGCTGGACGAAACCTCTAGAGGTCACGCCATATTGATAACGATACTACACATGTACTGAATATCGTATGGATTGCTGCTGGGGGAGCGTGACGTCAACATCACAATCAGTGCTGCCACCACAAGATATTAGTTAGTTATATCCGTTTCAGTTCAAGAACACGGCAAGGGTGTAATTTACTTTTTGATCCACCTCTCGAATGTTCTTGAATAAAGCTCTACCGAAAAAAGAGAGATATATTATTAAAAAGAGACGTACCATCTTTGTTTAAAAACTGCTTTTGAATAGTTTTTTGCGCTTTTTAAATTTTATCATTTTTTTAAAGAATGCCATTTTTTAAGCAAACATTTTTGTTGCTCTTTATTCATTTTATGGTTTTTTTTTGTTTACTGAGTTTTACTTTCCCGGATTTAGCTGTTGCAGCTTATATACGAGGGTAAGTCAATTATTATCCGCAATGTAGTTATAAATTTTATTGCAATGCAAGTAGGAAACTTACATGTACATCATTTTTCAACATAGTCCCCTTGTATATCGATATATAATAATATAACAAGTATACACTTGACCACCACGAGACGTACTAACGAATCGGGATTTTCCACTAGTGATCGGTACATTCCGGTACTAAGCTAAGGGGATAGCGCGCGCGCATACACACACACACACACACACACACACACACACACACACACACACACACACACAGATAGATAGATAGAGAGAGAGAGAGATAAATGCCCTTAAGTGGGGTTGGATTATTAATTTAATAATTATGTGGTATCGATTTCCTACCCCCTCCCCTAAAATGATTTTATTTTTTTAGTTATATCTTGGTTCAGAAAAGGAGTTAATGTTAGTTATCTAAATCAGTAGACCTTCAAACCACTATAAAATTATTTTGCCCATCCCACTCTAACAGTCTGTGGGAACAAAAAATTTTTTTTTTTTTTAAATTTTAAAAAAAGTTGACAACATAGCTGTAGGACTTTCCTGCCTCGCGGCCTTTTCTGATGCACAGCTTACACACACAACTTGATTTTAAATATTTATCATTTTATTTAAATATAATATTTTTTCGTTTATATAACTCCATGATTCTGGTTGTAGTGGTACTAGTGGCCACTTTAAATATTTTTTTACATATTAAATTTTATTCATTTATTTAATTCAACCGCTCACCTATGACGTCACAACATAGCAGACCACTACAACAGCTGTACGGCAGTGCTACATTTTTTTTTTGTTTTACAGGTGGGAATCCATTTTAGCAGTGTCGGGGTCGCTAACAGGTCGCGCTAGGTTTTATGTATAAATAATTATATTTATTAAGAGCGTATGTGTACCTGCGCACTACCGACTAAACTTACACCTCTGCCTATCCACTCTCCTGGTGTAGCTAAAAAAGCATTCTTTTAGGTAGGGGGAGATCGCCCATACATACAGTCATACGCCGTATCATACTACAGGTACATTCATACACAATATTTAATATATATATATATATATATATATATATATATATATATATATATATATATATATATATATATATATACACACATACTTAATACATAATAAATACAATAAGTACAATACACATATCAATAGCAAATACGCGTGATCAATATCAAATATATTTAATATAATATGTTATTACATAAAATACATATGAATGCACATGTCAATTCTAAATATATATCAGACAATATATTATATATCTCATTATATAATATATATCAAACATATACAACATGTCACTCGTAAAGTACATAATACAAATACTTGTACAAGATCAATTCATTACTATGAAATGATTAAAATACATGTAGAAACATGTTATATGTAACAATGTAACATAATAATATATAAGAGAAATTCATAAAACTCAAAAATAAAATAAGTACAGTACTTATATAAATACCAAACATCGATCATACGTACAATATATTATTATATATCAGTGCTACACAAGCGCTCCTTGTGTTGAGAGGGGATACTATTGACGCAGAACACCCTCTTAGCCACTAGTTTATTTAGAGCATTTTTTTGGTGCGGGGTTGAGATTTTGTGAAAAAAAAATTGGAAGTATTATTTTTAAATGTACCTTGGAAAAATATGACCTTAATTAGGCGAAATCTCGAGATACTGAGCGTAACCTTTCTCCACAGCCTCACTTCCTTGACTTTTTAAATTGAAAATTTAAAAGCATCAATGTCCAATATGTAGAAGTAATCTGACCGAGTACGGTCAAAATCGGTTCTGTAATTTTAGAGATATAAGGTGATTTATAAAGGACAACACCGAACACACTCACACACATTCAAAAATCCGGAAAATTGACATCCCGGTTTTTGGATACCTTAGATGCGAAAACGGTCAAGATCGGGGAAAACCGGATATATCCAAATTGGATCGATTAAAATACTTTTCCTTCTACAGCTATAACGCTATCTACACGTGAATGTAAAAAGAATGCAGCACGATAATCATACATAGTAAATACAAAATTAAAGAAAAGATCTTGAAGAAATGTTTTTTTTTTTGGAATACATATTGAAAATAAAATTGTTGTACTGTACCCTAACCTTCTCTTTACTACAACGGTGCTATTTTATACAATTAATTAATTCTAATCTTATTCATTCAAATTTATTCTTATTTCTTGTTATTTTATATAATTAATAACGCGTTATATTCTATTTACATCTGTTTGGATTGGATGCTATGTGATGATTTTGTTTCTACCATTTATTTGCGGAAGCGAGCGATGACCTTCGCAAAATAGCAATCTTAAATAATTTAAAGGAATTCTATTAAAATTTCAAGTTCATATATATTCAGATTTATTGTGGAATGTAAAACAAACAAACAGACAAAGAAATAGTATATTTTATATTTATTGCCGATCTCCCGTGGCGGAACGGTAACGTCTGTTGTTTTAATTTAGAGGTGCCAGGTTCGAGTCCCCGGTCTGGCTTTGCAATCTTTTCTTTCTAAAAAAAAAAAAAAATAATATTTTCCAATTCAGCTATTATGTTCAAACCTTTAATCTTCATTAAATTGATCAATTGATTTACGACCATATAGAAATCAAACAGTTCATCGACTTATTGATTCAGACAAAGAAAACGGCTTAATTATTGTCATCGGTTTTGTCGATTCGTCCATGAGGGTATTCGTGTTATATATTCGATTTTTTTTTTTCACAGACAAGGCGTGGTTTCATCTGGACGGCTACACGTATGCGGTCATAACAGTAGAATTTGAAGCGCTGAAAATTCCCATGCGTATCATGAAAAACAATCTCACCCGCAGAAGATGGGCGTATGGTGTGCGATATTACTAAAAATTAAAATTTCTTCGAGTAAAAAATTATTGCAGAACGATATCAGAAATACTTTATTGTAATTCATTGCACTCTTGGAACAGCAGGATCGATATTGATGGTTCCAGTACGAGGATGCAACATCACACACTGTGCGCATTTAATTTCTGCTTTCTTTAGTGAATTCCTTGTTGATCGCGTAATTGGTCGTGGCTTATCGCCACCAAGATCGTTAGTGTTGACTGCGTTAGAGTTTTTTCTTTGGGGTTACCTGAAAGAAAGACCCTACAGCAATAAACCACGAATACTTGACGACTGAAGGTCAGTATCGAGCAAACTGTTTTAATTATCAACCCACAAACTGTGAAAAAGGTGGAAGCGTGTATTCTTGAAGATAGCGGTCATTTCCAGTATTTACTCCAGAATTTAATTTAACGTATTGAAAAGTTTGGAAATAAAATATTTTATTTAATAACTTAGTAATTCTTTTTTTAAATTTAAATATACTTATTGACATATGAGGTCAAGTCAGTTATTATGCGCAATGTAGTAATACATTTTATTGCAATACAAATAGGATACTTACATGTACATCAGTTTTCAACATAGTTCCCTTGTATTTCAACGCACTTGCTTCATCGTTGAACAAGCTTCTTGATGCCCTCATAAAAGAAGGTTTTCGGTTGAGCTGCGAGCCAGGAATGCACCGATTCTTTCACTGTTTCGTTCACTGTTCTTAATGCCTCTTTGAGTGGACCAAACAAGTGGTATTCAGAAGGGGCAAGATCAGAACTATACGGAGGACGAGCCGGTACTTCAGATTTGAGTTTCTGGAGCGTTTCAGCAGTGTGGGCAGCAGTATATGGACGGGCATTGTCGTGCAACAACACAACACCTTTCGACAGCAGTCCTCGGCGTTTACTTCTAATTTCAGGCTTCAGCTTGACAGTAAGCATCTCACTGTAACGCGCACTGTTTATTGTCGTGCCCCTTTCCACACAATGTTCCAGTACTGGGCCTTGTGAGTTCCATAAAACCGTAAGCGTCTGTTTTCCAGCGGACGGTTGGGTCTTGAACTATTTTTACAGGGCAAATTTGGATGTTTCCATTCCATACTCTGTCGTTTACTCTCCGGCTCGTAATGGTGGATCCGTGTTTCGTCGCCGGTTCTGTGTAAGAAGATGTCCCGTTCGTTACCGTAGCGATCCAAATGTTTTTGGCAGATGTCCAAGCGCGTTTGTTTATACGACTGTGTGAGTTGTTTTGGGACCCACCTTGCCCAGACTTTATGAAACCCATGTCTGTTGTGGATGATTTCGTAGAGAGAACCGTGACTAATTTACAGACGATGTGCCATTTCATCGATAGTTACTCGTCTGTTTAAGAAAACCGTGTCACGTGCACGCTCAATGTTTTCCTCATTTGTGGCGGTAAACGGTCGTCCGGCTCCTTCGTCGTGCGTAACACTTGTGCGACCGTTTTTGAATTTTTCAATCCATTCGTAGACACTCCGTTGCGGCAACACACTGTATCCGTACTGTACCGAAAGTCTTCGATGAATTTCGGTCCCTGATACACCTTTCGACCACAAAAAACGGAACACTGAACGTTGGTCTTCTTTGGTGCAAACAGAAAGCGGAGCAGCCATGGTTAACGGCAGGGCAGCGATAATGGAACTAACCAAGCAGCATCAAGCCTATAGATATAATAATTAAACTACGCATGCGCCGTCTGCGCAACACGGCAGTACTACCAACATAAACAAAAATATAACTAAATTGCGGATAATAATTGATTTACCCTCGTAGATGGGTTGCGTTTTATCTGGGGCACCTGTTTTATTCAAATAAATCGTTGATTTAACTGGAATTGTATTTTTATCTATCGTTGTTTTTATTGGGTTTATTAATTTTATACAGTTCGTAAAGCACAAATAATTCTTAATTTAGGCCTGAATTAAACTAATTATAAAATTAACATCTGAAAAAATTGATGAAAACACATAAATCAGTCAAGCTTGAGTTATGATGTATTGACGTTCATTTAGGGCCGTCATACGAAAAGGTTTATCAGTATTTGTTTATCGGACTTTGAATCGCCTATAGTATAAAGGTTTCGGCTTTTAAAGTAAATTTTTTCGAGTACTACTTAAATTTGGTGCGGAGATAGCTTTAGTTTTTGGTACCTTGTGAACAACTCTGACGAAAGTCAAGTCTTTAGAGAAAGTTTTCCTAGTGACTTTTCTGGAGAACGTAAAAGCATCTGTTAAATATTGTGCAAACTGTCATCATGTAATAACAACCATCATGAACTGTATTCTCTGTTTCCAGAAGTCTATTCGGTAAAGATTTTCCGTTTGGTATTTCGCTACTAGTTAAATTATCTCCAAAACTGGATAAAAATCTCTAAAAGTACTTCATCAATTTCATTGAAATTTTTAGTAGTTTTAGAAGTTGTTCTTCAGTTACGCTCGATTTGAGGTCAATTTAACCTCAAATTGAGGTTATGTCGTCTGTTGTCGACTTCAGTAACCTCAATTTGATGTTATTTTTACTTTATATTGTATTTTTTGTACGTGCTTATGCAGTGACTCATAATAGCGAGTGATTTTAAACTTTATGCTTGTCTGAGTGCCAGAAAAACATTTCGGCATTCAGAATAAGACCAGAGTGATTAAATAAGATTCCTTAATAAATATATGTTCGGCTTGTGAAAAGGGGGTGCGCTCGTTGTACTGCTGCGAAGGTATTGACGAGAATGGAAAATTGACGTGTTAACGTAATTTGACTTTGTATACAGTCTCAGCAAAATATCTTCCTCAGAAGGTATATTCTAACAACAAAGTTACAAATTTAAAAAATTGCATCCGTTTCAGGTTGCGTGACTTTATGAACGCTCTGTATATCAGATGCATTTCAAATATATGAAAGAGGTGTTGGGACACAGCAGTGTTATATAAATTCTTTACTTGGTTAAAAAATGTTACAGTTAACTACAATCCTTTTAGAAAGCTGCTTTGCTTTTTTCTATTATTGATATTTATTTTTTTAAATCGTACTGTGTAAGTTTTCTGTGATAGTTTTTTTTCTTAGGAAAAAATATTTTTTATTATAATAAGCAGCTTATTTCAAATCTTCTTAAAGTTACTAATGAAATTGTTTCTTTTCTTTAATTAAGAAAATGTATGAAAAAAAAAACAAAAAAAGCGAAGAATATGTGTAAAAAAAAAAAAAAAAAATTGCACAGCTAAATTATCATAGAATTTGTAGATTTAAAAAAAATAATTTTTATTGGTATTATTATTATTATTATTATTAGGTAGATTTTATAAGAAAGCTACCTGTTGTATGGGTACTATGATTCGACTTCCGTAAAACTTCGACATATATTCGCGTGTCACATCCCCCAGACACCAAAACCACCGTCAGTTCAAAAGTTTATATATATTTCACTTTCTTGTGGACGCGATAACTGCCGTAATTTTCCGCCAATCACTTTCAAATTGATACGTAAAATCACCCAAAATTTCGGTCGGTTACAATTTAATGTAATCATTAAATTTCGTTAATGAGCAAAATCGGACCATGGGGGGCTTTTTCGAAAAAATAAAATATTGCTATAACTTTTTATTAAGTAAAATATCTAATTCGTTTAAAGTTCCTACTATTGTTTGCGTAAGGGCGTAAGTTTTTTCATATCACCAACCATTGGCCCAGGGCGTGAAAAAAATGGGGTTTGGAAGACAAAAAAATCATACCTCCTTTAATAGCCACACAATCAAATCGGTTTAAAGTGGTCGTTAGTCTCTAAACATTACCTACAATTTTTGTCTGAAATAATTTTTGATATGAGGAACGCTTACAGCTAGGGATGACCAAAATGTTGCTGGAATTATAAGAAGATGGGCTTTGTCGTATGCTAAATATGTGAAACTTATTTTCACATGTAACCGTTGTCGTATTGAGTAAATTTGAAGTTTTTCTTAACTTTAAGATAGAAATCGTTTTTATCTCCTTAGCACGGCGGTGAAATCTGAATCTACCTCCGCCTTCCGGCGTGCCGAAAGGGATTTTTTTTAATGTGCTGTATTTTTTCAGAATTCATTGTTTTTTATTTTTTTTTTTAAATTTTGTTACTCGACTTATGTAACCCTTCTTTTTGTTAAATCATGTCTCACTACCTTTGCTTCTGTAGTTTATTAGCTGAATTTACCTTCCGCGTAGTAGTTTTTTAATCAACTAAGTAATTAACAGGATGGGTATTTTCAACCGGTATTTTTTTAAAAGTTTCAAGCAGAATTATTTAAAATTTTATTTGTTTTAAGTTTTGTGCCTTAAAATCGTTTAGTACTAACAAAAGGTAGTGAAATAAAAGCTGCCAACTCAGCTGTAGGACTTTACTGTCACGCGGCTTTAGTCTCGTGACGGGAAAGTAAAATTTATGGATTTTGGGTTTTTTAGACAATTTTGGCCCAGTCGATTACTATGAAAAGGAGAGGTGCACAACTAAATGTTACAGCAGTCCTAAATCCAACATTACAACATCCTACGGCTAATCGTTTTTGAGGTATGCGAGATACATTCGCACATACATACATACGTATGTACAGACTTCACGCCGAAATTAGTCAAAATGGATTCAGGGTTGGTCAAAGTGGAAATTATCGTTTAAATTTAAAACCGAAATTTTTCGCGATCACAATACTTCCTTTACTTCGTACAAGGAGGTAAAAATCTGTTGTGGACACTACATGACTTCCTTTTACGCCTATTAAATTACATATATTTTTTATTATATATTTTTAATTTTTTTTTTTTAATTTTGATTTACCGTAAAACAATTTTTACAACCACAGGTTAATAATTATTAATAGATCAATATATTTAAATTAAAAAACAAGTTAAAAATTAAATAGGAAATGAATTCAGATTCTCGCTGATGTGAGTTCCCGTTGCAAGATCCAAATATTTCATTAATTAAAAATTGATTGGGCTAAAACTCGTGTACCAATGAAAATAAGTACTACCTATGTGGTATATCGTTGAACTGAATGAGAGCTTATTACTGCAGTTAAGAAAAAGTCTAAATTTCCAAATTGTTTGGATTTTGGGCTTCTTTTTGGACACTTTTGGTCCAGTCGATTGCATTTACATACATACATACATACGTACAGACGTCACGCCGAAATAAGTCAAAATGGATTCAGGGATTGTGAAAATGAATATTTCCGTTTAAATCTGTAATCCGAAATTTTTCGCGATCACAAAGTATTGTGAAACAATGGTTTATTACAATTACAGTAATAAACAATGCTTTATTTCGTACAGGCAAGTAAAAAGCTCTCCTAAATTATCCGCATAACGGGAAAATCCTACAGCTGTGGGTTTGTTTTTAATGTACGGCTTACACACACACATATACACAAATTAATTAAAAATATTTATCATTTTATTTAAATATAATATTTTTTCGTTTATTTAATTCAGTTTATCTAACTAAAACGCGCGCGTATTCTGTATTTCTTTCGCGGCGGTCGGCACTAACTAAACTAACGTGCAAAACTTACAGATAACAAAAAAGAATGAATAAATATTAGATATTATTAATGAAATAAAATTGTATATACTTTTCATTTAAAAAAATGTGTATATGTAATTTAATAGGCGTACGAGGAAGTCATATAATGTCTACATCAAATTTGGTGAAACATCTGATTATTAAATATTAATTGAAAATTATAATTTAGAATAGTATTATTTTTATTTATGCATTTATTTCAGTCTCCTCCTACTCGATAACAAATATCGCTATAAAACTTAGTAACCTTGTCCTGTTTCGTTTTTGTTTTCATCTTGTTTGATGGTTACATCTTAATAATTTAAAAAAAAAGAGTATTAGATATAAGAATTAATTTATTTAAAGAATAATAAAGGGACTTTTACTCTATCCTAATATTTCAGATAAGATTGTTGAATTAATAATTGTGTAAACAATTGATGTAAATAAAAACTCATATTTCAGCAATTGTGTAACTGTCCACTTTATTAAAGAATTGGAAGATCGTATCTCACTTTCAAAAGAAGTAACTTTAAAGGAAGTGCAGCAAAAAATGTGCATATATAATTTAATAGAGGTACAAGGAAGTCATGTGGTGTTCACATCAGATTCTTCTTTAAATTGGAAAGTGAACATGTGACAGATGATCTCGATTTAAAATTTTACAAGAAAAATAATGGTGAATCCCTTTTTCTGTTTTTTCTTTCGTTGTCGAGTTATAACCATTCAAAGTTGCATTGATGTAAATATCGTGTTAACAATAAAACGGAGTAAATTTTGTGAATGCAAAAAGCCATTTGTTTTCTTTTTAAACAAAAAATCCAAGTATAATCATATTCTTTTTCTCACTCCAACCAGTTTATTTTTTTTGTCTTCAGTCATTTGACTGGTTTGATGCAGCTCTCCAAGATTCCCCATCTAGTGCCAGTCGTTTCATGCCGGTATACCCCCTACATCCTACGTCCTTAACAATTTGTTTTACGTATTCCAAACGTTGCGTGCCTGCACAATTTTTCCCTTCTACCTATCCCTCCAGTATTAACTCGACTATTCCAGGATACGTTAATATGTGGCCTATAAGTCTTGTCTCTTCTTTTAACTAGATTTTTCTAAGTGCTTCTTTCTACATCAATTTTCCTCAACACTTCTTCATTTGTCACTTTATCCACCCATCTGATACAGCACTGCATTTCAAAAGCGTCTTATCTTTACTTCTCAGGTACTCCGATCGTCCAAGTTTCACTTTCTTTTAAAACTGCACTCCAGACCTACACTTTCAAAAATGTTTTCCTGACGTTTAAATTAATTTTTGATGTAAACAAATTATATTTGTGACTCTGGACTCGTTTCGCCTGTGCTATTGGGCATTTTATATCCCTTCTATTCGTTTATCTTCAGTAATTATATTTCCCAAATAATAAACGTCTTCTGCTTCCATAATCTTTTCTCCTCCTATTTGCACATTCAGTGGTCCATATTCGTTATTTCTACTACATTTCATTACTTTCATTTTGTTCTTGTTTATTTTCATGCGGTAGTTCTTGCTTAGGACTTCTTCCATGCCATTCATTGTACCTTCTAAATCGTTTTTACTCTCAGCTAGAATTACTGTATCATCAGCAAATCGTAGCATCTTTTCTTTTCGCCTTGTACTGTTATTCCAGATCTGAATTGTTCTTTAACTTCATTAACTGTTAGTTCTATGAAAAGATTTAAAAGGAACGGGGATAAGGAACATCCTTGTCGGACTCCCTTTTTTATTATGGCTTCTTTCTTATGTTCTTCATTTATTACTATTGCTGTTTGGTTCCCGTAAATGTTAGCAATTATTCTTCTATCTTTGTATTTGAACCCTAATTTTTTTAAAATGTTGAACATTTTATTCCAGTGTACGTTATCTAGGTCTTTTCGCTAGCTATTATCGCTGCAGGGCAGCGATAATGGAACTAACCTAGCAGCATCAAACCTGTACAGACATAACAATTAAACCGCGCATGCATTATCTACGTAACACGACAATACTATCAACATAAACAAAAATGTAACTAAATTGCGGTTAATAATTGACTTACCCTCGTATAAAGAGGAAGAAAATGTTAAAATCAAAGAAATAATAAAAAGAGTAAGAGAGGATAATGAATATGAAGAGAGAGAAAAGATTAAGAGATGATAGATATAAGAAGGAGAATAAGAATTCTTTTAAAGTTCCTAAATTGATAGGATAAGGTAATAGATTTTTCTTTTCGGTATATTCAAACAAGGTAGGATATCTAGCATCAGTTGTAATACTCGTAATTAACGTGGATAATATAAGCCTGTTGTACTTTCAAATCATGTTCTCAACATCACTGTTGTTACATTTACACATGTTTTTACATAAAAACTTTCTGAAAACATTATCCTTTTTTTAGCAATACAAAGAGACACCTAGAATCTCCCATTAATCGTCAAATAGATGTGTTGTCAAGCAGTTCAGGAAAAATCAAAGGGAAGTCTTGATAAATTTACCAATCGCTTGTAGTCTAATGAGAAAACGTGGAAAGTAATGTTTGATACGAACTCGTACAATTTGAGTTCGCCTATCCCTATTTTGCCCCGGTGAAATCTACCTCTTCCGACGTGCCGAAAAGAAGTTTTTTCTTAAAAATAACACTAAAAACGCGCATTTTTACATTTATATAACAATAAACCAATAACAAAATAAGATTTTACCAAAAAAGGACCAATCTTTCATATTAAAAATCAATCTTGGATTAGTCTTCCATATTTCTCATCGATTTTATACAAACAAGGGTCTTCCAAAACCAATAAAAAGATTAATATCAGTATTATTGCTTACAATTATAAATATAATCTAACCAAACTTAACCTACTCTCACTTCGCTCGCTATTCTTGACTAGCGAGCGAAGATTATCGAAAAGCGAACGTAGGTTAAGTTTGGTTAGATTAAATTTATAATCTCTCTGCAAATACGGACTGATTTGGAAGAAAAAGAAGTAGTACCCACTTACCGAATAAGGTCCGAAATTAAAATGCAATCTTCAGAAGAACGAAACAATCTGATATGGACACCACATGACTTCCTTGTACGTCTGTTAAATTACATATACACATTGTTTGCTGGAGTTCATTTAAACTTATTTCAGTTGAAAGTGAAAATACGACCTCCAATTCGTTAATAAAGTGATCAGTTACACAATTGCTGAAATAATAGTTTTTATTAACATCAAACATTTATACAATTATTAATTTAACAGTCTCGTGAAATGTTAGGATAGAGTAAAAGTACTTTTATTACTTGTATTAGTAGATGAGAAAAGATTAAAACCAAAGATAGAATAAAAAGATTAAGAAAAGTTGATAAATATAAAGAGGAAGAAAATTTGAAAACTTGAGAACGGGTACACAAAAGATCAGAAAAATTGTATCGAACCAAAGAGCGATTAAATGATTGGGAACAAAAAACAAATAAACGAAATGATGATCAACTCAACTCGACTTACAGAGAGAGAATATTGTCTGACAATATCAGAAGAGTAATAAACTAAAAGATAAGAATTTTTTTGTAATTTATTAATGATCGGGCATGTATGCCTCTGTGTTAATTTTTTTCTTGTGATGGTCTATTTTTCAGTCATTCTGTGGTTAACTTTAATGTAGATAAAATTAAACAGAAATTTCATAATAATTAAATAAAATTAAAGTAGAAATCCAAAAATAATACGATTCTAAATTATAATTTTAAATATTAAAGAATTTTAAGTAATATTAAATAATTAGATGTTTCACCAAATGTATAACATACGTTAATAATGCATATTAAATTGCATATACTCGTTTTTAAAAGTACATAAAATTTTATTTCACTAACAACATTTGATTTTTTTCATATTTTTTTGTTGTTATTATTGAATTATTATTTATTGCAAAACATTTTTTTACAATCACGTGTTAATGAATCAATATATTTAATTTAAAAAAAGGAGATGAAGTCTTATTTGAACCGATGTTCCTTTTCCTTGTAAGATCCAAATATTTCATAATTAAAATTTTATTTGTCTGTAACTCTGGAACCAATGAAAATAAGGACCACTTATGATATAACGTTAAAAAGTTCTCAATGAGGGCTTATTACTACAGTTAAGAAAAAATACAAAATCCAAATCTTTTTTTTGGATTCTGGGCTATTTTTGGATAAAAAGTACAGTCGATTGCAATCAAAAGGGAAGGTACACAATTAGATGTTACAGCAGTTCTAAATCCAAAATTTCAACATCCTACAGCTAATCGTTTTTGAGTTAGGTGCGAAATAGATACGTACAGAAGTCACAACGAAACTAGTCAAAGTGGATTCAGGTATGGTCAAAATTTCCGTTGAAATCTGAAAACCGGAATTTTTTCGTGGTCACGAACTTCCTTTACTTCGTACAAGGAAGTAAAAACATCAATCTCAGATAAACCACATTTTTACTTTCTTTTACGAATTAAGGAAGTATTGTGATCCGGAAAAATTAAGGTTTTCAGATTTCAACGAAAATTTTGACCATCCGTGAATCCATTTTGACTAGTTTCGGCCTGATGTCTGTACGTACGTATGTATCTTGCATAACTCAAAAACGATTAGCCGTAGGATGTTGACATTGTGGATTTAGGACTGTTGCAACATCTAGTTGTGCTCCTCCAGTTTTGATTGCACTAGACTGTACCAAAAGTATCCAAAAAAGCTCGAAATCCAAAAAATTTTGATTTTGGCATTTTTCTTAATTGGAGTAATAAGCTTTCATTGTGAGCTTTTCTTAAGTGGTCCTTATCTTCATTGGTTCCAGTTATAGCCAAATAAAATTTTAATTAATGAAATATTTGGATCGTACAACGGGAAGACACATCGGTTCGAATCAGACTTCATCTCCTTTTTTTTAAATTTAAATGTATTGATTTGTTAACCTTTGATTGTAAACAAACTTTTACAATGAATAATAATTCAATAATAACAACTTGTTAATGAAACAAAATTTTATGTACTTTTTATTAAAAAAAAGAAAAAAAGAAAGGTTTTTATGTAATTCAATAGGCGTACAAGGAAGTCGTGTTTGTCCACATCAGATTTTTTAGATATGACGTAAAATATTTTTCGTTAATTCCGAGTAAACAAATAAAAGCTGCGTCAGTATTTGTATAGAATTTAATTGATAAATTCTATGTTTATATTAATTTTTTTTAAATTTTAACTTTTAGAATATTTCCTAATTTTTTTTTTCTAACTCTTCAAATGATATCCAGTATATAAAAACTCAACTGTATAAGTTCAAAAGATTTTTTTCAGAAGCTTCTTGGTTGTAAACCTGTTACGGCTTTTTACACGATAAAAAAGTAACTATACGCAACCGTAAGCATGTAATTTCTGCTATAAATAAATAATTAATGTACGGTTTATAGATCGGTTTATAATGTAAACAAAAAATTTAAAAGTAATCTAAAAAATAAATAAACGGTAATCTTTTAGCTTCAGTTATTTATAAAAGAAAGGCCTGTTTGTTTTTAATAAGATAAAATTTAATTAAAAGTTAACATTTGATAATATTTTGTTTATTAAAAAACTTTATTTGAACGTCATATACTAATAATGATATATCTATTTAGCCAACTAACATAGGGTTTTTTGTTTTTTCAACATCGTTACGTTCCATACCATCATTTCTGCCCCAACGTCCTGAATTAATGTGAGGACACCTGTCACTTTATCCGATTAATTACTTTTAACCCTTTCCTATAGTCTACCAACACCTTCACAATAAGGTCAAGGTTATGTATCTCTCCCTCTCCCTCCATCCCACTCTTCCACCCTCTCAGTCTCTCGTGTGTCTGTTGGATGTGTATGTATACGCGCGCACGAACATTTGATTTATATTCCTTTTCAATATTTCAACAACTTAAAAAAATCTGATGTGGACACTACATGACAATAAAATTGTTAAGCTTTCGGCGAGAGTTTGCCGTCAGTTGAAAACATCAAAAATTGAAAATCAAAATTCATCCATATATTTAATTATAGTTCTGGAAAGAGACATTGTCCGAATCAAAAAAGTACAGATATGTGTGAAAGGCGAGATAATAATATTTATATACTTTGCTAAAATTTACAGGAACCCAAACAGCAACAATAATAATTGAAGAACATAAGAAAGAAGCCGTAATAAAACAGGGAGTCCGTCAAGGATCTTCCCTATCCCCGTTACTTTTTAATCTTTACATAGAACCAGCAGTTAATGATGTTAAAGAACAATTTAGATCCGGAGTAACAGTACAAGGTAAAAAGATAAAGATGTTACGATTTGCTTAGCTGAGAGTAAAAAAGATTTCGAAGAAACAACGAACGGCATGGATGAAGTCTTACGCAAGAACTACTGCATGAAAATAAACGAGAACAAAACGAAAGTAATGAAATGTAGTAGAAATAACGAAGATGGACCACTGAATATATAAATAGGAAGAGAAAAGATTATGGAGATAGAAGAGTTTTGTTATTTGGAAAGTAGAATTACTAAAGATGGACAAAGCAGAAGCTGTACAAAATGTCGAATAGCACAGGCGAAACGAGCCTACAGTGAGAAATATAATTTGTTTACATCAAAAATTAATTTAAACGTCAGGAACGATTTTTGAAAGTATATGTTCAGAGCGTAGCTTTATATGGAAGTGAAACTTGGACGATCGGAGTACCTGAGAAGAAAAGATTAGACGCTTTTGAAATGCGGTGCTATAGGAAAATGTTAAAAATCAGACGGGTGGATAAAGTGACAAATGAAGAGCTGTTGCGGCAAATAGATGAAGAAAGAAGCATTTGGAAAAATATAGTTAAAAGAAGAGGCAGACTTATAGGCCACATATTAAGGCATCCTGGATTAGTCTCTTTAATACTGGAGGGACAGGTAGAAGGAAAAACTTGTGCAGGCAACGTTTGGAATATGTAAAATAAATTGTTAGGGATGTAGGATGTAGGGGGTATACTGAAATGAAACGACTAGCACTAGATAGGGAATCTTGGAGAGCTGCATCAAACCAGTCAAATGACTGGAAGCAAAAAAAAAAATATATAGTTTTCCTACTTCATTTTCTCAAACACAAAAATATTTATACTGTTTTATAATAACACCGTTAAATATTTTCTTCCTGCTCTTCTAATATTGTAACTAAATTAGTGAACTTTTTTAGTATAAAAAAATACGAAATCATCTAGAAATAATTGGAGGTATACGATTTTTTTTATATACCTGTATATATACTTAACACAAATCATATAATAAAAAATTCGTCAAATTATCTCAAATATGTTGATTGAAAAGGCCATTTATTTTTTGCAAAAATATGTCTTTTCACGTAACATATATATTCCGAATATGAGTTAAATCAGACCATAAATACAATTTTATGAAATATCAAGACTGCAGCGCCACCAAATGGTTCTAATTGGAGAATAAAAATATTACCAATTTATTTCTGTTTTATTTATTCCTTTTTTAATAAAACTAGTACAATTTCTTGTAAACTAATATTTTTATTTTTTTATAGAAGTGATGGGACTTAAAAAAATTGTTTCATCTTCAGTATTTTCATTTACATAAGAACATTTACTGTTAAATCAAGCTGTACTATATTTTCTTTTAAATTTTATTATTTCAAGTTCATTATCAAGTTTTTGTTCGCTTTGTAATAGTATCAGGTACTACTATCTAGCGGCCAAATTCGTAAACTGGTTACGAGAAAAAAATCAGATTAGAACAAAAATTCCACATTTTAAAATTAAAAAAAAACTTAATTACGAAGATTATCGCATATTTATCGAAAAACCCAATATTCATTAAGAATATGATATGTAGCTGCGATGATATGTAGCTTTATTTCATGAAAATTGTTTTTTTTTTGTATTTTAAACAAGTTTAAAGATTTTGAAGTGTCGTTTTGCGAGTTCGTCAGAGTATGTAAAGTCTTCGGCGTTTCCGTCGTCGGACAAACTCTCGCCAGTGTCATTCTACGAATGACTTGAATACACACTTTTTTTTCTGCATTTCATTTAAACTTATTTCATTTGAAAGTGAGATACGATCCTCAAATTCCACTTATGATATATCGTTGAAAAGCTCTCAATGAGGGCTTATTACAGCAGTTAAGAAAAAGTCCAAAGTCCAAATTTTATGGATTTTAAGCTTTTTGGACAATTTTGGCCCAGTCGATTGCAAATCGAAAGGGGGGAGCTGTACAACTAGATGTTACAACAATCTTAAAATTTCAACATCCTACGGCTAATCATTTTTAAGTTATCCGAGATACGTACGTACGTACAGACGTCACGCCGAAACTAGTCAAAATGGATTTTACAATGGTCAAAGTGGATATTTCCGTTTAAATCTAAAACCGAAATCTTTCGCGATCACAATACTTCCTTTACTTCGTAGAAGCAAATAAAAATCTGATGTGGGCACTACATGGCTTCCTTTTATGCTATTGAATTACATATATTTTTTATTTATTTTTTATTACATTTTTTCTATTTTGTTTTTTAATTATGAATTATTGTAAAACTTACAATTACAGGCTAATAATTATTAAAACATCAATATATTTAAATTAAAAAAAAAAAAAAAAAACAATTAAAAAGATGATTCGAACCGATGTGTCTTCCCCTTGTAAGATCCAAATATTTCATAAATTAAAAATTTAATGGGCTAAAAATCGTGAACCACTGAAAATAAGTACCACTTATGATATATAGTTGTAAAGCTCTCAATGAGGGCTTATTACTGCAGTTAAGAAAAAGTACAAAATCCAAATCTTTTGGATTTTGGACTTTTTTGGACACTTTTGGTACAGTCGATTGCATTTACATACGTACGTATGTACAGACATCACGCTGAAACTAGTCAAAATTGATTCCGGGATGGTCAAAATGTAAATTTTCGTTGAAATCTGAAAATCGAAATTTCTCACGATCCCAATACTTGCTTTACTTCGTACATGGAAGTAAAAATCTGTCCTAAATTATCCGCTTGTCGGAAAAGTCGTACATTTGTGGGTTGTTTCTGATACACAGAACTTAATTAAAAATATTTATCGTTTTATTTAAATATAATATTTTTTCTTTTATTTAATCTAGTGATTCCTGTTAAAACGCGCGGGTATTCCTGTTACCGTATTTAATTCGCGCGAGTGTGGCGGTACTAGCGGCGACAGTCAGCACTAATTGTGAAACTAATGTAATTTCATAACTTTCATAGACAAATTTCGTCTGTACGGTCGGCAGGTTGGTGTAGCCGAGAGGCTTAACACACCAGGTACCGAGTCGGCTGGGCGATCGAGTTACTTTTTTACACTTTAAATAGTATTGATGTATTTTTAATTCTACCGCCCGCCTGTGACGTCACAATAAAGCAGACGACTACAACAGCATTTTTTGGGGTGAGGGTGCGATTTTGGAAAAGGCTTTTTTTGGAAATATTATTGTTTATCAATCGTTAAAAAATGTGCCTAAGAGAAATATGATCTCAATTAAGAGAAATCCTGCGGTGCTGAAGGTGACCTTGCTCTACAGCCTCACTCCGATGTCCTTTTAAGTTGAAAGTTTGATGGTATCAGTGCCTCATATATATATATAAGTAATCTGACCAAGTAATCTGATCAAAATCGGTCCAGTATTTCTGGAGATTTAGAGGCCAACACTGAACACACACACACACACACACACACACACTCGAACATTGATATGGGGAAAATTTCCATCCGTATTTTTTTTTTTGGGTTCCTTAGGTGACAAATCGTCAGCCGGCCTCCGTGGCGGGAGTGGTAGCGTCTCGGCCTTTCATCAGGAGGTCCCGGGTTCGAATCCCGGTCAGGCATGGCATTTTCACACGCGTTACAAATCATTCATCTCATCCTCTGAAGCAATACCTAACGGTTGACCCGGAGGTTAAACAAAAAAAAAGGTTTCAAATCGTCAAGATCCGGTGAAAACCGCTTATGCCCAAATTGGACCGATTAGAATACTTTCCCTTCTAGAGTACAGCTCTGTTATAGCGAGACGGGAAAGTAAAAATTAATAATTTAAGTTAATAAATGCTGTTTTAAATTAAAATGGTTTTTTTATTTAAGTTTTTTTTCTCTATAACTTGACTTAAATTTACGCGCAGTATGAGTTTGTGCAAAGAAAATTCTTTGAAATATGTTCCTCCTGTTAGGGAAAATTTTTACCATTGATTTTGTATTTATTTATTTATTTTTTTCAAACCGTACTTGCCTCAGACAGGATACTCGGATAAGTTTATACAACATTTTATCGATAGTTCTTTACGGAATAAAAATAAAAATTCAACGGTCGGGTAAATTAAATATGTCTTGAAATAGAATTATTTTTTTGTGTTTGTCTGGAGAGAAGAGTTATTAAAAATAAATCGTGATTCTTTATGTATTTTAACTAATTTATATTTTACCTTTACATTTTATATATAAACTAATGTTTTAGATTTTATTAAATTGCAAAAAAGTGAAATCTGTTTTACTGTTGTTTTTATTTAGTTAAAAAAAAAATCATTACAAGGTTTTTATCTGAGCGTGAGCTATAAGTGTGCTATAAGTCTAAATTTTACCTTCATGTTCTATTAGTTCAGGTTAATAAACTTTGGTGTTATTTTATTTATTGCTGTAAGCAATAAAATTTTTGTCATACATTTTTGTTATTATTATAATTAGCTAAATTTAACAGGGGTAATCATTCGGTTAAAATTTTGAATAATTTATCTACGGAAACCGAGTATAAAATTTCGAAAAAAGTATTTTTTTGATTCTTTCTTGGCATCATAACTGTAGAACTATGCTGCAAGACACAAAAAATGTAATCACTCAAAAAATTGGGTACTGGTTATTTTCATTTTTCGACGTTTTCATAACCCAAGGACCCCAAAAACATAAAAAAGTGGGGGCTAATGTTCGTACGTACGTGCGTTGGTGAGTTTGAAGCTTAGTAATTTTTGACTGAATAAATTGACTTTGATGAAATTTGACATAGAGATTCTTGTATATGGGGGAGGGACAATTTTTTGAAAGGTTTAGGACCAATATTTCTAAGGGTGTAAGGGTAGATAGTTTCGTTATGGAAATTTTTTTAAAAATTTTGCGAACATAACCGTCACTTTATATTGAGGTTGGTACATGCGTTCTTGCTTATCTTACCATTTAAACGAAAAAGTTGCCCTCAAATTGTCCTCTTCCTCAAAAATCGAAAAAAATCATTTTTATTTATTGCTCATCTTTAAACCGAATTTTTTTTATGACTATCTAAGCTTAGTAGTTTTGAAACTGTCCCCCCAAAAAATACTTTAGGAGAAATATTGGGGGGGAGTCGATCAAATTAAAAAAAATGTCGATTTGTTTTTAATAAAAAAAAATTTTATGTGTTTATTTAGATTTTTCATAATTTTGTTTTTGTTTCGTCATTTGACTGGTTTGATGCAGCTCTCCAAGATACCCTACCTAGTACAACTCGTTTCATTTCGGAATATCCTCTACATCCTGTATCCCTAACAATTTGTTTTACATATTCCAAACGTTGCCTGTCTGTACAATTTTTTTCTTCTACCTGCCCCTCCAATATTAAAGCGACTATTCCAAGATGCCTTCATATACTGCCTATAATAAGCCTCCTGTCTCTTCTTTTAACTATATTTTTCCAAATGCTTCTTTCTTCATCGGTTTGCCGCAATACCTCTTCATTTGTCATTTTATCTACCCACCTTTTTTTTTTTTACATTCCCCTATAACACCGCATTTCAAAAGCTTCTAATCTTTTCTTCTCAGGTACTCCGATCGTCCAAGTTTCACTTCCATATCAAGCTGCGCTCCAAACATATACTTTCAAACATCTTTTCTTGACGTTTAAATTAATTTTTGATGTAAACAAATTATGTTTCTGACTAAAGGCTCGTTTCGCCTGTGATATTCGGCATTTTATATTGCTCCTTCTTTGTCCATCTTTAGTAATTCTACTTCCCAAATAACAAAATTCTTCTACCTCCATAATCGTTTCTCTTCCTATTTTTACATTCTGTGGTCCTTCTTCATTATTTCTACTACATTTCATTACTTTCGTTTTGTTCTTGTTTATTTTCATGAGGTAGTTCTTGCGTAGGACTTCTTCCATGCCATTCATTGTTCCTTCTAAATATTTTTTACTCTCAGCTAGAATTACTACATCATCAGCAAATCGTAGCATCTTATCTTTTCATATTGTACCGTTACTACGGATCTAAATTGGTCTTTAACATCATTAACTGCTAGTTCTATGTAAAGATAAATAAGTAACGGGGATAGGAAACATCCTTGTTGGACTCCCTTTTTTATTACGGCTTCTTCTTTCTTCATCAGTTATTACTGTTGCTGTTAGGTTCCTGTAAATGTTGTTCTTCTATCTCTGTATTTGAACCCTAATTTTTTTTAAAATGCCGAATATTTTGTTGTTGTCTACGTTATCGAACGCCTTTTTAAAATTTATTTTTTTAATTTAAATATATTGATTTATTAATAATTATTAACCTGGGATTGTAAAAAAAACAAAATTATAATTAATAATTCCATAATAACAATAAAAAAAATTTTAATAATATGAAAAAATATCAAGTTATTAGTGATAATTATTAATAAATCAATATATTTAAATTAAAAAAAAAAGTTAAAAAAAATATATATGTGAAGTCGGATTCGAACCGATGTTTGTATGGTTACTGATCCTACATGTTCTCCCTTACACATAACTACTTCAGTGACATGAAACAAGATTAACATATAAACTAATATAAAATGCTATGGAAATTTTTAGGGCCATTTTTCTTGAGCATAATTGAATATTGCGTGTTATTATTATGCGATGAAGCACGTAATCGGTGTACTATTCACACACGCAATGTGGTTCAAATCTGTGTTCCGAAGCCCGTGCCTTCCCTTTGTTAGCAACAGTTATACGGATCTCAGATGCCTTATACTGATTTAACGTTTTATAGAAAAAGGTCACTATAGTTACTTTCTTTCAGAATTAGAAATGATTTGCTTGGAAAAAACAATTTTTTTTTTAAACATTAAGAATGATATAAGTATATTAGAACAATCTTTATTCCAAAGCCTATTTTGGTTTACTTTTTACACATTCCCAAAAACGATTAGCCGTAGAATATTGACATTTTGTATTTAGGACTGTTGTAACATTAGTTGTGCACGTCTCTTTTTGATTGCAATCGATTAGACATTAATCGACTTATATTTATTTAAAGAGTCATCAAGGGACTTTTACACTAACGTAATATTTCAGGTAAGATAGTTGAATTAATAATTTTATGAATATTTGATGTTAATAAAAAGTAATATTTTAGCAATTGTGCAACTGTCTACTTTATTAAAGAACTAGCAGACCTGGCAATACTTCGGTATTGCTAAATTTGAGTATATATATATATATATATATATATATATATATATATATATTAAATGAACACAACTGAAAGTTTGATAAAATATTAACAAAATAAAAATTACGGAACTTCACACAATTTAACCTTTTCCTTCTTCCTTCTTCCTTCCCCTTTCCCCATTTCATTTTTACCATATTTCCTATTCCTTTACCCCATTTTCCCCTCCCCATATCCGTTTCCTTCTTCCGTTTCTCTTCCTCTTATTTCCCTTTTTCTTTTTTCTGCTTTCCCATTTTCATTTCCTTTTCCCCGTTTTCTCCTTTTTTCCATTTTTTTTCTCCTTCTTCCCTTTTTCGTGTTTTCCTCTCTCCCCTTTTAACCTCGCGTAAATCGGCCCAGTAGTTTTTTAGTCTATAACACACACACACACACACACATCGGAAACATTGAAATGGAATCGTAAAATATTTAGGATAGCGTGTGTTGTTTTTTACGTCCAACAGATAGCACTGTTTTTTAAAAAAAAAGCATGTTTTTGCCTGTCACAGGTGTTACATCTTGGTATATAAATAGTAGGTATATAAAAACACTCGTGTATTCCAATGCAACGTTGTGTCAAAATGTCAAAGAAATCGGCGAAGAACTTTCGGAGATTTAAGATTTTGAACAAACGAACATTTACATTTTTATTTATGTAGGTTGGAGGATCGTATCTTACTTTAAAAATGAATTAAGTGTTAATTAAGTGCAGCAAAAAATTTGTATAAATAATTTAATAGGCGTAAAGGAAGTCATGTGGTGTTCACATTAGATTTTTTTTGTATTATTTTTCATTTAAAAATTTTTTTAAACGCGTCGGACAGCGTCGAAAAGGTTTTACAATCCGTTTCCAGTCATTATTACACAAGATTTAATATTATGTATACCTAGCTATAACAATTTTTTTCTTTTTTTTATATTGAAAATAGTTTTTTTTATACTAATGAAATTAACATACGAAAATTTTAATTAAATAAATTTTAAAATGTGTATTGAAAACTAAGAAAGTTGAAAAAATTAAGCAGTTTTTTGTCCGAAGTATAATATTTTGTTGATGTTCATCACTAGCAATGTAATTAATTTAAAGACGTTGCTACCTAATCCTGAAGGTTTAAAATTGTATAAAAAGTCGTTTTCCTGATAAAAAACATCAAGTAACAGGATATTGTCGCGTGTTATACGTTCAACAAAGGATATTGAGGGATTACAGAGATTAATAATGTTCTAAGATATATAGAATTTATCTACTATTTAGCATCTTACTGTTTACATAATAATTAAATTATTCATGTTATTATATTACTCGGTTTCTGTTAGGAAATTTATGAAGTCATAATGTTAATTGCATTACAATTAAAACAAGCTGACAACACAGTTGTTTATAATGAACGGCAACGCGCGCGCGCGCACACACACACACAAAAAAAAACTTAATTTAGAATATTTATAATTTTATTTAAATATAATATTTTTTCGTGTATTTAATTCAATGATTCTAAATAAAACGCGCGCGCATACCGTATTTAATTCGCGCGGGTGTGACGGTACTAGCGGTGTCAATTATTATCCGCAATTTAGTTATATTTTTATTTATGTTGATAGTACTGTCGTGTTGCGTAGATTACGCATGCGTGATTTAATTGTTATGTCTGTGCAGGTTTAATGCTGCTAGGTTAGTTCCATTATTCCTGCCCTGCCGTTAACCACGTCTGCTCCGCTTTCTGTGTGCACCAAAGAAGAGCAACGTTCAGCGATCGTTTTTTGTGGTCGGAAGATGTGTAAGGGGCCGAAATTCATCGAAGACTTTCGGTACTGTACGGGAACAGTTTATTGCCGCAACGAAGTGTTTACGAACGGATTGAAAAATTCCAAAATGGTTGAAAAAGTCTTACGCACGACGAAGGAGCCGGACGACCGTTTACCGCCATAAACGAGGAAAACATTGAGCGTGCACGTTGACATGGTTTTCGTAGACAGACGAGTAAATATCGATGAAATGGCACATCGTCTGCAAATTAGTCACGGTTCTTCCTACGAAATCATCCGCAACAAACTTGGGTTTCATAAAGTCTGTGCAAGACGGGTCCCAAAACAACTCACGCAGTAGCATAAACAAACGCGCTTGGACATCTGCCAAAAACATTTGGATCGGTATGGTAACGATCGGGACATCAACTTAGATAGAATAATCACCGATGACGAAACCCGGATCCATCATTACGAGCCGGAGAGTAAACGACAGAGTATGGGATGGAAACATCCAAATTCGCCCTGTAAAAAAAAAGTTCAAGACCCATCCGTCCGCAGGAAAATTGATGCTTACGGTTTTTTGAGACTCACAAGGCTCAGTACTGGAACATTACGAGGAAAGGGGCACGTCAATAATCAGTGCGCGTTACAGTGAGATGCTTACTTCCAAGCTGAAGCCTGCAATTTGAAGCAAACGCCGAGTACTGCTGTCGAAATGTGTTGTGTTGTTGCACGACAATGTCCTTCCATATACTGCTGAAACGCTTCAGAAACTCAACTTTGATGTACCGGCTCATACTCTGTATAATCGTGATCTTGCCCCTTCCGACTACCACTTGTTTGGTCCACTCAAAGAGGCATTAAGGGGCGGTCGATTTACCTCGGACGAAACAGTGAAAGAAGCTGTGCATTCCTGGCTCGCAATTCAACCGAAAACCTTCTTTTATGAGGGCATCAGGTAGCTTGTGCAACGATGAACCAAGTGCGTTGAAATACAATCGGGACTATGTTGAAAAATGATGTACATCTAAGTTTCCTATTTGTATTGCAATAAAATTTATATTTACATTGCGGATAATAATTGACTTATCCTCGTAATTTCAAAACTTACATTGAAGAAATTTTGCTTTTACTTTCGGCCGAATGGTGAAGCCGCGAGGTTTAACGCGCCAAATACCAAGTCAACCGGGCGATCGAGTTCGTGAGACCCGGTCAGACCGAAGTACTTTTTCAAACTTTAAATATTGTACAATTATTTAATTCTACCGCTCCCGCCTGTGATGTCACATCATAGCAGAAGACTACAACAGTACTTTTTGTCGTGGGGGTCTGATTTAAAAACAGGTTTTTTTACAAAATTGTAATTTTTTAATTAACAAATGCGCCTAAGAAGAATATAACCTTAATTATGCGAAATCTCGAAATACTGAGGTTGACCTTGCTGTACAGTCTCATTCCCTTCACCTTTTATGTTGAACATTTATTGGTATAATGACCTATATATGGAGGTAATCTGATCAAGTTTGGTCAAACTCGGTCCAGTAGTTGTGGAGATATAAGGTGATTTAGAGGCCAACATCGAACATACACACGTACGTACTAACATTAACATTCGGAAAATTTCCATCCGGTTTTTTGGGTTTCTTTAGCTGTTAAAATGTCAAGCTCCGGTGAAAACCTCATATGTCCGAATTGGGTCGATTACAAAACTTTCCCTTCTAGTTATAGCTCTACTACAGCGCTATCTAGACGGGAAAGTAAAATCTGTAATGAATTTAATAATTATTTGATCATATTATTTAGAAAGCGGAATTAGTTTATATATTTAACAGAGATCTTGTTCCTGTTCACAATGAACTCGCAAAACAGATTCTTTAACATCACCGTTGCACGTTTCCCTGTTTCCTGTAGTACTGTTGGCTTGTAGGCTCTGAATGTTATCGCACACTCTGTCACCCAGAGCAGAACTCAAGCAAGTTGGTCGCGATTGTTCATTACTCCTCTGTGTATCGTAGTAAGTGAACATATTTGTTCTTTGTTACCGGCTCCTCCTTATTGAATGGTTTATGTGATTTTGAATGACGGTTTTAAGTTTGTTTTAGATGGACGAATAGCGGGATTATTTTATCTCTACCATTTCCGTAGATCTGTGAATCTAATAGCTTGTTATCCTTGGAAGAATTTCAATAGTTTCGTTATTCTCCCGGCGCCATTCCCCTTTAGTGTTTTTTTCTGAAGAAGTTTTCTTTTCAGTACGAAAACCTTTGTATTTTACCAAGAATGCGGTCTGAGAGGACCGTAGGTTTGTGGTGCTAGGAAGTGTGTTTGGGTTGGAACTAAGAGACCAAGAAAAAATGTTCTGTGCGCTGAGTGCTGTTGTTGATGCACCAGTATGTGGAACTTACATAAGAAAAGAAGAAACAAAAAAAACAGCTGTGATAATGTTAACTTCGCCGGTCTTCTGCATTATTCTTACCCTTGGGCATATCCTGACGTAACAGCAGTCGATCTTTCCCCTTGTTCATTTAAACGTAATGATTTCAAGAGTAAGTCTTAAAATTAGGTTTTGTACCCGAAAATATTATAGAATTTGTGGATTTCCATTAAGAAAAACTTGGTTGGATATGTATCTTCCGAGGGTTTTGCCCTCGACAACGGTTACTAAGGCGAAAGATAAAAATATGAAATAAAGAATTAAGTAAAAAAAAAATATTTTACCCTTTGTGTGTTTATATACGGGAAATTAAACAACATCAATGACTCTGATAAAAAAATCATCGCGCCAAATTTAATCTCTCTCTTTTCCTGTTTAGCCTCAGGAACCGCTGTAAGGTATTAGTTTAGAGGATGATATGTATGAATGTAATTGAAGTTTAGTCTTGTACAGTCTCTGGTCGACAACTCCTGAGATGTGTGGTTAATTGAGACCCAACCACCGAAGAACACCGGTATCCACGATCTAGTATTCAAATCCGTATAAAAGTAAATGCCTTTACTAGGATTTGAATCTTAAAATTCTCGACTTCGAAATCGGTTGATTTGCGGTGACGAGTTCCGTGTAGTATAAATGGTCTGGCTGTAGCGTAATGGATAAGTTTGAGTCCTTTTGACGGGTTCTTTTTATTGTAGATATCATAGGTAAGGAAACGTAATTAATCCAGTTTGTTTCTTCTCCCTTCTATTGCTGTTTTATCAGTACTGTCGATAAAACAGATATTTGTAAAAATTTATTTATTTTTGGTATTTTTATATTCAGCGTCTTCAAAAAATGTATAGAAATTTAAAAAAAATCGGTTATTTTTTTATTTTTTTTATTCTTGAGATAGATTTCAAATAATTTGAAATTAAATATGTAACTATTACATATCATTTCATATTCTGTTTAAATATTTATCTCTGTTGTTACATATACTATTATAATTTAAAAATCAAGATGATTATATTTTTTGTGGTTGAGATGTGATAGTGAAATATCGTGTTATTTTAGATGGCTGTGGTTTTCTCGTTACCCAAGTACTTTTATATTAATATTGTATATAGTTTATGGTTTTTTTATGATGAGTCTTTTATGTATTTAACTTTGTATTTCATTCAAGGACAATGCTTGGAGGTTTATTGAAATTATGAATAATATTCATTTGATTTGATTTGTGTGAGTGTGTATTGCAGCTCTGTATATTTGAATTGGTTCAGTAAAAGAGATAATGCGCATAGAATTTACGGGGGATGGGAGACGGTTCAGTGCAAATCTCGATCTGCCGTACTGTAATTCACCCAACTCTTAACACACAGTACTCTTCTCTCTCTTAACGATCGACTCTTGAACTATTGCCAAGTTTTGTCGTGGGTTCCCTCATTTTCCTCTCGTTTTATCGTCGGTCCATGCTCCCTCCCATCGACAACTGGGTAAGAGGAAAGCAAAAACTGTTTGTCCGCATCCTCGACCAATCGATCAAACTGTTCTACTTAAAATTACTTGCTGAACTGGGATATTTCTTTTACCCTGTTCTCTTACTAATCGATTGAATGTTGTAATTAATAACCGATAGTTTGAATGTTACTTGAAGGATTTACTTATCGTAAACCACAAGGCATTTTCTATATTTCTTTTCCTACAAAACTAGAAAAAAAATCCCTTTCGGCACGCCGAAAAACAGAGGTAGAGTTCACCGGTGCTAAGTAGGGGATAAAAAAGATTTCCATTTTAAAGTTAAGAAAAACTTCAAATGTACTCAATATGACAATGGTTGCATGTGAAAAAAGTTTCACATTTTAAGCATACGACAAGCATCTTGTTACAGTTCCAGAAACATTTTGGTCATCCCTTGCCGTAAGGATTGATCATATCAAAAATTGTTTCGTACAATGGTTTTAGGTAATGTTTAGAGGACTAACGACCACTTTAAACCGATTTGATAGTGTGCCTATTAAGGGAGGTATGATTTTTTTTTGTCTTCGAAACCCCATTTTTTCTACCCCCAGGGCCAGTGGTTGGTGATATCAAAAACTTTACTCAGATAAGTTTTAGGCCCTTACCGAAAGAATAGTAGGAACTATATAGAAATAGTAGGAATAGTAGAAAGAAACGAATTCGATATTTTACTTAATAAAAGATTTATACCGATATTTGTTTTTTTCGAAAAATCCCCCTCCCAATTTTCACCCCCATGGTCTGATTTTGCCCATTAATAAACTCGACCGAGATTTTGGATCGTTATATTTTATGTATCAATTTGAAAGTGATTGACGCAAAATTACGTCAGTTATAGTGTCCATAAGAAAGTGAAATATATATATATATATATATATATATATATATATATAAACTTTTGAATTGACATTGGTTGTGGGGTCTGGGGGATATGAAACGCGAAGATATATCGAAATTTTCCGGATGTCGTATCATGGTACCCATTACAATAGGTAGCATTCTTATAAAATCTATCTAAAAGATCTTTCTTACTTCTACTTAGGATATTAACAAAGTACAGGAACCCTTAAAGAAGTTTACAAAAGTTGAATGTAGAAAAATTAAATTCAGCAATTTCTTTTACCCCTAGTTAATCATATTTTTCGGTACGAGCCTACCACCACCCTAAGTCATCATGGGGAAGAAACCAAGAAATGTTTAATGAAAATTGTTGGGTTGTGATATTATTTTAAAGAGTCAGAACAAAATTAACGTAAAAACCTTAAGATTACAAAAATGACGTCGATAATGTATTTCACAGATAGTTCCATAAGGGGCCTACAGTGCACTCCAAGCAGCAATTTTGTACTAGGTCGGGTTGATTTAACCCCACCGGGTTTGTTTAGTGGTGGGCGCGTCTTCCCAAATCAGCTGATTTGAAAGTCGAGAGTTCCAGCGTTCAAGTCCTAGTAAAGGCAGTTACTTCTATACGGATTTGAATACTAGATCGTCGATACCGTTGTTCTTTGGTGGTTGGGTTTCAGTTAACCACACATCTCAGTAATGGTCGAACTAAGACTGTGCAAGACTACTCTTCCCTTATACTGATACATGTATATCATCCTCATTCATCCTAGATGTAATACCTGAACGGTAATTCCCGGAGGCTAAATAGGAAAAAGAAAGGTCGAGTTGAGTTAGGGGTATTTGATAAATTTTATTCTTTTTAGGGTTCATTTTTCATCAGTTATTTGACGAGGTACGGTAAACTAACTGTTAAAAATATTAAATGGCTGCCATTTTCTTTAGGGTTCTCGAAACCCCTATGTTTTTATGTCAGAAGCATAAATATATATATATATATATATATATATATATATATATATATAAGAGAGAGAGAGAGTGATAGAGAGATATTAGGATTTTTATTTTTTTTTTAGTTTATATTTTCAAAAGCAAGATTTATTAATCTTTGTATAATAGAACAGATTTATATCTTTCATCGCTGCATAATTACTTGTAAACCGGATATTTCCGAAATTTCTCAGTACGCAGTTATTGTTCAATCGATAAAAAATGAAACAAAAGGAATTTAGCAAGTCTTGACCTATCGCAAGGAACTATTTTATCTCCTGTGTTATTTTTAATTTATTTGAACTACTTACTATTTGTTAATGTTGTTGTAAATGCTATATCTTATAGTTTTCTGATGGTAGTGTTTTATTATTTAATCGAATTTTGGAATGACGTTTTCAGTCCTGAAAAAAAATGTACGGTTTAGCACATCCCAAAAGTCAGCCATTAAATCTGTATAAAATAAAGATACATCGATTTAGTTGTATTTTTTGAGATTTTTAGATGTTCAGAAATAGAAAGGGTTGATTGGTTTTCACTTCCTTGTACGAAGTAAAGGTATTGGTGATCGCGAAAAATTTCGGTTTTCAGATTTCAACGGAAAATCCCATTTGACCATTGCTGAATCCATTTTGACTAGTTTAGGCGTGACTTCTGTACGTACGTATGTAATTATCTCGCATAACTCAAAAACGATTAGCCGTAGGATGTTGAAATATAACATCTAATTGCGTACCTGCCCTTTTGAATACAGTTGATTGGACGAAAAATGCCGAAAATTAAAAAAAATGGATTTTTTTTACTTTTTCTTAACTACAGTAATTTTTTTTTTGTTTAATTTTAAATTTTAATATTTGGATCTTATAAGGGGAAGGCACATTATTTCGATTCTGACTTCATCTCCTTTTCTTTTTTTTAATTTAAATATATTGATTGACTATATAATGATTTCCACGTACCAAGTATTTTTATTATTATGTCCGAGCGTTTTCGGATATTAATCTATCTTCAGTAACATTTATGTGTTATGGATTATAATTATTTCCTTCAAAAATTAATATGATGAATTTTACGGATTTGAACTAGAAGTTTCCAAAAAACCCAAAATCCGAAAATATCTAGATTTTGTATTTTTTCTTTACTGCAGTAATAAACCCTCATTGAAAATTTTTAATGATATATCATAAGTGGTACCATTTTTTCATTGGTTCCAGAGTTATAGCCAAATAAAATTTTAATTAAGAAATATTTGGTTCTTACAAGGAAAAGGCACGTCGGTTCAAATCCGACTTCATATACATATATTTTAAAAAAAATTAAATATATTGATTTATTAATAACTATTAACCTGTGATCTTAAAAAAAAAATTAAAATAAATAATAATTCAATAACAATAATATATATATATTTAATAATTATACATATATTAGAAATTTCAAACGTTATTAATGAAATAAAATTTTATGTACTTTTCATTTTAAAAAGAGTGTAATGTAATTTAATAGGCGTACAAGGAAGTCATGAGGTGTCCATATCAGATTTTTAAAAAATATTGTCGCGTGTTTGTTACTCGATCAAGATATTGAGAAATTGACAGTTGTAAATGTTTATATAATTACAATTTATAAGTTTAAGAACAGATATAAAAAAAGACATATCAGTAATAACCATGCCAATAAGAATAATAAACGACAATAATAATGATAAAAATAATAATAATAAGAGTGATTACATACAAAACAGAATTTAAAGTAATCATCAAGATTTGTTTACAGGTAGTTAAGTATTGAAAACCAGAATTCAGTCCCATTGACAAAAGACATTAGAATGACCTCTCGTCTTAACACTTTTCATCACTAGTCTTGTAGTAACAACAAACGTACAATACAAAAGTATAAAGTTCTTTTACTGCAAATACATTTGCTGTTCAAAAATAAAACTACCCTAACAAGTTATGAATAAAATCTAGTACATTATCTGTTTTAATTACATTCGAACAGTAACTCACCGAACCGTTTCTTGTTTTCGTGTACTGGAATTACTTGTGACGTCACCTTAATCGCGTCGAACTTAATCACTGGAAATTCGCTCCTTCAATGACCTCCTCCCAGAATACTCTCTCACTTCAGACTCTCATAATAACTAACTCCTCGCTTAGAACTCTACATTCTCTTGCAGACTGACATCCTAACGTCTCGCTTAGACTGATTGTCAACTGGTCTTCCCCGGAGTCTTTATCCTCTTATTTTCTTTATATGCAGGACCGGACCCAGCTCGAAGCGTGAGAATGATCGTCCGCCCTCACATTTTACTATGCGATTCCATACCATGTAAAGAAATTATATTTCTGACTGAAGGCTCGTTTCGTTTGTGCTATTCCGCATTTTATATCGCTCCTGCTTCGTCCATCTTTAGTAATTCTACTTCCCAAATAACAAAATTCTTCTACCTCCGTAATGTTTTTTCTTCCTATTTTTATATTCAATGGTCCATCTACAATATTTCTACAACATTTTATTACTTTCGTTTTGTTCTTGTTTATTTTCATGCGGTAGTTCTTGCGTAGGACTTCATCCATGCCGTTCATTGTTTCTTATAAATATTTTTTACTCTCGGCTAGAGTTACTATATCATCAGCAAATTTTAGCATCTTTATCTTTTCATCTTGTACTGTTACTCTGGATCTAAATTGTTCTTTAATATCATTAACTGCTAGTTCTATGTAAAGATTAAAAAGTAACGGGGATAGGGAACATTCTTCCCGGACTCCCTCTTTTATTACGGCTTCTTTCTTATGTTCTTCAATTATTACCGTTGCTGTTTGTTTCCTGTAAATGTTAGCAATTTTTCTTCTATCTCTGTATTTAAACCCTAATTTTTCAAAAAATGCCAAACATTTTATTCCAGTCTATGTTATGAAATGCCTTTTCTAAGTCTATGAATGCTATGTGTGTTGGTTAATTTTTGTTTAATCTTCTTTCTACTATTAATCTGAACGCTAAAGTTGCTTCTTTTGTCTGTGCTTTTCCTAAAACCAAATCGGTCTTGTCCTAACACTTGTTCCACTCTCCTCTCATTCCTGTGTACAGAATTCTATTAAGATTTTTGATGCATGACTAGTTAAGAAGATTGATAGAAAAGTTTTAATATTTGGATTGGCAAGAAAGTAATTTCGGATTTTTAATCTATAAGAAAGGAGTTGTTTTATTTGTTGTGCAAGATTAAGGACCCCACTGGTATACAAAGAATTAATTCGGCAGAGAGTCTTTATTTATTACAAGGGTGGTTTTTATGTTATTCTTTTATACTCTCGATTATTCGGTTGTCCGGTTATGCGGTCATTCTCTTATTCCGAAATTCAGTTATATCTACGAGACGGTACGACCAATTTTAAAAATTCAAACGGGTTATTTTTTTTACCATGCTGAATTCTAACGTTTACATAAAAAAATGTACACTGAATCAATCGGTTATCGGGTTATTCGATTATCCGTAATTTCTTTGGAAATTATTTATCTTCGGAACGGTAAGACCAATTTTAAAAATTCAAAATTTTTAAAATTTTGAGGGCCCTGACGGGCTAGTGTGAAATAAAACTCAATTTTAAAAAAAAAAGCAATGAACTTTAATCAATTATATATTTTCCGTTTTGTCCTATACCCTTTTTCCATGTTTCTGACACCTTATGATTCTGCCCTCATAAAACTTCCGGTCTTTATTAGAAAAAAACTGAACCATATGCGATTTCAGTTCAGCATCATCATTAGTAGAAGTTTTACTATTCAAAAAGTTGTGCAAGCTTCGAAATAAATAGTATTTTGATGGTGCAAGATGTGGACTATACGGAAGATTAAGATATCACTTCTCGACCGAACTCCAGTAATTTTCTACGAGTTACCGAAGAGGTGTGATGTCTTGCACCGTCTTGGTGGAACCCAGTTCCTTTGCAGTTTATAAATTCCGGTCGTTTTTCTTTGATTTTCCCTTCAGTTTTATTAGTTGTTGATAAAACATTCGAATTAATAGTTTGTTCCTTGGAAGCAGCTCAAAATAAACATCACCTTTGTAATCCGAACCGAATTGACAGCATCATATTTTTTTGATGCGATTCAGATTTTCGATGTGGTTTATGCCGTTTCATCACGCTTAAACAATGACGTTACGATTGATGTTATTGTAGACGATTCATTTTTCATCACCGGTGATGGTTCGTTTCAAAAAAGGATCGATTTTAAAGGATCGATTTTATCGCGTTTGAGATGCATAACGCAAGTATCGATTCATTCTTTTAGATGAACTCTGGGCGCCAGCCTTCGGGGGTGTATGGCCTTGGCATTTTTGTCACCGGTGGCTCCCGCAGGACGCGTTCCTATTGTCTCGACCGGCATAGTTGTAGTGTAAATTCGGAACTGTAAATATTATTAATTGCAAATATCGATTTAATATGTAAATTCTCTGTAGGATTGGAAACAGGAGCACAGAGCTTGCCTGTAATGTGGTGACGTGGTTATGGTTAAGTGCGCCTTCTTTCTGTGCCCCAGAGGGAGGCAAAAGATACCGTGTTGCGATTGAACTCGCCGGGGTTGGGGGAGTCATGCAGCTGATTCTCTCTCCCGGTGAGGGATGGACTGCTGTGCCTGGTATTTTATAAGGGTGCTACAGCAGACACTTATGAAGGAGGATGTAAGGATGACAAATCGGAAGTTATTAGTGAAATAAAATTTTATGTACTTTTTCATTTTAATTCAAAAATTTTTACAGATGTTAATAATTACGCTAATAAAAATAATTTATGTTTCCTAACATGCGGTACATGATTTTATCTGTTTTTTTTTTATGCTGAAAACTAATATGAACTCAGAATCTTTTTATTGCCCACCATTTTTGAAAAATATTTCAATTTTAAAGGGTTTTTTTTTTCATTTTTCAACGTATAGTTAACATTTTAAGCTGCTATATTGTATTTTATTAACTCATTTTTTATTGTTTAACTTTGTTAACATAATTTGAAAGCTATAAATGATTGGTTAGGGATTTAAATTTATAAAAAATTAAGCTGAAGTGTTAGGATCAAGATTGCAAGGTTGGAATTTACTTTAAAAAAATACAAAGATTTCGGGCTTACGAAGCCGACAAAAAGAACTTTCTCAGTACTTTGTTGATGAAAATAATTTGGTTTATTGCACAAATACTGATGAGCTTATGTTGCACTTAGGACAAGTTCATAAACCTGAGGACTGGCGCCTTTTCATAGATTCGTCCAAGTGTGATTTAAAAGTGGTTCTACTACACAACGGTAACAAATATCCTCAATACCAATCGCTTTTGGTATTAATTTGAAAGAGACATACGATGTGATGAAAGATGTTCTTGAAAAAATAAATATAGAAAACATAGCTGGTACATGTAGTGATTATTATAGCCATATGTAGTGATTTAAAAGTTATAGTTATTTTGTTAGGCATGCAGTTAGGCTATACTAAGTACATGTGTTTTCATTGCAAATGGGTCAGCCGAGCTAGTGATAACTTAACTCCAAATGGGAAAAATATTATTCATGAGCTCTTAGTTGAACCCAAAAAAAAAAATATTTTTACCCCTTCACTATATCAAGTTAGGACTAATGAAAAATTTTGTAAAAGCAATGAAGAAGGATAGTCCCGGATTTTCGAACATCAGGCTGAAATTTCCGAATGTATGTAAAGGAAAAATTACAAAAGGAATATATTTGTTGGTCTCAAATAAGAGAGTTGGTCAAAGTTGATGTATTTAACTCGATGTTAAATAATGTAGAAAGTCCTGCTTGGGCTTCATTTAAAGATGTTTGCAAACATTTTCTCGACAAACAAAAATCCGGCAGTTATTACGAAAAGGTTAATCAACTTCTTACTTCATACAGAGCTATGAAATGTAATATGTCTTTCAAAATACATTTCCTCCACTCACATCGGAATTTTTTCCCAGACAACCTAGACGTAACTGAAGAACACGGTGAACGTTTCCAACAAGACATTTCGGTGATGAGAAGCCGCTGTAAAGGGAAATGGAATACTAACATGGTAGCTGATTACTGTTGGACATTAATTTGGGATGTGCCTGAGGCTATCTATAAAAGAAAAGCATCAGCGAAATCATTCTTACACAGGTATGGTCGTGCAGAATTATAAATTTTACAGATTTTAACTATATTATCCCTAAATTTTTTTTGAAGCGTAATTTATTTAAAAACTAAGGGTGATAAAAAAATTGTATTTACAGAACTGTAATGTAACTAAAACAGCAATTCGAGAAATGGTATCACTCGTAGAGAAACATAAAACATTTTTTTGTGTGTTATTTATGTATCAAAATATTTAAATTAAAAAAAAAAAATTAGTTAAAAAATACATGTATATAAAGTCGGATTCGAACCGATTTGTGCATGGTTACGGATCCGACACGTTCTCACTTGCACCACATAATTACTTGAATGACGTGAAACAAAATTAATAAACTAATCTAAAATGCTAAGGAAATTTTTAGGGCTACCTTTCTTTGTAACTATCCAATTCATTAATGAATTGGATGATCGTATCTCACTTTCAAATGAAGTAAGTTTAAATGAAGTGCTACAAAAAATGTGTATATATAATTTAATAGGCGTAATAGGAAGTCATGTGGTGTCGACATCAGATTTTTTTTATTCTTTATATAGTGTAGTGGTAGAAATTTAATTTGAACATAAGTATGATGAAAGACCTTTTATGTTACGTATATGCTGTTTGTTCTAGAGAGCATATCTCTGTAGGACGCCACTATATTACTTAAAGGTAGGATGGATTTTGTAGCTACGTCGCCGTAATAGTTAATTTTTTATATGCTTTTAATTGGTTTTGGTTATTAATTAATTTTATTTTTTCCAGGTAATTAAGAATAGAATCATGTTTGGTTATCGACTGAATTAATGTGTTAACACGTTGACCGTTTTATTGCGAGTAAGTATTATTTATAATCTAGATTATAAAATTTAAAGCTATTAAATTCGATATAGGTTTAATATTTTCTCTTGTTTAGTTTTGTAGCGATGTTAACTTATATATTATAAAATTTATTTAATGGAGATTAAAAAATACATCAAATTTTATTTCAGTTACAAGCCGTTCAGTTATAATTAGTTGACGCCGTACTTCATTTCATTCTGTATTTCGCTAGTCTTTTTATATTATTTACACATCTGTTCTTATCTATCTTTTACGTGTTAATCATAAAAAGTCATCAATGTGTTAAACAAAGATGATACACCGATTTATAATATGAAAGGCAAAGTCGATAGGTGGGTGAAATATATCGAAGAGTTATACGGAGGAAATTAATTTGAAAATGGTGTTATACAGAAAGAAGAGGAAGTCGAAGAGGATGAAATTGGAGAAATAATACTGAGATCTGAATTTAAGCGAGCATTAAAAGATTTGAATGGCAGAAAGGCTCCTGGAATAGACGTAATACCTGTAGAATTACTGCGCAGTGCAGATGAGGAAGCGATAGATAGATTATACAAACTGGTGTGTAATATTTACGAAAAAGGGGAAGTTCCGTCAGACTTCAAAAAAAGTGTTATAGTTATGATACCAAAGAAAGCAGGGGCATATAAATGTGAAGAATATAGAACAATTAGTTTAACTAGTCATGCATCAAAAATCTTAACTAGAATTTTATACAGAAGAATTGAGAGGAGAGTGGAAGAAGTGTTAGGAGAAGACCAATTTGGTTTCAGGAAAAGTATAGGGACAAGGGAAGCAATTTTATGCCTCAGATTAATAGTAGAAGGAAGATTAAAGAAAAACAAACCAACATACTTGGCGTTTATAGACTTACAGGCTACATATTAAGGCATTCTGGATTAGTCGTTTTAATATTGGAGGGACAGGTAGAAAGAAAAAATTGTGCCGGCAGGCAACGTTTGGAGTATGTAAAACAAATTGTTAGAATGTAGGGGGTATACCGAAATGAAACAACTACCACTAGATAGGGAATCTTGGAGAGCTGCATCAAACCAGTCAAATGATTGAAGACAAAAAAGTGTGTTCTTCTTTTGTCTTTTTGTATTTTTATTTACCTTCTACTACTTTATTATAAAATTAAATAAATTTGGATTACATAATGCACATTCCACAAACCTACAAGGTGTCCCAAAATTCCCGTATCATATGGATGTCATCACCACCATGCTAAAGTAACGGATGTGAAAAATCGCTTTTTTCAAATTTGTCAGTTTACTACTATTCTGAGCGTCCCTACATCTTGTGGTAAATTATCCAATACGTATCCCTTTTAGGAAGGCTAATTTAAATTTTATCACTTTTTCGAATATATTTATTTTTTTGCATTAATAATGTATTATGACTAACGAATAAATTACACTATTGCAAAAATCCCTTCGACGTAATGTTTACACTGCATTTTAACGAATGACTCATATTTCTGAATTTACAATACTTATTTTTATATTCTTCGTGTATGTAGCAATTACATACAAGAGTACACATCTGATATGTAACATAATACATATCACATTTACAGAAATAAAAAAATTCTTATGATTATTCGTTGTTTAATAAATGAAATCGGGCCGGTAAGAGTTTTGTAACAAATTTTTCTATTCTTTGCTTATTATATGGAACGCTTATAAATTGTTTATTATCTATTATTGTACACCTGTTTTTCTACTACATATATTTAACATGTTTTTTTTTTTTTTTTAAGAAAATTCTATATTGATAATAAATTTTGAAAATAGAAATGTGTATTACCTTTATTATATCAGTATCGTTTTGTTAAAAACAGTTTTATTTATATTACAGAAATTTTTGTTTTTTGAGCGGAAGAAATGATATCTGTTAGACAGTTACCGTATGGTTTACAATTTCATTGTAATTTTTTTTTATATCACTGCGTTTTGTTTATTCTTTTATTATTTTTTTTTTATTTTTATGAATTACTTACTGATTGTAATCTTACGGATTTATTATTAAAATTTAATGCCTTTCTAGAATAAACAAATTAAATTTCACGGCCAATTTTTTTTTGTTGATTGTAATATTCACTTTATACCGTATTTTTCCTTTTTAAATAAAACTAGTTTAATGACCTTTACGAATCGTAATTCGTGATGTAATATTGCACTTATTACTTTGTAAGTGTAACCCTCGATTTTTATCGTTAAATTCGATTTTACCAATCTAATTTATTTCTGTTTTATTTATTCCTTTTTTAATAAAACTAGTATAATCTCTTGTAAATTAATACTTTATTATTTTTTTTTTTAAAGTGATTAGAATTAAAAAAATTGTTCATCTTCAGTACTTATATTTACATAAGAGCATTTACTATTAAAATAAGCTGTAGTATATTTTCTTTTAAATTTTATTATTTCAAGTTTTTGTACGCTACCTAGTACTATCAAGTACTGCTATCTAGCGGCGCAATTCGTAAAGGTAGTTTAAAAAAATGATTAAAATTACATATTCGAATCCCGCGGTTCATCAAATAGAAAACAAAAAGCGTTGTCTAACAAAATTCCAGGTATTTTTTAAAACTATTTTTTATTACTAATCTAATTGAACTGAAATATAATGTATTCCAAGTTTTTCTCCCATCTTCATTTCACCGTTAGGTTAGATCATGTTTAGAACTGTAAACGTAGTTCGTTGACTTCGTTGTCGACGATGTTCTAAAGAACTCCGTGATAATGGAACGAAGTTTCAGCTTAATCAAATTCCGGACAGTAGGAAAATTAAAAATAGTAGATACGTATTGTAGGTATCATTCTAATGTTTAATAGGTATCACACCTAATAAAAGAAGGAAAATAAAAAATATATACGGGTTGTGTGAGAAAAGTAATGAGACTGACTTTTTACTTACCAAAGATTTATTTTTTTTTAAACATTAATATTATCTCCTTCAAAGTAGTTCCCTTGGGCAGCTATACACCGGTAGATTCGTTGTTTTCACTCCTGGTAGCAGCGGTGGAAGGCTTCAACTTCTTTGGGCTTTCAACTGGTCGGTCTTTTGAATGTTCTCCAGAGTTCCAAAATGACGTCCTTTTAAGACAAGGCGTCCTTTCAATTTCGGGAAATGGAAAAGTCACAAGAACTCAAATCAGATGATTGTAGGGGGGGGGGGGGGGTTGAGGAACCGTAGGAATGCGTTTTAAGGTTAAAAATTTCCTTATGGAAATGGCCGTATGACACGGGGCATTGTCATGATGAAGCAATCACTTGTCTGCAATGTCTGGTCTCACGCGAATCACTCTTTTCCTGAGCCTTTCAAGGACACCTTTGTAAAACACTCGGTTGACAGTTTATCCAGGAGAAACAAATTCTTTATGCCCGATTCCCCTTCCGTCAAAAAAAACAAATCAGCACGGTTTTGATCTTTGATTTGCTCATTCGATATTTTTTCGGTCGAGAAGATGACTGAGTGTGCCATTCTTCGCTTTGTTTCAAGATCGTACTCAAATATCCAGGATTCATCACCTGTGATCACACGATTAAAGAATTCTTGGTCGTTTTCAATCCTCTGAAGAAGATCAACGCACACGTTTCTTCGATTGTCCTGTTCCGTTGTGAGGTTTTTCGGCACCAATTTCGCACAAACCTTTCGCATCTCTAAATCGTCTGTCAAAATTTGATGTACGGTGATAGTGTTTAAATTTAACTGTTCGATCATCATCCTTATTGTTAACCGAAGGTTGAATCTCACAAGAACCCTCACATGTTCAACGTATTCGTCAGATTTTGAAGTTGAGCGAGGTAGATCTTCAACGTGTTTTCGCCCTTCCAAAAATGATTTGTGCCAGCGGAAAACTTGTGCTCTTGATAAGCAATGTTCCCCATAGGCCTTTTATAACTTTTCAAAGGTCACACTCGTGGATTCCTCAAGTTTAACGCAAAACTTGATTGCACAACGTTGCTCTAAATTCCAATGCTCCATTTTCGTACCGCACAACAAAAACCCAACTTCACTGATGGCGCTATCAAAAATAATCTGTTGGCTGAACGGAGTTGAAACTCGTACTGAGCATGTGGAAGGGATCAAACCGGTCTAGCACAGACTGGTAGACATAGCGTTGACAGATCGCTCGCAGCGTTACCAATTTGATTACTTTTCTTACACACCTCCTATCATACGTATTTTTAAAGTAAAATCCGTTTTGAATTTCCCGCATATATAGACGATATTATTAGAAGACGCTTGCGGTAACTTAAGTTATTTCAATCAATGGTCAGCTGTTACGTTTTTATATTCACCCACTCCTTTTTTTGCGAGGAGGGGGAATACCAGTTACGTACGCCCTAAAAGGATCAGTGTCGGACTCGCCGCAGGTTCCACAAGGTATTAATTGAGGTGCGTATGTGTTCCTGCGCTCTTCTGACTAAACCTAACCTTCCTCCACAATTTCCCCCCGTCCGGGGCCCGACCGGTATTGAAGCATTACCATGACTCCGGCGGGAGCCTTCGGACTTAAGGAATTCACAGTTCCCGTGCGTCATCACCGTCGGCGATCCACGGACGGATCGCCGACGGTGAACAGCTCCCTGCTAAGCTGTCCGCTGGACAGCTTAGCAGAGAGCTGTACTTCACTCCTTCGTCCACCGGTCGTGCTTTTCCTTTCTCAGCGGACTTTTACCAGAAATTATCATTCCGTTTGCGGCACTCCGAGTACCCAGCTCAGTCATCCAGCATTCCAGTTCTTTCTTCTTTTTCGTTTGTACTGAGAATGTTTGCTAACATACTTGATACCAGTTCCCATCGTCATGTAGTTTCTATCAACATAAATTTTGTCAAATTTTCCGGTGTCAAGCTGGCTAGTTTAGACGAGACCCTTAAAGCGTTCCATCTGTCACAAACATAGAATACATGTTTCGGAGTATCTTCCGCTCCTCAATATATACAGTAAGATGATGGTTTTCTTTTGAACCTGTTTAGGTATGCCCCAAATACCGTGTGGTCCGAGAGGAACTGCGTGAGAAAGTATGATACCCCCCCCCCAACCCCTCCCCCGCAATACTCCTCCGGACCAAGGGTTCTAGTCGGGGTTCGTTATTCCGCCGATTGTGAGAGGAGTAATCCGAATTTTGACGACAAAAGACAGTTCTGCGGCTGAAATTCACAGGCATATTTGTGACTTTTAACGACCGAATATTATGTGTAACGAGAAAGTAAGACGGTGATGCCGTTTATTTCAATTAGAGCGATATTTATTGTTCTTCTTTATATAAATGTAAACATTTTATGTTGCTGGCTTAGTTACCAGCTGATTATATTAAGCTATGCTTAAACTGTATTATTGTAATTAGTTATTCTTTATACATTGAACTACACAGTCATAAACAGCAACACAGTATTAGCACATAAAATATGTACTCGATAATACAGATTAATAACATTATACAGATATAACAATAACATTAGTAACATTATACAGATAATAAAAATATGACTATCTGTGTTCTTAATTACTATCTGTAAATCAGAGCTTCGATGTACAATTAATACAATAAAGTTGTTTATATGATTCGGCAGCATTTTATGTATTTCAAGATGTGTATTAATTTTCTTATTAAATTGTCTAATATGGATGTAACCAGTTAGACTAATCGAATGTACGGTTAATCGGTTTCGCATTGTATTTCTTCTTCTTCAAGTGGCATCTCCTTTCAGGAGGTTTGCAATCATCGATGTTTTGACCTTCGAGTAGGCAGCTCGGAACAGTTCAGTGGACATTGTGCCGAACCATTCCCCCAGATTGCGCAACCATGAAATTCTGCGCCTCCCAACGTTACGTTCGGCTACTATCTTTTCCTGTATTTTCAACTGGAGCAACTCGAACTTCTTTCCCCCGTTACGTGACCAGATACTATAATTTCCCTGCTTATACTGTAGACGTAATCTCAAGTTGTTTATTTGTACTCTCTAGTACCTTGATGTTTGACACCTTATCCAATATATCCTTAGGATGGGTCTATAGCATCACATTTCAAAGACCGCCAACTTCTTCATGGTGTCGTTTTTTCAATTCCATGCCTCCATTCCTTATAACAGCACAGGAAACACAATATTTTACCATTCTGGCCGGCAAATATAATGTGACCTGAATCTGATAGGTTGGATATGAATAGAGCACTTCTTCAAAATATAAGGAGTGCCCAGCGCAGAGCCTTAATTGTATGCACTGGTGATTTTACGAAGCTACCTTCGTATTGGGAAAGGCTCTCCCAATCGGTTTAGTGGTGAAAGTTCGGGAAGCCATGTGGAAATTGCAAAGAGGTCGGGAGGCCAAGGTATTTGTGATGCGGTTTCGAGCCGGGCCAGTACCGGAGCGGAACGGCGATCACAATGTACCGACTCTAAATGTTGTTCAGTTTCCCATCTCCCGCCTGCAGAAGAGGCTGCAGAGCCTCGCGATGGAAGCATGGCATCTGGAATGGCACACCACGACTAAGGGAAGATCCTTGTATAAATTTATGCAGGATTGGGGGGGATGGTATGCCTCAAGCTCGTTTTTAAGTGCAGCGGGTGCCTAGGTGCTCACCAACCATGTTAATTTAACCCAATATCTGTTTTGGTTCAGCCTGGCAGCTGATGAGCTGTGCGTCTGTGGGGAGGTCCAGACAAATGAACACCTGATGTTTGACTGCCCTACTCTTTGTGGGGGGGGGGGGGCAGTGACCGGGCCACCCTGGAACTTAGAGGACAAGGGGAGAATTGGCCACTCACAAGCGGCGAGTCAATGCGGCGAGAGCTGCATTGTTGGACCGTGTGGGTGTTCCTTGATACGGTTGCTTTGTTCAACCGACATCTGTAGTTTATCTAAGGGGAAAAGACTCTAACGCACTACTGTGGGACGCTAACCTAGATATATATATTGCTGACCACCAGCAAGTTAGGGCTCCAAGCGCTTTAATTTGGTGGACAGGTACTTGCTGGCATTCAGCCACCTAGGTGTGGCAGCGAATTGCTGTCTTGACGAAGTAAATTTTAATTTATGGATGTCATATATTTTTAGTAGTTGACGGGGTGCACCTACTCAATTTAGTAAATATATGACAAGTGAGCAGTTGGGACACGTAAGCCGGTGGCGTATGGCACCGCGCTTAGTCTGCTCACGCTATTAGGTAAGTTCTAGGAGCTATTTAGGACACTGGTCGCTAAACTGTTTCGAGGCTCAGTAGCCGTTTGTGGCACAGATATTCGGTATTATGCTTTAGGGCGACCGAATGGGGTGGTAGCGGGAGAAATGCCAAGCAAACCAAATACTAAATAGTGCTTCTCTCCTATCGAAACTGAGTGTTACTAATACCTTCTAGTTTATTGTTAATTCTTTTTTTCAGTGACTTTCAAGAATGCTTTTAGTATCCAACTTATCAAGCTAATAGTTTTGGTTTCTATTTATTACTACGTCATTATTTATCCACATAAGCTCTTCTTGTTTGTTTATGCCAGTTTGCTTTTTATGCACGAAACCTGTAAATAATTTAATGAGATTGTTCAGAAAAACCTTTTATTTACTATCGAATTATACATGGACTCTATCAGCTTCGAAATAGTTCCCTTAGAAAGCCATGCAACGCTTCAAACGGTTTTCCAACTCTTCATAGCAGTGTTGGAATTCAGAATGAATGTCGGATTATCGTTCAAATGATCTGTTACATTTTTAAAAATGTTTTCTACTGTTCCAAAACAGGTGCTGTTTCCTTTGAGGTGTTTTAAGTCAGGAACTGGAAAAAGTCGTAGGGAGTCAAGTCAGGAGAATGTAGTGGTAGAGGAATTACAGGAATGTTTTCCTTTGGCAAAAACTCATTAACAAGGTGCATTGCCATTTTGCAGCATCCAGTTGTCTTTGATGGCTGGTCTTACGCGGACAACTTTTTTCCGCTGTCTTTCAAGAATTTCTCGGTAAACATATTGATTTATCTGTCCTGTAGGCAAAAATTCCGTATGGACAATGCCATTACTATCAAAGAAACAAATTTGCATGGTTTGGATTTTTGATCTATTCATTTTTGTTTTTTGGGAGGTGGTGAGTTGAAGTGTTCCATTCCTTGCTCTGGCGTTCTGTTTCTGGGTCGTACTCAAATATCCAAGATTCATCACCAGTATTAACATTTTTTTAGAAAATGAGGATCGGTTTCAATTTGATCTAGAAGATCGCGGCACACTTCCACCCTGTTGTTTTTCTGTTCAACAGTGAAGTTTTTTTGGGACCAATTTTGCACAAACTTTTTTCATATCCAATTCGTTTGTCAAAAATTAATGTTGTGTAGTACGGTTTAAATTCAATTGTTTTGTAATCATTCTGACAGTTAATCGCCGGTCGTACCGTATCAAGTCTCTGATTCGCTGAACATTGTCGTCACGTTAACGGTCATCCCGACCGTGGATCGTCTGCAACTGATTTCCGGTAATCTGAAAATGCTTTAAATCATCTAAAATCTTGGGCTCGTGACAAGAGCATTATCTCCATACGCCCTGTCAATTTTGAAAAAGTTTCAGTAGCATTCTCACCGAGTTTAACACAAAACTTGGTTGTACAAGTTGCTCATAATTAGTATCAATCATTTTTGTAACGCACAACAAAAACTCGTTTCACGAAAAGTTTGTTTACGTCCACGTGGCAACAATAGACTAAAAATATTAATACCTTATATAAATCAGCTGTTCATATAACCATATGTTTACTAGTAACTTTACTTTGGTTGTAAAAAAAAACAACTTGTCTCATAATTGTGTTCAAGGAAGTCATGTGATGTCCACATCACAATTGCCGAAACATCTGGATTATTCTTGAATATAATTGGATATTACATGTTAGTATTTTGTGATGAAGATACGTAAACAGTGTACTATTCACATACGTAATATGTTTCAGATCGGTGTGTCGATTTGAACTTACTTGGTTCTCCATTTTTTTAATACTTTTTTATTTATTTATGCGTTTGATTCAGTCTACTTCATAATACATATTGCTATAAAATTTAATAACCTTCTATTGTCTCGATTCTGTTTTGATTTTGTTGATGGTTACATCATAATATTTTTTTTTTTAAATACGTGGAGGAACCCCATTTACGGGCACGTAAGCAGTGTCGGGCTCCGCCAGTTATAACCAAGTACGTTTTTATACCTGCGCACTACTGACTAAACCTCCATCCCTAGCTTTCCCCCTTCCTGGGACCGCTTATAAAAATATTTCATTAGAAGAAGGGGAATCGTCTGCACACAGTCATAACTATCCAACAATGTCACACACCACACAAACAACACCACTCGAAGCAACACATACAGCAAGTCAAATACAAACTCCGTCAACTTCGCACAAGAACCCTGCAGTAAATAGTACAAAGTTTCTAACATCCACAACACCTACGCGATACACACCCACACAGCAGTCAAGACAGAAATCTAAAATAGTCACACCGCTTACCAGTGGCCACCATCAGATACACGAGCAGAGTGTCCCCGGCCTCATCGCACCAAGGCGATCCCCACACGTACGGGGGACCCCCTAGGCACTCAGCCGAGAACTCATATAAATACAGCTTCTTCATGACCGACCTGACGAATCTTTCCACAGTCTTCCACTGTGCCTTAGATTGTAATTGGATTCGTAGGGTATCTTCAGGGCGAAACATGTGCTCAGGTTGCCGAACGTCTCTCTACGCTCTATGGCGAATCGCGGGCACAGAAAGAACTCTTGTTAGAGGGGTCTTTTACACCTCGTAATAATTCCACATCAAAATAATTTAAAAAACATAGTATTAGGTAGATATAAGTAATAAAGGGAGTTTTACTTTATCCTAATATTTCGGGTAAGATTGTTGAATTAATAATTGTATAAATATTTAATGTTAATAAAAACTAATATTTTAGAAATTGTGTAACTGTTCACTTTATCAAAGAATTAGAGGATCGTATCTCACTTTCAAATGAAATAAGTTTAATTGAAGTGCAGCAAAAAATTTGAATGTAATTTAATAGGCGTACAAGGAATTTATGTGGTGACCACATCTGATTTTTTATTAATTTATCTCTTCTCAATTTTAATATTCATTCTTCGTGTTAGCAGTATATATTTATTAAACCTTTTTGTTAAGTACTGTTATTTTTTTCATGTTTATTTCGTGTAATATTAAGTTAAAATTTATGCAAAGTCATTTGTCGGATAGCTGTACTGTTTGTGCAATGAATTTGTTCGCGGTAATTTAAATTTTAAATTATATTTAAAAATAAAACGTGTATGTCTCTTGTAATTATCTATGTTAACTTTTAATAATTAATAATATGTTCTTAACAACAGTTTTTAAAGAAAATTGTTTATAGGTTTTAATAAAATTAAATATCCGCTGTAATCTGTAAGAATTTAAAAAGATTTTATTTTATATCAATTTTACCTATAGTATCTTATTCGGTTACTCTTTATTAAATATTACCTATATAAGCCAATTTTAATGAAAAATCAATTACCTTTTTAGTTAAAAAAAAGTTTAAAATAAAAGATGTTAAAAGTGTAATTATCGTCAGATGTTCTGCCTGGCAGGTCCCTTACTCCACCACCGTCTCCATCCATTTCTGCTTCAACCGTTTTCCTTCGACCCCTTGTAGATTCCAATCTTGTCCCCATAACGTGCTTGACCCAAGGCTAGTCATCCATCCCAGAGTTTTTCCTTTACAGTCCACCTTCAGTTTACCCTTTCTTCTCTTATTAGCCTTCTTTCTTGCTCTTTATCAGTTTCATTTCTTTTCCGGTGAGAAAGAAGATTTCGGTATAAAGTTCCAGTTTGCTAATTATATTAAGTTTTAGTCGTTTTTTTTAAATCCTTAAGTCAGATCGTGCTATTTCTCAGAATCATCGTTAAATAACAATTCTATTGATTAATCTAAAAAATAGTGGCCCCGAATAGTCGGACAACCAAATTACCCTCTCTATAATAGGAATACTAGACGACTATATTTTCACAATACCTCAGGGAAAATGTCGCTACTCCCAAAGGCATCCCGAGATAATAGTAGGTTCTCCCTAAATATCAACAAACCATACAGAAAGTCAACAGACTAGGTAATGGATTCTCCACAACCATCCACCAGGACCGTAGCTGTAATGTTAAATTATATAATAGTTATACATATAATTTTCCATATATGGGCTGTACACGAAATGGTTTTGTATTATTTTTTGGAAACCGTGTTTTCAAGGATTTCAATCTTGTTACTCCAATCTCGTATATTAGCATTATCCTTCTTCTTCTTCCTCATTTCCTGTTTCCTTCTAGTGCCCTTTAACTTTCCACTTTGTAACAAAGTCTTGACATTTTGTTTTACTATACGTAATCGTTCTTTCTTCAACCTCTAGTGATTTTTCTTCCTGAAGATCCGTATGAGAAGCTATTTTAACTCCAGAAAATTTAACAGAAGACACCAGCGTTATAAAGTAATGAAAGTAATTACCGCTAGGATCTTTAACACAGTGGTTTTCTGTCGCCTTTTGTATTCTGATACAATTTCCTGAAGATGTTTCTCGACTTTTGAGGCTACTACCGTACCTGTAGATCAATAGTGTGCCCTGTAAACAATCATTGCTCATCCGCCTTCTGAGGAGACCGTTGACATTTGTAGTGCAGGTAAATCCTTATACCGGGATACGTTAGCCACTTGTATATACTACCAGTTATTAGTACATACAATTTTTATCCCCATTTTTACCAGGAGGAGATGAATGTCAGGATTTCCTTCACGGAATCCCGGACGTAAAGGTATTTCTAGATTCTCTACAACTTTGAGAGAATTAAAAAAAATATATATATATATATCTGAATTTTGTAATATCTTTGATACAATATAATTATTTTGGGGAAATATTATCGAGAAAATGAGAGAAAGATTTTTTTAAGTTACAAAATGTTATAAATATATAGCTGACCTCTGTGTCGCGAGTGATAGCATCTCGGCCTTTCATCCGAAGGTCCCGGGTTCGAATCCCAGTCAGGCATGGAATTTTCACACACGCTACAAATAATTCATCTCTTTCTGTGATGCAATACATAATAGTGGTCCCGGAGGTTAAACAAGAAAGAAAAACAAATGTTACAAAATATTGGAGTTAAATTATCGGGGAAGGGTCCCGTTATTTCAGAATTTTATTCAAAAACTAAGTAAATGTCTTCGTAAAATTTAATGTTCTTTGGGAACTAAGATACTTTCCTAATGGTGTTTGATCTTATTTAATATCTCTCTATTTAGGTGGAGGCAAACAAGTACTTTTTTTTGTCATTTACAGACTAAAAAATTACATTCTACTAATTTCTAGGGATGTCTCTTAAAGTAAAAACCGTTGGGAAATTTCTTTCCTTAGGGTTGGCAAACTGTGTCCTTGATTGCCACGCTATTAATGTACACACAGCATTGTTGTCTGTAGGCGTTGTAGTATCAAAGAGACTACAACGCGACAACTATTAACTATTACGTTATAAAATGAATAGGAAAATCGAAGTTGCCGCATATGTGAAATACGTGGAGTCATATGCTTTTTAAACCATCAAAACGTTAAGCCGGCTGAAAAGACAGTCCCTTCCTGTGTATGGTGGTAATGTAATGAATGAAAGAAATGTCCGAAAATTATGTGAAAGGTTTAGAAATAACAGAATTAATGTGCACGATGAAGAACATTCTGGGAGGCTCTCGATAATCACCGAGGATTTGTTGAAACGCATCGATGATGTAATCGGAAAAGATCGTCACTCCACGATTTCCGACCTGGCCCCTCTTTTTGCTAATGTTTCAAGAGCCGTTATCGGTCGCATTTTTCATGATCATTTACGCATCAGAAAGGTTTGTGCACGTCGGTTGCCACACGTCTTAACGGAACGTTACAAAAAAATCCGAATGAGATCTGCTTTGGAACTTTTGATACGCTATATAAAAAAAGGTAATGAATTCCTTAATTCAATTGTTACCGGCGATGAAACTTTGATTTCGAATTATACACCAAAGAGAAAACGGCAGTTAAGTGAATGGTGTCATCCTTAATCACTAACCAGACCAACAAAGGTCAAGCCACAGTCTTTTGGGATCGGTTTGGCACACTGGTGATTTATTTCATGACACGTGGAACGACTACAAATGCAGAAACCTACTGCGAACCTCTACGTAAGTTACGGCGCGCCATTCAAAATCGGCAACGTGGGCGGCTGACCGACGGCGTCGTCGTGCTGCACGATAATGCACGTCCACATATTGCGGGTCCGACACGTGATTAACTGAGAACATTTGGAATGGAAATTTACGATCACCCACCATATAGTCCGGACTTAGCTCCTTCTGATTACCATTTGTTTGGGAAATTGAAAGAATTTTTTAGCGGTAAGCGATTCGCGGGTGACGATGCACTTAAAAATGCTGTTAATCAGTGGCTAAATTGATTGGTGGCAGAAGAATACGAGAGGGTATATTGAAGCTGGTGTATTGCTACGATAAATGTCTTAATTTATGTGGGGATTATATAGAGGAGTAGTATAAGGTATCTAGTTTAAGAGAAATAAAAAATATTTATAAATTTTTTTGAGTAAAGATTTTTACATTGAAACGGTCTTTACTTTAGATATAATCTCTCGTTGATGATTCCATTATATTAGTATGTTATTTTGGTTTTGTATTTGGGTAATATCATTCAAGGTTAAAGAATAATAAGCCTAATTATTTTTATTTTTTTTCGTACCTTATCTTTTTTTTTTTTTATTTTCAGAAGGCATAGCAGTTTTTTGTTTAATTTTTTAGGATATTTTTTTGATTACGGTTCGTTGATGCTATTTAATTTTTTTTTACAATCGGTCAAGAGAGTCTAGAGGTATCTTTTAATTTTACTCAAAAAATTAGAACTCGTTTTTTACATAAATATTTCGTAGGAGGTTGTATACATTTTTTGTTGGGTCTTTGTGTTCATGGGATATTTCAATTTAAGAGTAAGGGCAAATAATTTGTTTTTTTCATTATTTTCTTTCATGTATTATAAAAAGTTCGTTATTTATTTGTTAAAGTAGATCACAGGAAATTTTATTTTTAAATCATTCGGTTGAGAGGAGTGTATTACTCTCTACTTGTAATTAATTAAGTATTTTGATATCTGTTTGAAATAAAATTTTGTATTTCACATAGTGAATTGTTTTTCGAAAATGTAATTGTTGTTTAGTAATTGAATTGAACAAACAAGTGGCTGGGTTAATTTATTTATTGGATTAAAATAATATTTTGTCTGTTTAATTTCATATAAAGCTTTAATTTTCATTTGTAAACAAAAGGAAGGAAGGTTTTATTAATAAAAAAACCGTATTTTAAAATTTTAATCAACCATTCAAAAAAAAAAAAAATAATAGAATATTCAAAACCTGAATCTCGATATAACGGTTGATTTATCATCTCCGTTTAAATGAACACTTTCTTACCTATTAAACATTAATGAAATATCATTTCTTACGTAAGATTAAAAAAATGCAGAAGAAGAACACGATCATTAGTTTCACCTCTGTCCGGATGCCATCGAAGTAAATGCTTCAGCAGACATTTCCATCATCTCGATTCCCCCCCGAGGGGAGAAGATCCCGCCTCGTAGCGTGTCAGGTCGCTACACCACACCCTTCGTTGCTAGCCTGTAGTGGCTTTAACGGAGGACATCTTCTCGTCCTCAAACTGATCACATTCCACAGCGTTCAGTTCAGGCCTCGTGAGATGCCACCGATGCAGATGCCCCGAAGGACATCTACATCAGTAAATTCATCCCGATAGTAGATTTTAGATTTATGCCTTCCGAAGAAGACAACTAACACCTAAAGCTACCACGTCGCCCTCAGGAACTAAGCTAGAAACCTAACCGCGGAAGATCGAAGACCCCGCGCCTAGTTCTAACAATTTAATGAGCCAATTTCGTGAATGTCTCGAATTCGAGGCAATATAACAACTTCCCCACTAAAAGTTGATCGCAACGAAATTTAGACCTAGTTCCCTTAATGAACCCAGCTAACATTATAACTGATACATGAGTACAAAATTTACGAATTTACGGTCTGGTCTACCGGGGAGAGGAGAATGAACGCCTACTTTCGCTCAGCTCAATCGCGGTGTCCCGCGTGACATTCACCTTTTTCCATTAACCGCCGTCGAAACGCCGCTGCATGCCACCTAAGCGATGTCACGTCCCGTAGCTGCAGCCACGTCCCGCCGACAGTGTCGTATGCTCATAAAAATTCCACCGTCGAAGTGCGACCGCATCCCCCGGGACAAGGAATTCCATACCCGTTGGCAGCGGCCGTAACTCCGCTGACAGCTTAATTAATTAATTTTAATGAGTCCTCTTATTTGATCTAACCGTGGCTTGCTGCCAAAGCGCATACCTTCGGTCAGTCAACTGCCCAGGCGGTCCCTGGCCACTCAGGCTCCTACTACCTACTAAATCCCTTCGGCAGTCCTGTGCAGGGCGAGGAAGCGAAGGAAGCCAGCAACAATCGTCCACTTACTGCGAGTCCTCCAGTTGACTCGCAGATCCAAGAAGGAGTTTACTCTCTCGAGTTCCCTAATAACTCTGGTACGCTCAGCTTCTTACCTGGGACAAATGTATAGGACATGGTCCACAGTGTCATCGACCCTACAGTCTGGACAGAAGCCGGAGGCAACCAATCTAAACCTAGCCAAACTTTTCCTAAAGGCACCATGTCCGGAAAGAAAATGCGTTGTGTGCCGATTGGGGATACCCAGCTAATCGCTCGCGACTCTCTTAACATTAGGAAAAATACCATGCGTATAACGACCAGTTGAATAATCGTTCCACCTAGCTTGCCAAGAATCAAAACCTTGGTCTTCAATTTCACGCATACGCCTTGATGTAAGAAGGTCTCCCTTCTTTGCAGTGTACCGCTGGCGACGTTCCGTAGCCCAAATATCCAAGGGTTTGATGCCTGCGATCACAGTTACTGCCTCTCGCGAGACAGTCCTGTAACCGCCGACAACAGCTAACAGAAGAAGACGCTGGGATCGCAATAGAATGTCCTATAACCTTGGCACCGCATACGATGAGCCCAAACGGGCGCAGCGTAGAACATAATGGCCTCACAGACACCTTTGTAAAGAATATGCATGGTACGGGAATTCAACCCCCAATCGGGATGGACAATTCTACGGACGCCGAAGAAAGCATCAATAGCCTTCTTCGCCACATACTGCAAGTGCTCCTTGAAGAGAAGCCTCCCATCAAGAATAACACCCAGAAATTTCTGAACAGTGACATACCTAATTGGAAGGCCGTCCATCACAACTCGCGGGTGGCGAGTTGCGGCTACCCAGCCCTTCAAAAACATCATAGTGGCTTTCTCCGCACTGAAAACCATCTTATGCTGAAGACTCCACAACGGTAAAATCTTACATGCCTGTGCCGCTCTGAGCTCGATCTCGGCACGCGAACCGCCCTCGACCAGCAGCACCCCATCGTCGGCATAATCCACGATACGACAACCGCCGGGCAACCGCAGTCGCATGAGAGAATCGAACTCAACGATCCAGACGAGTGGACCTAGAAACATTTCCATCAGTGTATTTAAACAACCTACTATTACCTTTTCATGGCTTCATCCAACCACGGCTTAACATAACTTACACCCTCAACTATGAAATTAGCCGATTTGCGGAAGCGCGATCCTCGCGCCTTCTTGCCCTGAAAGTTCACACAAAAACTCTTCCTATATATGATTTCATTTATATCGTACTGTACATCATCACTGGATTGAGCCTTTAAACATCAAAAATACTATTCTCATACCAACAAAACAAGTGTTGATCTGAACTGTCTTTTAGATAGATTTCATAAGAAAGCTACCTATTGTAATCGGTACCATGATTCGACTTCCGGAAAATTTAGACATACTTTCGCGTTTCACATCCCCCCAGACCACAAAACCCTCGTCAGTTCATAGTTTTATACATATATTTTACTTTCTTGTAGACACGATAATTGCCGTAATTTTTCAAATTGATACGTAAAATATAACGACCCAAAATCTAGGTTGAGTTCGTTAATGGGCAAAATCGGACCATTGGGGTGGAAATGGTGTGGGAACTTTATAGAAAAAATAAAATAACGGTATAACTTTCTTATTAAATAAAATATCGAATTCGTTTAAAGTTCCTACTATTCTTTGGATAAGGGGAAAAAATGGGGTTTCGAAGATAAACAAAATCATACCTCCCTTCATAAGCACAGTATTAAATCGATTTAAAGTGGTCGTTAGTCTTCTAAAAATTACCTAAAACTTTTTCTGAAATAATTTTTGAAATTATGAACCCTTATAGGATGGAATGACCAAAATGTTGCTGGAATTGTAAGAAGACGGGGCTTGTCGTATGCTAAACATGTGAAACTTTTTCACATGCAACCATTGTCGTATTGAGTAAATTTGAAGTTTTTCTAACTTTAAGGTGGACATCTTTTTTATCCCCTACTTAGCACCGGCGAAATCTACCTTTGCCTTCCGGCGTGCGGAAAGGTATTTTTTTTTGTTTATCCTCCGGAACCACCGGTAACGGATACATATATTTTTTTTTGTCTTCACTCATTTGACTGGTTTGATGCAGCTCTCCAAGATTCCCTATCTAGTGCTAGTCGTTTCATATATTCTCCCATTTCATCTTCTTCAACTTCCTCTTCTACCTATATAACACCATTTTCTAATTCATTTGCTCCGTATTATATATTCCACCCACCTATCGACTTACCTTTCTTTACCTGTATGTATTCGACTTTATGTATGGATCGACTTTACCTGTATGTATTTTAATGAGTAAAATTAATTTAATATTTTAAATAAAAGAGAATATTTGTATTGAACGAAATTTTTATAGGATTTTATTATATCTTTTGTTCTTGTCTTTTGAACCATTTTGTTTAGTTACGTGTGTTCCGTTCGACGTTGAACCGACCGGTGCTACGATCTAGTGGGTGCTAGCGCTCACCAGAGAGTCACCAGCGCCGTACTAGCGTTCGGCGCTCGAATCTGATCGAAGGCGTTCACGTCATACTCTTAGTCCGGATGGACTCCATTCTTTGTTCGGATGAACGTTAAGCTTTAATGTTGTAGTTAATTTTATGTTTTTTATTTTTATATGTCAAGTTTTACGTTATGTTACAATTTATTTCATTAACTGTCAAGACGACAATTCATTAAACTATTATTCATCAAGCAGCAAGGCGTTATCTTTATTCATCATCTATGAACATACAGTCCAATCTCGCTCTAAAATCTACTAACGTGTTTATTTTTTAATGTTTCAGTTTTATTTATTTGATATCACTATATACTTACATATCTTGCCTAGGATATTTATATTTTATTTTTTCAACAAGAGACTAGTCCTAACTGTTCATTGTCAAAAGAAATTTAAACTTGTGTGTGTGTGTGTGTATATATATATATATATATTACAGACTTGTAACTAATATTGATACAGATGTGCGACTGGTTGTTTTATTGATTGCACATTCATTATTTTTTATGTGATATGTTTTCTACTTTTGTAATTTCTTACGATATATATATATATATATCCGGCTGGTGTTTTGCTTTTATATGTTTACTCTCTCTTTATGTCTGTCTCTTGTCGTTTCTTTTTAATTTATTCTTTGTTTTTATGGTTTAATTGTTGGAATAAACTCTCTTCAATTTCATTTAATGATTTACCTCGACTTCGGCTTATTAAATACAAAAATTAATGCAATTTTGATTATCACAGGAGAGTATCCAACTCAAAACGGAAAGGAGGGTAGCTTTTTGAATTAATATTTTTCGTTGGGGAAGGGTAGTCCATGAGTTGGTAGGAGGTTCTATGCAGTAATACGCTGTAAAAAAAGAAAGAATATAATATTTATTTTAAAAAAAAATTTTGTAACAATAATTTGCGAGGATTAAATGCAAATTGTCTAACTACAGTTTCGAATAATTCCTCCTTGTTAGCGAAAACCCATTTTTCGGTGAATGCTTAACATGTTTAATCCATTCAACCTGTTTTTTTCTCCAAATGGTGCTTCTTAACCACGTTTTAATTCGCGACGAAGGGTGGTAAACGCTCAATAGTACTTGTTGTGTAAGGCGTATATTATAGTCGGAAAAAACGATTACCTCTTTTTTATAATCTCAGTTATTTCTGGCGCTTCCTGTACCTCATTCAATATTTAAACCTCAATTCTCTTTCTTCTTCAATGCCTTCTAAATTGTTGAAAGTTGCACAAGATTAAGTACTTTCACCCAATTCCTCCAATGAAACATCTCTCATGTTATTTGGACGGAAATTTATCATTGCAAAATGCAGGCGATTTATCTGCAGAATATCTTACTTCGAAACATGATATCATGAAATCCAATTAAGGAATTATTAGAGGCCTTCTTCAAGATTCGGATGGTTTTTTGGGCCGGTTGATTGCTAGTATGCTTCTGTCGATCAGCAGTGCGAATGGCGGTTATATTATCGTTCAGATGCATTGAAATGTCACCTGCTTCTTTTAAAGCGGCAGTCGTGACGTTCTCCTCATCTTCCCGATGAACTCGTAGCATGTCAGAAATAGTTTGGATGTGCGGTTGGATTTGACTATATCTTCAATTGGAGTTCATTTGCTTTGGGTTCCAGTATAGCGGAATACTTAACAAATATTCAATATAGCGACACTAAATGAAGATCTGCAAGCCGATGCACGCATTTGATTAATGTTTTTCTTATTGCTGCATTTCCATCTTCAGCTATGATCTCTAGTCCATTAACAATATGAACGAAGTGGTCCTTAAAAACGAGGATGCTCGTATATTTTTCAGACCACCTTTGTTTTTTATTAAACTTCCGGGATCACCGTTAGGTATTGCTTCAGAGGATAAGATGAATGACAAATGTAGCGTGTGAAAATGCTATGTCTGACCGGGATTCAAACCCGGACCTCCGGTTGAAAGGCCGAGACGCTACCAGTCGCGCCACGGAAGCCGGAATTTCACTGAACACCTAGTGTCACACAATTTAGGAATGCTAGCAATAAGTTTGCCTGCGAAAAAGTTTGATTTTCTCCTTGAAAACTGAAAACTACTATCACAGGAAGCAAAATCCGGAATGGGTGTAAAAGGCCCATTCTCGGATAACAAAAACACTAACATGTAACTTAAAACTACGTTAAAAACTATCATATTAAAAATAAATAAAACGTAAAACTAAAAAAAGAGATAAAACTTACCACTAATATCACAAAAATCTTACAACTAATATCACAGACGAATTTAAAAAACAAAAAAAAAAACAAAATAATATGAATACATATATATATATATATATTAAAAAAAATTCCGATAGGGAGTGTAAAAGGCTCGCTACTCGGATAACAAAAACAATACATAGGACTAGAGTAATTAAATTTTTTGTATTAACCGTATACTACGCAAAAACAGAAACATCCGGTTTAAAACCTCTTTATCATTACACAAGATACCACGGATGTTTCTGGGTAGTTTAAATTTACGACGCAATGCCGCATAACATATGCAGTCCACGAGTATGTGGCGCACAGTCACGCGGCAGTTGCATCGTGCGCATAGAGGTGGTTGTCCTCGTGTAAACAGGTACTCGTGTGTGACCCTCGTGTGTCCTATCCGCAATCGACAGAGAAATACTTCCTCACGCCGGGGTTTTCTGTATGAGGAGTCCCATGGTAACACAGAATCTTTAATCTGACGGAGTATATTATCAACGGTAACCGTCCAGTCACCTTGCCACCTTGTTCTTCTTAGTAATTGTTTTACATAGTTAATGAAATCAGAAGTAGCAACTCGGGTGGTGAAAGGAGGCTGGTTACATGCTTCTTTGGCAGCGGAATCTGCATGTTCATTATCTGGAATCCCTACGTGGCTAGGGACCCAGCAAAAACTTAATTCTCTGTTGCGATTATTCAATTCAGCGATTGCGTTGTAAATTTCAATGACGATAGGATGTTTGGAATAAAAGTTTTTTAAGGCTTGGACACGAGTCACTGCAAATAAGAATTTTTCTATATTTAGGGTTAATGATGTTTAGAGCCTTATTTATAGCGTATAGTTCAGCGGTAAACACACTCGTAATACCGGGTAGACCCAACATATAAGTTCTTTCATTGACAACAAATGCACACCCAACTGTATCGTTTTGTTTCGATCCATCAATGTATACAACCGCGTCTGGTTTCATCTTGGAGAGAACGCACTGAAACATTTGCTGAAAGACAATAGATGGTGTTGATTGTTTATTGTATGTAGTCAGGTCAAAATTAAAATTTATAAGGTTTATTCTCCATGGAGGATATGAGCAAGGATACATAGGAAAGAATGACGGTGTGTCAACATTTATATGCTGCAGCAGACGCCAGGTACGGACACCTACAGGTGCAGTACGACGTGGATGGTCCTCATACTTTCCTAGATTAGGATTTCTAAAGACCTAGTCAAGAGCCGGGTGATTTGGCTGTCCTCTGAGACGAGCAAAATAAGATAATAAAAGCTGGTCTCGTCTATCCCAAAGTGATGGTTCACCACAGTCTACAAGTAAGCTTGCGACAGGACTTGATCTAAACGCGCCTGTGGCAAGCTGAAGAAAAGCATGATGTACACTATCCAGCATTTTAAGCTCGAATTGACGAGCTGAACAGTAGGCGACACAACCATAATCTAAACGGGAGCGAACAAAGGAATAGTAAAAACGTATCATACATGATCTATCGGCTTCCTAGTTGGTGTTAGTAAGGACTCGCATCATATCTAGAAGTTTGGAACATTTTCTTTTCAATTCTTTTAAATGTTTGACCCAAGTAAGACGGCTATCAAAAAATAAACCTAAAAACTTGACGTAGCCATGGAAATAGAACACTTTTTTTGTACGTTTGTCTTAAAAACGCTTGCTCACCTCCTTCTTCCCGGACATGGTGGAACATCTTTCTTTTTCTTGTTTAGCCCCCGAAATTACCGTTCAGATATATATTCAGGGCCGACCTGCCATGCCGGACATACAGCCGGTAGGTGGGAAGGCCCATTTGAGTACAACAGACACTACCCTGGGTAACGCAATACCAACCAGTCGGACCGGCCCAGTGGAGTAGAGTGGAAAAAAAGAATGAATGAGAATGATATGTATGATATGTAAATGAATATGTAAAGTATGTGATATGTATATGATATGCAAATATGTATATGATATGTAAAGAATGAATGATATGTAAATGAAGTTTAGTCTTCTACAGTCCCAGGTCAACCATTTCTGAGATGTGTGGTTAATTGAAACCCAACCGCTAACGAACACCGGCATCCACGATATACTGTTCAAACCCGTATAAAAGTAACTGCCTTTACTAGGACTTGAACGGTGGAACTCTGAACCACCGTCTTCCAAATCAGCTGATTTAGGAACCACTAGACTAACCCGGTGGGTTTGTTACGGTACTAGCAGCGACGGTCGGCATTAACTAAAGTAATGTAATTTTACAACTTGCATACAATAAATTTCGCTTTTACGTTCAGCTGACTGTTGCGGCTACTTGTGTAGCCGCGAAGCTTAACGCATCAAGTACCGAGTCGACCAGGCAATCGAATTCGAGACCCGTTCAGACCGAATTAAATTTTTACACTTAAAATAATATTCATTTATTTTATTCTACCGCTCACCTGTGACGTCACAACGTAGCAGAAGACTACAACATTTTTTCGGGTAGGGGGCGATTTTGGAAAATATTATTTATTAATTGTTAATAAATGCGCTTCTCCTAACAAAGTGTAAGGAGAAGACCAATTTAGTTTCAGAAAAGGTATAGGGACAAGGGAAGGAATTTTAACGCTGAGATTAATAGTAGAAGGAAGATTAATGAAAAACAAACCAACGTGCTTGGCATTTATAGATCTAGAAAAGGCATTCGATAACGTAGACTGTAATGAATTGTTCAACATTTAAAAAAAAATAGGGTTCAAATACAGAGATAGAAGAACAATTGCTAACATTTACAGGAACCAAACAGCAACAGTAATCATTAAAGAACATAAGAAAGAAGCAGTAGTAAAAAAGAGAGTCCGAGAAGGATCTTTACATAGAACTAGCAGTTAATGATGTTTAACAATACAAAGTGAAAAGATAAAGATGCTACGATATGCTGATGATATAGTAATTCTAGCTGAGAGTAAAAAAGATTTAGAAGGAACAATGAATGGCATGGAAGAAGTCCTACGCAAGAACTACCGCATGAAAATAAACAAGATCAAAAGAATGTAATGAAATGTAGTAGAAATAATGTAGATGGACCACTGAATATAAAAATAGGAAGAGTAAAGATTACGGAGGTAGGAGAATTTTGTTATTTGGGAAGTAGAATTACTAAAGATAGACGAAGCAGAAGCAATATAAAATTCCGAATAGCACTGGCGAAACGAGCCTTCATTCAGAAATATAAGTGGTTTACATCAAAAACTAATGTAAACGTCAGGAAAATATTTTTGAAAGTACATGTCTGGAGCGTAGCTTTATATGGAAGTGAAACTTGGACGACCGGAGTTCCTGAGAAGAAAAGATTAGAATATTTGCAATGCGGTGCTATAGGAGAATGGTAAAAGTCAGACGAGTGGATAAATTAACAAATGAAGAGATATTGCGGTAAATTGAAGAAAGAAGCATTTCGAAAAATATAGTTAAAAGAAAAGATAGACTTATAGGTCGCATATTAAGGAATGCTGAAATAGTCGCTTTAATATTGGAAGGACAGGTAGAAGGGAGGAATTGTGCAGGAAGGCAATGTTTGGAATATACAGGGTGTCCCATATAAAACGCAATCCAACCTAATATTGGTAGGTATTGAAATAATAAAAAGTCATGTGTAAATGTAAATGTAATTTTTATTATTACCATCCATTACCTTACATTTAGAGTAAATGCTGGAAGTGGCCCCCATCTTCTTGAATACAAGCTTCAATTCATTTTACAGCGTTTCTTGCAACTTTTTTCAAAGTTTGTGGCTGGATATTTAATACAGCTTGTTCAATATTGACTTTCAGTTGTTCAAGTGTTCGTGGTTTGTTGCTGTAGGCTTTTTCTTTGTGGTAAACCCATAGGAAAAAATCCGCCGCAGTCAAATCTGGAGATCTTGGTGGCCACAAGCCTCGACCGATAACACGATTACCAAAGAATTCCTCAACGAAATCAGAAGTTGAACCTGCGTAGTGCAATGTCGCACCGTCATGTTGTAGCCAGCAGTGGCTGTCTTCCTCTTCCAAGAGTGCAATGAACTGAAATAAAATATCCTGATATCGTTCTGCGTTAATGGTGTACTCGAAAAAAATAGGACCGATTATTTTCTTCCGCGATATCGCGCACCACACGCCCAACTTCTGCAGGTGTAATTGTTTTTCGTGTTAAACGTGGGGATTTTCAGCACTCCAAATTCTACTGTTTTAGCTGTTTACGTAGCCATCCAAATGAAACCGTGCTTCATCTATGAAAAATAACGAATCCATAACATTAATTCCCTCACGCAGAAATTGACGGAACCATTGACAATATTGTAGCCGTTTTTGTTTGTCGGCCTCAAGAAGTTGATGAACCGTTTGAATGCGATAAGGTCGTAATTGTAATTGTTTGGTCACCCGATGAACAGTTGATTTAGACAAATTAATTTCAGCAGACAAACGTCTGATCGATTTATTTGGCAAGGCGAGTAATCGGTCTTTGATTTCAGTGACTGTATCTGTATTCAACACTGACGCAGATCTTTTGTGTTCCTTGTTATTAACAGAACCAGTCTATCTAAATTTTGCAACTAACCTTAATACTGATGTTTTGTTAGGATGGCGATTTTGTTTATCTGGGTACTTATGGCGAAACAAATCTTGCACTGCAACCACTGATTTCGTACTGAAGTACGACTCAACAATGAAAACACGTTCATCTAGCGAAAACACCATCTTGTCTCTAGCAATACACTGAACGTTATGATTGCATTGTTGTTACTATCGGTAGTGTTCTACTGCGTCGCCGCGATGTTCAGATGTTGGACGAGTCCATTTCAGTAACTAGTAGGGGAGTAAGCTTGACTTTTGAAATTTCATGGATGAGTGATTTATGGGTTGCGTTTTATATGGGACATCCTGTATAAAACAAATTGTTAGGGATGTAGGTTTGAGGGGGTTTACTGAAACGACTTGCACTAGATAGGGGCTCTCCAATCTCACTAGGTTGGAGAGTTGCATCAATCCAGTCAAACGACTGAAGAAAAAAAAACAAATGCGCCTAAGAAAAATATGACCTTTAGGCGAAATCTCGAGATACTGAAGGTAACTTTGCTCTATAGTCTCACCTTTAAGTTGAAATTTTAATTCCATCTACCTCTTATTTAGATGTAATACAATAATTCTGTCCAATAGTTCTGGAAATATAAGGTGATTTGGAGGTCATCCCGGACACACATACGAACATTAACATCCGAAAAATTTGCATCCTATTTTTTTTTTTTTGGGGAGTTTTTTAGCTGTCAAAACGTCATGATCCGATGAAAACCGGATGTGCCAAAAATGCTCTACTGTAGCGCTATCTAGGCGTGAAAGTAAAACTATTTTTAATGATCAGGCATAACGGTATTTTCTTTAACTATTTATATTTTAACTTTATCGCTATGATTTCTTTCATGTTAAAAAAAATTCATTTTGTAGTTTTTTATTCAGCCGTTCTTTCGTGATGTTTATAGAAAAAGAAAAAAAACAACGTAATGATGAATGGTGAAAATGGAATAGTCTAATCATCTACTATATTAAAATTAATATTGGATATGCGTATTGTAAAGAAAGGTTTTAAGCATTTATTGTTGAATAATATATCGACCGGACTTCATTCTCTTTTTTTTTTTAAATAAAGATTTCCTTTTACATCAGAAAATGTTTTTTTTTTTTAAAGATTTATACATTAGGTGATTTGTTGAAAACGGTAATGCATTTGAATGTGTGTGCGTGCGCGCGCGCGCGCGTGGTCTTGCGGGACGAGGAGTATCATCGGCAGTTGGTTGTTTCCGGTACATTTAGGTGGTTGCGGCGTTGATATAATAATATTAGTTTTATCATAAAATAATGCCTATAGCATTATAGTTGGCTAAACCTAAGCTTCTTCGTCTTCACCTTGTCATTCCATCCCACTCTTTTTTTAGCTCTCTCATTCTCTCTTCTCTCTCTCTCTCTCTCTCTGTGCGTGTATACGAGTGTGTGTGTTTGTAAGTACGTATGTGTGTGGTAAGATGTTATACGAAAGAAGTTTTGTAGTTGAAAGGTGGGGGAGGAACATTATATAAGGATGGAGGGGACTCCAACTATGCTCTTATCTCTTGGGGACCATTCTATTTGCTACTTCCCCTCCTCACATGACTTGTTTGCTCCTGTAAAACCCTCTATTAGCCCTCCCTTTGACTTTTTTCTTCTTTTCTTTACTGTTTTCTACCTTGTTGTTGTTGTTTCTGCTGTTTGCTACTTCGATCTCGTTATTTGTTCCTTTCTCCCTCACCACCTTTTTTATTATTTATTATATTCTGCTTTTAATTTTTTGTATTATTTATTGTTAAAGTACTACGCTAATATTTAAAGGAGTATGATTATGTTCCAGACAAAATGACAGTTTTGAATGATGTTTTATATATATTTTTTTTTATAAAAATAAAAAACTTTTGAAAATTACTTTTAAACTTTTTTGCGTGTGTTATATAAAACACACGCATGAACATATTTGCCGAGATTGAAATTTTTTTTATATCTTCTAGCCGATTATTTATTTTTTATGAAAGAATTACATTTTTGTGATGAAATAAAGTTTCCTTCTATTGTAATTTATATTGCATTATTTTTATTGATGATATTCGAAGCAATTTCTTTTTTAAAAAATTGGCAATACAGCTGTAAAACTTCCCATCACGCGGTTTTTTCTGAATAGTTTAGAGAATTTTTTGGGGTGAGGGTGCGATTTCGTAAAAAGGTTTTTTCCAAATATTATTTTTAATCGTTAATAGTTATGTCTAAGAAAAATAAGACCTTTGGCGAAATCTCGTGATACTGAGGGTGACCTTCCTCTACAGCCTCACCCTCTTGACCTTTTTGAAATTTTAATGGCATCAATGCTCCATGTGAAGAAGCAATCTTGACAAATTTTGGTCAAAATCGGTTCAATAGTTCTGGAAATATGAGATGTGACACACCGAATACACACACACACACACACACACACACACACACACACACACACACACACACACACACACACACACATATATATATATATATATATACGATCATCTGGAAAGTTTTTGTTCGTTTTTTGGGTTCCTTAGGTGTCAGGACCGGTGAAAACTCCATATGCCCGAAATGACCGATTATAGCACATTCCCTTCAGTTTTAGCGCTAGAGGGGAAAGTAAAAATGTCTTTCTGCACAGGAGGTTTTTATTTGCCTATCTTATGTAACACTTAAATCCTAGGTTGGGAATTTTTGATCCACTGACCGATCTGTTTTAAATAAAAGAATTTATCAATTATGCGATGTTTTTACCCTCTTCTTGTGTATTAACGTAACTGTAGTGTGCATGTGGTAGAAATCAAGGAAATTCTATCGGAGAAGATGAAATCAATTTGGAAGAGTACCCAAAAATAAGTGGAATCATATCTATAGGGCAATCTAGACTTAGTTGCGGATTCTGCCGCTAGATAAAATAAGCATACAGTAGGAACTCTGCGAAGTGGAATTACTCTGTATTGTTCGTAAAGAATTCCTTGTCGGTTTTCCTTGGTAACATTTTACACCTGTTCTACGATTTTTGAGATGGATGATGAAAGAGCAAGAATCTGCGTTACATTTTATACATTTTATTTCCTCTTACGGAGAACGGTTGTAGACAAATAAAACACTTGTCTACGATTGGTTTTTGTGTTTCAAACGGAGGGAGAAATGACATTTCAAGAAGATCTGGCTAATTTGCCATAATTAGGGATGACAAAAATCTTGAAAAAGTTTGCAGTGCAACTTAGAAACATCTTTGTTGGACTATCGAAGATATTTCTGAATTGACTTGTATATCTTGGAGTTTTTGCCAACGAATTTTAACATGAAACGGATAGCTGCAAGGTTTGTTCCGCGGTTGCTATTAGAAGATCAGCAAACCAGTCGTATTAATATGTGCCGTGATTTGAAGAATCAACTTTGAAATCATCTACATTTTCCTTTCAATGTTGTGATATTCTGTTCTCCGTAGAGGAAGACATCCTTGTGATGATCCCGGTAGCCACACTATCCTCTCCGATCCTAGCCCTGATAGGCTTTACCGGAGATCGTCTTTTAGACGCTCTGAACTTGATAACACAACAGAGTCATCAGTTTGGTCTCTGTCAGCATTCCACCGATGCAGATGCTTCGACAGATATTTCTATCAGTGGTTTATACAGTCTACTATTGCCTTCGTATGGCTTCTTCCAATTATGACCACCTATCATAATTCACAACCTTCAACTATCAAAGTAAACAATTCACGGTAACGCAATCCCCGTGCCTTCCTGTAACACTGAAGGTTTCACACAAAAATTCTTCCTATATCTAACTTCAATTAGACTATGCACTCAGACCATTACTTTATTTAGTTTTTAAACACCTAAAATACTATCTTCTTACCAAAAAAAATAAATGTTGATCACAACAATGACAATTTTATCCTACAATCCAATTTAATGAAAGTCCTCTTGATTTACTTAAAAATCAAGAAACAGATTTACCGAAGCAAATAAAGTGCATGATAAGTTTGATCTGATGTGAAGACGGTGTTGATTGGGGTTTTTTTTAAAGTGAACGTTTGTATTCACGTGGTGAGGGGGAATTTATTCCTTCTGAACAAACAGTGAGTTAGCGTTTTTACCTGGATGTATTGAGAATATTGCACGAGAGTATGTGATGAAAACTCCCGGAGAGAGTAATAATTCACCCGAATAACCCCGTATCAAATAGATTTTGTCAAAAAACAAGATGACTGTAACTCCCTCACCCTTCCACAACTCGGACAATCTTGCTCCGGTTGAGTTTTTCTTGTTATTCCGTATGAAAAAGCAAAGCTTCAAAAAGGAAAGCGTTTTTATACTGTGGAGGAAGACAAAGATAAATTATTATATGCCTAAGCAACGTTTCTCTTCAACATTCCAAAAAATGTTTCCAGAAGTCGGAAGTCCTTTGGGATAAGTACATGCAATCACATGGAGAGTAGCAAACGAATTGCAGTTCTCCTGAGCTGCCATTCGTTTGTGCATGCACAAATAGATGGCAATGATGAGGCACGGGGACTTTCTTGTCCTGTTGTGGGGAAAGAAAAGACCGTAGTCCCGGCAGAAATACCCTTTCGGGTGTTTTCGTTAGAGGAAGGATGCCATAAAGACCGAGTCCCTGCTCCTGGAGTGGGGGAACAGGAACAACATAGTCGGGTCTGGTAAACCATACTCCGGGAGTTAGAGGCAGGTAATAAATTAGATCCGACCGGCGAGGTGATCTGTCATGCCGGATGTACTGCCGATAGGCGGGGAGGCTCGTTAGAGTTAAAATACACTTCCCCGGACTGTTATGCATCATTATGGTATCCAGTCCGGGGGTGAGAGGGAAAAATTACATGGTGAGTACTTGGAAGGATTAAAGTTTAGTAAATAGATCATGAAAAGTTTCTGTTTTATCAATTCCGGGATTATATTTTGGTACTTCCTTCGGGATAATAGGAAAGGACAGACAACGAAAAAGGAACCAGCACTTTCTTACTTTCCTGACTATATAGTTTTACTGTATAAATATCCAGTACACTGTAAAAGGAAAAATATGTTTCCCTTGTATTTATACTTTGTAGTCAAAATCTAAAACGTCAAAATCTATGTAGGGAAAATCGGGTCAAATTTTTTATGGTAAGGTTTTTTCCAAGAAATTTTATATGTACGAGAATATACTGGTTGATTTCCTTCATGTCATATTTTTATTTCATTCACATATCGGTTGTTTAAATAATGTTGAGTTTTTGGAGAGCAAAATTGAGAATACGTTTTTTGTTATTGGAAAATAAGATTATGAGACTACATATGCACCACTTTTTCGATGGTCTTCTGCCATTTTTCCGGCAACACCATAAACCCGTTGCTATAGAACTTCTGTGGTTTCTGGTCAAGAATTGTAACGTGGTTTTCACAGGTCTCTTTTGAAACTAACTTAACACCGTTCTGGGAGTTTTGCCAGAACGGTGTTAAACCGAAACAAATGATAGTCGGACATTGCGAGGCCCGGGGTATACGGTGGATGCATTAAAACTTCCCAGTCAAGTTCTCTCAATCTATGACGAGTTGTTAGATGTATGCGGTCTGGCGTGTTCATTGTTTGTATTCTTTCTGTTGACAAATTCAGGCCGTTTCTTTTGGATTATTAGGTGCAGTCACACTAATTGTTGACAATACAGGTCTGAGTATATCGTTGTTTCTGGCCGCAGCAGTTCATGATGCAGGATGAACTTCCAGTTCCATCAAACGCACGGCATAACCTTCCTCGGCGTCAGTTTGGACTTTTCCAAGACTGTAGAGCTTCCACTATGATCTTTTTCCTCATTGTTGTTGATTATCTAGATTTCATAACTAATGATCAACCGCTTTAGAAATAGCTCGATTTCATTACGTTTCATCCTGACCTCGTAGGGGAAGACATCCTTTACCATTCCCTCTGCACTTAGCCTTTATGGGCTTTACCCATAAATCGGCGTATGACTTGTTTCAGTCTGCCTCAGCCAGGATGCCAACTGATGCGAATGCCACAGGTGACATTCACATCGGTGTAGTACTACCTATGGAGAACAAAACACATCAATTAAGTCTTAAAAAAGACGTAATGTACTGAATGGACTAATAGGTATAAATGAGTTTAACACAATGCAAAAAAAATAAATATCATAAAAATATGAACACCACAACACATACTAAAACAAAACAAAATCAGAACAAAACATAACTGAAAATAGAACAATAACAAAAGTAAAAGTAAGAGCAAAATACATCCGGGGTTCTATATCCAGTTAGCAATCCAGCAGCAGACTGGATTGCTTCATTTGAAAGTGAGATACGATCCCCCAATTCTTTAATAAAGTGGACAGTTACACAATTGCTAAAATATTAGTTTTTATTAAAATTAAATATTTATACAAATATTAATTCAACAAGCTTACATGAAATATTAGGATAGAGTAAAAGTTCTTTTATTACTCGTATTACTAGATCCACTATTATTCGTAACTTCGGGAGTTGCTGATTAACAAAAGTTTTAAATTTCTGATGTGTGGTATAAATAAAAGTTAATAATTAAACTATACCGTTTAGTGAACTCCTGTTTAAGGGTTACAAATGTTAATTTTAATAGAAATTAACAAATTAAACAGAAATTACAGTAAAATTAAATCAAATTAAACAGAAATCAAACTACAAAATCCAAAAATAATATGATTGTAAATTATAATTTTCAGATAATATTAAATAATCACATGTTTCACCAAATCTATTACATATACACGTATGTAATAATGCCTATTAAATTATATTACATATTTTTAAAAGTACATAAAATTTTATTTCATTAATAAATCTGATTTCTTTTATTGTTATTGAATTATTTATTGTAAAAGTTTTTTTTTTACAATCACGGATTAGTAATTATTAATAAATCAATATATTTAAATTAAAAAAAAGTTAAAAAATAACTAAAAAAACAGTTTAAAAAAAGGAGATAAGGTCGGGTTTGAACCGATGTTCCTTCCCTTTGTAAGATCCAAATATTTCATTAATTCAAATTTTATTTGGCTATAACTCTGGAACCAATGAACGTAAATACCACTTATGATATATCGTTGAAAAGCTCTCAACGATGGCTTATTACTGTAGTTAAGAAAAAGTCCAAAATCCAAATTTTTGTGGATTTTGACTTTTGTACCATTTTGGTTCAGTCGATTGCAATTAAAAGGGGAGGTGCACAACTAGATGTTAGAACAGTCCTAAATCCAAAATTCTAACATTTTATGACTAATCGATTTTGAGTTGTGCGAGATACATACGTACGTAAAGACGTCACGCCGGAACTAGTCAAAATGGATTCAGGGATGGTCAAAATATATATTTCCGTCGAAATCTGAAAACAAAATTTTTCGCGATCAAAATACTTCTTTACTTCGTACAGTGAAGTAAAAAGGAACTACTTACACTTTTTTTTAATTATTATTAATACCGTTGTTTTAATTCACCTTATAAATTCATGTTTTCTATTATTATTTAATATTGAATTTTTATTCATTTTATATATATATTGTTATCGTTCCAATTAGGGCCCGTTACAGAGTACTCTTGACTGAATTACGTGTAGTTTTTCTTTTAAGGGAATTCTTATTGTAATATCGTTAAATATCTTCCAACATATTAGAAGGAATTATCCTTACAGGAATTGAAAAAGGGGCACGTACCTATTATTTCCAATATCCTCACTTCTCCATTGAATTTAAAAGAACTCAATTTCCTATTCGATTATCGTCTGCGACGACAATAAACAAAGCCAAATGACAAACTGTGGAAGTTGTGGGTCTGGGTTTAGAAAAATCGTACTTTTCTCTTGGACAACTCTACGTTGGATGTTGCGTATGGTGCCCAAACGGGCGTCATACATGGCGCCCGTTTGGGCGCATAAGTTTAACATGAATAGAGCACTTTATTTAAGGAGTGCTTAGCGCAGAGCCTTAATTGTATGCACTGGTGTTTTTTAAAACAACCTTCTGCTAGGCTACCACCTTATTGGAAATCGGTCCCAATCCATTTAGTGATGAAAGTTCGGGCATCCATGTAAAGATTGCGAAGAGGTCGGGAGGCTGAGGTATTTGGGATGCGGTTTCGAGCCGGGCCAGTACCAGAGCGGAACGGTGAACGCAATGCACCGGATCTAAATCTAAATTTCGCATCTCCCGCCTACGGAAGAGGCTGCAGAGCCTCGCGATGGAAGCGTGGCAGCTGGAATGGGACACCATTACTAAGGGAAGATCTTTGTTTAAGTTTGTACAGGATCTGGGGGAATGGTATATGCCTCGAGCTCGTTTTTAAGGGCAACGTGTTCCGGGGTTCTCGCCAACCATGTTAATTTAAACCAATATCTTTTCGGTTTCGCCTGGCAGCTGATGAGCTGTGCGTCTGGGGGAGGTCCAGTTAAATGAACACCTGATGTTTGACTGCCTTGATTTGGGGGGCAGGCAGAGACCGGGCCACACTGGAACTTAGAGATCAAGGGGAAAATTGGCGACGAGTCAATCTGCCGAGAACAGCATTATATGGGAGTTCCTTGATGCGGTTACTTTGTTCAATGGACGTCAGTAGTTTACGTAAGGGAAAGACTCCTACCGCAGCACTGCTTTGGGAAGCTAACGTAGAGATATATGGCTGACCACCAGGCAATTAAGGCTCTAAGCGCTTTAATGTGGTGGAAAGATACATTCTGACATTCAGCGACCTACGCGTGGCGGCGAATTGCTGTCTAGACGATGTAAATTTTAATTTATGGATGTCATACATATTTTTAGTAGTTGAGAGGGTACGCCTACCCATTTCAGTAAATATATGACAAGTGAGCGGTTGGGACACGTAAGCCAGTTGTGCAAGGCACCGCGCTTAGTCCGCTCACGCTGTTAGGTAAGCTCTAGGAGCTATTTAGGACACTGGTCGCTAAACTGTTTCGAGGCTCAGTAGTCGCTTGTGGCACAGACATTCGATATCTTATGCTTTAGGGCGTCCGAATGGGGTGGTAGCGGGAGAAATGCCAGGAAAACCAAGATACCCACGTTGGGTGCACTGGAATAGGAAGTTATAAAGGATTGTATATTTTTACCAAAGAAGATAGAAGAAAAACTATTATTGTTATCGGGAAGCTTTACTGTAAAATTATGAAATAGAAATAAGAAATTGAAATGAATGATTAAAGTATCGGTAAAACAAATAGTAAAAAGCTTTTAATTACAGTAAGATTTCGTAATATGCAATTAATGTGAGGCAAGCAAAAATCAATCGTTTCTTGAAAAAATTTTCGAGACTAAAAAAAAACCGCATATTTCTCTGTACCTCATGGGTTCTCTGGAAAACAATTACAATTATTTTGTAAAATTTTAGTGAATTTTTGTTGTTGTGAATAACTAGAAGTTAAATATATGTATTTTTATGCGATTACGATAAATAAATCAGTTTTACGATAAATTTGAAATTAGATTACGATAAAACTGAATGTTTTTTTACGCTCCAAAGAGCATAGCGAAGCGATGCCTGAAGGTGAAGCTAGTTTTATTAATAAAATGTTTTTACATGTCGTAACTGTTTAATCTGTAGCCGTTCGGATATAAAATTGCTCATCTGTTATTTAACAATGTAAAATATATGTATCAAAGGTCATAAATATAATTCTAGTTTGTTGAAATTTAAAACATTGGCGAGCGTTAAATTTTATGCGAAATTACTAAGGGACTTATGGGACGTACTTTCTACCATGTTCCTTTACTATGAGGCACTATTTTTTACTACTAAACTGTATAATAATTTTTTAACAAAGTTCATTGGTGCACTAGTAAATTTAAATTCGCGCACGCACGTATACTTAGACTTCTTCAAATTCTCATTCGTTATTTATTTTCTGTGTATTCCACTATTTATTGTATTCCCGATTGTTAAATTTTGTAATCTCGGTGTTGTTTATAACTATTTTTCCAACTTTTCCATGAAAAATTATACAATTTTTTTTTCTTGTTTAGCCTCCGGGAATTACCGTTAAGATATTACTTTAGAAGATGATATGTATGAGTGTAAATGTAGTCTTGTACAGTCTGAGTTCGACCATTCCTGAGATGTGTAGTTAATTGAAACCCAACTACCAAAGAACAAGGGTATCCACGATATGTTATATACAAATCCGCCGGCCTCCGTGGCGCGAATGGTTGCGTCTCGGCTTTTCACCTGGAGGTCCTGGGTTCGAATCCCGGTCAGGCATGGCATTTTTCACACACGCTACAAAACACTCGTCTCATCATCTGCGGAAAGAATTGTTCGACTGCAGACCCGGAGGTAAAAAAAAAGTATTCAAATAATAAAATAACATATTCAAGTAATTAATAAATAAGTAATAATAGTAAATAAAATATAAAGTATTCAAATCCGTATAAAATGAAATAACTTTACTAGGAACTACCATTGTTGACAAACAAAAACTTAATTAATATACTTTCCCTTATGTGATATACAGTACAACAACTACATAGACGGGATAGTAGACATTTAAAAATATACAACCAATATAAATATAAACCTGACGAATTTTGAGACATAATAATAATTAAACTGTGTTTCGTACTATTAAAACATTTAATATATCAAACAAATAAGATCAAAAGATTTAATTATTAAGATAAGATAATTAAGATAAAATTTAATTATTAAGATCAATTGTTGCAATTTATAGTGAATTACTTACATCGATTTTTTTTTATTTGAATATTATGTCGTCCAAATGTTTTCCATTACTCCTCACACACTCACTTAACCTCATTCTAAAATTTGACATTGCGCTCTCAATCATCACTTGTGGAACCGCTTCAATTTCTCGTTGAATGGCCTCCTTGTTCTGCAATTGACTGTGGTGGACTACTGATGACGTTTAGATACCCCCCACAGAAAAAATCACAAACAGCCAGATCAGGTGAACTCGCTGGCCAAGGAATATCGGGAAATCAAACGTCCACGAAAGGTTTCTTGCAGAACATCCATTGCGATTCTCGCCGTATGGGCGGTGGCACCATCCTGTTGAAACCAAATTCATGTCCTTGAAAGTCATTCAGTTTCGGTCGCAGAAATTCATTCAACATGTTTAAGTATCGATGAGATGTTACTGTTACTCTGCGATTTAACTCCTCAAAAAAAATACGGGCCGATTATGCCGAACTTTGAAACCGCACACCGCATTGTAACATGTTGACTGTGAAGTGGTTTTTCAAGAATTTGCCGTGGATTATGTGAAGCCCAATAACGGTAATTTTGTTTATTCACAAATCCTGACAGATGAAAATGCGCCTCGTCACTTAAAAGAATAATGGCATCCTGTTGGACATTTTCTAGGACGCCTCGCAAGCTGCTTTGCGAGACGCCCGATCACATGCATTTAGTTGCTGCACTAACATCATTTTATACGGATGGAATTTCAGGTCGGCATGAAGAATTCGTCGTACACTTCGATCAGAAATGGCTAGCGCAGTAGCATGTCTCGCTGCTGAACGTCGTGGAGACCGCGTAACAGCTAACCTTACAGCGTTAATGTTTTCAGGCGTTCTCACAGTCCGTTTTCGTCCTGTTGGTTTAATTTTTAAAGCAGACGATGTGTCCTAAAATTCTTCACCCGCAACAATATCGTATTCTACTAGGAACAGACGCGTGTCGATTTAAATTGAAAAGTCTGCGAAATAAACGCTGTGTAACAATAACCGGGTCATTATTTTTAAAATAGACTTCAATCACAAACGATCGTTGTTCACCCGACCACGACGTACTGCTACTGAAATAGTATGAATAGACCTGTCGATGTACAACACTCCCGCCTTCTCATTGACAGTGGTGCCAACATAACAATTACTACAAAATCGTCAGATTTATATGCCGGACCTGTATATATATATATATATATATATATATATATATATATATATATATATATTACTTATTTTCATTGGTTCCAGAGTTCAAGCCAATTAAAATTGCAATTAATGAAATATTTGAATCTTTAAGGAGAAGGCACATCGGTTTGAATAAGACTTCATCACCTTTCTTTAACTTTTTTTTAAATTAAAATATATTGTTTTATTAATAATTATTAACGCGTGGTTGTAAAAAAAAAACAATAAATTATTCAGTAATAACAATAAAAAAAATCAAAAGTTATTAGTGAAATAAAATTTTATGTACTTTTAAAAATGTATAACTGTAATTAAATAGGCATTATTACATAAGTGTATATGTAATAGAGTTGGTGAAATATCTGATTATTTAATATTAATTGAAAATTATAATTTAGAATCGTATTATTTTTGGATTTTCTAGTTTAATTTTATTTAATTATTCTGGAATTTCTGTGTAGCGTTTGTAAAAATGCTATACCTGACCGGGATACGAACCCAGGACCTCCGGATAAAAGGCCGATACGCTATTACTCGCGCCACCAGGGCCGGCGTTTAATTTTATCTAGATTAAATTTAACTACAGAGTGACTGAAAAATAAGCTTCGTAAAAAAAGTTTTACGATAAATAAGTTATTAATGAAATAAAATTTTATGTACTTATAAATAAAACTTATTGTACTTTATTAATAATCGTACAAGGAAGTCATCTGGTGTCCAAAATCAGATGTTTTTTCTCGTTTAATCTATATTTGATACTAGCGAACAGCTTTTTTATATGAGAGTTCGTCTTGCTTGCATTAATCCTCTTTTGATGTCTTTTTCATTACTTGGTTAGTTTTTTTTTTTTTGTAATTTTTCTCACCAAATAACTAGTTAATCTTGTTTGTGGTGTTTCTACGTATCTTAATATTTAATTATTTTCCTTTCCGTCATATCTTATTTTCTTTATTTTACGTTTGTTTATTTAAGTAAATTTAAGCAAGTCTTAGTATTCAATATTCCTTTTAAGTTATGTTTGTTTTTTATTTAAAGAATTATGTCATGAGCAAATCACTCTGCTCTGAAATATTTCTTTCAAATCCTATTTCGGATGCATGGTTATTATTTAATTATTTTTTAATGTATACAGGGTGGGATCAAAAAGTAGTAAGACTGAATTAATTAAAAATTTTTTATTGAACTAATCGGTACAAATCCTTAGTAGTCCTCAAAATAGCACCCTTGTGTTTCGACACAACGCGTATAACACGATTCCCACTGCGCATACGCTTTCTGGAACTCGCTTTCCGGGATCCCCTTCATAGATGCCGAAACGGCCTCTTTGACGTCTTCTACGGAGCTGTATCGGTTTCCCTTGAGGTCCCGCTTGAGCAGAGGAAAGAGGAAGAAGTCCGGCGGTACCAGATCTGGACTGTAGGGGGGTGGTGTTGGTGAGGCAACGTGGTAACCCTGTGCTTGGCCAGAAACTTCCTGAGCAGCAGCGCCGTGTAGCACAACGCGTTGTCGTGGTATCGGCGATGTCTGGCCGCAGGCGGAGGACGTGTTTACGCGACCTGTTAAGTACGTTCATGTAAAAACTGGCATTCACAGTCTGTCCAGTGGGTACGATCTTTGCGGGCGCCTTCACTTTGGCCACATTTTCATCAATCCTTGAAGTTGACGGGCGACCGGCGCACTGGTCGTCTTCGACGAGCTCTCGCCTCTCCCGGAACTGCGTATACCACTCGAATACTGTTGCGCGGCTCATGGCTGCATCCCCGTAGGCGTCCTTAATCATTTCTAGGATCTCCGTCACGGTTTTCCCGAGTTTGACGAAGAATTTGATGGCGTAGCGCTGCTCGAGATTTTTATCCATCTCGGATCGCGACGACACTTCTTAACAGAGGTTCACGGAAATCAACGTGCTTACTCTCCGCTTGTCCGCAGGCGATTGGAAAAAATATCGGCCCCTTCTGAAGGCTCCCCACTATCACGCTCAGGCGGTCCGACCACCCTTCACCGCTCCGTTCGTGCTATAGAAATTCAGTCCTACTACTTTTTGATTCTACCCTGTAATTTTAGAATAAAAAACATGAATGTTTCATTAAAACTGATTAAGATAACAGTGATATACAAATTAAAAGTATTTTTTAATGTTTTTTTTTAAATGTAATATCTTTCTGTGCATTATTTTTTCTTGCGTAGATTATACATATCTGTAAATACGGGGGAAATTCAATAATGCGGTAGTTCTTGCGTAGAACTTCATCCATGCCGTTCATTGTTTCTTCTAATTTTTTTACTCTCAGTTAGAATGACTATATCATCAGCAAATCGTAGCATCTTTCTTTATCAAATGGTAAACAATAATAGTCAAAATTAGAAGAATTTTGAATCGTATAAATCCTCCTTAGCGATTTATTGATTTTGAAGCCAACTTCTCTTTTGTTATTGTGTCAAAGAAGTTTGCATTACGATAATTTGTTTCGTAAATTGAATATAATATATAAATAATAAATTAATTAATTTAATTTATATTTTTGCTTCCAGCTTTCTTATTGTGTGAATTTGCATATGGCTATTGTGAATCTTGATGAAAATGTTGAGTGTGTGGAATCTTTAAAAGATGCCTAAACCGATCTAAACTAAATTTAATTGGGAAGATTTTATGATATTTTTTCGTTTTTCCTGGATCAATTTTCATCATTAAAAAAAAAACTATTTTTACTCAAGAGGTAATCAATTTTGGACACCTAATAATAGCATTCCGAGACGCCGCCCGCCAGGGCAACCCGCCCGGAGGGCCTAGCTGCGGAGGCGTGCCCTAGTAGGCACTCCCTATAGCTAGTATTTAAATAAAATTATAAATATTTTAAATTAAGTTGTGCGTAAGCCGTGCATCAGAAACATCCCACAGTTGTCAGCTTTTTATTTAAATTTATAATATTTTTTCTCTTATATAATTTTGTAGTGAGCCTCCACAGGTGTAATAAAAAACTGTCCGAATCGATATACTCGTACAAGGCATTATGACATTTTACTGGTCTTTCGCTTAATACTGACTGAAGAGATTTTAATTTTAAAAGCAGTAGGCTATAAAGACAATAAGCTTTGTGTTGTTTTGAATTTACAGACACGATGAATTTTGTTCTGGTATACTTGAATAGAAAGATATGACGTCATGATATGTGATGTTCGTGTTACGACTTACGTTATTGTTCCACGGTTAACAACTGATTAAAAGTGTAAACGCCTACTGAGCACATAAATTAAAAATATTTAATAAAATATAAAACATACAATACGTGTATAATCATGCGTCGTATATCAAAGTTGAAATTTTGGAATTTTTCAAAAACCACTTGGGGTGAAAAATTTCTAACTTCAGATTCGTTTTTAGTATTAAAAACGGATTCGTTTCGTTTATCAAATGGTTTACTGGTAAAACAAAAATTGTTTTTCCAGTATATTTGTTAAATTTTAAACGTGGCTCTGGTTGTTCATGATACATATCACTTTTCATGTGATAAAAATGAGACCATCATTTTTAATTTAAAAGAAAAGTAAAAAGTAATTTTTTTTTTCTTTTAATATATATAATAATATACCTGAAAAGGAGTTTCCTGTGCTCAGGTATGAATCATTTTAAAAAAAGGAAAATAAAATCACTTATAAATAATTCTATAAACGTTTTTTATAAAAAAAAATTATTTCTCCTTATAAGTTATAGATACACTTTTTATAATGACGTTCTGGTTGTAGTGCTAAGGCAATTAACAACCGTGTAGGATAAATTTTCATAACCGTACGTAAACGTAAAGCCATATACAGATAATCAATACTAAATAAAACACAAAAACAACATTTAGGATGATTGATTTCCAAACATGTTTTTTTTCAAATATATATATATCTATATATATAAAAATGAATGTTTGTCTGTCTGTATGTCTCTTATGCCTTCCTAAACCGTTCATCCGATTGCGATGAAACTTTGGTGAATTGTGCGCATGCCTGCGAAGGTTCCTGAATTATTTTGGACCCACTAGGTGGTGCTGGGGTCGAGATATTAAAAAAAATTGAATTTATGGTCCGATTTAGCTCTTATTTAGAATATATATTTTTTAGTTAAGTGAAAAGAAATATCTTTTTTTAAGAAATTGATCCGTCAGGTGGCGCTGGTGTCGAGATAGTTACTGATCAAACAAATATACAAACAAGCTTTTTTCATTTATATATATATATATATATATATATATATATATATATATATGTGTGTATTCGCTAAAGAGTAATAAACTACTGGATAGATTTACGCAGGATAAAAAGGGAGAAATGGAAAAAATAAAACAGGAAAATATGGGAAAAGGGAAAAATGAAAAAATAAAAAAGGAAGTAGAGAAAAAGGGAAAAAATAAAAAACCAAAATAGGGAATGGAAAATTGAAAATGGGGAAAAGTAACAGTGAATAAAGAAAAAGAAAGGCAATAGGTGAAAGGGGAAGGAAAATAGGTGTAAAAATAACTAGAGAAATGTGGAAAGAAGGAAAGGGACAAAGGGATAAAAAGGATAAAATGAAAGGTTATATTTTGTGAATTCCGTAATGTATTTTTTGTTAATGTTTTATCAAACTTTCAATTGTGTTCATCTAATCTATATATATATATATATATATACTCAAATCTAGCAATGGCGAAGAATTTCTGGGTCTGCTAGTATATATATAAATTTACAATGAAATTGTAAACCGTAAGGTAAGAGTCTAGTAGATATCATTTCTTACGCTCAAAAACAAAAATTTCTGTGATACAAATAAAACTGTTTTTAGCAATGTTCTCTAAAAAGTTAAGAAACTACATTACTATTATCTAATTCTATTATTAATTTAGAATTTTCTTTAAAAAAAATACATGTTAATATATGTCATTTAGACAATAGTTATACAGTATTAGATATAAACAATGTTTAAGCATTACATATAATGAGCACAAAAAAACAAAAAAAATTGTTGCAAAACTCTTACCGGCCTGATTTCATTTATTAAACAACGAATAATCATAAGAATTGTATTATTTCTGTAAATCTGATATGTATTACATATAAATGAAATTGGGCCGGTAAGAGATTTGTAACAAATTTTTCTTATTATATGGAACGCTTAAACATTGTTTATTGTCTATTATTGTAAATCTATTGTGTATGTATTTTTTTTAAAGAAAATTCTAAATTAATAACAGATTTTGATAATAGAAAGTAGTAGTGTCTTATCTTTTTTGATATCAATATCGTTTTTTTAAAAACAGTTTTATTTATATTACAGAAATTTTGATTTTTGAGCGGAAGAAATGGTATATCTGCGACACTGTTACCGTCGTACGGTTTACAATTTCGTTGTAATTTTTTTTTGGATATCGCTGCATTTTGTTGGATTATTTTTTATCTTTTTTTTTAATTGCTAATTGTTATGTTATGGATTTATTATTAAAATGTATCGCATTTCTAGAACAAACAAATTGAATTTCACGGCCAATTTTTTTTTGTTAACTGTAATATCATTCACTTCATACCATATTTTTCCTTTTTTAATAAAACTAGTATAATGACCTTTACGAATCGAAAATCCGTGATGTAATATTGCACATATTACTTTGTAAATGTAACCCTCGAATTTTATCGTTAAATTCGATTTTACCAATCTAATTTATTTCTGTTTTTATTTATTCCTTTTTTTAATAAAACTAATGTAATATTTTGTAAACTAATACTTTTATTTTTTTTTAAAGAAATGATGAGAATTGAAAAAATTTTTACATCTTCGGTACTTTCATTTACGTAACAGCATTTACTATTAAAACAAGATGTAGTATATTTTATTTAAAATATTATTATTTCAAGTATATTATCAAGTTTTTGTACGCTAAGTAGTACTACCAAGTACTGCTATTTAGCGGTATTGACATATTCGAATCGCGCGGTTCATGACATGGAAAAAAACCTTGTCTAACAAAATTCGAGGTATTTTTTGAAAGTATTCTTTATTACAAATCTAATTGAACTGAAATATAATCTTTTCATGTTTATTTTATTTTTTCTCCAATTTTAATTTTACTGTTAAGTCATGTTTATAACTGTAAACGTAGTTCGTTGATTTCATCGCCTCTTACCAATGAAGTTCTAACTAACTCCGTGATATATATGTATGTATGTATATATATATATATATCTTTTATATAAAGCCGAAAATTTGTTTGTCCTCTTTCTAATTATTCTCTCATCACGCGAGAACCAATTGACCAGTTGCTTTGAAATTTACAGAATATATTTGTGTCCTTTCAGGGAAGGTTAAAGCTATAGATCAAGGTTCTAGCCCCCTTGGGAGTAAAGTTGTCAATTAAAGATATTCATTAAAGAAAAAAATTTAATGTGGACACCACATGACTTCCTTGTTTTTTTACATTTTTAAAACTACATAAGATTTTGTTTCACTTAATTACTGATTTTTTCATTTATATATATATATATATATATATATATATATATATATATATATTTTTTTTTATTTATTGAATTAGTATTTATTGTAATTTGTTTTTATAATTAGAGGTTAATAATAATTAATAAATCAATATATTTAAATTAAAAAACGAAATGAAGTCTGATTTGAACCGATGTGCCTTCCTCTTGTAAGATTCATATGTTTCATTAATTAAAATTTTATTTCGCTAAAACTATGGAATCAATGAAAATAAGTACCACTTATGATGAAAAGCTCTCAATGTGGGCTTATTACTACAGTTAAGAAAAAGTCAAAAATCCAAATTTTTGGGCTTTTTTGGACACTTTTGGTCCAGTCCATTGCAATCAAAAGGGGAGGTGTCTAACTAGATGTTACAACGGTCGTAAATCCGAAATTTCAACATTCTACAATTTTTTGATATATACGTACAGACGTACAAATGTCACCCCGAAACTAGTCAAAAATGGATTCATGGATGGTCAAAATGGATATTTCCCTTGAAATCTGAGAACTGAAATTTTCGTGATTACAATACTTCATACAAGGAAGTAAAACAAAAAGAATTCATTTTATTCATTATTTTATTTCTGTCACCATGTCAACCGAAATAGGTTGTGGAGTTTTCCTTTCAGAGCTCTGTGTACTTTAATTATCGTAGTTACTATTATTCTGTCTTTCACAATTTAGTTTCTTTTTCAGGTTTCTATAAAGCCTGAATACTTAAATTGGTATTTATCAGTATTATTTTCACAACCATGAAGTTAACGAATACAGCGAGGGGTTCTGGCTAGGCGATAATGGCGAGCGAAGCGTGCCCTAATCGGCTAGTATATTATTAAATAGAATATATAAAAGTTACCCAAAAGTATTGCCTTTCCATATACTTAAAATTATTGTCAAACGGTATAAAAAATATAAGGTTTAAATATGAAAAAATTACATTTAACTGGTTCTGATCGGGTGATTCAAAAATGACTTAACAACTTCAAAAGTATATAAAAATTTATTGAGATAACTAGAGGTTCGGTTGAGATCTCATTTCACAGATAAACACATCAAGTTTGTCACCCGATATTCACTTTGGTTGGATACAGCTTCCATATCTAAAGCGACATACATTCTATTTGAAGTCGATTTCAATTCAGACTGTCGTCAGGAAGTTGGAGGTTACCTCTGTAGTTGCGGCGTTAATTTTGAAGTCTTAGCTCAACAAGATCAGCAAGCAAAGGCGATGCATAAACCCGACGTTTGTTAATGAAATCCCACATTAAAAGAAATTTAGCAGGGTCAAATCTGGGGAACGAGGTTTCCATATAAATGGAACGTCACGACCGATTGACCGAGCTGGGAATCGTGTATCAAGCAAACCTCTAACTCTAGGCGGTAGTGAGGTGGTGCCTCGTACTATTGATACTAATGACGTCCATGTTGGTCATTATCGTCTAACTGACTAATTAGAACATTTTGAAGCATGACCACATAATCGATGCTGTTTACGGTTGCTACCTGGAAGAAGAAAAGGCCGTACAGTCTTTGCTTAGGAATCAAAGGCATTGACCTTTTGAACCATGGTTACTTTGGCTTCAAGTGCAATCGCGCCAAACAGTCGTTTGTGTAATCCTAGCCTCACGTGACGCATGTAGAGTTGATTTTTCGGACTACGTGCAAAGTTTCCGCTGAGTTATTCCACAACAGCTTCAGGAACGCGTGGGTGTCCTGTATAGATAGAATAGCAACCCAGATGGCTAGGAGCTCTTCTGGATGCTTACTTCGCCAAGATAGGTATTTTGGCATCGAGCCCCGGTTAGTCGAGATATTCGCTGTTAGGATGAGAATGGATGTGTGGAAAACTCTGTGTTGGAGTTTTATGGTGCAAGTGGGTGTACGCATTGACCTCGGTCTTGAAAGCGGACCACAACAGAGAGATAGGGTATGTTTTCATTAGAGGCTTATTAAATTTGTGAAACTGTTTTTTTTTTTAAGTAAAAAAAGACTTCGAATAGATTGAATTGTAAGACAAAATTGTCGTTGTTACGATCAACACTTTGTTTTGTTGGTATTATTGAGGGTAGTATTTTTGGTATTTAAAAACTGAAGTAATTATCAGAGTGCATAGTCTAATTGAAGTTAGATATAGGAAGAATTTTTGTATGAAACCTTCAGTGTGAGAGGAAGGCGCGGGAATCACGCTTCCGCGAATCGGTTAATTTGTTAGTTGAAGGTTGTGAATTATGATAGGTGGTCGTGGTTGGAAGAGATTATAGGAAGCCAGTAGTAAGTTGTGTAAATACACTGATGGAAATGTCTGCCCATGTATTTAAATCGGTGGCATCCTGACAGAGGCGAAACAGATGACTGTGTTGTGTTATAAAGGTTAGACGGTCTAAAAGATCAGGGCTGTGAACGGAGGAGGTGGTGTGGTGAGTGGAATCGTCACAAAGGCCGGTGATGTCTTTTCCTACAGGGTTCAGGATGTATGCCTACTAGGAAGTTCCCTACGTTATATCCGAAAATTACTTTGAACTGCTGTCGCTGACTGCAATTCGTGAAACCATACCCACACCTAGTGTTCCGCACTAGTAAATGTATCCATTTTTTACAACATTGTTGACAGCGCTGGTGACGAAATTCGGTATTTATGAACTAGTGAATCAAAACTTCATGTGTTTTTCTATGAAATGAGACCACAACCGGATCTGTAAGTTATCTAAATAAATTTTTATATGCTTTTAAACTTGTGAAATTTTGTTTGAATCATGATACACACACACACACACACACACACACACACACACAGTGTTTTGTTTCTAAAATGGTGGGCTGGCTGTACTTTTTCGGATTCTACTTGTAAAATTAAACAAAAACCTTAGGAAAAATGACGATTTCTCCTTCGTTCTCCCACTGTCTACCCTGTTACTGTCTTTGTTATTTTTATATAATGATTTATATCTCAAGTTTGGATTAGAGGAATTACATTATTATTTGGTAAGCATCTTGGTAATAAAGTTTTAAAATTAGCAAAAAATCAGGAATTAAATACCTTCGCAAATTAAAAAGATATGGTGGCCATATTTATTTTTCAATTCGTTATATCTCCGTAAATATTAGTTTTATCAAAATATGTGTTTTGATAAAATATTAAGTCTATTATTTTGAACAAAATAATTTTATTTTTTTAAATCGGTTAACAAGTTATGAGTTAACAGTTACAAGTTAACAGAGTTATGACAGAAGATTGATGTAATTTTGTGTCTGTTTTCATTTCCTCCACTTTACGTTCAAGTCGATTAAATAATCGTTTTTATTTATTGTTAATTCTAGTATTGTAAATTAGTATCAAATTATGAAATAATTTTCTCGCAATAAGATTTAATATTAAATAATTAAAAAAATAATTGAAATTAATTTTTCACTTTGGAATAATTTTCCACAGCGACTATTACTGTTGATCATGTTAACATTGTAAAAATGAAGCTGCTTTCAACAGGAATGGTGTTCAAAACTATCACAACCAGTGTATCTAGAGCGATAAGAAACCTTATGGTTCCCTCCAAAGTAGCCGTCAACAATGATTTTCCCTGAACTTATAGGCAGGTATTTTTAATGACTATCTTTTGGGTCCTGTCATTCTACCAAATTATTTACAAGGAGAAAATTATCTTGCTCATTTAACCGAAAATCTTCCACATTTTTTGGAATTTCTACGAGTAAGAGGAAATATGTGGTTTTACCACGATAGAGCTCCAGCACAAGTCATTCAGTTGGTATCAGATTTTCTGCATGAAACTTTCCATGAAAAATGGATAGGCTGCGGAGGGTCAGTGCCCTGGCCTGGCCGATCACCTGACTTAAACGCTCTTGATTTCTACCTGTGGGGCTATTTTAAACATATTACTGTTTATTAAACTCAACATTGAGGATCTTCAACAAACGATCAAAAATGAATTTCAAGAAATTAGGAATACTCCCGGAATTTTTGAACGGTTAAGACAATCTCTCAGAAAGAGAGTTGTGTAATTTCTAATGGTGGATACTATGAACATCTCTGATAACTTTTAACAATTGTTAAATGTTTAATTACACCTAATGTTCTACAGTAATTAACGTAAGATTATCACAGGTAGTTGTTTAATTGTTTTAATTATTAGGTTTATTATTGTGAAACAATTATTACTTTATTTGATACCAATTTACAATACTAGAATTAACAATAAATAAAAACTATATTTAATCGACTATTCATGAATATTCAAATAGAATATTTCGTAAAATTTTTAACGTTTCCTTCAGATATGCACTATTTATCAAATATTTTAACTATTTTTCCTTCTTATATTCTTCTTTTTCAAAATATAATAGTTTATATTTTTGTTGCAGGTAATTGGACATCGATTCTTTTATTACTCGTAAATGAAATTTATTTTTCATTGATCTTTTGATTCATAGTAAGTATATTTTAAATTAATTATAGTTATTAATGCTGTAGCAGTGTAATTTTAATTACATAAATCCGGCAGGAAAACCTGATGGTTTTGAATAGCTTTAATATAATTGTGTCGTCGGTGTCAGGCTTCACAGAGACGGTGAAAATTTTACTCGAAACTGGTACCATTTCGGTCGTCATAGAACAGTGGAACACGGCATTCTGTGATTTTATCTTATTGAAGATTTTTAAAGGTGGGGATTTAGTAGTAAAAACACACGAGTATATAGATTCCATGAACGTGTCATATGATACCCTCTGGCTAAGACTTTCGCTCGTGTTGTGTTAACTCTAGATGAATTTGGTCACAATAAACTGAGGAACTGGTCGTTGTTCATGGACTTCGATAAACGATTTAGACGAATAATGTTTCCAAAGTCTTCATTTCTCGTTATTGGTTTACTGGTATTTAACCCACCATCACCCTATTCGATTGCCTTAAAGCATAAGATCGAATGTCGGTGCCACGGACATGTGTCTCAAACGGTTTAAGCGACCAACATCCTATTTAGTTCCTAGAGCTAACCTAATAGCGTGAACGGTGTAAACTTGGTAAATAAATACACCTTTAGCTTTTGTGGCCAGCCGTTCACTTGTATATTAAACTAAGATGGATAAACCCACCGGGTTGGTCTAGTGGTGAACCCGTCTTCCCAAATCAGCTGATTTGGACGTCGAGAATTCCAGCGATGAAGTCTTAGTAAAGGCTTTTTTACGGGTATAAATACTAGATCGTGGATACCAGTGTTCTTTGGTGGTTGGGTTTCAATTAACCACACATGTCAGGAATATGTCGAACTGACACTGTACAAGGCTACACTTCATTTACACTCATACATATCAACTTCATTCATCCTCTGAAAAAATGCCTGAACAGTAATTCCCGGAGGTTAAAACGGGAAAAATTGGATAAGAATCTAAATTGGATAGGTGCACCCCATCTATACTATAATATATGACTATCGTAAATATAAAATTTAACTTGTCACCTTAAATCTAAATTCAGCAATTCGCTGCCACGCCTAGGTTGCTAGTAAGTACCTGTCCACCATTTATATCGCTTGGAGCTGCTGGCAGATAGTGTCCATTTTTCGAAGGTATCCTCCTATAGCAGCTCGGTAGGATTCTTTTCCCTTAATGTACTGATGCCGGTTGAACAACGTAACCGCATCAAGGAACTACCACACGGTCCGCTAATGCGGCTCACGCCATATTGGCTCGCCGTTTGTGAGTGGCCAATTTTCACCTTGACCTCTCTTTAAGTTCCAGGGTGTCCCCGATTTCTGCCCCCCCCCGCCACAAGAGCGGGGAAGTCGAATGAACATCATATGTTCATTCGACTTCCCCTGGACCTGCTCGTAGACGCACAGCTCATCATTTGCCAGGTGGAATCTGAACAGATATGACATATTGTCATATCTGACATACATATTGTATGAGATATTGCCCAAAATACACTTATTATATCTTAAATCGATCTATCTCGACAAACTCTAAACAAAACACACGAATCACTGTGCTGTCACGTCTAAGTCGTGCGCTATACTGATTGGAAATGAGCGAGAACGGCAGTTTTGGCCGATCTGCGCTGTGCCCCTAGCCGCCAATCAGTTGTCAGTAACGCAAACTCAAAGTCGTATCGGCGAGCTGACCATATAAGTTATAAAATGACAAAATGACACCGGATTTACGTCTCTTAGATTAATAGTTAGGGACTTATTAAGGCATGATGATTTTTTCACTAGGTGTAGGTTTGTTTGGGATGTCTCCCGCCACCACCTCATTCGGTCACCCTAACGCATAAGACCGAATTTTTGTGCCACAAACGGCTACTGAGCCTCAAAACAGTTTAGCGACCAGTGTCCTAAACAGCTCCTAGAACTTACCTATAGCGTGAGCGGACTAAGCGAGGCGCTATACACCACCGGCTTACGTGTCCCAACCGCTCACTTGTAATATATGTACTAAAATGGGTAGGCGCACCTCATCAACTGCTAGATATATATTTGACATCCGTAAATTTAAATTTACTTTGTCTAGACAGAAATTCGCTGCCACGCCTAGGTGGTTGAATGCCAGCAAACACCCGTCCACCATATTAAAGCGCTTGGAGCTCTAATTGGCTGGTGGTCAGCCATATATCTCAAGATTAGCTTCCCATAGACGTGCGTTAGCAGTTTTTCCCTTAAGTAATCTACTGATGTCGGTTGAACATAGCAACCGCATGAAGAACTCCCACACGGTCCGACAATGCGACTTCGCCACATTAACTCGCCGTTTGTGAGAGGCCAATTTTCTTCTTGACCTCTAAGTTCGAGGGTGGTTTGGTGTCTGGCCCCCACCAAGATAAGCGCAGTCAAACATATCAGGTGTTCATTTGACTGGACCTCCCCGCAGACGCACAGCTCATCAGCTGCCAGGCGAAACAGATGTTGGTGAGCATCTGGGCACCCATTGCCCTTTAAAAATTGAACTTGAGGCGTACTATTCCCCTAGATCCTCTATAAATTAGTCGTGGTGTCTATTCTTGTTTCCATGCTTCTATCGCGAGACTCTGGAGCCTCTTTCGCAGGCAGGAGATGGGTAACGGTTCGAAATTTAGATCCGGTTCATTGTGATCACCGTTCCGCTCCGTTACTGGATCGGCTTGAAACCGCATCCCAAATACCTCGGTCTCCCGACCTCTTCAGAATCTCCACATGGCTGTCCGAACGTTTACCACTAAATCGATTGGGAGGGCCTTTCCCAATATGGCGGTAGTCTCGCAGGAGGTTGTTTTAAAAACACCAGTGCATACAATTAAGGCTTTGCGCTGGGAACTGCTTAAATTATAATAAGCTCTATTTTTGTCCAACTTATGTGCTCATACGGGCTTCGCGTAAACGGTCATATTCGCGAAGACAGTACGGTTCACCACGTACAGTTAACGGCCCGACCGCCCGTAGTCTTTCCGAGCAATCCTTCTAAGTTTGTGGTTCACAGAGATGGCGTCCGCCGCTACTTGTTGAATATGGTTGCTGAAAAGCAACTTCTCATCAAACAAAACACCTAGATACTTAAGAACTCTTACACGACTGATTATACAGCCTTTATATTTAATATAGGGGTTTCGACTGTATCATAATTAATTTCTGAGTAGCGTCGAATCGTTCGCTGGACTTTTCGCCGTGCGATAATTTTTTGTGAGGTTAACTCAAAAACGAAATTTTTATATAAACAAAGCGCACAGTTCACAGGAATTAAAAAAAAATGCAATTTTTCAGTAAACTTAGCCATAATTCTATGAGGTATGGTTGCTACTCCGCACTTCATTGAAAAATTGGAAGAATAAAAGTCATAATGTGGATGACCATGTAAAACTGGACTTTTTATATTCAGGTTTTACTTTCCCGCTACAGTTTTATTGCTGCTCCTGCGACACAGCTGTACAGGGAAAGCATAGCGATCGGCTAAAAAAAAATCTTAAAAATTTCGGAAAATGTATCTACGTGCGTGTATTGTTAATCTGTATTTTGATTAATATTTTCGAACTGATTCTATATAAAATCTTCAAAAATGGCTTAGAAATTATATACAGGTGTAACACGAAGTTCTCTCGGGCTTTCATAACATATACTATTTTTTTAAATAATGGAAAACGTTCGCATAAAGATATATACGATAATGCTTAGTTTGCTAGTTACGGCTAATGAAAGATTTCACCCGTCCCGGTGAAATGAGGTTCATACTGAAATTTTAGAACCTTAATTAAGGGAAAAATATCTGATTTTTTTAATGTTTTAAAAATTCTGTAAAGTCGATTAATATAGGTCCCAGAACCATAACTGTAGTATTTGTTGAGAAATCTGGGGTGAAAACGAGTAAATTAAGGTAAAAAAGGTTATACAATTAGGTTACATGATCCTTTCGTTCACGCTAAACATAGCTACATACGAGGGTAAGTCAATTATTATCCGCCATGTAGTTATAAATTTTATCGCAATACAAATAGGAAACTTACATCATTTTTCAACACAGTCCCCTTGCATTTCAACGCACTTGGTCCATCGTTGCACCGCTTCGTTCAAAGTTTCGTCCGAGGTAAATTGACGGCCCCTTCATGCCTCTTTCAGTGGACCAAACAAGTGGTAATCAGAAGGGGCGGCAAGGTCAAGAAAATACGGAGCATCAGTTTTCCTGCGGACGGTTGTCTTGAACATTATTTTGCAGAGCGAATTTGGATGTTTCCATTCCGTAGTCGCCGTTTACTATCCGTCTCATAATGATGAATCCATGTTTCGTAACCAGTGATGATTCTATCTAAGAATTCGTCCTGTTCGTTACCTTAGCGATCCAAATGTTTTGGCAGATGTCCAAGCGCGTTTGTTTATGCGACTGTGTGAGTTGTTTTGGGACCCGTCTTGCACAGACTTTATGAAACCCAAGTCTGTTGTGGATGATTTCGTAGGCAGAACCGTGACTAACTTGCAGACGATGTTCCACTTCATCGATACTTAACAGTCTGTCTCAAGAAAACCATGTCGTGTGCACGCTCAATGTTTTCCTCATTTGTGGTGGTAAAAGGTCGTCCGGCTTCTTCGTCGTGCGTAACACTTGTGCGACCGTTTTTGATTTTCTTAATCCATTCGTAGACACACCGTTGCGGCAACACACTGTTCCCGTACTGTACCGAAAGTCTTCGATGAATTTCGGCCCCTCATACATCTTCCGAACACAAAAAACGGATCGCTGAACGTTGCTCTCCTTCGGTGCAAACAGAAAGCGGAGCAGCCATGGTTAACGGCAGGGCAGCGATAATGGAGCTAACCTAGCAGCATCAAACCTGCACAGACATAACAACAATTAAACCACGCATGCGTCATCTACGCAACACAACAGTACTACCAACATAAACAAAAAAATATAACTAAATTTCGGATAATAATGGACTTACCCTCGTACAATGTAGGAGCTTAAAATACTAACTGTACGTTGAAAACTGAAAAAATCCTTTAATTAAAATTTAAAATTTTTTCAAATATGGTGGATTATAGAAATATTCTGAGTTCATATTCGTTTTCAGCATAAAAAAAAGATTAAAATCATGCATCGCATGTTAGGAAATAAAGATTATGTTTATCTATGTATTCAAAGGTAAAGAAAAAATTATTGTAATTTTCATAATTTATTTTCAGACATACTCTTTCTCCATTAGTTGTATAAAAGTAGCCTTAATTTTCTTAATAAAAATTAAAAAAAGGAATGAAAAATAGAATGTTGGCTTAGAATGTTCATTTTAGGTTACTCTTTCAGGAATCAATGAATGCATGGCGCCGTTAGTTTTGCAGGAATGGCTAGTAGCGTGGTGGGGGAAATGCGGGTATTTTTGCAAATATCAAAAAAAAAAATTTAATAAATAAGGCCATCATTTTTTCCTTTATAAATTTTAATTTTATAACTTTAAAAAAAAGCATTTTAATGAATTCTTATTTCGTAACTGTATGATAAAATAGGGAATCAAAATAAATTAAAGAATAATCCCAAATGTACTAAGATAGTTTTTACATAGACGTTTTCCAGTAAATCACTAAAATAGAGCTTTAAACTTTAAATTATAATTATTATTAAAGGTGATACCTATGAATTGTTATATTTATATAGATTTAATATAAACCTACGTAGAGTAACTTTTGCATGCATCAAGTACACTTTCGATTTAACAGATTACGATTATTCGGAAATGCATATATATATATATATATTTTTTATATACTAGCAGACACGGAAATGCTTCGTTATTGCTAGACTTCAAGTATATAAATAATATAGATTAAATGAACGTAGTTGATAGTTTGATAAAACATTAAACTGAGCATTATGTTACTTCGCAAAATTTAATCTTTCACTTTATCTCTTTTGCCATTCCCACTTTCTACCTTACCAAATTTCTATATTTCCACTTCCTTACCACCCCTTTTCCCTTGTTACTTCCTTTTATTTCTTAATTTTTTCTTTTTTACCTCTTTCAATTGTTTCGCTTTTCTCTTTTCGTTTTCCCTATTTTCCTTTTATCTTTTTTCCATTTTACCTTTTTCTATTTGCCTTTATTCTTTTTTCCCCGCGCGTAAATCGGACCAGTAGTTTTTTAGTTTATAGCGGACACACATACGAATATTGCCTTTTATTCGAGGTGTATCAGAAAAGTAATGAGACTTACTTTTTACTTACCAAATTTTTTATTTTTTTCAAACAACAATATTATCCCCTTCAAAGTAGTTCCCTTGGGCAGCTATACACCGGCGGAGTCGTTGTTCCCACTCCTGGTAGCAGCGCTGGAAGGCTTCAGTTGGTAGGGCTTTTAACTGGTCGCTCACAGTCTTTTGAATGTTCTCCAGAGTTCCAAAATGACGTCCTTTTAAGACATGTTTCAATTTTCGAAAAATGAAAAAATTCACAAGGACTAAAATCGAGTGAATAGGGGGTTGAGGAATCGCAGAAATGCGTTTTGAGGTCAAAAATTCACTGATGGAAATGGCCGTGTGACACGGGGCATTGTTTCTTCGATTGTCGTTCTGTTCCGTTGTGAGGTTTTTCGGCACCGATTTCGCATGTCCAAATCGTCTGTCAAAATTTGCTGTGATAATGTTTAAATTTAATTGTTCACTGATCATTTTTATGTTAAACGACGGTCTGATCTCACAAGAACCCTCACACGCTCAACGAAAACGTTGAGCGTGTGAGGGTTTGAAGGAGCGTGTGATGGATTTTGAAGTTGAAGATCTCCCTGAGCGAGGTTGATCTTCAACGTGTTCTCGGCCTTCCAAAAATTATTTGTGCCGGCGGAAAACTTGTGTTCTTGATAAGCAATGTTCCCCATAGGCCTGTTTCATCTTTTCAAAGGTCACACTCGCGGATTCCCCATGTTTAACACAAAACTTGATTACACAACGTCGTTCTAAATTCCGATGCTCCGTTTTCGTAGCACACAACAAAAGCACAACTTCACTGATGGCGCTGTCAAAAATAATGTGTTGGCTTAACGGAGTTGAAACTAGTACTGAGCATGTGGAAGAATGGGTGAAAAACCCGGTCTAGCACAGCCTGGTAGACACAGCGGTGCCGGATCGCTCGCAGTGTTACCAATCTCATTAATTTTCTCACATTCCTCGTATATTTATATATACGAGGTCTGTTCAAATAATACGTAGACTAAGGTCATAAAATAAAATTTACTTTAATTAGTAGTTACTTGTCTCGGTCCCCTTCAATGTTCTCTCCTCCCCGAAGCACACACTTATCCCAAAGGTGTTTCCAAGCAGTCCTGGAACGCTTCTTTTGTGATGTTTTTCAGTTGCTTCGTCGCATTTTCGTCAATCTTGGGAATCGTCTCAAATCTTTTCCTTTCAAAGGTCTTTTTAGTTTAGGGAACAAGAAGAAGTAACAAGCAGCGAGGTCAGGTGAGTTGGGTGGGTGGGGAAGAACAGTGATCGAGTGTTTGGCCAAAAACTCACGAGTTCTAAGGGCTGAATTGGTGGAGCGTTGTTGTGATGAAAAAACCAGTGGTGCATCTTCAATTTTTCGGTAAAAATCTCGTTAAATGTGTAACTGTTAACCCACACTCTTCAGAAAGGGTGAGTTCTGCCGGCCTTGGTTACGCGGAGCCCCTGAGTTGGCTCTGGGCCTGGGCTGAGTTGAGCCCCGAGGGTTCTGGTTCTGCCTTGACGGGCTGGCTAGTAAGTTTTTAATGTAATATATTGTGTGTGTGTGTGCGCGCGCGCGCGCCTTAGGTTAGCACCGGAATGTACCGATCACCAGCGGAAAATCCCGATTCGTTTGTACATGTCACGTGGTGGTCAGGTGTATATTTGTTATGTTATTATATATTGATATATCGAATGTACATATCGATATATATGCGAACTATATCTCTTTTATATAAAAGAGAATGTCCTGACTGATTCACTGACTCATATCGTACAACCAAAACTCTTATAGGTAGAGACTTGAAATTTTCAGGGTACCTTCGGATCTTTAAGTAGGCGTGCACTAAGAAAGGATTTTGGGGAACTCTGATTTTAAGGGGTTCAAGTTGATAAAAAACTAAATTTCGTGTTAACAGCGCTATCTGTTGGACGTAAAAACAACATACTAAATATTTTACGATTCAATTGCAGTGTTTCCGATATGAGTGTCCGCTATACACTAAAAAAACTACTGGTCCGATTTACGCGCAGGGAAGAAGGGAGAAAGCGAAAAATCGGAAAAGGATAATGGGGAGAAGGTAAAAAGGAAAAAAGAAAAGGAAAACAGGGAAAAGGAAAGATTATAGGGAAAGGGAAATGGGGGAAGACGAAGCCTTGATGGGGATGCTAGATTTGGGATTGTAGTAAATTTTTTGTTTATCTTTATTGGAATTTTATATTGAACTCATAAAATTAATTCATTTATAAAATGGATCGGTCTAACAATATTGTTCAGTTTTCTTATTTTACTTTTTTGTTTTGCTTTATTTAAGTTTCGGGGAACAATTCATTGTTTATCGTATATTCCTTCAGTATTTTTCATAAAAAATTTTATTTACCCTTTTATCAGGATTTAATGAAAATCTAAATATAATATTGTCGATTAAATATTTTTTATTTATAAAAAAATAAGTTTGCTATTAAAAAAGCATTGCGAGTGAAACTACATCAATATTGTGGGCGAAGACGCGACGGGGTATGCTAGTATTATTATATATCGATATATCGAATATACATATCGATATATATGCGAAATATATATTAATAATATATTTTTTATCCTTGTACGAAGTAATACTTCCTATTGCGATCGGAAAAATGTCAGTTTTCGAATTTCAACGGAAATGTACATTTTTACCATCCCTGAATCCATTTTGACCAGTTTTGGTATGACGTACGTACGTTCGTGCGTACGTGTATATCTCGAATAACTCAAAAACGATTAGCCATACTAGGATGTTAATATTTTGGATTTAGGAGTGTTGTAAGTCTAGTTGTGCTCTCCCCTTTTGATTCCAGTCGACTCAACCAAGAGTGTCCAATAAAGTTCAAATCCATACAAAAATTCCGGAATATACACTTCACTAGCGGGAAAACACGATTCGTTAGTATCAATTTGTAGAGTTAAATTTCTTATTTACATTAATGTTTATCATTCAAAAAATTATTTTTACATAAGAGGTATTCAATTTTGATCACCTAATAATCCCATTCCAAGGTCAGCCCGCTAAGGCAACCCGCCTGGAGGGCCTAGCTTCGGAGGGCGTGCTGTAGACACACTTCTGCAGCTAGTACTAAGCATAAAAGTGAACAGTAATAATAGATACAATTTACGTCTTCTTCATATTGTTGTATCTTCTTGATAGTACTAAATCTAGAATGTTGAATTTTAATGCTTGGGTGCGGGTGTTCATATGTTATACGCTTAGTATTGTATTTTTTTATAATATTTCGTCGTTTTTCTAAGATGAGTTTAAATTTTAAATGACTTGAATCTTTCACAATTAAATGTTTGTATTATTTATTTATGCCAGAACTTTATTTTTTTAAAAATAGTTATAATTTTTATATCCCCTTTTTATAAATTATTATATAAAGTGACTCATACTTGAGCATAGGTTTTTTCTTTGTGATTCCTAATGTAAAATAAAATACAAGACTGTTTATTTTTAGTTTATATGACTTTTTATTCAAAAAAAAAGAAAAGAAAAACAAGGCTGCTTGTGAGTCAATAAACAACTGGAAGCGTTGGAAAAATTGCCCGAAACAAATCTGATATTCAACCTTTGAAATTGCCTGCAGTACCATGGTCGTAGACTTCTGGATATCTGAAATCGTATCTAAACGATGGAAACACTCGAAATACTGAAAACCACATGTTTCATCATGTGTTACGTTGCAAATGAAGTCTCGGTCCCTAGCGGCCGATCTTTTCATGACTATATTGTTCCACTGTGCGATATTTTTGATCGTCAATGAGTGAGTGAGGCACAAAGCGGCAACAGATCTTTCTTCCGAAATTTTCAGTTAGAATGCGATGCCCAATGGTTTTAGGAATTCCAGGGATCTCCTCAATTAACCTGGTAGATGCATAACGATCATTTAGAAGAATTTCAGTCACTTTTTGAACATTTTTTTTCTATTTGAACTGTCGATGATGTTCCTGGACGTGGATCATCTTCAGTGCACTCTCTACCATCACGAAACCTTGCATACCACGTAAAAACTGTTTTACGACTCTTTGCTTCACTGCCATAAACAGTTTGTATCATTTTAAAAGTGTTGTGGCACTTTTATCCAATTTAAAACCAAACTTAATGTTTTCACGTTGCTCCAGTGCTCCTTTCACGACCGAAGTTAAAAACGTACTGTTTAAGTTTTGGTTATTATGAGCACTCTGTGATGCCAGCGCTGTTAAATTTAAAACGGAAGGTTGTTGGAATACCACGTTAGATAATTCATGCATCCGTTCGCAGATCGCATTAGTAGTTACGCGAATATAAAATCAGTCACCTTTCCTGTGGGACAGACTATGTATGTTGAAATTCATTATTATGTCATATTTTGTTCAGAAGAATTGAGAGGAGAGTGCAAGAAGTGTTAGGAGAAGACCAATTTGGTTTCAGAAAAAGTATAGGTACAAGGGAAGCAAATTTAGGCCTCAGATTAATAGTAGAAGGATGATTAAAGAAAAACAAACCAACATACTCTTGGCATTTATAGACCTAGAAAAGGCATTCGATAACGTAGACTGGAATAAAATGTTCATCATTTTAAAAAAATTAGTGTTCAAATACAGAGATAGAAGAACGATTGCTAACATTTACAGGAACCATACAGTAACAGTAATAATTGAAGAACTTAAGAAAGAAGCCGTAATAAGAAATGGAGTCCGATAAGGATGTTCCCTATCACCGCTACTTTTTAATCTTTACATACTAGCAGTTATGAACTAGCAGTTAATGATGTTAAAGAAAAATTTAGATCCGGAGTAACAGTAAAAGGTGAAAAGATTAAGATGCTACGATTTTCTGATGATATAGTAATTCTAGCCGAGAGTAAAAAGGATTTAGAAGAAACAATGAACGGCATGGATGAAGTTCTACCCAAGAACTACCGCATGAAAATATGCAAGAACAAAACGAAAGTAATGAAATGTGGTAGAAATAACGAACGTGGATCACTAAATGTGAAAATAGGAGGAGAAAAGATTATGGAGGTAGAAGAATTTTGTTAAGTGGGAAGTAGAATTACTAAAGTAGGACGAAGCAGGAGGTATATAAAATGCCGAATAGCGCAGGCAAAACGAGCTTTCAGTCAGAAATATAATTTGTTACAATCAGAAATTAATTTAAATGTCAGGAAAAGATTTTTGAAAGTATATGTTTGGAGCGTCACTTTACGTGGAAGTGAAACTTGGACGATCGGGGTACCTGAGAAGAATAGATTAGAAGCTTTTGAAATGCGGTGCTATAGGAGAATGTTGTAAATCAGGTGGGTGGATAAAGTGACAAACGAATAGGTGTTGCGGCAAATCGATGAAGAAAGAAACATTTGGAAAAATATAATTAAAAGAAGAAACAGACTTATAGGTCAGATATTAAGGCATCCTGTTATAGTCGCTTTAATATTGGAGGGACAGGTAGAAAGAAAAACTTGTGCAGGCAGGCAACGTTTGGACTATGCTAAACAAATTGTTAGGGATGTAGGATGTAGGGGATATACCGAAATGAAACTACTAGCATTAGATAGGGATTGTTGAGAAGATAAAAAAAAAATTGTTCAAGGGAAATGAAGGTGTATTTCGGTCATAATTGGCGAAGAGGAAAGGTGAAATATCTTTACCATGGGTTTGAAACAAAATTTTACCCAAAGGGTAGCTAAAGTTTTTCACATAATTTAATTTCCGTTCGGTAGTTCATGGTTTTCCACTCTTTTTCTATTTCCCTAAAGATGTAAGGGAAAAACTCTTTTTGTCGTTTTTAGATTCAAAGTCACATTTTTTTACTAATTACACGAATCAGTTTTGGTAGTGTCACTTTGGTTATGAATTTGGGAAAATTCCATTCAGTGGTGTCAGATAAGCCTAGTTGTTTTACTTTTTTCGTCAATTTTTTTTTAGTATTTTTAGGAAAATATGTACCCGAATCACGAATCATTGATGCCATTTTTGCTGTTCAGGCTAATCTTAAAAATATTTCCAAAAAGAATTCTTTTTCACCCCAATGAAGCGCCTGCAGACACATCTTTGTTGGCTGCAGAACTCCTTGATCTTTAACATATGCATCGAATTCGCCGGATTTGGATGCGAACTATTATGATGTCATCTTCCCAAAACTGAAGAAATGGCATAATGGACAAAAATTCGCTTCAAATGTTAGGTCAAAGCTTTTTTCTTTTTCCTGTTTAGCCTCCGGTAACTACCGTTTAGATAATTCTTCAGAGGATGAATGAGGATGATATGTATCAGTGTAAATGAAGTGTAGTCTTGTACATTCTCAGTTCGACCATTCCTGAGATGTGTGGTTAATTGAAACCCAACCACCAAAGAACACCGGTATCCACGATCTATTATTCAAATCCGTGTAAAAATAACTGGCTTTACTAGGACTTGAACGGTGGAACTCTCTGCTTCCAAATCAGCTGATTTAGGAAGACGTGTTCACCACTAGACCAACCCGGTGCTGACTACCGCTTATTTAACGGAATTGGGGAAATCGCTTTATATTTTAGTTATTAAAATGTTGGACAATCGTCGTTCTAAGTGTATCGAATCGCAAGTTGATTACGTTCAAAAGTTAAAATATATTGCTGAAAAATGTTGTTTTCTTTGTCAGACCGAGAATTTCCAATCGGTCCTATTATATGTTAGATTTTAAAATCTGATAGACCATTTGATTAAACGGACATGCAAAAAAGCAAATATGATGTGGACACTACTTGACTTCCTTGTACGCCTATTAAATAACATATACACAATTTTGTTATTCTTCATTTAAACTTATTTGAAACTGAGATACGATCCTCCAATTCTTTAATAAAGTGGACAGTTACACAATTGCATTTTGATGGAAACCACAATGCATCATATTTTTTTGTGGTCTCCATATTTTATATTATAAAAAAATATTGATATTAATATATTTTAATATATTAATTCTATTTCACCACGCTCAAGTAGTTATGTAGATACATAATGCACACATCGGTTCAAATCCGACCTCATAGACATACATTTAAAAAAAAAAAAAAAAAATTAATCTTAATGTACTGATTTATTAATAATTAACTTCTTAAAAAAATTTTGAATTAAAATGAAAAGTAGTAAAATTTTATTTCACTAATAATTTCTGAAATTTTTCATTTTTTTTCCATCGGAGGATAATAATTATTAATAAATCAATATATTTAAATTAAAAAAAAAAAGTTAAAAAAAAAGAAATGAAGTCGGATTCGAACCGATGTGCCTTCCCCTTGTTTGATAAAAATATTTCATTAACATTTTATTTGGCTATAACTCGGGATGTTTAAATATTTTAAACATTTTAATTTACTACTTACTATTTATATCAGTACATATTTTATTTTCAAAAATTATAAATGCATTCCCGATATCGGTAAGGATAATACGGAAGTCCGGTTGTATGGGGGATCGGTTAAACGGGGTTCTAGTCTATTTAAATTAAAACAAACAATTAAAAAAGGTGAAGTCGGATTTGAACAGATGTGCCTTTCCCTTGTAAGATCCAAATGTTTCATTAATTAAAATTTTATTTGGCTAAAGTCTGGAACCAGTGAAAATAAGTACCACTTATGATATTCGTTGAAAAGCTCTCAACGAGGGCTTATTACTTCAATTAAGAAAAAGTCCAAAATCCAATTTTTCTTTTGAATTTTGGGCCTTTTGGATACTTTTAGTCTAGTCGATTGCAATCAGAAGGGGAGATGCACAACTAGACGTTAGAACAGTCCTAAATCCAAAATTTTAACATCCTATGAATAACCGTTTTTGAGTTGTGCGAGATACATACGTAGGTACAGACGTCAGCGGAAACTAGTCAAAATGGCTTCAAGGATGGTCAGAATAGATATTTGAGTTGTAATCTGAAAACCAAAATTTTACGTTATTACAATACTTCCTTTACTTCATACAAGAAAGTAAATATGAAAAAAAATATCTTATGATATTAATCGGCGCATTACATTTTATTCCAAAGGATAAAGAGTTCTATACCAAATTTATCAAGGAAAACGAGAAATTTTGTGTTTTTTATTGTCTTTTTACTGAACGAATTATAATCATTTATTTCACGAGTGATGTTCAACCGTAGATAGAACTGGCGTAATCAATCTTATTTGTCGCAGGGATCGGTTGTATAATGAATGTCATTACTGTCAGAGAAAGTAACATTCGATTAATATCTTAGAACTACGATTGTGATGTAGAGTTTGAAAAAATAAATTTATTTATTTATTTCTATGGAAGTAACGACGTTTTATAAATACCGGTCATCCAAAAATATACGAGCACGGTACTTTCCTTCTTTCCTTACAGGTTGTTTTTGAAATGATACGTAGGTGGTGGCTGTTTGTTGAATTAATCCCTATATAAAAATCAATTTGCCAGATTCATTAAAAACGGTAATGCTTATATATTTATATTTGTTGAGATATTTTGTTGATGATTCTTTTTTATTTATTTGCATCGTTTAAATTTCGGTTTTCTGTCTGGTATGTAGGTACATTTTTATGAATGAATGTTACGCACGGATTGATCTTTCTGCTTTATGACGTTCTGGATTTCTCGGTTGCATATCGGTGCTGTAATATAGCTTTTCGTGTGGTAGAGCACGTAAGTGGAATTCAGGGAATTTATTTGCGCGGCAGGGAATTTAAGTGGAGCGTTGCCAACTCGATGATAAAGAAGAGGTTGCTGGGTTCTGTTGTCATGGTTACGGACCGGACCAGAATGTCTGCTGTCGGTAGTTGATTTCTCTTTCTTCTTCTCATTCGCTGTCTTCCTCTCTTTTAACTCTCTCTTTCTCAGCTTTGCTGCTTTGATCAATGACGGGTCTGATACCGAGTGCTAGTACAGTGTACTAAAAACGAGTGAGCGGCGTACAGTAACTGTAACCCAGCTTGCAGTGTATGTCCTTCTCTCGTTTATGTTATCCGATCTTCCTCTTTTCCCGCTGTTTCTCTCCGTCGTATCCCACTTATTCCCTTCCTCCTAAGTCCCAGACTGGTGCCGTTCATATCCACCCTCAAATTACGATTGCCACCTGTTGTATATCATCTGATATCTAATTTCTCCGTCCTGTGACCGAGAAATTTGATACTAATTGCTCTGATAGAAAAAATTTTGTGAAATTAGCATTAAATGTTTTTTCCCATTAAGATTGGCTGATTTTTATTTATTTATTATGCTAATCACATTTTCAAAATTCTCGAGGAATATTCAAAAAAATATCACAGTTTTCCATTTACATTTATTTGACATAGATTGTACAAAAATCATGCAAAAATTTTAATTTTGTTAAGTGGTCGAAAGATGCCTTAATAAAAACGGGAGTCGGACAAGGATGTTCCCTATCACCGTTACTTTTTAAGCTTTATACAGAACTAGCAGTTAATGATGTTAAAGAACAATTTAGATCCGGAGTAACAGTACAAGGTGAAAAAATAAAGATGATACGATTTGCTGATGATATATTAATTCTAGCCGAGAGTAAAAAGGATATAAAAGCAAAAAGTAAAAAGGAAAGCGATATAAAATGCCGAATTGTACAGGAGGAACGAACCTTCAGTACGAAATATAATTTGTTTACATCAAAAATTAATTTAAACGTCTGGAAAACATTTTTGAAAGTATATACTTGGACCGTAGCTTTATATGTAAGTGAAACTTGGACGATCGGAGTACTGAGAAGAAAAGATTAGAAGCTTTTGAAATGCGGTGCTGTAGGAGAATATTAAAAATCAGACGGGTGGGTTAAGTGACAAATGAAGAGGTGTTGCGGCAAATCGATGCAGAAAGAAGCATTTGAAAAAATATAGTTAAAAGAAGAAACAGATTTATAGGCCACATATTAAGGCATCTTGGAATAGTCGCTTTGATATTGGAGGGACAGGTAGAAGGAAAAAATTGTGCAGGCAGGCAACGTTTGGAATATGTAAAACAAGTTATTAGAGGTGTAGGGATGTAGGGACAGACTTGAAATGACTAGCACTAGATAGAGAATCTTGGAGAGCTGCATCAAACTAGTCAAATGACCAAAGGAAAAATAAAAACCCCATTTAATTTGATCCACGTGTTTTGCCTATATGTATGTTTAATTGTAACTACAAGGCCAAAAAAATCATATATTCGATGGATAATCGATACTATTTTTAGTATTGATTTATTTGTATTTATAATAGTTGTTTTAAGATCTGCTACGATATTGAATGAATGAATTACGGTAGTAAAATTGATTGATTTATTTTATAAATGAATGGAAAAATTGTGCAGGCAGGCAGTTTGTGGAATACGTAAAACAAGTTAGAGGTGTAAGTTGTAAATGGTATACCGACATGAAATGACTAGCACTAGAGAGGCAATCTTGGAGAGTTGCTTCAAACCAGTCAAATGACTACAGACAAAAACAAAATGGTCGAAATTGTAAAGACATTTTTTCTCAGTGATAGACTAGCAGATCGAACTTATAGTCGAACGAATCGAAGTACTGTTTGTTTGTTTGTGTGACACGGAGTCGGTTTCTTTCGAACTAATATTCTATTCTTCTTCGGAGATTTGATCGGGTGCATTTTCAACCTTTTTTTTTCATGCGGTTTACCGTATTGAGAAAAAAATAGAGGAAAATAGAGTAATTTTTATTAGTCGTTCATTGGTGTTTTATTTTAATCGATTAAATATCGTAGTATTATAATCGATAAATTATTTTTTCTTGGTCGCACAACGAATTTTCGTTATTAGTGCCCGGATAATATTATAATAGATATTTTAAAATAAAACAACAGTTATATAAAACAAATCAAATTAGCGATTAAAACGCGCATATAGCAGTGACAAATATTACTTATGCAGATCACTATAGATTTAAAGTGTCTATGCCGTATGGTAAAGGCGAAATAAAACCACAATGAAAGAGTAGTACTAAATATCTAAAATAAAACAAAAAAATCTGATGTGAACACTACATGACTTCCTTGTACGCCTATTAAATTACGTATACATGTTTTTTTTTAATGAAAAGTGCATACAATTTTATTTCATTAATAACTTCTGATTTCATTTCTCTTTTATTGTTATTATGGAATTATTATTTATTCTGAAGTTTTTTTTTTACGGTCACAGGTTAAATTAATACAACTCCATTTAACCGGACTAGGTGGGACCGGAAGTTGTCCGGATGAACAAAAGTCCGGATAATCCGTAAATGTATAATATACTTACACTACAGCTTAATGAAATCACTACAATATTAATGTATTCTTCTCACCTCAGGGACGAAAAATGAAGAAAACCATTCTTTAAATATTTCGCTACACATCCATGCTGATTTTTGAGATCTGTATACGCATGAAAGTGCATTCAAATTACTAATATTCTTCAGTGCTCGGGGTTTAGCCGATTTTCCTGTCACAAGAAGTGGCAGCTTCAATTTGCGTGACGCATTACTGCGTAAAATAATTGTGCCACCCTTTGGTTACAAACTTTATGCCTTAGCAACAGAGTCCAATTTTGAGGCGAGAGTTTTTTAGGTATTTTAAAAAATAATCCCGTCTCATCAGCGTTGAAAATCTGAGATGGTGGTAAATTCTGTTCTTTTATAAATTTCGATTTTTTAATTTTCGCTAGCAGCATGATCCCCCGATAAAATTTTCCCTGACACACTGAGCTGTCATATTCCGTGGTGCGCCTTCCATCTATCTAACCAACCCGAACTTGCTGTGAATGACGGATCACTACCTAATTTATTATTTAAAAATAAAACCTTTGATTGTAAAACTGCACCTCATATAGGAACCCCATGCTCCCTCTCTGGGGTAAATCTCATAAGCTTCGTCTAGTTGACGATTTTTTGCCTTTTGATTTCGCCCTGTTGCCTAAACTATCTTTAGCCACCATTTTCGAACAGAAATCTTCAATCTCTTTTCTGTGTTTTTTCCAGTCCGAAACCAGTGTTATTTGGTGGTTGGGTTTCAATTAACCTCGCATCTCAGGAATGGTCGACCTGTGATTGTACAAGTGTACACTTCACTTATACATATCATCCTCATTCATCCCCTGAAATAATAACTTACGGTTGTTCCCGGAGATTAAACAGGGGAAAAATAGTATCTCATAATTAAAAATTTTACATTTTTATTACTTTTTTCTGAGTCACATTGTAAATTTGGTTATTTATTTATTTATTTGGAAGAGAATATAAACAAAAAGTGAAAGAAAACGTATGTAAACTAAAATTTTCAACGTTATCTCATCGAAGAAAGAGCTAAATTTTAATGCCTATGCAAATTTCAGGCAGGTAGTTACGTCATTGCGTCTTTTTTAATTGCATTATTTCTATATAACGTGTAAATTGTACACAAGTGTCGCTTCATATTTGAGTTAACATCCGTTGATTACTTACGATCATAACCTGACATAAATGTTTATCGGTTGTGTGATTCATTAAGTACGAATATATGCGTATTAACCAAAGTACGATTTCGATTGATAGATGATAACTGTCTTTTTCGATGATTACTTGTTTAACGGTTCATGTTTTGACGTTTTTATATTGTAATGAGAATACGTGTTTACGTTATGGTTTTATCGTTTTGTTTTAAAGTGATTAAAACTGCCTTTAAAATAATTACGGAAACAAATTTACGTAGTCGGTATTTAATTTTTAAATCGCTTATTTTTGCTAGTAAATTAAATTAAAAAAATATATATATATTGTAACAAATCTGATGTGGACACCACATGACTTCCTTGTACACCTATTAAATTACATACACACATTTTTTGTTGCACTACATTTAAACGTATTTCATTTGAAAGTGACATACGATCCTCCAATTTTTTAGTAAAGTGGACAGTTACACCACCATATTGTATCATATTTTTTTGTGGTGTCCATATCAGTATTTTATATTAGTTTATATATTAATGTAGTTTCATGTCGCTCAAGTAGTTATGTGGTGTAAATGAGAACGTGTTGGATCCGTAACCATGCATACATCGGTTCGAATCCGACTTAATATATTTTTTTAAATTTAAATGTATTAATTTATTAATAATTATTAACAGTCTGTAAAAAAATTTGAAATAACATGAAAAGTACACAAAATTTTATTTCACTAATAACTTCTGATTATTATTTATTGTAAAAATTATTTTACCAGTGGTTAATAATTATTAATAAATCATTATATTTAAATACAAAAAATAAATAAAAGATATACGTATATGAAGTCGGAATTGAACCGACGTGCCTTCCCCTTGTAAGATCCAAATATTTCTTTAATTAAAAATTAATTTGGCTATAACTCTGGAACCAATGAAAATAAGTACCACTTATATCGTTGAAAATCTGTCAATTAGGGCTTGTTATTGCAGTTAAGTGAAAGTTCAAAATCCAAATTGTTTGAATTTTGGGCTTTTTGGACATTTTTGGTCCAGTCGATTTGAATCAATAGAGGATGTACCCAACTAGATGTTACAACAGTCCTAAATCCAAAATTTCAACATACTACACTAATCGTTTTTGAGTTATGCGCGGTACATACGTACGTACGTACGTATAGACGTCTTGCCGAAACTAGCCAAAGTGGATTCAGAGATGGTCAAAATTTATATTTTCATTGAAATCTTAAAACCGAAATATTTTTCGCGGTCACAATAGTTCCTTTACTTCGTACATTGAAGTAAAACCTTGATACTTTTCCAAACAAAATTTGGAAAATTTGTTTTTCGATCTCAATGTAAATAAAACTAATTTTGTTGAATTTTCAACTAATTAAACAGTTATTTAATATTTATAATTTATTGTTATTATTGAATTATCATTTATTGTAAAAATTTTACAAATCAGAGGTTAATAATTATTAATATATTAATATTAAAAAAAAAGTTTAAAAAAAGGAAATGAAGTCTGATTCGAACCGATGTGTATTCCTCTTGTAAGATCCAAATATTTCATTATTAAAAGTATTGTTTGGTTATAACTTTGGAACCAGTGAAAATAAGTACCACTTATGATAAATCGTTGAAAAGCTTTCAACGAGGGCTTATTACTTAAGAAAAATTTCAAAATCCATTTTTTTGGATTTTGGGCTTGTTTTTGGACATTTCTAGTTCAGTTGATTGCATTTAAAAAGAGAGGTGCACAAGTAGATGTTACAACAGTCCTGCATATATATAAGCATTCCTGCTAGCTCATAGGGACTGGTACCGAAGGGAATTTAGCGGATGGACTGAAGGGGAATCACGCCGGGATTTCTAGGCTCAAGAGCTTAATCTCCCACGGTCAGTCCTAGTAAATAAATGTCACGCTGGTCCATAGGATATCAACGCAAATTACCAAATCCGTCCATAAATAAAACAAAATTTATAACCGCCACTAGATAACCGACGAAACCCGCCCGATAACAGAAAGATACAGCAGCAAGGAACATTGTCCAGGCTCTGCGATCTGTAGGGAGAAATATTGAAACTTACGCCATTCTTGCGTTCCTTTCCGTTAAATTCAAAATGTTAACATTCTACGGTTAATCGTTTTTGAGTTATGCGAGATAAATACGTACGTACAGACGTCACATCGAAACTAGTCGAAATGGATTCAGGGATGGTCACAATGGATATTTTCGTTAAAATTTGAAATTTTTCCCGGTTATAATATTTCATTTAATTCGTACAAGGAAGTAAAAAGGTTTTTCTAATATTCTCTATTATTATCAAAACCTTTTACTAAGCAGTGCTGTGCATTATTTATTATTTTGTCGAAAAAAAATTAATTGCATCATTAAACTTATTCATATTTTCTGTGTAAAATATGTCTAAATAACACTTGTGTTAGGTTTTTTTTTTTTTTTTTTTTTTTTTTTTTTTTTTTTTTTTTTTTTTTTGTAAAATTAAAATAGAAAAAAGAACACGGTTTTTCTGGAGATTTTGGAAAATAATTAATGTTTAAAACGCCCATAATGTTAGTTGAAAAAAATTTCATTTAAGGATCTGAAAGGTTTTTGAGATAAATTTGGTGTCTTTGTAGTCATAGTGCAAGTCGAATTTGATGATGTAACGATTTAAATTGAAATAAAACTATGGAGTTCAACGGGGGATATTGATTTGAAATTTATTTTAAGAATTAAACAGTCGCCTGCTGAGAACGACTGTCCTTTATTTAATTAAACTGAACAATACTATAACATCATAAAAATTTATTAACAAACTAGCAATAACAAATTGCTTCTACATTACACTTTGCAGTCTGATTGTATTTGAACGAGAAAATGCCATTCCTCCCGCACATTTTTTTTTTTTAATATATAAAATAGGTTAAATTTTACATCCGTCTCGCGTTTCATTGTTATATGATTTTTTTTTTAATAGTTTAAAAAAACGTTTATACTCTGTTGTTAAAATTTATAATTCTATAATGTTGATGAAGACTAGTGGACAATTAGTGTTAGTCCACTAGTCCAATTTAAAGTAATCGTCAGGATTTATTTACAGATATTTAAATATTGAAAACCAGAATTCAGTCCCATTGACAAAAGACATTAGCATGACCGCTAGTCTTAACACTTTGAACCACTAGTCTTATATTAACAACATTAGTACATTAATTATATAATAATTTCCACTTACCAACTATTTGAAATTTGATGATGTATTATTGAAACAAATATTAAACAATAATTTTGATTCTTAGGTTGGCTACACTGATTCAAATTAATAAACAACAATTGAGAACTTTCATACTGACATGACGGACAACGTCGACATTATTTTTATTTTTTGACGATCAATTATGATTTTTGTTTTTAAAATTCCAAATTCATCTAATATATTAATTTGTGATGGAAATAATTATAATGCATAACACATAAATGTTCCTGATGATGGATTAATAACAGAAAGCGTTCGGATATAATAAAAATAATTAGTAAGTGGAAATTATATAATTAATTTATATCTGTACCATTGGACCATGATTAATAATAAAAACAGTAGTACAAAAGAGAAGACTAAGTATAAAGTTCTTTTACTCTAAATACCATTGCTTTTCGCCAATAAAACTACCCTAACAATTTATAAATGAAATTTAGTGCATTATCTCTTTCAATTACAGTCTTAACAGTAACTCACCGAACCATTTCTTGTTTTCGTGTACTGGAATTACTTGCGACGTCACTTTAATCGCGTCAAACTTGTACGCACTAGAAATTCGCTCCTTCACTAAAGAATACTGTCGCTTCAAACACGCGTAATAACTTCTCGCTTAGAACTCTATCGTAGCCCTCTCTCGCAGTCAGTCATCTCACAGAATTGACCTCGCACACTGATTTCAACTCGTTTTCCCGGAAGTATTTATAGTCCTATCTTCGTTATCTGCAGGGCCGGACCCAACTCGAAGCGCAATAATGATCGTCCGCCCTCACATATTCACATGAAATTTATATCCTGGTCTGGTAAATATTCTCAAGGAACAACATTTGTTTAGGTGTATCAGTGGGCAGTATTACAAAGGACGGTTGTTAAACGGATGTGTTACATTTACTAAAAGGGTTTCTTTTAGCCCCTTACTGTATTCCTTTCCTTATTATAATTTTTACACTCTTCATTTTTTAGGAATCCGTTACTCAGGTCTGTTATACAAACCCACCGGGTGTGTCTAGTGGTGGTCTTCCCAAATCACTTGATTTCGAAGTCGAAAGTTCCAGCCTTCAAGTCCTAGTAAAGGCAGTTACTTTTATATGGATTTGAATACTAGATCGTGGATACGATCTTTGGTGGTTGGACACGTTGGATACGTTCTTTGGTGGTTGGACTTCAAGTAACCATACATCTCAGAAACGGTCGACCTGAGACTGTACAAGACTACACATTTACACTCATACATATCATCCTCACTCATCCTCTGAAGTAATCCTGACGGTAGTTCCGGAGGCTAAACGGAAAAAAAAAATAGGAATTTACTGGTATGTTGGCGTCCGGTTGTTAATAGATTGCAACAAACAACACCTGTGTTTATTCCTCATTCATTCACGTACTGAAAAATTCTTAAACATCTTCAATTTACTGCAGCTACTAGGATGTTTTTGGGATGGAACTAAGAGACCATTTCTAAGATGAAATCATCGACCTGAGACTGTTCAAGACTTCACTTCATTTACACTTATATATTTCATCTTCTGAAGTAATGCATGAACGGTAATTTCCGGAGGCTAAACAGCAAAAAGGAAGGATGGAATATCTGTTATACCGGTCTTGTTACTATATTTATAGATCCGATTACAACACGTACCATTTTGTCTGAAATGAAGGTTGGAAAAACAGACTGCTCGTTTGGATTTTAAATTTTGACGTTGATTCAAAGTCCGTTATATGACCACACCGCTTAAACATTTTTCTATAGACTTTTTACTGTTATGGGACAATTGCAAAAGATTTGAAATCATTAAAACAAACTGTTTAGGTTAGTTTTTCTATTTGTATATTATATAAAAATTGTACCTAAAACAATATAAAATATTAGTCTATTCAGGTGGCCAGTCACCAGCTATATCCTGAAGGATTGTTTCAAACGGGTTTGCATCTGGTGGAACTCGTTTACGCCACATAAATTCACACAGATAACTATCCATAATCTGCAAATGATTTCCAAAACGGCGCCTAAAAGTTGACTCAGCCACACTCCATACCCTCTCCACTGTATTTAAAAAAAAAAAACTTTATTGGTGTGTACGCCTGTTACCGGATCAAAAAAAGTTGGACTATGTTTAACTGTTTGGTGATCTTTGTTAGCGGTTCTTATTCCGTTGTAGGATTTCCATTTATAAGACATGATTAGTGTTCCAGGTGCAATACTTTCAATTATTATAGGCATAAGTTAAGCAGGACATCTGTTTCCAACAGCGTACAACAAACACTCTTTGGTTTCCCGAAAAATTCCTCTAAATACCCGTTTTTGTACTCGATCAACATTGTACTTATGATTAGCAAATACTGATTAGTATTAATAGTTAGACCAGTCTTAATAGTTAACCAGAGTCTTAATAGTTAGACCAGAATCACCTATTGTAGCGGCGTGCTAGTAGTAATTTTGCAGCACATAACTCTTGGAAATAGTTATTCCAGTCTACAACTTTGTTGTGGTTAATACTTATTTCACGTTCGCAGAAAGACGTAAGCTTGTGGGTCCAATAGTAGATAAACATCAACATTTTATCATACACCAACCTTGAATGGTCCAGCCAAGCTATAGAACGCACAGTTGATCATCCGGTCGGCACAAATTTTTTGCACAACGCCACCTTTCACGACTGTCAGTTATGCTAAGAATCTTTTTATGACCGTTAGCACACTGTTTTTCGTTTGGTAAAATAGTTACTCTTTGGAAAACTCAGCACACTTTTCTTTAGGTCTGCACAACTCGTACAGTTAAAAAAATATTGGTAGGCAAATCCACGGTTTACACAACAAGCACTAAGACAGAACTGAGTAACAGGCTGAAGAGTGAATCGTTATCATTACGGGTATTAAGGTTGACCAGTTACGACGGGCGGCGATGCGTAGACCTATTGTTATCGATGAATGACTTAAGATATATAAGATAACTCCAACCGAAATAGCTTGAAATGTTTACTCGATTGTTGGAAGAGTAACTAAAACCATTTTTTAACAGAATATCTAGTTATTAAAAAAAATATGTATTTAAGCGTTATGGGAATATAACGGATTTTGACCTAATATTAAACTTGTTTATTAATCAATTCATACAAAATTGTAATACAAATTACTTTGTTTCACTATTCTCCTAGAGTTATGAAACTCTAGGAGAATTTCGTAACTCTAGGAATTTCCTAGAGTTATGGAAAACTCCTTCGTTATGAGTAATTGAGCCTGTATTAAAAAATTAAACTCTTTATTTACGACGCGAATCCAAACTTTTTCTTACATATAGGCGATTTCTACGAAAATGTGTCGGATATAAAGTCTGGAAATGGACGATGGATTCAGCGACGTCTGCAGCTCAAGCTCTCAAACACTCCTAGAGTCTGTAATTCCTAGGAAGCTGTTATCGCTACAGGTTTCGATAACTTTCAAGGAGGAGTAAGTAGCAAAGACCTCGCAAAAGAACGCAGAACAGGCATTAAGTTTATATGATATCTCGGTGTCAGGAAGAACAACAGAACAGCCACATCCATCGGCCGAGACGGACCCGTCTGTGTAGATGAGATTGTACCCATTGTTCGTTTTGGCTATGTTGTTAACTGGTGGAACAGACTGGAAACCTGTGTCCCGTTTACGACTTCCAGATTGTAAGTATACGATCTCTGGTGACGCGCGTAACCAAGGGGCGCCGCATCCTATTCCCTTTTCAAGGATCTTCGGGGCAGGCAGATCTAGTTCTTGGATATAGCGAAGCAGCCTGAGGCTGAAAGACAGCGATAAGGACGTCCTTCCTTCAAGTAGCGAAGTGCGAGCGTGTTTGGTCATTTGTCGTGAGCGGTTGATAGCGTGTTTGATGGTTTTGTATTTCCTCCTGTAACGCAATGGGAGTTCATCGGATTCCACCAGTAAGCTTGGTATAGGGGAAGTGGCTAATGCTCCTACTTTTATTAATTACTAATTATTTAATTTACTAATTATTGAAATATCTGGATTTTTCAAGGAGAAGGTACATCGGTTCGAACAGACTTCATCTCCTTTTTTTTTTAAATTGAAATATATTGATTCATTAATGATTATTAACCTCTGATAAAATATCAGAAGTTATTAATGAAGTAAAATTTTATGTACTTCAAAAAACGTGTGTATGTAATTTATTAGGCGTACAAGGAAGTCATATGGTGTCCACATCAGATTTTTTAAAAACCGATTAATTGATCAGCTGTCCTGTTACTTGGTTTTTGACTTTACTTTCTCATTTCAGGTAATGAGAGTTTGCGTGGCATAGCGTTCGTGTATCGTTACTATTTATCTGATTTTTAAATTGTATTTTTTTGTAAATTTAAAGTTATTATTTTTAGTCGTATTTTGTAATGGGAAAATTTCTCATTTCTCATTTGGTTTCGTTTAAAAGTTTGAAATTTTTTGTTTTATTTTTTTTTTTAGTTTAAAATTATTTGGAATATTTTTTTTGTTATGAAAGAGCGGGAATCAACAGCTGTGGTCATTAGCCCGGTGAAAATCGGTAGCGTATGAAAAAATGCCATGCTTGAACGGGATTCGAGCCCGGGACCTCCATACAAAATACCGAGACGCTGTTTACTCGGCCATGGTGGTCGGCATTTCAAATATTTAATTTTTAAAATACATTATGTTGCTCACGGCACAAATTTTAACTTTTTGAGTGCAGATTTTATTTATTTTTATGTATTTTATTTGTTTTTTTTTTGTTCACTGTTATGAACTGTTTTGTAATTTTTCACTATCAAAGAAATAAAAAAGAGGTGTATGTAAATAAAAAAATAATGTAATTTAAATTTAGCGTGCATGAACTCCGTGTTTTCGTGTAATCTCTTTGTACATCCTGCTGCGTGTAACCTGTGGAGAAAAACACGAATCGTGCACTAAGCCAAATCCACTAATACAAGTCGGATAAAAAATGTTATTTTTATTACATGGTAATTTCACCCTTTGCTTGTCCCTTCCCTTCAGTTTTATTAGTTTTAATAAGATTTTTAATCTATTTTAATCAACTGATTAACTGAAGTAGTATGGTTGAGCCTTTTTATAAATAATAGTTTTTTTTTTAGTATACATATAAAGATATAATATAAATTGCAAAGTATAAATTACAAGGTACAAATTTCAAAGGCATACGCCTGTTAAAAATCATAAATTCTTGTATTATTTATATCTAACTTTACTTGATAAAAAGCAAAAGTAGGGTTTTCTTTACCGCTATGCTGCAACATCACAAAAAGGAAAACGTTTATAAATTAAATTGGAAAACCGTGAAAAATTATCCGATAAGCTTGAAAGAAACTGTAGAAACGAATGAATTTAGGGATCGTGGCCGCGTACCGAACGGTAGTGGTGGATGCGTTGGGGTCCTGGCCGGGGAAAGCTACCCAAATGAAACAGATCTATAAGGGCATAATAGACGGAGAAGATGCCACTAATTTCTTGCTATTAGAATGGCAAGAGAAGTGGAACGCCGCTATAACTTGGGCGTGGATAAAGAAGCTTATTTCTGAGATAGGACCGTGCCGGGTAGGAAACACGGCGACCTGGAGTACTGCCTGTTACAATTCATCTCCGGTCGTTTGGTGTATACTTACACTGGTTTATCAGAAGAGAGCTCTCAAATTGTGTGTTCTGCGGTCAAGAGGACACTCCCTACCACATCTTTTTTAAACGTGCACGTTAGGAGGATCTGAAAGCAAAATATAACTTACAAGTGATTATCTCGGAAACTGTAACAAAGCATATGCTGAGAGGTAAAGAGAAATGGCTGGCAATGGAGAAATTCGTGGCTGAGGTTATACGAACAAAGAAAGTGAATTACGAGAAGTGGAATGGGTTTCTTTAAGAAGAAGAAAAAAATCAAAACGTAATGACCGAGACCCGGCTGCTGGGCAGTACTTGGGGACGGCATAGCCGGGCCTGCTGTCCCTGGCCTTAGCGGTTAGAGGCAGAGGCAAGATGAAAATAAGGAAAAGATTCGGAACCGGTGAGTCGACCTGCCATCCCGGACGTACTGTCGGTAGGCGGAGAGGCTTATTAGAGTTACAAGGAAACTTCCCTGGACTGAGTAATACTTGATTGTCGAGCCGGCCCAGGGAGCAGGAGCAGAAAAAATAAATAAATCGGGACTATGGTTACATTAACAACGATGGACGATTATTCTAGAATCGGTCGGTGAATCAGTTTCGTATTTTAATGCAAAAGTAAAACAATTTTTTTTTTAAATTTATATTTCAAGTAATCTATTACAGCCGTTATGATATAAAGTTATCATATACCGTTATGATTGACTACCTTTAGCCATTTTTGAGGTAAAACCAAAATCCCCTCAACTTCTTTTTTTCTTGAGGAAAACTTTGATGAATGATTCTAATAGGCATTTTTTCAGTCGACTTTGTACAATTTTTTTTTGAAACTGAAAGAAATTGTAAAATGACGGTCAAGTAGGCCTATGTGGTGTCTGCAACAAAATCGTTAAGCAAAACTCTGTATTTACGAAAATAAATTCTATCTTAGCAGTAAATGACGAACGGAGAAATTTAAAAAAAAACATAGTTTTAAAATATTTTTATATACGAGATCTGTAAATAAGGTAATGAGACTGGTTCAGAAAAGTTTTTTATTAACCGTGCAATTATACATGGACTCTATCACCTTCGAAATACAGAGTGATTCAAAGAAACGGGAAATTTAAAAAATTAAATAACGTTAATGAAAAATTTTTTTTAGAAAAAGAATTTTATTTCATGTAACTTAATTGAACAAATGTTGCCATTTTAGGATACATACATTTTATTTTATTTTTTAAAGATGACATCTTGCATGTGACCTCCTCTTCTACGTAAACACTCATGAAGTCTCTTCGTTAAATTGTTCATGGTTTGACGTAATATCTCAACTGGAATTTCCGCAATTGCTTCTCGGATCTTTGCCTTCATTTCTTCCGTTGTAGCAGGTCTACTGTGGAACACTTTGCTTTTAAGGTGACCCCGCAAAAAGTAATCGCAAGCTCAGAGATCAGGCGATCTGGGAGGCCATCTAATGTCACCATTTCGTGAAATGACACGTTGTCCAAACAATCGGCGTACAGCTGCCATCGATATTCGTGCAGTATGTGACGTTACTCCGTCTTGTTGAAACCAGGCTGTGTTAAGAATTGGTGGAAATCTCTTTTGTTGTTCCACAACAAAGGTTTCAAGTATGGCTATTTTCTTGTGCCCAGTATCTGAAATTTTGCTTGTTAACAAATCCACTGAGGTGGAAATGCGCTTCGTCTGACATCCACAGTTCGTGAACAAACTCTCGCTATAATTTATCTTCTGAAGCATTACATTACAGAATTGTGCTCGCACAACTGCATCGTTCGGTTTCAGTTCCTGGACGATCTGCAACTTGTATGGATTGTATTGCAAGTCCTTCACTAACATTCTTCGAACACTTGAACTATGCAATTGTAAAGATGCTGAGAGACGACGGTTTGACCGATGTGGACTTCGTGTGACAGCATCTTGTAAAGCTTGAACATTCTGTGGTGTACGGACGGTTCGCTCACGGCCTGGAGGTTTCTTTTTCATTGCCGAACCAGTTTCCTCAAAATCAGATATCCATGTTTTAATTGCATGTGCTGATGGAACACGGTCGTGCCTTCCTAGATTAAAATGACGGCGAAATTTTCTACGCACTCCCTCCACACTGTCATTGTTTTTGTAAAACGCTTTGATAGCAACTGCACGTTGCGCACCACTCCAAGGATCCATGACAACTAAATGGCAGGTTAGGTTAGAGAGGTTGGCGCCACTTATCAAGTAGTACCAATCTCCCACGGCTACCAACACAACTTTTAAAATTTCCCGTTTCTTTGAATCACCCTGTAGTTTCGTTGGGAAGCCACGCAACGTATCAAACGGTTTTCCCACTTTTCATAGCAGTGTTGGAACTCAGAAAACTTCCGGTTTCTGATGGTCGGTTACATTTTTTAAAAATATTTCCTACTTTTCCAAAATGGTGTCCTTTGAGATGGTTTTTTAAAATTCGGGAACAGGAAAACGTCGCAGGAACACAAGTCAGGTGAATAAGGTGGTTGAGGAACTACAGGAATGTTTTTCTTTGCCAAAAATTCATTAATTGAGAATGCAGTGTGACAAGGTGCATTGTCGTCATGATGCAGTATCCAGTTGTCTTTGATGGCTGGTCTCACCCGGGCAACTCTTTCCGCAGTCTTTCAAGAATTTCTGGGTAAACATATTGATTTACAGTCTGTCCTGTAGGTAAAACTACTTATGGATAATACCATTACTATCGAAGAAACAAATTAGCATGGTTTTGATTTGTTCATTTTTCTTTTTTTGGGACGTGGTAAGTTTGAAGTGTGCAACTCCTTGCTCTGGCGTTTTGTTTGTGGATCGTATTAAAATATCCAAGATTCATCACCAGTAATAACATTTAGAAAATCAGGATCAGTTTCAATTCGCCCTAGAAGATCGTCGCGGCACACTTCCACCATGTTGTTTTTCTGTTCAACATTGAGGATTTTATGGGACCAACTTTGAACAAACGTTTTTCATGTCGTTTGTCACAATTTGATGACTGTGTTATGGTTCAAATTCAATTATTCTGCAGTCATTCTGACAGTTAATCACTGATCGTATGTTATCAAGTCTCTGATTCGATCAACATTGTCATCACTTTTTGACGTTTACGGTCTTCCAGAGCGTGGAACGTCCGCAACTGATTCTCGGCCATCTGAAAATGCTTTAAACCACCTAAAAAGTTGGGCTCGTGACAGAGCATCATCCCCATATGCCGTTTTCAATTTTGAAAAGGTTTCAGTAGCATGCTCACAGAATTTAACACACAACGTGATTGCACAACGTTGCTCATAATTAGTATCTGTCATTTAGGTAACGCTTAACAAAAAATCGTTTCCTGTAAAGCCTATTTAAGTTTCACTTGGCAACAATAGACTAAAAATATTAATACCTAATTTAAATCAGCTGCTCATATAACCATATGTTTACTTGTAACTTTGCAGTGTTGCCAGTTTGGTTAACAAAAAAAATTAGTTTAATTATTTTATTTACAGATCTGGTATAAGGAAATCCCATTTTAAGTGAACGATATTTTCGTACTTTTAATGCCTCAAATAAACGTAAATAAAATTCATTTCACCCTCCACTGTGCGACCGAACGTCAGACCCTAATTTTCTTCGAAATGTCGGTAAAAAAAAAGCAGGAATTATTTGCATATTAATTGCAAAAGTCTTAGTTTCTTCAAGAACTATCGGAAAACCAGGTGTCTTATTAAGGAACCCACCGAGTTGGTCTAGTGGTGAACACGTCTTCCTAGATCAGCTGATTTGGAAGCCGAGAGTTCCACCGTTCAAGTCCTATTAAAGTCAGTTATTTTTACACGGATTTGAATACTAGATCGCGGATACCGGTGTTCTTTAGTAGTCGAGTTTCAATTATCCACATATCTCAGTAATGGTCGAACTGAGACTCTACAACACTACACTTCATTTACACTCATATATATCATCCTCATTCATCCTCTGATGTATTATCTGATTGGTAATTACCGGAGGCTAAACAGGAACAATAGAAAGGTGTGTTTTTAAGAAGTTTCAAAGAAAACATTGCGGTTTCATTTTGTTGAATATTAAATTAAATAATTACTCGGAGTAAATATATTGATAAAGAATCATCACGTCGGTAGTATTTTGATTTATAATTTACAAATATTATAATGTTGATTAATGTACGTATTCATATGATAACGTAAAATTCATATCAGAATTTGTTAGCGTTTTAATGATTTTGTTATTAGTTGAAATATTATATTTTTGCATTCTTTATGTATGTACCTTATACATTATTTGGTCGACTAATGGTGTAGTAGTGCGCGGAATGTGGCTATAGTAATCAACCGATGACCTTCACCAGTGATCTCATCCTTGTCGAGTCGACTTATTTTTTCCTTGTTTATTTACTTTTTTCTTTTAATAATTATGTTACGTGATCTTTAAATATATATACTGGATTATTTTGTCTGTAAGTATCTTTATTCATTTTTGCATCTACTTTTAGAATCGTTTGGTTACAACAATAAAGTTTTTTGGTAAGGTTTTTTCGATTAAAGTTTTCACCTCTTTTTATTTTAAACCACATTTTATAAACTATCGGATGACTTTATGTAAATAATTTACTTTATTTATGTGTTTTTTATGTTTACATTTTTTCATTTTTTTTTTGGCCGAGTACCCTGTTATTGTATAAATTACTTTACGTGTTCATAAAAAAAAATATGGAGGATTACAGATTGATTTGTCTGGCATTTCTCCCACTACCACACCATTCGGTCGCCCTAAAGCATAAGACCGATTGTTCGTACCACAAACGGCCACTGTGCTTCAAAACGGTCTAGTGACCAATATGCTAATTAGGTCCTAGAGCTTACCTAACTGCGTGAGCGGAATAAGCGTGATGCCCTACACCACTCGCTTGCGTGTCCCACCACTCACTTGTTATATGTTACTAAAATGGGTAGGAGCACCCCGTCTACATACTAAAATATATGATTTGTCAATAGATTAAAATTTATTCTGTCAAGGACAGCAATTTTCTGCCTCGCCTTGGTCGCTGAATGCCAGCAAGTACCTGTCCACCATATTTTAGCGCTTGTAGCTATATTTGACCAATGGCCAGCCATTTCTCGAGGGTAGATTTCTACAGCAAGCGGTAGGAGTCTTATATCCCTTAAACTACTTATGCCGGTTGAACAAAGCAACGGCATCAAGAAACTCTTATACGGTCCGACAATGCGCCTCACGTCACATCTATTCGCCGCTTATGAGTGGTTAGTTTTCCCCTTGACCTCTAAATTCCAGGGTGGCCTGAGTTCTGCCCAAGAGCTGGACAGTCGAACATCATGTGCTCGTTCAACTGGACCTCCCCGCAAGAAATATGCAGGATGTTGCACGAAATGATCCAATATTTGTTTGGCAATAATTGTGTAGGTTAATAATTATATGAATATTAGTTTCTTCTCTTTCAGAGTTCGCTGTTTGTGTATCGTTCCAAGATGGCTGACTAAGGAATACTGACTGTTGAACAGCGCCTAAAGACTGTGTTGTTTTTGCTTCTTTGTACGAAGTAAAGGAGTATGATAATCACGAAAAAAATCGGTTTTCAGATTGCAACGGAAATATCCGTTTTGACTATCCCTGAATCCATTTTGAATAGTTTCGGTGTGACGTCTGTACGTACGTATCTTGCATAACTCATAAACGTTTAGTTGTAGGATGTTGAAATTTTGGGTTTAGGACTGTCGTAAAATCTAGTTTTGCACCTCCTATTTTAATTGCAATCGACTGGACGAAAATTGTCAAAAAAGCCCGAAATTAAAAAAAAAATTGTAGGTTTTGGTCTTTTTCTTAACTGCAGTAAGAAAATTTTGTTGAGAGATTTTAAAGGTATATCATTCATGGTACTTATTTTCATTGGTTCCAGAGTTATAGCGAAATAAATAATTAATTAATGAAATATTTGGATCTTAGAAGGGGAAGGCACATCGGTTTGAATCAGACTTATCTCATTTTTTTTAAAATTTAAATATATTGATTTATTAATAATTATTAACCTGCGATTCGTAAAACAACTTTCACGATAAATGATTCAATAATAATAAAAAAAATGTATGAAAAAATTTCAGAAGTTATTAATGAAATAAAATTTTATGTATTTTTCATTAAAAAAAAAATATGCATATGTAATTTAATAGGGGTACACGGAAGTCATGTGGTGTCCACATCAGATTTTCTAATAAAACTATGGTGCTTACACAAAGACGGTTTAGTGCACATTTTCAAACTCGGTGGTCACCCTCATTTAAAACGATACGTAGACTTTACGAAAAATTTAATTATGATGGTTCAGTATTGAGAGTAAGCGCGAACGGACTGCCGATGTTCGTTCGTCCTCCACAGAAAGTAGAAACTGTTGGAACAGCGTTGCTGAGGCGCCCAGGCAAATCAATAAGAAATGCAGAAGCACAATTTGGAATTTCTAGGAGACCTGTGCAATGAATTTTAAAAATCGATTATCATAAATTAATGGTCGATAATAGACACGAAAGAATGGCATTTGCTGAACCAAGACATATTGTTGAACAGCGTTTGGTTTTTAGATGAGGCACATTTTCACCTAGACGGGGTTGTTAACGAACAAAACGTGCGTTTTTGCGCTTCTGAAAATCCACGCGTGCTTTATGAAAAGGTGCATCATGCTCCAAGAATTACGGTACGGGCCGCTATCTCAAGTCATGGTGAAATAGGACCATTCTTTTTTGAACAGACACTGAACACTGAACGTTATCTAAGTATACTGCTTAATCATTTTGTTCCTAAGCTTTCTGCAAAAGGGTTTCGATTAGAAAACGAATGGTTCATACAGCATGGAGTGAGACCGCACACATGTAATGTTGTTTTAGACTTTCTGCATGAGACTTTTAACGGAAATGTCATTTGAAACCGATTTCTTAATCGTTTTGCGTGTGGACAGAACTGGCCCCCGAACAGTCCTGATTTGAATCCGTGTGATTATTTTGTTTGGGGATTTGTAAAGAAAAAGATTTCCCCTTAACATCCTCGTACAGTTATGGAACTGCGAGTGCTGATCATCAAGGCGTGCAACGAGATAACCGAGGATATGTGTCGTCGAGTTATTAACAACATAGGAGTTCGTGTTGAAGAAGTTGCTGGAACTGATGGGGGTATGTTGAAGATGTGATAAGCAGAACATAATTTAAAAATATATAGTAAACATGTTGTATTTTACGTTTTTGTATTGCCATTCAAATGTATTTTTTTTTAACAAAACCAAATGTTGGATCATTTCGTGCGCCACTCTGTATATAGGAAATTATTTTTATTTAAATAAAAAAATTGTTTTCTTATTATCCTGCTAGATAGATGCACGGATAACATCATGAGTATATTTATAATTTCAAGGGAAAAGCAATTTTTCAAATTTTGGATTGGTTATACGACAATCAACCCTTCCTACCTAGCGCATTTTTTGATACACCGATTTCATTTTGCTTTATCATGTACTATACTTTTATTGTTTATATAGTACTAAATATACAGAATTATTCAGGGAGAAAAAATCAATAATTTATTAATTGATTCTAGAGCCTGAAATAAGGAAAAAATTTCGTATTAACATGTGTCAGGAAACGTTTTTCTATGGTGATACGCAATGACGGCTCGCGTATAGGCACTGCGGAACTACAGCACCCCCTATTTCAACTTCATATTATCGATAAAGTTTAATATAATGAGTCCTTTTTTCTTTGATTCTTTCTTTATACTTTTACAATATATAATCCGTATGCTTAATGTCAGTAGTCATCCCCCAGTTTATAAAGATACAAAACTTTCTATGGAACTGGGCGCTTCACAGTTCCAGCGGCGAGGTGATTGGCTGTTGTGCGCATGCGTGCATAGGAAGCTCCACGCGTGGCTGCGAGGGAGAGAAAGGATTGTCGCTCCGGCAGTGCCGACCCGGGCGTGCTGGTAGAAGGTAGTTTATTTTTTTTACTCCGCTTGTGTACGGAACGTTCCTTGTTCGTTCCCTTCTCTATTTTAGTCGGTGGAAGGAATGTGAAAGCGGTTTAGTTATTTTTTCAGTAGTGATCAGAAGATGGCAGAAAGCAAGTGCTCTTTGATCGCCAAATCTGTCAAAAAAACACTCTAGAAGGGCGAAAGAGAAGGTAATTAGTAAAGACTAATTATGTATTTGTTTCTGTGTACATAGACATTTAAATTAAACACCGTTGGACTATAGTGTTTATAAGCGGATATTTTATTTAGTTATCTAATAATAGTAAAAATCATTATCTGTATTTACATTTTATTTTTTGTTTGGTTAAACCAAATACAGTTTTTAAGCACTATCTGGTTAAAAACCGTGTATTCTTGAATGCGATAAAGTGTAGGATATAGATTATTATCGTGCTTCCAGCTATTTTCATTAATGAAATATTAGTAATAAAATTGTGGCAGTAATTTCAGACGAGGACGCTAATATTAAATGTGCTCTAAAAATGTTCGGTCTAACATTCAGTGTGTAGCTCAGCTGCTTAATGCAGTAGTAAATGCCTCACATTTCAAACATAGTATAGTTGCAGCTGATAAATTAAGACTAATACAGTCACTAATGGAGGAAAAGAATTACAATTAAAAGCCGACGTTGTTACAAGTTGGAATTCAAAGCTTTTGTTGTTTGAAAGGTAAATAGAACTGAAGGAACCCCTGTCAGCTGCACTTGTAGCATTGCAGTAAAGTTTACAATCCATTACAAATGTTCAATAGGATAGTTTAAGTCAATATCTAAATTTACTTAAATCGTTCGAGCTTGTGACAGTAGAGATATTTGCCGAAAATTATCCCACCTTATCAAAAATAAGGTAACAATTCCCCTTGTTAGAGGAATTGTACATAATCAGAAAACTATGACTTCTTCCACAGGCGAAAAGTTGTCTACCGACATCAGTAGTTTACCTAAGGGAAAATACTCCTACCGCACTGCTGTATGTTTACCGAGAGATATGGCTGACTACCAGCCAGATTAAGGCTCTAAGTGCTTAAATGGTGGACAGGTACTTTCTGGTATTCAGCGGCTTAGGCGTGGTAGCGAATTGCTGTCTTTGACAAGATAAATTAATTATTGATAGTCATATATGTTTTAGTAGTTGACGGGGTTCGCCCACTTGTTACATGATAAGTGGGCGGTGGGACACGCAAACGAGTGGTGCATGGTGCCACGCTTATTCCGCTTCCGCTTTTAGGTTAGCTCTAGGAGCTAGTTAGGACACTGGTCGCTAAACTGTTTAGTGGGTGAGTAGCCGTTTTTTGGCACAGACATTGGGTCTTATGCTTTAGGGCGACCGAATGAGGTGGTGGCGGGAGAAATACCAAGGAAACCAATAGCCGAAAAGTTACAAAAAGATTTGTTTGGTTTCTGAGATTAGCAATCACTTGGGAAATGTGGGAAAAAATAAAATTACTGCATCCACAACGCTTCTAGATCCACCGTTCAAAAAAGCTGCTTTTGGGAATGACAGCAACTTAAAAGATGCGGTAGATTCGTTGACAAATGAAATTATCTTTTATTAAAACCAGACAAATAATAGCAGTCAATAGAACTAGATGGAAAATAGTCCAATAACCAAAAGACATCGCATTTATGGAATATTTTTGACAGTAACGTTAAAGAACTGTCAAAAAGTGTGAAATGTTGTAGCAACTCTAAGTACTCTGAGGCAATATTTTGAGCAACCGTATGAGGATAGGTAGGCACACGAGTTAAGCGACGTTCCTGCAGTTGCTAATAATAGCTATAAAATATTTACCTAGGACCTCTGTACCGTCTGAAAGAGTTTTCTTCAAAGCAGATCAAATTCTTCCAGAGAGAAGAAGCAGGCTGAATCCAAAACATTCTGACATGCTAATTATTTTTGGTCGAATTTAGAGCTAGTGTTGACTGTATTTTTGATGAGATGGTAGATGATGAAATGAAGCAACGTTTTGTTCTTCCTGAATCGTTATATTTAATTTCTTGTACCCTTGACATTTTGATTGAAAATAGTTACGTTAAGCTTAAGAGTGTATGACACTTTAGTCATAAATGAACTTGAGCATTATCAAGAAACTATGAGTCCCCTTGGACTGAAATGAAAAGACGACCGCACTGCGCGGGATTCTGACGTAGAATAATCGTACGGCTTAACTCGCCGGTGAGCGCTAGCACCCACTAGATGGTAGCACCGCACGGTTCGACGTGGAACGGAACAGTTTTTTAATAAAAATGTATAGAAATATAAAAGTGGAGAAACACCTGTTTTCATGGTCATATATCAAATAGATAAATCTTTTATCTTCTTATATTTTCAGTGTTATTTCTTATTATTTTTATTAGTTATATGTGCACTATTATTTCATATTACTATTTATTTGGTTTAGTACGGCGTCATGCTTTTTAAGTTAAATGTATTAGATGAGCTGCCAGCTAGAAAATTTAAATACTCTGTAATTACTTACTTTTTTATTTAGTAGTGTCTCATTAAGAGACTATTATTTATTCTGTTTGATTTATTTTTTTCCGGTTATTTTATTTTAGAGAAACTTTAACCATGGCCTGGAAAAGACTCAGTAAAGCGTGTTCTGGAGCAGCATCCCCACTAATTTTAGTTTCGAATCGCCACTGGTGTTACAGCTAGCGAAGAAATTCGCCCGGATTGAGTTCCCCGGTGAAATGAAGTCATACTGTAATCATTAAGGCGTTATTTAAGCGCAATTTCGTTTAATAAATTAATAAAATTTCTTTCAGGCGGTGTATTTTCTGTTGTTGTTTCTATTGAGAACATGTTGCGAGTAACCAATACTAAAGTCTCTTGTTTATAACACGTCAGTACAACATTGTAAATCAATAGTAATATTACTGTGCTTATTGTTAATTTCAATTTCCTTACTTATTTTTACTTCCTTGTACGAAGTAAAAGAAGTATTGCGATCGCGAACAAATTCGGTTTTCAGATTTCAACGAAAATATCCATTTGACATTCCCTGAATCAATTTTGACTAGTTTCGGCATGATGTCTGTACGTACGTACATGTGTATCGTATAACTCAAAAACGTTTAGCTGTAGGATGTTGAAATTTTGGATTTAGGACGGTTGTAATATCTAGTTGTATACCTTCCCTTTTGATTGCAATCGACTGGACCAAAAATGTCCAAAATACAAAACATTTGGAATTTGTACCTATTTTTAACTGCAGTAATAAACCCTCATTGAGATCTTTTCAACGATATATCATAAGTGGTACTTATTTTCATTGTTTCCAGTGTTATAACCAAATAAAATTTTAATTAATGAAATATTTGGATCTTACAAGGGGAAGGCACATAGGTTCATCTTTTTTCGACTTCATCTCCTTTTTTTATCTAAATATATTGATTTATTATCAATTATTAACCTCCGATTGAAAAAAAATCAGAAGTTAAGAGAAATAAAATTTTATGTACCTTTCATTATAATTCAAACATTTTTACAGAGATTAATAAATCAATATACAGGGCGTTTCATAATATTCTTAGGAGTTACAAAAATTTAGTACAAAAACAGTATTTCACTTACCTAAATGAAAGTTGTACGAGGTGATGCAGTGACTCAAACAGTTTTTGTTAAAATCTATAAATGTTCAATATGTGCTCCTCTGGTGACACGGCACACACCAACACGAAAGTCTAGCTCTTGCCAAACATCGTTCTAACATGTCATTTTCGATAGAGTTGATTGCATTTATTATGCGATCCTTTAGCTCAGCGATATCGTGCGGCATTGGTGGGATAAACACCTTATCTTTCACGTAACCTCAGAGAAAGAAATCACATGCCGTGAGGTCTGGTGATCTTGGTGGCCACAACAATAATGTGTTGGTCTTCTTCAGAGGCATGTCCTATCCAGCGCCGAGGTAATGTTGTGTTAAGGTACTGTCGAACCTCGTTATGAAAACGGGCAGGACAACCATCTTGCTGGAAAATGAAGTCGTTCAGTAGCTGAGGAATAAGCCACAATTGTAACATATCCAGGTATATCATGCCGGTTACTGTCGTTTCCATAAAAAATAACGGCCCATACACTGCCTCACGAGAGATCGCACAAAAAACGTTTGCTTTCGGAGAATCCCGAATGTGTTCCGCATAAGCGTGTGGGTTTTCAGTTCCCCAAACTCGCACGTTATGACGGTTTACTTTGCCGCTAATATGGAAATTAGCTTCATCGCTGAAAATTATCTTGTTTACGAAACCTTCATCTAACAACATCTTTTTCTGTAACTGTAAACAAAACTCGAGCCTACGTGTTGATCTTCATCAGAAAGACGCTGGATTAATTGAAGATGGTACGGTTTGCATAATAAACGTTTACGGAGAACTCTCCACACTTGTTTTCGGAATTCCTAATTCTCTGCTTGCAGCCGCAGTTGATTTTGACGGGCTGCGAATGAAACTTGCACGCACACGTTCGACATTGACTTCTGAGGTTGATGGACGACCAGTTGATTTTCGCTGGCACAAGTAACCAGTTTCACTGAATTGTTTATACCATCCACAAATTGAATTGTCACTTGTGGCTCCTTATGAAATTTCAACCGAAACGCACGTTACACAGAAATTACTGACAAGTGAAATTCTAACACACAAAACGACTTCTCGTTTCCCGTGGCAGCCATTTTCTTTACTGTCAATGCCAAGCGAGCAAATGGTTTACTAACTGCCTAGTATATGAGGAAAAAACTATTTGAAGTACTCTTTCGTACAGTACTTGTTTTTTTCTTATGAGTGAAATAGTTTTTTTGTTAATGAATTTTCGAAACTCCGAAGAACATTATGAAACGCCCTGTATTTAAGTTAAAAAAAAAGTAAAAAAAAATATATGTATATGAAGTCGGATTCGAACAGATGTTTGCATGGTTAATAATCCGATACGTTCTCACGTAACACCACATAACTACTTGAGCAATGTGAAACAAAATTAATAAATAAAGTAATATAATATGCTGATACAGCACACCACAAAAAAATGTGGTGCAATGTGGTATCCACCACAATGCATTTGTGTAACTTCATTAAAGAATTGAAGGATCGTATCTCAATTTTAAATGAAATAAGTTTAAATTAAGTGCAGCAAAATATGTGTATATGTAATTTAATAGGCGTACAAGGAAGTCATGTGGGCTCCACATCAGATTTTTTAAATGAATTTTAATGTTCACAAAGTTACTTTTATTAAAGTAGTTTTATTATCATTTAATGTAAAGTACAGTACTTTATGATAAACAAATACTTTATTGTACAAATGATTTTACCTCTGTATCTCAACTTTTGCTCATTTACATGTCTCTGTCGCGAAATAATTTATAACATCTATAAGTCGAAGAGAATTGAAAACTAACTTCTATAACTCGAAGTCATTTTTTGTTTCCTTGGTATTCGAATTATCTAGAGTTCGACTGTAATAGAAATAAAACAGTGTAGATATGAGTGTTATTACATACATAACTAATAAGTATTAGCGGCGATGGTAGCAACGTTAAAGATAACACATACATAACTACTGTTCGAGCCTATTTGGTTCAGTTTTAAGTTGCTCACTCCCGAGTCAGGGCCAATTTTTTAATTATCAGATTGACGTGGGAGCGGCGGACGCACATTTGATTTGTCTCTAGTAGGTCCAAACTTAGTTTTCCCGGCACCATCACCTTATTAAATAAAAACTAATATAGTAAATCCCGCTCGTGGAAACTCTTACAATATTATTTAGCGATAATCTCATTATTAAATTTATAAAATGTTTAAGTAGTAAATATTTTAATAGGTTAAATTATTACCCTCTGATGTATTTAACCTATAACCTACTCAATACTTTAAAGGTTTTATTAATTTTATTATAATATTTTCGCTAAGTAATATAATTAGTACGAGTGTCTAGGTGCGGTTTATGACATTAGCTTTCACTGAGTGAGGTGATGCTTCGGGAAAAAATGCCAGTTACCAATGAATTATGAAATGTTGGTTTCTTAATAATCGTTTTAATTTTTGTAACCTGGTTTTAAAATGCATAATCTATTTTAGTAAATCAGAATTTATTTGTAAAATATAGGGTTTGAAATTTTAGGTAGATTAGAGCAATGAGAGAGGTTAAAATTTATCCCCACCATTCCTTTTTTTTTTTTACTCGATGTATGTAGGCCGTGGAGGCTCGTATCTAAAGTTAGTGAGGGTGATGCCCCAATAAAATCTTTTTCTGGGTCTTCTCAAGACTATTGGGGGTGCGGGAGCCGATCAAATATCGAGTTAAAAAAAAAAGTTGGATTATTTAAACTTTCAGTAATAATATTATCAGAAAATATCTTCATAATTCATCTCTACCCCCAAAAAAAGAATCTTACGTAATTTTTTATTGGTTAACATTTTTCAGTGGATTCTTTTTCAGTTTTCTCCATTTAACATAGTAAACGTCGACAAATCAAAAAGCTTTCTTGGGAAATGATTTTGCTGGTGTAGAGGAATAGAATAAAGTAAAAAATAATGATTTTTTTGAATTTTTCAAACTTTTTCCAGGTATCATTATTTTTCCACTGTGTAGTAATAAATAACCATTGCCAGGAAACTATAACAACTTTTTTAAACAAAATTCTATTTAAGGTATTCTTACGTGTGATAGAGAAAAAATCTTTCTTTTCCTGTTTATCCTCCGGGAATCACTGTCAGGTATTACTTCAGAGGATGAATGAGGATGTTATGTGTGATTGTAAGATAATATTGTGGAGGTAATGCTTCAAGGTGAGCGGAACTGGTCTATAGTCAGTAAGGTAAAAGCCCCGTTCAGGAGGGGTGGGATGCTCCGGAGACCCACCCCACCTTCAATGATTGGATGGGGACTCCTGCGGTTTTTAGGTGGGAGGAAAAAAGACCGAAACCCCGTTTGGGGCCCCGGGTTTGAGGCAGGCGCTAATTAAAACCGAGACCCAGACCCAGCCACTGTGGGAGGGGGGGTGCTATCAGGAACGGCATAGCCGGGTCTGGCATGGCCTCCCGGGGGAGTAGAGGCAACTGGCACCCTCAAGGCCGTGTCATACGGGATCTTGGATCGACCCTGAGGGGAAGGGAGTTAATTAAAAAACAAAAAAGTCGACCATTCCTGAGATTTGTGGTTAATTGAAACCCAACCACCAAAGATCATCGGTATCCACGATCTAGTATTCAAATCGATGTAAAAGTAACTGCCTTTACTGGGATTTGAACGTTGGACTCTTGACTTCGAAATCAGCTGATTTGCGAAGACGCGTTCACCACTAGACCAACCCGGCGGGTTTAAAAGTGAGCTACTATTTGCATTGTACGTATATTTTTCGTGACACGATCATAAAAATCTTCAATTGATATGAGATAAGCACCCATATATTTCCATTGTGAAGATAACAACTATCCCATGCCAGGCTCAGTAAGGAAGCGATTTCCCGTGGCACTAACTGATAAACAAATTATCATTTCACATCGACATGCCAAGCTCACCGAAATTTACGAGATTTTCAATTAAAAGCGGCTAGGTATTACTTACCCCGGTGGGGAGTCTTCTCTTTTTAACCTCGATAATTCATTCGGCTTTGTATTATAACAGCTAAGAAATTTAATAAAGTCCGATATATTTTTAGTATTTGATTATATTATGTAGTTGGCAGTCGTCAATTTATTAATTATAATAATACATTGTTCTACGTATAATAAAATTTATGAATCGTATTTAAAATTAATGTTATCTACATTGAGTACAGTATAAGATTCTGTTAAATATAGAATCAATTTATAGGGAAATAAAATTTCCCTATATTGTTAAATGCTGTAATGATAGCATATGTGTAAAATTTCCCTATACTATTTAAAATTTCCCTATCGAACAAGCCTGCAAACTGCAGACTAGGCAGTCAGTCATGCAGTTGCTCTCAAACTGAGATAATATTATCTGCACTGTCGTCAGGATTTTTACCGTCTATTGTTATAATTTATCGTTATTATATAATATATTGTAATAAATAAGGTAATTGAGTTTAAATTACTTTTTTTATACTTTTATGCATTTCGTTTATTTGGATTTTATTATCTTAAATCTATTGTGTCATTAACAATTTTTGCTTTGTAATTATTTTAAATACACGTATAACTTTCTTATTTGTTTCATTAATTAATAAATTTAAATACCTTTTTTCTAGAAAAAAAAGTTTACTCTCGGTTATCCGGGGCTAAATTTAATTTTATGGTTAATCGATTATTTAAATTACGGTTTATTCAAAAACATTGGATTTTAATTAAATTAATTTGTTTTTTCTTTTACATATGTAAAAATATTTTTTACAAAATTGTATGTAATTAAGTAGAATTGTATCGTACTTGAAAAGTAACAAATCTCATTATGATTAGTTAAATGTGATAAGAATAAAAAAAGTACTTCAAAATTAAATCTTTTTTTGTCGTGCAAAAATGTTAAATTTTATTCGATAAGAGAAAATCAGTTTTTCTCCAGGTACGAGAAATATAGTTCTTATGTCCGAACAGAACCCAGAGTCAAGATTCCAAAAACGTTTAGTTCCTAAATTTTATAAAATTTAAATTATTACATTCACCCGAATTCTTTTGGTACGATAAATATTTTTGAGAGAGTAAATCAAAAATATTTATACATGCAAAAGGACGCAGATATTTTTTGTGGGAGTCAAAAGAATTTACCTTAATTTAAAAAAAATTATCTTAAAAAAATATAATATAATTTATAATTTCATTTGATTTATTTTTATATTTTATAATTTTTTTCTCGATAAATCGTTTCATCTGTTGATATATTATTATAAAAAAATCTGATGTGGACACCACATGACTTCTTTGTACGCCTGTTAATTACTTATACAAATTTAAAAAAATGAAAAGTTCATAAAATTGTATTCTGATTTTTTTTTATTGTTATTATTGAATTATTATTTATCGTAAAATGTTTTTTTACAATCAGGGGTTAATAATTATTAATATATCAATATATTTAAATTAAAAAAAAGGTTAAAAAAAAGATGAAGTCAGATTCGAACCGATGTGTCTTCTCCTTGTAAGATCCAATTATTTCATTTATTAAAATTTTATTTGGCTATTTCTCTAGAACCAATGAAAATAAGTACCACCTATGATACATCGTTGAAAAGCTCGCAATGAGAGTTCATTACTGCAGTTCAGAAAAAGTCCAAAAACCATTTTCTTTTTGGATTTTCGGTTTTTTTTTGGCACTTTTGGTCCGGTCGATTGCATCTAAAAGGGGAGGTGCACAAATAAACAGGAGGTGCACAACAGTCCTAAATCCAAAATTTCAACATCCAACTAATCGTTTTTTAGTTATGCTAGATAGGTACATACGTACGTACAGGCGTCACATCGAAATTAGTCAAAATGGATTCAGGGATGGTCAAAATGAATATTTCCGTTGAATTCTGAAATTTTTCGCGATCACAATACTTCCTTTACTTACTTTGTACAAGGAAGTAAAAAATCAGTTATGCCAAAATTAAGGTGGAACATCCGTTTTCCGTTTTAAATAAAAATTTATAACTTTCAAAGAATGTTGTTTCATATATTATTTTTTGTTTTAGATATATTTTTTCTATTAAAAAACTATCTGATTTTATATATTACACAAAAACAAAATTTCATCGAAAATGAACGGTGCACTCGTCTAAATTTCATATGAAAATATATTAAGATAACAAAGATTACATTCGTATAAATTTTCTGGGTCTGGTTAAGATAAATTCTTCCCGTAGGTTTCGTTAATTTAAAATTCATAAATAATCCCATACTAGAGAAATAAAAAAAGGTAGGCAGAAATTGGCAAACGGGTATAGGTTATTTTTAATACTGGCCGTTAAAACAAAAAAGAAAAAAATCTCCATTCATGGTAATTATTTATGGACAGTATTTTAGTTATTCGTTTATTATATAGATAGCGCTAGTTGTGAAAAAAATATGGTTAGTGGCCTATCAATGAACATTTATAAATTGTAGTTTTCTTGTAAGTTTATCTAATTTTTTTTTAACTTATTGTAAAAAACAAAAAAAGAACAAAAAACAGCAAACTCTGCCGGAAAATTATCAATAAATACTAGCTTCAAATAATAAACAATTAGCCTTAGTAACGTTGTGTAACATGTCATATCTATCATGACATGTTATGTCTATCATGACAACGTGTATGTCATCCATCATGTCCTGATGGATATCATGATATCACAGTTCTTCTCCCGCCACGGTGAATTTGGGGAATATCTGTACCGATTTGGTAGAAGGATGTTCCAGAATTGCATATATTGCGGCCTGCAGAACACCCCTTACCATACTTTCTTTCAATACCTCGCTTGGACCAAGTTAAATTGTAATCTCGAATGTGTGAGACCTGAAACCGCTGTCCCGTACATGTTGAAGGGTTTAAGGAAATGAAGCTGATTGAAGACATCGTAAAGAGGAAGGAAAAGGATTACAGTGATTGGTGGGGGAGGGGGCAGATTGAAGCCCGGGTGGAAGACGTGGAGGAGAAGGGCAGCCAGCCCCCCTGCTGAGTTGCCGTTCGTCCGTGCTTGCACGGCTGGGCGGGAGTGTAGAGGCACGGGGACTCCGTACCCTCCGGGTCAAAAAAAAAGACTGGAGAAAACCGAGTCCCGGCGGATGGGGCGGGTCCCGGGAACGGTATAGTCGAGCCCGGTTACCCCCGCCTCTGAAATTAGAGGCAGGCGAATTAAAATAAGAAGATATAAAACCGGTGGGTCGAGCTGCCACGCCGGACCTATTACCGGCAGGTGGGTGACCGGTCGTAAGGACATGTCTCTGGACTGAGTCATGCTTGATTGCAGATCCGATTCAGGGATGTAGAAGAAAAAAAGAAAAAAACACTTCTGTAACGTCATCGATTTGACATACTTTCGATTAATTTTATTACGTATTTGCTTACGGAGTTCATTTATCACACTGATTTTCTTACAAAGAATGTTAAACGATTTTGATGGTTCTCCATAAGCAGTAGCCGTTTAATTTTTAATTGGGTCCAAATTTTGTATGGGATCAAGATTTTTTTTTTGTCTTTACTCATTTGACTGGTTTGATGCAGCTATCCAAGATTCCCTATTTAGGGCCAGTCGTTTCATTTCGGTATACCCCGTACATCCTACATCCCTAACAGTTTGTTTTACATATTTCAAACGTTGTCTGCCTGCACAACTTTTCTCTTCTACCTGTCCCTCTAATATTAAAGCGACTATCCAGGATGTCTTAATATGTGGCCTATAACTATGTCTCTTCTTTTAACTATATTTTTCCAAATGCTTCTTCTTCATCAATTTTCCGCAAGACCTCTTCATTTGCCACTATCCATGTCAAACATGCGCTTCGTGCGAAGTGTCATGATGACTGAATAGCCAGGGTAGATAAGAAACTTCGATATGTCAAAGATACTGTGTTGCCATGGGAGAGTTTTCTCCCAGGAAATTTCACCGGGAGGAAGTGGTCCTCTGCCGATTGCGGATAGGACGTACTAGAGCTACTCATGGGTATATGATATCAGCAGAAAATGCAACAATATACGTACGATGCAAGAACCGCTTGATTATGCGCCACACCTTGTGGATTGCATACGTTATGCGGCTTTGCGTCGTAAATTTAAATTGCCCAGGAATTTTCGTCAAATCCTGGGTAATAATAAAGAAGTTATAATTTAATACTAATTTTTCTGTATGCTTAGCGTGTCGACCCGTTTGTTAAATGTTATCGATTTCCTTTAATCTTATATTTTTAGTTGTATTTAATTCAGTTTTAAATTATCTAAATACCGATTTCAATTAAAAATCCTATGGATGAAGTATCTAGTCTTATTCTTGCCATCCGTTGACCGATTGGTTCTTCTACTTTTTTATTTCTAAAATTTTATACACAAAACTAACCAAAGTGTCTATATTCTTTTGGTTTTTACATCTAGAAAATATTGAATTATACAGAATCTTCTTGAATGAATGGTTGGGATTTTGAACATGGATTAAATGAAAACAAAAATGTTTAATATGATGTTCTTTACCTATCGAATAAATCATCACAAACAGATTGTTTTTTACATAACTAATAAATTTCACTATGTATATCATTAGCCGCTCGGCAAATGTCCATTTAATGTTCAGTTTCTGTCCATACCTGAATTAACATATCTTCTTTTATAGTTACAATCGCTTCACTAATACTTTCCATTAAATGACGTAGGTCGGGTATTTTTTACGAATGAACCGTGCATTTTTATATAACCCCACAAGAAAATATAGCAAGCTGTTAGGTCTGGATTCCTTGGAAGCTAGGGTATCCTTACCGGACTGTCAATCGATGTCCAAATTTTCTATATTGTCTATTTTCTAAGCCTGGGCGATGAAAGAATTAAAGTGAGGGGGTGCGTCATCTTGTTGGAAATTTTCCTCGCAGTTTTTCAAGTTCATCCATTTGAGGAAAGCGCTAATTGTTTAACATATCCAGATAAACACTTCCATTGATAATCTTTTCAACGAGGAAATAAGGCCCGACAACAGGATTTTTCATCACACCACACCAGACATTAACTTTTGGCGTGTCTCGTTGTTTCTCAAATATTACATGTGTGTTTTCAGATTCCCATATTCATGAATCGTGTCCTGTAATCCATTAATGTATGTATGTCCTGTGTATCCATTAATATGGAGTGTAGCTTCATCCATAAAAATGATATAGTCTAAAAATCATTCGATTTCTTTAATTTTGTGGAAATTTTCAACAGAAAAATTGGAACTCTTTCCATCATCAGGTTTCAGTTCCTTTAGTAGTTGGATTTTATATCCGTGTAATTTCAATCTTTCGTGTAAAACTTTGTGAATTGTTTTAGAAATATCTAACTCGAGGCTTCGACGAGAGATGGATTTGTTAGGACTGCTGATTGCAGATTATCTAATTCGTTCAACAGTTTCGTTTCCTTAAAAACGACGGAGAGGCATACCATCCCCCAAGTCCTGTGTAAATCTATACAAGGACGTGTTCCCTTAGTCGTGGTGTGCCATTGTTGCTGCCATGCTTCCATCGCAAGGCTGTAAAGCCTCCTCAGGCGGAAGATGGGATAACTGAACAAAATTTAGAACCGGTGCATCATCGGTCCGCTCCGGTACAGGCCCGGCTCGACACCGCATCTCCCTGCCATTTCGCAACTTCCACATTGCCACCCGGCTTTCACCAGTAAATCGATTTGGAGAGCCTTTACCAATACGGTGGTAGGCTTGTAGGAGGTTGTTTTAAAAACACCAGTGCATACTATAATGCTCTGCGCTGGCTGCTCCTTAAATTCTGAATTAGTGCTCTATTTCTGTCCAATCTATGCGCACAAACGAACGCAATATAAGAGGCCATACTTTCGAAAACACCTCGGTACATCATGTACAAATGACGGCCCGGCAGCCCGTAATCCTTCCGGGCAATCCTCCTAAATTGAGCTGAAATAAAATTCAGATATTTCCAGATACTTTGTAATGAATAAAAAATATGGTTTATCTGAAATTGATATTTTTATTGGAAAACCCCCGTCATTTTGTTTCTATAAATCCTAGAAGGTTGAAATTTTCATAGCAAATTTTTAGAACGGAGGGGGAGAGCAAGTGGTACTAAATAAAATTCGAATACGTGTTCGTGGGACACTGTATATGCCGAAATGAATTCACGAAATTATTATACCTAACATCTTATTAAAAATTTTCTTTCTAAGCGGTAGTCTGCCAAGGATGAAGCCTTTTTTCTGTCTATCGGTTTTAAAAAAAAATTATTATAATTTTTATAAAATCACTAAATGTTTGGGTGAATGTAGCTTATAACGGATCAAAGTTTTAAGTAATAATTTTTTACAAGGGCTCCGCCCCTTACAATGGTGATAATTATTTTTTTTTTTTCTTTGTACGAAATACAATAATGTGTTCTAATAATGGAAAATTTCGGTTTTTAAATTTCAACGGAAATATTCATTTTGACCATCCCTGAATCCATTTTGACTAGTTTCAGCGTAACGTCTATACGTATGTATCTCGTATAACTCAAAAACGATTAGCCGTAGGATGTTGACATTATTTATTTAGGACTGTATAACATCTAGTTATAAGGAAAGGAAAGGTGAACACCTTTCCTTTTGATTGCAATCTCCTTGACCAAAAAAGTCCAAAATCCAAAATAATTTGGATTTTGGACTTTTTCTGAAATGCAATAATAAGCTCTCATTGAGAGCTTTTCAACGATATTTTATAAGTGATACTTATTTTCATTGGTTCCAGAGTTATAGCCGAACAAAACTTTAATTAATGAAATAATTGGATCTTGCAAGGGAAGGTACATTGGTTCGAATCTTACTTCATCTCCTTTTCTTTTTGTTTAATTTAAATATATTGATTGAATATATAATGTTTTCTTCGTACAAACTAATTTTATTATTCTGTCCGAACGCTTTCGGATGTTAATCCATCTTCAGGAACATTTATGTGTTATGACTTATAATTATTTCCTTCACAAAATAATATGATGAATTTTGAATTTTTTAAAAACAAAAATTATAAATACAATAATTGATCATTAAAATGTTAAAATAATATCCACATTGTACGTCATGCCAGTATGAAACTTTCAATTGTTATGTTTATTGTTATGAATTAGTGTAACCAACCCAAGAATCAATATTATTGTTTAATATTTGCTTAAATAATTCTTCATTATCTAATTTCGTTTAGTCATTTATCAAATTTAAATATCAATTAAACAATAATATTGATTCTTAAGGTTTGTTATTCTGCTTCATACGAATAAACTTAACAATTGAGAGTTTCATACTGACATGACGGACAACATTGACATTATTTTTACATTTTGACGATCAATTGTTGTATTTAAAATTTTTGTTTTTAAAATTCATCTAATGTATTAATTTATGAAGAAAATAATTATAATCCATTACACATAAATGTTTCTGATGATGGAGTAATATCCGAAAGCGCTCGGACATAATAATAAAAATAGTTGATTAGTGCAAATTATTATTTATTCAATTTATATCAATACAAACGGGCCATGTTTAATAATAAAATTAATTTAAGTATATTGTTACGTTAATATTCATAATTATTAACCTCTGATTGTAAAAATAGTTTTACGACAAATAATAATTTAATAATAACAATAAAAAAAAAAATATGAAAAATAACGGAAGTTATTAATGAATTAAAATTTTATGTACTTTTCATTTAACAAAAAAATTTATATATAATTTAATAGGCGTACAAGGAAGTCATGTGGTGTCCACATAAAATTTTTTTGTAATATTTTTTCGTTAAATTATTAATAACTGTTCTCATGAATAACGAGTATACTAATCCAAGGTTTATTTCTTGCTGGGATAATTTGAAGAAAATTAGTTTCATCTTGTCTTCTTTAATTAACCGAATTTACTTATAATGTACGTGAATATGTGTAGCTTATTCTGAAGGTCAAGTCATATTTTGTCCGACAAATTGATATATACATTTACTCCTTTCTATTTCTGGAATTATTTGTCTAACAAGCATCATCATTACTGTAAGAGAAAAAAGGAATTTTTATTTATATCGATTGTTACAGTGGATGTTTTAGTTTTACATAACCAACAAATAGCGTAAAGCAATAAAATTGTTTATTGTGAATTATTCAAGTACAATATTGTAATCGCGAAATATTTGGTTTTCAAATTTCAACGGAAATATCCATTTTGACCATACCTGAATCCATTTTGATTAGTTTCGGCGTATTTTCTGTACGTACGCACGCATAACTCAAAAACAATTAGCCGTAGTATATTGAAATTTTGGATTTACGACTTTTGTAACATCCCATCATGTTAGGAGTTGTGCACCTCCCCTTTTGATTGCAATCGACTGGACCAGAGGTGTCCCAAAAAAGCCCATTATCCAAAACATTTGGATTTTGTACTTTTTCTTAACTGCAGTAATAAGTCTTCATTGAGAACTTTTCAACGATTTATCATAAGTGATACTTATTTTCATTGGTTCCAGAGTTATAGACCAATTCCTGGCCGGACATGGTGGTTACAGATCGTATCTGTTAGGTTCGCTCTTGACCATTCAGACCGCTGTCCGGCCTGTGATGTGGAGGAAACTCCATACCATGTCTTTTGTACGAGGTTTCAGGATGCACGGAGGTGCATGCTGGATGCCCTGGGTCGCGTGGACGTGTTCAGACCTGAGGATTTTCAGCAGATAATGCTTCAGGGTGAGAAGCAGTGGACTATTATTGTAGATTATAATAGAAAAGTTTTAGAAGAACTTAGTAAAAAAGAAAAAAACTCGTTGGAGACGGCGAACATTGGAGCGGCCTACGAGGGAATGAGGCGTCGGAGAATGCCGGGTTGGACAGGTCTGCGGCTGAGTGCCTTGGAGGCCCCGTCGAGCTTGAGGGGGGGTTGCTTTGGTGCGGTGAGGCCGTGGACACTCCACTGCCGGTGCCTATGGGCGTTGCTCATGTTTTTAATGATTATGGCTGATGGTCGTGTGGGTAAGTGATAAGTTAAGTAGTTGAATTGTGTGTGTGTGTGTGTGTGTTAGCTGTTGGATGTGTGTTTTGTGTACTCTGGGTGAGATTGTTGAAATTTAATTAACTTTTGAGTGTACTTTGGTGTTTAAACTATGTCTTGTGGCCATGTCTTCTTGATTGTTGTGCGCTTGTCTTGTGTTGGCTTGATTGTATTAATGTATAAATATGTGTGGTACGTCTTAGTACCTGTTAGGTGTTCTATTTTTTCTGAATGTTTTTCTTTTTAGGTATTTGTGATGGTGCAGTGTGTGCGTATAGTGGTCTGGTGGTATGGATGATGTTTTCTAGTGGAAACCGAATGTGTGTGTGGGCGCTTCCTCCTTTCCTGAAGTGATGCTTTATTAACGGTTTCCCAGGAGGTGGGGTCGCCGGGGGTGGAGGTTTAGTCTTCAGTGCAGTATAGTTTCGTTCTTTGCAGTTGTGTTTTTCGAAAATTTCTTATTCATTTAAGGAAAAAGTAGTTGTTATGAAAGTTATGTGTTTTTGGATTTAGAAATTTCCGCGGTTTCCCTTAATTTATCCATTCCTTGCACATAAAGACGGAGTGTTCAACTGCGCCGATTTCCCGTCAAAACAAGCATAAAGGCGTATTCCTTCTACCCATCTTATGTAGGTATGTCTGAAAACAGCCATGTCCCGATAGCATCTGTGATAGGTGAAAATTCACCCCCAAAACTCCGGCTGTTCCACTTTTCCAGGTCAGGGAATCACGGTGGTTCCGGAGGCTAAAAAGAAAATTAAAAGTTATTTTTTTGTGTCGCAAAAGCATTGTTGTTTACTGTGTAATACTTAGAAAAAAAACTTTTGGATTTTTCGATATTTTGTGACGTAATTTATTTATCTTGTAGTTACGTCGTAAATTACTGTCTTATTTCATTTCGTGTTGTTATTTGGCATAAATAAGGTGCCGTTTTTAAAAAGTTGTCTACATACGTTTGTAGTATTTATGTAGGTTATGTATTTGTTACAGGAACAGAAATTTGCGTTCCTTTTTTTGTTATAATTTCTGTTCGATTAGTTTATTAGTGTGTAAAGTAAATTATAATATGGAACCAACAAAACAAAATGTAAGAGGTGGAAAATCAAAACTTTTAATTATGAACGAATATCGTTTAGCAAAAACTGTAATTGCCCTGGTAGCTCCTGAGATTAAAGATAGTGAACCAAAGATTGGCCTTTTATTAAGTACAGGTGACATTTACACAAAAAATGTTAGTATACGGCTGCCTGTTTTAAAAAAATTAAAACTTTCAAACATTCATGATGTTGGACCTGAATTTATCAGTTAATTATGTATTAAAAATGTTTTTTATATTTTCTGAAAACTTTTTCCCGGGATTTTAAAACGCTAGAAACGTTACAACTAAACTTGTTTGCATTATATTTGATGAATGTTTTTAAAAAATTGCACATGAATTCTTGTTCTGTGATGTGTGGAGAATTTGTATTAAAATAATTCGGTCAAAATCCGTATATGCCCACAACGCTTCCGTTATATGCTCGCAACACTTAAACATTTTTCTATAAAATTTATTGTTAAAGAACGATTGCAAAAGGTTATATTCTAACCAATCTTAACTACGCTCACTTCGCTTGCTAACCTTGACTAGCGAGCGAAGCGAGGATTTGTTCGCTAGTTAAGATTAGCGAGCAAAGCTAGCGTAGGTTAAGTTTCGTAGGATTATATTTATAATTTTATAAATATAAGTTCTTGTGTAGGAGTTCATGTCTAACTAAAAAAAAACATTGTTTAACAAAGTATGTAGTCTATAGAAAACTTTTAAAGCGTTGTGGGCATATAACGGATTTTGACCAAATAATTCATACAATATTATATAAAAAATAATAAATATATCAAAGTAACGTTATCAGTTTTGCTAATTTTTGCAAAACGTTTTTTCTGTCAGTGAAAAGTGGTAAACTGTCTACAAATCACACAGCAAAATTCGCTGTTTATTTTGGTTAAAGAAGTAGGTTTCTACGATAAATCAAATCTGAGATAAAGCGTTTCTCTTAAATGACAATTATTTACCTCTCCCTGAATTTTACGGGTTGTAAAATCAAGTATGGATATGATTTTTTGTAGCATAATTTTGATAGTATTTCATTTTCAGACCAGAACAACAACAAAAATCCCTAAACTAAAAAAAAAATAAATATTTGGTTTGACTACTTCCCTTAAATGCAGTATTTTATTAATTTACGTTCCTATTTTCTCATTTCATTAATAACTGAGAAAATTAAATTTTCATCGGCAACTATGTTCAGTCTGTAGCAGTTTGTTTTTAATTTCATCACCTACTATTTTAAACATTTACTGTAACAACATTTTATTGATCTTAAGTAAGAATTTTAACATTTAATTATTAATACGAGGGATATCTTTAAAGTAATGACCGCTGGGAAATTTTTCTCCTTAAGGTTGGCGAACCTGTGTCGTTCATGGCCACGCTATTAATGTACACACTGCATTGCTGTCTGTAAGTTGTCGCGTTGTAGTATCTTTGATAACGTGTGAGTTATTACATTATAAAATGAATAGGAAGATCGATGTTGCCGCCGACTATGAAATACGTGAAGTCGTACGTTTTTTAAACCATCAAAACGTTAAGCCGGCTGAAATTCATAGGCAGTCGATTGCTGTGTTCGGTGATAATGTTATGAGTGAAAGAAACGTCCAAAAATGGTGTGAAAAGTTTAAAAATAACAAAATTAATGTGCACGATGAAGAAAGTTCGGGTAGGCCCTCGATAATCACCGAGGACTTGTTGAAACGCGTCGATGATGAAATCAGAGAAGGTCGTCGTACAGAAATTTCCGACCTGGCCTTTCTTTTTTCTGATATTTCAAGAGCTGTTATCGGTTGCATTGCTTATGAACATTTAGGCTTCAGAATGGTTTGTGCACGTCGGGTGTCGTACGTCTTAACGGAACGTCACAGAAAAATCCGAACGGGATCTGCTTTGCAATTCGTGATGCGCTACACATAAAAAGGTGATGAGTTTCTTAATTTAATTTTTACCGGCGATGAAACTTGGATTTCGTATTACATACCAAAGAAAAAACGGAAGTCAAGTGAATGAGGTCATCCTAAATCACCAACCAGATCAAAAAAGTTCAAGTCACAGCCATTTGGACGTAAACTGATACTCGCAGTCTTTCAGGATCGGTTTGGCATACCTCTGATCGATATGATGCCACGTGGAACGACTATAAGTGCAGAAACCTACTGCGAAACTTTACGTAAGTTACGGCGCGCCATTTAAAATTGGCGACGTGGGCGGTTGACTTACGGTGTCCTGCTGCATGATAATGCACGTCCACATGTTGCGGGTCCGACACGTGATTTGCTGAGGAATTTACGTGATTTGGATGGGGAATTTACGATCACCCACCAAGCAGTCTGGACTTAGCTCCTTCTGATTGCCATTTTTTTGGGAAATTGAAAGAATTTTTAATGGTAAGCGATTCGTGAGTGATGATGAACTGAAAAATTCTGTTAATCGGTGGCTAAATGGACTGATGGCAGAAGAATACGACGAAGGTATATTGAAACTGGTGTATCGCTACGTTAAATGTCTTAATTCGTCTGTTGAATATATAGAGAAGTATTATAAGATGTGAAGTTTAAGAGAAATAAAAATTATATATAAAGTTTTCAGAATACATTTTTTTACAATGATGCCGTCTTTACTATAGAGATAACCTCTCGTAATTTAATATTTTTTCAGATTTTCTTTCATCTTGTTTCAGGCAATGGAATTTTTCAATATTCTTTGGTTGTTACGTTGAAACCTGTATCTAAATTCGATTTTGAATTATATTTATGATATTTACATGCAATTTTATAAATTTTCTTTTTTTAAAAATAAATATACTAAATTTGTTTCAACTTACATTGATAAGCAAACAGATGTACAAATCATGGGCTACATTTAGGTTATAATAATTAAACCTAACGGTTACGATAAGAGATAATGTTTAGTATTACATTACATTACATTATAAGTCAGAGAAATTACATAGCTCTAAGCTGTGTTAAAATATATAACAGTTATATAATGTTTAATTCGTTAAACCGGTGTCTCATGAAGAAGCAGAAAGAATTGTAGGACATGTTCTTTAAATGAAAATAAAAAAAGAGGTTCTTACAAACGTTGGTCCGGATACGTTTCGTTTTTGAGTTATAGCTTGCGAAAATTTTCGCCCTAATTTCTATTCTAATAGTAAAATGTAGTCATATTGAAATTTTTTATGTTTAAATTAAGTTGATGTGGTTTTTAACTTAAAAGTTGAGTATATCTGGTTGCAAACTTAAATTTAACTTTCTTGGCATCATACCTCTTGAGCATACGTTCTCGTAGTGGGTGATAACGCCCCCTTTTGGACGCTGGAGGCATTCAGGAGGCGGTAGAAGGCCCACACAAAAATTGTTGGCTTTCAGGCGGTCTAGCAATTCGATGTGTGATTAAAAAAAGACAATTGTGTTTTCCTGATATTTCAAACTAAATTTAAATACCTATTACACTAGTACAAAAAATTAAAGAGACACTTATATTTTATGATAAAAATTATTATATTCAAACTATTTTAACTTTGCAAAAAAGAGGCTTAGAGAGACGAAAAAAAAATTAAAGCTTAAATACTCTACTTTTGGATTGTATACTTTAGATTTCAAAAATCATCAAATTAAAAAAAAAAAATTATTTAGAAGAAAAGTTTTAAAAATGTTAAAGTTTTTTTCGTGTTCGATCACGCGCATAGGGGGAACGAATTTTTTTCAGTAAACTACATTAAAAGCATTTAAAAGCTTAAGACATTAAGACTTTAGCTTTAATTTCTTTTTGTCTCTGTCTCTACGACTTTTCTGAACCGAAATATTCCATTTTAAAAAAGAAAAAGCCACTTTATCTTTAATGCTGCACATCTTCCGATCTATCGATACAAATAAATATGGAAAAATACTTCCAAATATGATTAAATATGCGTTTTAATTAATCTCATTTATAATGTACGTTTCAACTCAGAAAACGGATATGCCACGTTTAAAAACAATAATTGCAATTGCTTTTTAGGGCACATCTTAAAAACAGCAATTGCAATTGTTATTTTTAACAGATGGTAAGTTTACAAATTTTGGGGGAGCTAGAAAATGTTTGGTACTCAATGTAGGCGGTGGACAAAAAAGTTTGAGATTCAATTCTGTACACTTACGCTATAAGAAGGAACGGTTTGGTAATCAGGCAAAAAAACGATCGTTTTTTTCCGACGTTTCATAACCCAGGAACCCTTTAAAAAAAGTGACAGGTAACGTTCATATTTATTTACATGTGTTGGCGTGTTTAAAGCTTAATAACTTTAGACTGGATGAACCGATTTTGATGAAATCTTTTACACACACTCATGTATATGCGGGACAATTTGTTGGTAAACGTTTGGGTTCAATATCTTAATGGTAGGCGGGGTTTAGTGGTTAACTTTCTCAAACTTTTGCAAACATAAATCTACTTTATATTAAACTCAGTACATGCGGACATCCCTATCTTACCATTTATAAAAAAAAATTTCCCAAAATTCTCCCTTCCCCAAAACTCGAATAAAGTTATCATTATTTATTGCATATTTTATAATCGAATCTTTTTTTAAGTCTTCCTAGGCATAGCAGAAGTGCAAGACAAAAAAAAAGACTTTCGGAGCAATGTAGGGGGTGTGGAAGCCGATCAATGTTTGAAAAGTTAGATCGTTTAGTAATAATACTGTGTCAAAAAAGTGACGCAAACTTATGTAAGAATGTTTCTTCTTTTGTTGCTAGTTTAACTTTCTCGGCATCATGCCTTGAGCATACGTTCTCATAGTGGGTGATAACGCCCCCTTTTGGACGCTGGAGGCATTCAGGAGGCGGTAGAAGGCCCACACAAAAATTGTTGGCTTTCAGGCGGTCTAGCAATTCGATGGGTGATTAAAAAAAGACAATTGTGTTTTCCTGATATTTCAAACTAAATTTAAATATATTACACTACTACAAAAAATTAAAGGGAACCTATATTTTATGTTTAGTAATAACGTTTAGTAATAATACAGTGTTAAAAAAGTGACGCAAACTTATGTAAGAATGTTTTTTCTTTTGTTGCTAGTTTAATTGAGGGAAAATAAGTTGCAAAATCCAGCAGAAAATTTGATTGTTTCCCAATACATTAGATGTGCTCTGATCCAGGATGCTTTCACAGAAAAGTATGGTGTGGTTGTCCCAAATAAATTGCTTTACCGGAGATCGTCTTTAGACCTTCTAACTGATTATATCTCACGATCATCAGCTAAGCCTCGGTCGGGATGCCACCGATGTAAATGCCTTGGTAGACATTTGCATCAATAAAATACAAATCAAATTTTTCCTTAACATAGGCCTCAAACTGACATCTTTACATCCAACCTATCGTCATTCCCTCAAACTAACTAACCGAGACCGCGGAAGCGTGGACCGCGCGCCTAGTCCAAATTTGACAACACCGTTCGTGACTGTGAATGCTTCAGAAAACGAATGGGTTAAATCGTGCTACAGAGAATGTGGCATTCCAATCCCGTCGGGGGAAGACACCCGTCTTGTACCGCTTCCGGTCGTCCCACCACTCCCCACATTCGTAGCCCTGATGGGCTTTAACGGGAGTCGTCTTTCGTCCTCTAACTTTTTACATCTCATAGTAATAATCAGGACCTCGTTAGGATGTTACTGATGTACGAGGTGTGTGGGAAAAGTAATGAGATTGAATTTTTACTTACCAAAGTTTTTATTTTTTTTTAAATATCACTATTATTCCCTTCAAAGTAGTTCCCTTGGGCATCTAACACCGGCGGAGTCGTTGTTCCCACTCCTGGTAGCAGCGCTGGAAGGATTAAGCTGGTAGGGCTTTTAACTGGTCGGTCAGTCTTGAATGTTCTCCAGAGTTCCAAAATGACGTCCTTTTAAGGCATGTTTCGATTTTGGGGAAAGGTAAAAGTCACAAGGACTCAAATCAGGTGAATAGAGGGGTTGAGGAACCGTAGGAATGCGTTTTGAGGTCAATACTTTCCTGATGGAAATGGCCGTGTGACACTGGGCATTGTCATGATGAAGCATCCACTTGTCTACAATGTCTGGTCTCACGCGAATCACTCTTTTATTGAGCTTTTCAAGGACACCTTTGAAAAACACTTGGTTGACAGTTTGTCCTGGAGGAACAAATTCTTTATGCACGATACCCCTACTATCGAAAAAGCTAATCAACATGGTTTTGATCTTTGATTTGCTCATTCGAAATTTTTTCGGTCGTGGAGATGACGGAGTGTGCCACTCTTGGCTTTGCCGCTTTGTTTCAGGATCCTACTCAAATATCCAGGATTCATCACCTGTGATCACACGATTGAAGAATTCTTGGTCATTGTCAATCCTTTCTATTCTATTCTATTGTTCTTCTATTCTGTTGTGAGGTTTTTTGGCACCGATTTCGCACAATCCTTTCGTATGTCCAAATCGTCGTCAAAATTTGATGTACGGTGAAAGTGTTTAGATTTAATTGTTTACTCATCATCCTTATTATTAAACGACGGTCTGATCTCACAAGAACCCTCACACGCTCAAGGTTTTCGTCAGATTTTGAAGTTGAAGGTCTCCCTGAGTGAGGTTGATCTTCAACGTGAACTCGGTCTTTCAAAAATGATATGTGCCAGCGGAAAACTTGTGCTGTGTTCCCCGTAGGCCTGTTTCAACTTTTCAAAGATCACACTCGCGGATTCAAGTTTAACGCAAAATTTGATTGCACAACGTTGCTCTGAATACCGATGCTCCATTTTCGTAACACAACAAAAACTGATGGCGCTGTCAAAAATAATGTGTTAGCTGAACGGAATTGAAACTTATACTGAGGATGTGGAAGGGATTAACAAACCGGTCTAGCAAAGACACTGACACAGACACAGACACAGGGTTGCCAGATCGCTCGCAGTGTTACCAATCTCATTACTTTTCTCACACACCTCGTAAATGCCTCGGTAGACATTTACATTAGTGCTGTATAAAGTTAGCTTTTGCCTTCGCTGTAGGCCTCGTCCGGACATCTGGAATGTCCTACATCGTATACTTGTGAACTAGCTAACCGAGACTGCGGAAGCACGAACTTCGCGCCTAGGGAATGTGGCATCCCAACCCCATAGGGGACGCTTCCTGTCGCCACCCCCTCCGATCCTTGATGGTAGGGAATGTGGCAGCCAAACTCTGGAACCAATGAAAATAAGTACCATCTATAATATATCGTTGAAAAGCTCTCAATGAAGGCTTATTACTGCAGTTAAGAAAAAATCCAAAATCCAAATCTTTTTGGATTTTTGGCTTTTTGGACACTTTTGGTCGAGTAGATTGCATTCAAAAGGGGAGATGCACAACTAGATTTTACAAAAGTACTAAATTCAAAATTTCAATATCTTACGGCTAATCGTTTTTGAGTTATGCGAGATAGACTTCGCACCGAAACTAGTCAAAATGGATTCAGGGATGGGAAAATGGATATTTCCGTTGAAATCTAAAAACCAAAATTTCGCGATCACAATACTTTATTTCATAGGAGGAAGTAAAAATGAAAATGTTCTTAATAACAAATTTTATGATGCGTCGATACCTCGCTAAAAGCAAGTTAATTTTTCATTAATGAGGTAGAAAACCAAACGAATCCCGGAATGTTGCTCGTTACAACCAATATTATTCGCCGTTAGTACAGAAGCTCTTTGTAAATGTTGTGGAAATTCAGTAACATTATAGACAGTTTTTTAATTTTTTTTAATTTAAGAATATATTAGTAAGATTGTATTCTGACGCTGATTGCTCATTCATAATTGTGGTTAATTTTGTCCCTTAGTCACCGGATTTGAGGTTTTTGTAATCGATACTGCGTATTCATTAATCAGCAAGTAATTTTTGTTTTATTTGACATTTATTTAATATGTTTTTTCTACGTAGTTTTTTCCAAATAGTGTCTAAAATTGTTATTAGTATAATGTTTTGAAATTATTTTCAAATTTGTTTTTTTGTTACAGGTAATGAACGACTGAAGGATTCATTTTACGTTCTTGAATGAAATTTACTTTTCATTGATCATTTAATATTTTGTAAGTAATATTTTTAATCGATCTATATCTATATATTCTATTATATAAAGAGGAAGAAGGTTTTTGTTTGTTCAGGATAAACAGAAAAACTACTCGATGAAATATAACTAAAAACCTTATATATATATATATATATATATATATATATATATATATTGTCGCCGAATGGATTCAACGTCACGTTGTAATTTATAACCTTGTGGTAACCCTGAAAAGTATCGTTTTTTGCGTGAGCTCTGATAAGAGCTATTGGTTCTGGAAGCTGGTCTCCGGCGAAGTCGGGGGGTTGCGGCTGGTCCATTGAAATCAGACCGGGCTTCCCCTCAGCGGCAGTTGGCCTCCACAGCCACACTACAGCGTGGCAGGTGATGGTCCCCAGAGCTCCGCAGTGTCGGGTCGGCGTCGGTCGTCTTTTGACGGCGCGGCCGCGGTGGTTTTCTCCGAGCGATAGAGTGGTGAGGTATGCGAGCAGCTCGTGGGAGGCTAGACCGATCATTACCGTCATCTGGTAACAAACGGAGTGCCCCTAGGGCGAAGTTATGGAAGGTGCAACGGGGTGCTCTTATCATATCTCTGCAAACAATCGTCCGATTTCTAAAATTCAAACGAGGTAAGTGTTAGTAGGTTGAAGGCTAGCTTTTGCATGCATCAGGTACACTCTCGATCTTAACAGATCGCGGTTATTCGGAAATTTATATAATATGGAATATGTAATTCGGAATATATAATATGTATATATATAAGCCATTGATTGTCAAACATTTTTACCTACCGTTCACATTGAGAATCAAAAATTTTCTAGTCCCCCAAAATTTTTGTTTAGATCCGGAGATATGCACCAAGACAAAAGTGGCCTTTTCTCTGTAAAGTAGAATATTTCGGTTGAGAAAAATCGTAGGCATACAAAAAATAAATTAAAACTAAAGTCTTAAGCTATTAAACGTTTTTAATGCAGTTCACAGAATCATTTTTGTTTCCCCTATGCGCTCGATCGAAAACGAGGAAAAACTTTCAAAGTTTTAGAACTTTTCCTTTCACTAATGTTTTTTTTTTAATTTGATGATTTTTGAAATCTGAATAATACTGTCAAAAAGTAGAGTATTCAAGCTTTAATTGTTTTTTCTTCGTCTCTCAAAGCCTTTTGATTGCAAAGTTAAAGTATTTTGAATATAATCATTTTTTATCATAAAATATAGGCATCCCTTTAATTTATTGCACTAATGTAGTAGGTATTTAATTTTAGTTTTAAATATCGGGAAAACATCATTTTTGCCTATTTTTAATCAGCCATCACCTTCCTAGACCGCCTGAACGCCTACAATTTTCTGTGGGCCTTCTACCGACTCCCCCCCCCCACCCGAAGGCCTCCAGCGCCTACAAAGGGGCGTTATCGCCCACTTTGAGAACGAACGCTATAAAGATTTTCTGTTTGTTTGTTATCGCTTCCCGCGAAAATCAAAATATTGATTACTTTTAAATTTTCAGGGTACATTCTTGTTATCTCAGAGAAGGTTTTAAGCCATCGACCGAGGCTCTTGTTCCCGTGAAGGTTATGATATAAAACTACTCATTATTTTTTTGCTCCAATTTCACCCACCAAGGTGGGTGAAATTTTGAATTAAAGGCATTTTTTAATGAAAAAAATGATTGATTTTTCGTCATTATTATGAGAGAGATATGCAATAATTAAAGAGACAAATTGAGGATAACGTATAGTGTAAGAGTCCAGAGAGTGGAGCTTTCTGGGTAGACGGGATTGGCGACCGAAGGAAGCTCTCCGGTTGTCCAGACCGCCGGTATCCCTAGAAAATTCGGAACGGCGAGTGAAGCGAGTTCTCCGGCCATGGGGTAAGATCCTTGGCTCCGGGAGGCCCCGAGGAGCCCCGGAGTTGGCTCCGGGATTCGCCTTTGCTGACCTGAGCTCCGAGAGTCCAGGTTCTGGCTAGACAAGCTAGTTAATTATAAAATAATAAACAAAACTGCATTGTAATTAGAAACTTATCTCAGATAATCAGCATTTAACGTGTGTATAAACATTTGATTCTCATCGTATTATATGAAAACATACCTATATTTGGTTTTCGTTTAATTTTTAATAAATTGTAGAGAAAGTAACCGGCATATACAACGTATGTTCTAAGATGTAACAAATTGACTATATAATAAAATAAAATACATTTTCACACTCGATATCATATCTGTAAACAAGTTTAAAAATAATATAACTACTTAAAAAGGGATTTTTGGCAGCTCTTGTGTTGCTGATATACATTAACAAGCGTTAGAAAATGATTAGTTGGCGCCTTGCCTTACGAATAGCGGCGTATCATGGAAGTTATTACTTCAAGAAAAAATTTGGGGTGTTAGAAAGGGCCTTCCATTGCCATCTTTAATAAATTACCCGACCGTTAAAAAATCTTACAAATTAATTTAAAACACGCTTAAAAAGATTTTCTTTTTAAATAATACTGATTAAGGAAAACCTAGTAAAGAGTTGCATAATTTTCTCAAGTCAAGTGTTTTCTTTTCACTCGTTATATTTTTTACTACCTATGTTCTATGAGAAATTTTAAAATTGTTTGTCAAACGTTTGAGATATTTAATTAGCCCAAAGTTTAGATTACTCCATCCCTCTTAACAACCGATGCACTTCAAAATATTTTCATATAAATTTTTTAAATATGTGAACTATTTAGTAATAAATAAAAACTTTTTTTCCGTTGACAACAGTTGTAGGACTCAGTTGAAGTCCTACAACAGCGGGTGTGGCGGTACTACCGGCGACGGTCGGTACTAACTACACTAATATGATTTCACAATTTACATAGAACAAATTTTGCTTGTACGGTCGGCAGACTGGGTTAGCGACGAGGATTAAATCACCAGGTACCGAGTAATGGAGTTCGAGACCCGGCCAGACCGAATTACGTCTTTTACACTTAAAATATTATTCATTTATTTAATTTTACCGCTCATCTGTGACGTCACAACGTAGCAGACGATTACAACTGATTTGTGATTTTTCAAAAATCTTTTTTTTTTGCAAATACTGTTATTATTTAATTGTTAAGAAATGTGCGTAAGAAAAAGAGGATAGTTATTGGGCGAAACCTCGAGATACTGAGGGTGACCTTGCTCTACAGCCTCACCCTGTTGACCTTTTAAATTGAAAATTTAACGGTATCAGTGCTCCCCGTATATATAAGTAGTCTGACCAAGTTTGGTTAAAATCGGTCCAGTAGTTCTGGAGTGTAAGGTGATTTAGAGGCCGATACCGGACATACACACAAGTACATACGAACATTCGGAAAATTTCCATCCGGATTTTTGGGTTTCTTATAACAAAACCACATAATTGTACCGATTACAGTACTTTCCTTCTAGAATCATATCTCTGGTCTAACCCAACAACATTTTGGTCGATTTGTGACCCCCTTGATTAAATTACGTTTTTACTTGAAACATTTCGCACTGTTAAAAGTATAATAAAAAAGATAAAATTAAAAAAAAAAATTAACATTTTCGTGGTTTTTTGTCGTGAAATAAAAGTAAAAATCTATATAAATGTAAATATTCGTTTGTTCAAAATCTTAAATCTCCGAAAGTTCTTCACCGATTGCTTTGAAATTTTGACACAACATTGCATTCGAATACGCGCGGGTTTTTATAACCAACTATTTATATACCTAAGATGTCCCATCTGCGACAGGTAAAAACATGTTTTTTTTTTTAAAAACAGCGGTATCTGTTGGACTTAAAAGCAAAACTCGCTATACGAAATATTTTACGATTCCATTTCAATGTTTCCGATATGAATGTGTCCGTTATAGGCTAAAAAACTACTGGACCGATTTACGCGTGGAGAAGAAGGGAGAAGGGAAAAATCGGAAAAGGTAAAAGGGAAGAAAGTAAAATGGAAAAAAGGGAAAAGGAAAAGGGAAGGAGAAAACGAAATAATAGAAAGAGAATGAGGAAAGGGAAATGGTGAAAGGGAATATGGGAAAACGGGTAAGAGGGAAAGGTTAAATTTTGTGATGTTCCGTAATGTTCGTTTTGTTAATGTTTTATCAAACTTTCAATCGTATTTCATTTAATCTATATATATATATATATATATATATATATATATATATATTCTCAAATCTAGCAATAGTGAAGCATTGCCGGGTCTGCTAGTTTTTAATAAAACATTTCTGGTGCAACTGAAAACACTTGCTCGACAATTACTTATTATAATTGCTACATTTGTAAAGTAGATTAACTTAAAAATTATAAAAAAATCCAAAAAATTAATAAGTCTGTATATGATTTTCTTATTACGAAACGTATTAAGTAAATATCGTGCTTTAATATAAAAATTATTTAATGATATTAGAAGAAAAGTAATAACATGTGAAATCGGGAACATCTGTGCTCCTGCAATTGATTGGGGTGTGACATTTGATGAATTTTAACAAAGTGACTATTATTATTTTTTTTTATACAGGGTCCGGCATATGAACCTGACGATTTTTGAGGGATAATAATTAAACTGTGTTTCGCACTATTAAAACATTTAATATATCAAATTAAAGATCAATTTTTGCAATTTATAGTGAATTACTTAACATAGATTTTTTTTATTTGAATATTATGTCGTCCAAATGTTTTCAATTGCTCCTCATACACTCACTTAACCTCATTCTAAAATTTTACATTGCTCGCTCAATCATCACTTCTGGAACTGCTTCAATTTCTCGTTGAATAGTCTCCTTGAGTTCTGCAATTGACTTTGGTCGACTACTGAAGACTTTATGTTTGAGATACTCCCACTGAAAAGAATCACAAACAGCCAGATCAGGTGAACGCGCCGGTCAAGGAATGTCACCAAATCGGGAAATCAAACGTCCAGGAAAGGTTTCTCGCAGAACATCCATTGCGATTCTCGCCGTATGGGCGGTGGCACCATCCTGTTGAAACCAAATTTCACGTCCTTGAAAGTCATTCAGTTTCGGTCGCAGAAGAAATTCATTCAACATGTTTAAGTATCGATGAGATGGTTACTCTGTGATTTAACTTCTCAAAAAAATACGGGCCGATTATGCAGAACTTTGAAAATGCACACCACACTGTAACATATTGACTGTGAAGTGGTTTTTCAAGAATTTGCCGTGGATTATGCGAAGCCCAATAACGGTAATTTTGTTTATTCAAAATCCTGACGGATGAAAATGCGCCTCGACACTTAAACGAATAATGGCATCCTGGTGGACATTTTCGAGGATGACCTCGCAAGCTGCTTTGCGAGACGCCCAATCATTTGCATTAAGTTGTTGCACTAGCATCATCTTATACGGATGAAATTTCAGGTCGGCATGAAGAATTCGTTGTACACTTCGATGAGAAATGACTAGCGCAGCAGCATGTCTCGCTGCTAAACGTCGTGGAGACCGCGTAACAGCTAACCTTACAGCGTTAATGTTTTCAGGCGTTCTCACAGTCCGTTTTCGTCCTGTTGGTTTAATTTTTAAAGCAGACGATGTGTTCCTAAAATTCTTCACCCACAATAATATCGCATTTCAACTAGGAGCAGACGCGTGTCGATTTAAATTGAAATGTCTGCGAAATAAGCGCTGTGTTACAATAACCGAGTCATTATTTTTAAAATAGACTTCAATCACAAACGCTCGTTGTTCACCCGACCACGACATACTGGCTACTGAAATAGCATGAATAGACCTGTCGGTGTACAACAGTCCCGCCAACATAACAATTACTACAAAATCGTCAGATTTATATGCAGGACCCTGTATTTTAATTTAATTATGTAAGATTATAGTTATATATATTAATCATAATTATCTTCTTGAAGATGGCAGAATAGCCGAAAGCGCACAAGGAATTCAAATAGGAATTTTTTTTTGTCTTCAATCATTAGACTGGTTTGATGTAGTTCTTTAAGATTCCCTATCTAGTGCTAGTCGTTTCATTTCGGTATACCCCCTACATCAAACATCCCTAACAATTTTTTTTTACATATTCCAAACGTTACCTGCCTGCACAATTTTTCCCTTCTACCTGCCCCACCAATATTAAAGCGACTATTCCAAGATGCCTTCATATACTGCCTATAATAAGTCTGTCTCTTCTTTTAACTATATTTTTGCAAATACTTCTTTCTTCATCTATTTGCCGCAACGCCCCTTCATTTATCACTTTATCCACCCATCTGACTTTTAACATTCTCCTATAGCACCACATTTCAAAATTTTCTAATCATTTGTTCTGAGGTACTTTGATCGTCCAAGTTTCACTTCCTTATAAAGCTACGCTCCAAACATATACTTTCAAAAATCTTTTTCCTGACGTTTAAATAAATTTTTTGTGTAAACAAATTATATTTCTTGGAATTTTATAAGCTGTTTTAAAATTATATATAATAAAACTGTTTTTAACAAAATGATACTGATACCAAAAAAGGTAAGAAACTATTTTTCTATTATCAAAATCTGTAAATAATTTAGAATTTTGTTTAAAAAAAATACATGTTAAATAAAACTTTTACCGGTTCCGTTTCTTATACTAAACAAGGAATAATCATGAGAACTATATTATTTCTGTAAATGTGGTATGTATTACTTATAACTGAAATCGGGCCGGTAAGAGTTACGTCAAATTTTTCTATTTTTTGCTTATTATGTGGAACGCTTAAACATTGTTTATTATCTATTATTGTATATTTATTTTCTATTACATATATTTAACATGTATTTTTTTACAATCTAACAAATTTATTGTACATACGTACATAAATTTTCCAGAATTTTTTTTTTTTTTTTTTTTTACGTTTTTTAGACTCTGTGATAGTGATACTTCGACATTTTAAAAAAATCTGACGAAATTTTCTTACCGATCACCTATATTTTTCCTTTATATCGATATTAATCTACAGTAGAGCTATAGCCGAGAAAGTACGTATACAAAATGATACTTTTTTAAAGAGTTTCATATAATTATATTTTATTAAATTGGAGGTTGAAGATAGTAACAGCAGACGCACCAAGTGTAGCGGGATATTGCATTGTTTCCCTTCATTTACGGTGTAATTCATTATTATAGAGACTTAATATAATACAATACTGCCCTGTTACGATTAGTTAAGATAGATAGAAGAAATAAAGAGTAGCAGCCACTGTACTTACTTTAGTTATACGGCTTCGTTCTTGGACGATGCGCGTCATCAATGACGAGACAACGATGAGGCTCGTGTAAGACGCTATATAACTTACTGCGTTTTCTATTAACACTAAACAATGAAATGTACGCTAAGGAATTTTTCTCGTCTATTTAATTTTAAATAAGGATATTTTTTCAGAAATTATAATTTAATATTTGAATATTACTTATATTATAAATAAAACTACTAACGATTGTATCAATTTTAAATTTTTTTCCGGGATATAGGATTTATAGATTTAGCAATTATATAAATAATACGTTTTATTAATTTTCCGTCGGTATAATTATTCCGTGTAGCTTAGTTTTTGGCTTATTCAAACCACTATAAAAATTAAGGGGGAGGGGGTGAAAAACTTTATGTTTTTTATTCTTTGTAGACTAAAATACGGTATATTTTTGTACTAATTAGATCAGTGGATACCAGCCAGTTTTTGATCGGCGACACAGCTTCACTGAACGCTCACGACATCGTGACATATCTGTTTACTAGAAGATCCGGCAATACTTTGCTATTGCTAGATTTGTATGTATATATATATATATATATATATATATATATATATATATATATGTAGATTAAATGAAAACAATTGAAAGTTTGATAAAACATTAAAAAACTGAGCATTGCGGAATTCACAAAATATAACCTTTCACTTTATAAAAGTCAGAATGTAAATAAATGCATTTGTCAATACAACAGCACTACTTATCAGATTTAATTCAAACCAGTCTATAAACAAAGTAGTGGGTAGAAAATAACTTTTTAACCAAAAGAGGTGTGGCCGAAAAATCATCACAATTAATACTGAACATTAAAAAACTTACAAATCATTACGGAACTACACAAAATTTAACCATTCACTTTATAAAAGTAAAAATGTAAATAAATCCAATTTTCAAAACAGCACTACCTATCGGATTTAATTCAAACTACTCTCCAAACTCAATAGTCGGTTCAAAATACCCGTAACATTTTTCCTACTGATCAGACCGAGGATTTCAATAGCTTTAAAACTTCTCTGGAAACAATTTGGACCAATTTGGAAAAAATCGCGCGTAAATCGGTCTAGTAGTTGTTTAATCTATAGCGGAGTCACACATATGAACATTACCTTTTATATATATATATATATATATATACATACGAGGTGTGTGAGAAAAGTAATGAGATTGGTAACACTGCGAGCGATCTGGCAACGGTGTGTCTACCGATCTGTTCTAGACCGGCATGTTCATCCCTTCCACATGCTCAGTACGAGTTTCAACTCCGTTCACCCAATACATTATTTTTGACAGCGCCATCAGTGAAGTTGTGTGTTACGAAAATAGAGCATCGGAATTTAGAGCAACGTTGTGCAATGAAGTTTTGTGTTAAACTTGGGGAATCCGCGAGTGTGACCTTTGAAAAGTTGAAGCAGGCCTGTGGAGAACATTGCTTATCAAGAGCACAGGAAGGCAGAAAACACGTTGAAGATCAACCTCGCTCAGGGAGACCTTCAACTTCAAAATCTGGCGAAAACGTTGAGCATGTAGGGTTCTTGTGAGATCAGACCGTCGTTTAACAATAAGGATGATAAGTGAACAGTTAAATTTAAACGCTTTCACGGTACATCAAATTTTGACAGACGATTTGGACATGCGAAAGGCTTGCGAGAAATCGGTGCCAAAAGCTCACAACGGAATAGTAGGACAATCGAAGAAACGTGTGCGTTGATCTTCTTGAAAGGATTGACAATGACCAAGAATTCTTCAATCGTGTGATCACAGGTGATGAATCCTGGATATTTGAGTACGATCCTGAAACAAAGCGGCAAAGCCAAGAGTGGCACACTCCGTCATCTCCTCGACCGGAAAAATCTCGACCGAGCAAATCAAATATCAATACCATGCTGATTGGCTTTTTTGATAGTAGGGGTATCGTGCATAAAGAATTTGTTCCTCCAGGACAAACTGTCAACCAAGTGTGTTTCAAAGGTGTCCTTGAAAAGCTCAATAAAAGAGTGATTCGCGTGAGACCAGACATTGTAGACAAGTGGATGCTTCATCATGACAATGCCCAGTGTCACACAGCCATTTCCATCAGGGAATTTTAGACCTCAAAACTCAATCCTACGGTTTCTTAGCTGCCTATTCACCTGAGTTGAGTTCTTTTGATTTTTTCCGTTTCCCGAAATTGAAAAGTGTCTTAAAAGGAGTCATTTTCGAATTCTGGAGAACATTCAAAAGACTGTGCCCGACCAGTTAAAAGCCGTACCAGTTGAAGACTTCTAGCGCTGCTACCAGGAGTGAGGAAAAATGACTCCGCCATGTATAGATGCCCAGTGGAACTACATTGAAGGGGATAATACTGTGGTTTAAAAAATAAAAACTTTAGTAAGTAAAATGTCAGTCTCATTACTTTTCTCACACACCTCGTAGGAGAAGAGTCTGTTTGTGTATTTGTTTGTTTCGTAAATATCTTGACACTGGCGCCACCTAGCGGGTGTAGTTTTTGCAAAGTTTTTTTCTTTCCCCGTAACTAATATATATTCTCAATATGAAGTAAATCGGTCCGTAAATGCAATTATTCCAAATATCTCGACCCCAACGCCATCTATCAGGTTCATTTTTTACTGAGGGATTTCTTTCCATGTAGTTAACACATATTCTGAATATGAGCCAAATCGGAATATAAAACTATTTTTCGAAATAACTTGATCCCAGCACCTTCTAGCGGATCCAATATTTCTTTTCACGTAACTAATATATATTCTGATTATGAGCCAAATCGGATCATAAACACAATTTTTCGAAATATGTTGATTCCAGCGGTAGCTAGCGGGTTCAAACTAATTCAGAAACCTTCGCGAGCCTGCGCACAAGAACTCACCAAAGTTTCATCGCTATCGAATAAACGGTATAGGAACGCATACGGGAAAAACCAGCAAACATTCATTATTATTTCCTTACATGAATTAAAGGAAGTTTTGTAATCGGAAAAAATCTCTTTTTTTAGATTTTAACGGAAATATCTTTTTTGACCATAACTGAATGTAATTTGACTAGTTTCGGCATGTCGTATGTACGTAAATATGTATCTCGCATAACTAAAAAACGATTAGCCGTAGAAATGTTGAAATTTTGGATTGGTCTTCAATCCAACAGTTTCCACAGTCTTTGTGGAAACATCTAGGTGCGCACCTCCCCTTTTGATTACAATCGACTGGACCAAAAGTGTCCGGAAAAGCCTAAATCATTTTCAAGATATGCCAGTTTATTCCTATGTTTAGATTTCACTGTTTTCATTGTAGAAAGTGCTGATTCGCACAAGTATGACGTTATAAATGGCAGAAAAATTTTTATGGATCGCTTTGCGGTTTGGACATCGCGAATAAATTCAAAAGGACTATACTGAAGTGTTTAGAGATTTTGTTTTCTTGAAAGAATCGCACGACAAGATTACCAATTCTTTTTTTCCATTGACAGTTTGGTTAGTCGCTTTTTGTGTGTTGTTCTCATTAGATTTACTAAAAGGAGAAATTATCGATTCTACCTTTGAAACGGACAATTAGGGAAATATTTAATTACTAAACTTTGTAAAGCATTTAGGGTTCTTTTATTTACTTCTTTAGGCAATCTTTCTTATTTTTTGTAAGTTGATTTTCAAAATTTTCCCTCACTCCTAAAATATTCCTATGTTGGGTAATTTTTACTCGAAGTGGCAACAGTGACCATTCGGTTTATTACTAAGTGGAAAAAGTGAAATAAAAATTTTTTCAGGTGTTCATATCACTCGAAATTATAGGCAGAAAGAAAGATTAAATTCAGCATTGTTGCATGTATTGACTGTTATAGTCTTTTTTTCTTTTTCCTGTTTAGCCTCCGGGAATTACCGTTCAGATATTACTTCAGAGGATGGATGATGATGATATGTATGAGTGTAAACGAAGTGTAGTCTTGTACAGTCTAAGTTCGACCATTCCTGAGATGTGTGGTTAATTGAAACCTAACCACCAAAGTACACCGATAACCACGATGTAATATTCAAATCCGTATAAAAAGTAACTGACATTACTAGGACTTGAACGCTGGAACTCTCGATTTCCAAATCAGCTGATTTGGAAAGACGCGTTCACCACTAAACAAACCCGGTGGGGTTAAATCAACCCGACCTAGTATGAAATTACTGCTTGGAGTGCACTGTAGGCCCCTTATGGAACTATCTGTGAAATACATTATCGACGTCATTTTTGTAATCTTAAGGTTTTTACGTTAATTTTGTTTCAATGCCCTTTAAAATAATATCACAACCCAACAATTTTTTGGTTTCTTCCCCAAGATGACTTAGTAATGGTGGTAGGCTCGTACTGAAAAATATGATTAATTAGGGGTAGAAGCAATTGCTGAATTTCATTTTTCTACATTCAACTTTTGTAAACTTCTTTAAGGGTTTCCGTACTATGTTAATATCCTAAATCGAAGTAAGAAAGACGTTTTAGGTAAATTTCATAAGACCTATTGTAATGGGTACCATGATTCAACTTCCTGAAAATTTCGACATATCTTCGCGATTCACATCCCCCAGATCCCACAACCAACATGAATTCAAAGGTTTATGTATACATTTATATATATCTATATCACTTTCTTGTGGACACGATAACTGCCGAAATTTTGCGCCAGTCACTTTCAAATTGATACATATAACGATCCAAAATCTCGGTCGAGTTCGTTAATGGGGAAAGTATTACTTCAGAGGATGAATGAGGATGATATATATGAGTGTAGATGAAGTGTAGTCTTGTACAGTCTCAGTTCGACCATTCCTGAGATGAGATGTGTGGTTAATTAAAACCCTACCACTAGAGAACACCGATATCCATGATCTAGTATTCAAATTCGTATAAAAGTAACTGCTTTTACTACGACTTGAACGCTGGAACTCTCGACCTCCAAATCAGCTGATTTGGGAATACGCGTTCGCCACTTGACAAAGCCGGTCGGTTGACTGTTCTAGTCTGCCTCAATTGATTTCGTGAAAGAAAAAGTTGCGTAATTACTACTGGTAATCAGCCAGATGATGCAATTAAAATCTTTGGAATCACAAAGCCAGAAAATGCAAATAAAAATTGCGTTGATTCAGAATCGAAGTAATTAGAGAGCGAAAATAAAACCGAATACGAAATATACTTCTCAGATACAGATGGTTAAATAGGTACTTAATAAATAATAGCATTTTCTATTGTAATGAACTTAATTTGAATTATTTTGTAAAATTATCTGGTTTATATATTTTTCCCTTAATTAGCAACCTTAGTTTTATTTCAAATAATTAATTTTTGAATGTGGGGTGCGTAGTAAAATTGAGTAAATAGGGTATTTTTAAATTCTAAAATTTCGCGATACACCCCACTGGATAAAGTGACACAAGTGTGTCGCGGCACACTGGTTGGGAACCACTGAGAATGAAATATTTCCATTTTAAAGGTCTCCATAAACTCTTTTTATAATTGCAAAAAACTATTAAAGTTACTGCTGTGCGGTTTGTGGCAAAAGAAAGAAAAAATTATGAAGTTTTATTTTACATTGTCAATAAATTTCAACATTTGAGCCTTTTATCGCTCGTCCAATCGATAATAAATTTCACGCCACGTGTTGGTCAACATTTCTTTGGAAACCCTAGCAACAGCCTCAGTTACTCTCCGTCTCAGTGTGTCCAGATCAGGCACGGATGTTGCATAGACACGGATGTTCCTTAACGTAAACCCAGATGAAAAAGTGTAAGAGAGTTATGTCTGGTGATCGTGGTGGCCAGGAAGTGGGACCGTCGTGCCCAATCCATCTGCCCTGAAATGATTCATTCAGAAAATCTCGAACTAGTAATCCGCATGGTGGTTGTACGCCAACCTGCTGGAAGCCCACCCTAGGTTGCAAGTCATATAGTTGAAGTATAACAAAGTGTTGTAGCAGAGGTAAATGTTAGCTGTTATTGGTTGCTCGATGGAAAAGAAGGGACCAATGACTTTGTTACATATCAAACCGCACTGCACATTCACTTTAGGGGAATCTCTCATTTTTTCTCTGGTAAAAAACGGATTTCCTGAGTCCCGTTTACTCTCATTATGCCTGTTTATTTTCCCTGAGTTGTGGAAAGTAGCCTCGTCTGAAAAACACGCACGCTGCATGTACTTGTCGTTATCAATCCGTTGCAAAATCTCGGTCGCAAAGGCAGCGCGACGAGGACTGTCATCTAGCTGTAGATGTTGCAATATCTGTACTATATACCCGTGCAACCTTAGTTTCTTGTGTAAAATTTTGTGCACTTTTGACCGGGGAATCCCTAGTTCAAGAGATGCACGACGGGTAGATTAGGAAGGGCTGTGTAGAAATGCTTACTGCACAACCTCATCCTTCTCTTAACTAACGGTTGGCCGCTCTATTCGCGGAAGTTTGACTACACTTCCACTCTCCTTAAACTTTGTGTACCACGCAACGATACTCTTGCTTACAGGTGTTGGTCATTCGTATTCACTTCTAAAATTTTGCTGCACAGTAGTCGGTGATCTCGACTTGTGATAGCACAACACACATTGTGCTTTCTCCTGGATTGACGCCATTTTATAAAAAAATTGATCACCGTACCTTCCACTCCGCCACTACCTGCAACAAATGAATATAAAAAACTTGATAATTTTTTCTTTCTTTTTCCACAAACCGCACAGCTGTATCTGTAATAGTTTTTTTGTAATAAATTTTTGTAATCATAGAAAGACTTTATGAACACTCTGTATAACTGTGATTTAGGTAGGTTTCATAAGAAAGCTACCTATTGTAATGGATACCGTAATTCGACTTCAATATAATCTCTCTAATTGAGAAGATATATCGAAAATTTCGATATATCTTCGCGTTTCTTATCCCCCAGGCCCCAAAACCACCGTAAGTTCAAATTTTTATATAATATATATATATACTAGCAGACCCGGCAATGCTTCTCTATTGATTGATTTGAGTATATATATATATAAATTAAATGAACACAATTGAAAGTTTGATAAATCATTAACAAAATAAAAATTATGGAACTCCACAAAATGTATCCTCTCCCTTTTACCCTTTCTCCCTTTTTCTCCTTCCCCATTTCCTTTTCTTTTCCCCAACCACTTATCGATTCCCCGTTCCACTCCAGTTCCCTTTCCTTCTCCATTTCTCTTTACCTTATTTCCTTTTCCCTGTTTCCTTTCCCCTTTTCCCATTCCTCCTTTTCTTTTTTCTCCTTTCCCTTTTCTATTTTCTTTTCCCAGTTTTCCCTTTTTTATTTTTTCCATATTCCCCTTCTTCCTTTTTCGATTTTTTCTTATTTCCCTTTTCCGATTTTTTCCTTTCTCCCTTTTTTCCCGCGCTTAAGTCGGTCCAGTAGTTTTTTAGTCTATAGTGAACACATATATCGGAAACACTGAAATGGAATCGTAAAATATTTAGTATAGCGTGTGTTGCCTTTACGTACAACAGACAGCACTGTTTTAAAAATAAAAAAAAACATGTTTTTACCTACCACAGGTGTAACATATTAAGAATATATAGTAGGTATATAAAAAAAACATGCGTGTATTAGAATGCAACGTTGTGTCAAAATTTCAAAGCAATCGATAAAGAACTTTCGGAGATTTAAGATCTTAAACAAACGAACATTTACATTTTTATTTATATAGATGTATTTTACTTTCTTGTGGACATGATAACTGCCGTAATTTTGCGCCAATCTCTTTCAAATTGATACATAAAATATAACGACCCAAAATCTCGGTCGTGTTAATGGGCAAAATCGAACCGTCGAGGTGGAAAATAGGGGGCTTTTTTGAAAAAAAAAAAAATTGCTATAACTTTCTTATTAAGTAAAATATCTAATTTCTTTAAACTTCCTACTATTCTTTGGATAAAGACCTAAAACTTATGTAAGTAAAGTTTTTGAATATCACCAACCATTGGCCCACGGGGTAGGAAATATGGGGTTTCGAAGACAAAAAAAAAAATACCTTCCTTAATAGGTACAGTATCGAACCGGTTTAAAGTAGTCGTCGTTAGTCCTCTAAAAATTACCTAAAACTTTTTGTCTGAAGCAATTTTGCCCAACCCCTTACTGGAACGGATGACCAAAACAAAAAATTAGAAAAACAGAATATTGCTATAACTTTCTTATTAAGTAAAATAGTTTACAGTTCCTACTATTCTTTGGATAAGAGCCAAGGGGTGGAAAAAAATAGAGTTTCAAGGACAAAAAATATCATAGCTTCCTTAATATGCACAGGAATCTAAGGAAGTCTTGATAAATTTAGCAATAGCTTGAAGTCTAATAAGAAAACGTGGAAAGTAATGTTTGATACGAGCTCGTAAAAATCCGAGTTCGCCTACCCCTATTTTGCCCCGGTGAAATCTACCTCCGTCTTCCAGCGTGCTGAAAGGAATTTTTTTGATTATGTATTCTGGGAATTTCATTACGAGATGAGGGATCAGCTTATGTTTTTTTTTCGTAACCTATCAAGATAACCGTTTCTTTAGTAACATCTAATAATGGAAATACAATCTGGAATTTAGATTTTAAATTATGTATATTTTTAAAAAGAAAATGTTTGTTTTATAATCCGAATATATATATATATATATATATATATATATATAGTTATTTATTTATTTAAATGTGGCATCGAAGCTACTAAATGTAGTTAATATTCTTTATGTAGCCTAAAACAACTTTAACTCTGTATTTTATTATACTATTATCAAGTCAGACATGCACGTAATCTCGTAAACTAGAGTAATTTAGAGGGGGTATTTGTGTTTATTTTTTTTTGTTTTAAAAGGATTTTCGTGTTAAAATTAGTACATGAATTATTACGCAGTAATTTAAATTACACAATAATTTATCATGTGTAGATAGATAAATTGTTCCCGCTCTTAAAGTTTCTATCTTGATACAGTGTAAAGATTTCCCAATTAGTATTCAGCCGTCCAGAACTGGCGCAGGACACTTAATAATTTTATCACGTAAGTTCATGGCTAACATTCATTCCTTGTCCTATACTATACCCTTGATAAAAGAACACAATTATCTGGTTAATGAACGAAACCAGACATATGCGGCTTCATTTGACCTTTCACAGTTATTACATAGATGAGACATCGGTGTACGAGATACTCGTACATCGGATTACGGTGGATAACTCGGAATACTGCAAAGGACATACGCGGCTCTGACGTCATTTATAGAAATCTTTTTTATTCGTACATATTTCGTAAAGGATATAACTTTATTATTATTAGAACGTCTGTAAAACAACCATCGTATGTAATAAAAAGTTTTTTATTTTTTTTTATCTTCAATCATTTGACTGGTTTGATGCAGCGCTACAAGATTCCCTATGTAGTGCTAGTCGTTTCATTTCGGTATACCCCGTACATCCTTCTTTGCTAACTATTTTTTTTTTACATATTCCAAACGTTGCCTGCCTGCACAATTTTTGCCCTTCTACCTGTCCCTCCAATATGAAAGCGATTATTCCAGGGTGCGTTAATATGAGGCCTATAAGTTTCTTCTTTTAACTATATTTTTCCAAATGCTTTTTTCTTCATCGATTTGCCGCAACACTTCTTCATTTGTCACTTTATTTACCCGTCTGATTTTAACATTCTTCTTTAGCACCGCATTTCAAACGCCTCTATTTTTTTCTTCTCAGGTACTCCGATCGTCCACGTTTCACTTCCATATAAAGCTACGCTCCAAATACATGCTTTGGAAAATGTTTTCCTGATGTTTAAATTAATTTTTGATGTAAACAAATTATATTTCTGATTGAAGGCTCGTTTCGCCTGTGCTATACACTCCTAGCTTTATATCGCTCCTGCTTCGTCCATCTTTAGTATTTCTACTTCCTAAATAACAAAATTCTTCTGCCACCGTAATCTTTTCGCTTCCTATTTTTATATTTTACATTATTTCTATTGCCATTTCATTACTTTCGTTTTGTTCTTATTTATTTTCATGAGGAAGTTCTTGCGCACGACTTCATCCGTGCCGTTCATTGTTTCTTCAAAATCTTTTTTTATTCTCAGCTAGAATTGCTATATCATCAGCAAATCGTAGCATCTTTATCTTTTCAGCTGGAACGTCTGTTATCTAGACAAATTTTATTATTATTTAATGGGTATTACCCGTAATAAAATCATGAAATTATTAAAAAATATATATATATATATTTGATTAAAATTAAAAAGGTTCTCAAAATATACGTACTATCTAATAAAGACAGTAATGCGTTACAATTTCAAGTTGCCGAATTCCGTGATGTTGATTAACATATCGAAGCCACCCCCTTACTTGTTTTCAAATGTTTAACTCTCTTTAGTTTTTCAATGGCTTTTTCTATTAGAATTGTTCAGAAATCGGAAAATAAGGGATCGCTTTCGAAGAAACCATCCGAAAAGTCGCCGATCCACCTCTTTATTTAATGTTTTCATCATTATATTCCTGAAAATCTTCGGTCTTCTTTATCGACTTGCGGGTAGGTTTTTGGAATTTCCCTCTCTATAATTTTATAACTTTTTTATACATAAATTATTATAATGTAGCTTATAATTTGGTTATTAATAGAAACTTAGTTAAATCCTGTATGTAATTTGATATTTAACGTTAATAACAGGAGGTTATGGATGGTGAAATTATGTTGATTCGGTGTAGGGATGATCTTACGTATATCAACATAACCTTTCATTTTTTTCTCTTTAACCTCCGGGACCACCGTAAGGTATTACTTCAGAGAATGATATGCATGAATGTAAATGAAGTAGTGTCTTGCATAGTTTTAGGCTGACCATTCCTGAGATGTGTGGTTAATTGAAACCCAACCACCAAAGAACCCACCGGGTTGGTCTAGTGGTGAACGCATCTTCCCAAATCAGTTGATTTGGTAGGCGAGAGTTCCAGCGTTCAAGTTCTAGCAAAGTCAGTTATTTTTAAACGGATTTGAATACTAGATCATGGACATCGGTGTTCTTTAGTGGTTGGGTTTCAATTAACCACACATCTCAGGAATGGTCGAACTGAGACTGTACAGGACTACACTTCATTTACACTCATACATATCATCCTCATTCATCCTCTGAAGTAATACCCGAACGGTAATTCCCGGAGGCTAAACAGGAAAAAGAAAGAAAAGAACCAACAGAGAACACCGGTATCCAAGATCTAGTATTCAAATCCGTATAAAAGTACTCTCTTTTCTAGGATTTTTTGAACCTTAGAACTCGAAATTAGCTGATTTACGTTGACGAGTTAACCAATAGACCAACTTGGTTGGTATATCAACATAACCTTTTCTTTTTCTGCCTTGTTTAGCCTCCGGGAAGCACCGTCAGGTATTACTTCAGAGGATGAATGAGGATGATATGTATAAGTGTAAATGAGGTGTAGTCTAGTAGAGTCTCAAGTCGACCATTTCTGAGACGTGTGGTTAATTGAAACCCAACCACCAAAGAACACCGGTATCCACGATCTAGTATTCAAATCCGTATAAATGTATCTGCCTTTACTAGGATTTGAACCTCAGAACTCTCGAATTCGAGATCAGCTGATTTGTGAAGACGCGTTCACCACTAGATCAACCCGGTGGGTTTATTAGTATAACCTAACGAAACAAAAGTTACGCTCGCTAATCTCGTCTAACTGAAGTTAAATATACAAATATATACGACAATAAGCTTGTAGTTATTTCATAATTATGTTATTTTACTCTGATTAATTAAGTTTTAAACAGAAAAGTTTAGGGGGGAATTCTAAAAGAGTACCGAGTTGCGACACGAAATTAGTATGGTGTCTGCAGTTTTCTTAATGTCTGTAATCCTACGCCTTATCAGTTGTCTGATAAAACATTTTCCAAGATTTATACTTTTTCTTTCTTATATCGATAAAATAACTCGATTTCGTTTTGCTGCAATAAGCAATCGATATCGATATTTACTTCAACAGCACTAGAGTTAAATCAATTAAGCGTACGGAATTAAAGATCAGTGGATTTATTATAGTGATTTAACAGTATAGAGTTAAACTATGTCACTGAATAAAACTGGGTGAGCTTCTCATGACGTCATGAAAATGACCCTCCGTAAATATAATGAAATTTAGATAAGGAAAAAAATAATGAGTAATGAAGTCATTTGTTTTGACCTACTGAGTAGCACTTGCTCAGCAAAATAAAAATAAACTTCGTTACATCATAGTTGCATGCATGACCGATGAATGTGTTACCATCAATCCTTTCAAAAGTTAATATTATAATTAATTTTAAATAGGCGTAAATTTAACGTATGTTTGTGCTACATTAATTACATAGATGTCAGTTAAAAAACCCGCTGGGTTGGTATAGTGATGACGTGTCTTCCCAAATCAGCTGATTTGGAAGTCGAGAGTTCCAGAGTTTAACTCCTAGTAAAGGCAGTTACTTTTATAACGGCTGGGATACTAGATCTTGGATACCGGTGTTCTTTGGTGGTTGAGTTTCAATTAACCAAACATCTCAGGAGTGGTCTAACCGAGACTGTACAAGACTACACTTCATTTACACTCATATATATCATCCTCATTCATCCTCTGAAGTAATACCTGATGGTGATTACCGAAGGCTAAATAGGAATAAATAAATAATTAATAAAATAAAATAATAAACGGCCGAAGTATATAACTTATCAAATCTCTTACATAAAAGAGAATGTCGTGACTGATTCACTGACTCATAATCAACGTAAAACCAAAACTATTATAGGTAGAGACTTCAAACTTTCAGGGTACCTTCGTATTTTTATGTAGGCGTGCAATAAGAAAGAATTTTGCCAGATTTTGATTTTAAGTTGTTCAAATCGATAAAAAACTAAATTTTCTCTTAACAGCGATGTCTGTTGGGCGTAAAAGCAACACATGGTATACTAAATATTTTACGATTCCATTTCAGTGTTTTCGATGTGTGTGTCCGCTATAAACTAAAAACGTACTGAACCGATTTACGCGCGGGGATAAAGGGAGAAAGGGAAGAATCGGAAAAGGAAATAATCGAAATAGAAGGAGAAAATGGAAAAAAGAAAAAAGGAGAAAACGGGGAAAAGCAAATGTAAAGGGTAAAAGGGAAAAAATCGGAAAGGGGGAAATAGGAAGGGAAAAAGAGAAATAGGTGTTAGAAAAGGAAAAGCGGGAACTAGGGAAAACGGAATATGTTAGATGTGAAAATGGGAAATGGGAAAAGGGGGAAAAGGCTAAAGGGGAAAAAGGGAAAGCTTAAATTTTGTGAAGCTCCGTAATGTTCATTTTGTTAATGTTTTATCAAACTTTCAATTGTGTTCATTAATCTATATATATACTCAAATCTAGGAATAGCGAAGCATTCCCTGGTCTCCTAGTATATATGTATATTTCTTCAATCAAAATCTCTTCTGAAGTCCGAGTACCAATTTATTTCAGTTGTTTTTTTTGTTTGTTTTTAAAGGATTCGAATATTTTCTTTGTCAATGTATTTTTGTCCGTTTTTGTTAAATTCTCGTAAAGGATTAATCTTTCATTTCATATCGAATCGGCGATCTCCGTGGCGTAGTGGTAGTACCTTGGTCTTTCATCCAGAGTTCCCGGGTTCGAATCCCGTTCAGATACGCCATTTTTATTCGCTACAAAGTTTTCGTTTCATATTCCCATGCGCAGCCTTTTCGAAACTTGTATGGTGACATAATTAGAAAAAGAAAGTTTTTCGAATTTTCTGTTGTGTATTTCGGGATTATTTTTTTATTCTCCAGGTTTCGCTCTGATTTGTAAATTAAACATTTTTTAATTAATATTTTAAGTACTCTTTTTACACGACTGTCCAAAAAGGAATGTGATATATTTAGGGTGTAAGTAGTATGTATGCTTGTTACACCGTGGCTGCTCAACGGCCAAACCGATTTAGTTGTATGACCCCGCGTTGGAGGTCGTACATTAACAGGCGTATCATAGGGTATATAAATATGTGTATAAAGATATATGTAATAGTGGAGATCTGCCGGTTACAGAACAGACATAATGAACTGAATTAATCAACTGTGTACTGTGAGCCTCTATCACTGTGTTTGCTGGGTTTGAACTGATTGATTCAAGTCAATCGAATAAATAATACTATTACATAAATAATAGAATTAAATTTACGTTAAATAAATTTAAAAAATTTCGGTTTAATCATAATGCCTTTCCCGTTGGGACTGCATGTAAAGCTGCATGTAATAGTGTGGTGAAGCGAGCACTTCGTGCGAGGCGAAACCAATCATCATCAACTGGTAATAAATAGGGTGCCCGTGGGGCGCTGATCTGGGAGGTCAGTGGGGTATTTTTATAATTATCTCTGCAAACAATCGGCCGGTTTTCAAAATTCTCAGGCTATTTGTTAGTACATTGAAGGCTAACTGAGCACTCAAAACTTTGCCAAGGGTTAGGCCTAGGTAGCACTGAGTCGCGTAAGACAGTTGGAGAGTTTAGCCATTGGATGTTTGGATTCAAATAAATTGCTGTATGATTCGCACGATAAAAAGTCTCTCGAGGAACTGAGTCGCTTGCGAAATCTGTAAGTTTAGATTATTATACGCCAATTAAATAAATAAATTGAAATGTTTACGGTTTCCTCATTTGGCTCACTACGTTAAATAAGTTATATCCATAAGCTTTCGAATTTTTAAATTTTTATCGATGATCACTGAACAGTATTAAATAATAAAAACAATTATTAAAAAAAATGATCTGGACAACACAGGACTTCCATGTACTCCTATTAAATTACATTTACACTTTTTTTTTTTTTTTTTAATGAAAAGTATATAAAATTTTATTTCATTAAAAACTTCTGATATTTTTTTCTTTTTTTTATTATTGAATTGCTATTTATCGTTAATTTTTTTTTACAATGAGATTAATTAATTCTATATATATATATAAAAATGAATGTTGTCTGTCTGTATGTCTCTTATGCCTTCCTAAACTGTTCATCCGATAGCGATGAAACTTTGCGGAATGGTTGGATGCATGCCAGGGAAGGTTTCTGAATTAGTTTGGACACTTTAGGTGGAGCTGGCGTCGAGATATTTCGAAAAATTGTATTTATGGTTCGATTTGCCTCGTATTCAGAATACGTGTTACTTACATGGAAAGAATTATCTCTGCATAAAATGAACCCGCTAGATGGCGCTGGGGTTGAGGTATTTAGAAAAATTAATATTTATGGACCGATTTGGTTCATATTCAGAATATGAATATTAGTTACGTGAAAAGAAATATTTTTGCAAAACTATACCCGCTAGGTGAGGCCGGTGTCGAGATTTACGAAACAAACAAACCAATATACAAACAGATTTTTTTATTCTATATTTCTATATATATATATGTAGAAGGCATGTTCGTATGTGTGTCCGCTAAAGACCAAAAAACTAATGGACCGATTTACGCGCGGGAAAAAGGGGAAAATGGAAAACGGGGAAAAGGTGAAAAGAGAAAAGGGGAAAACGGGAAAGGGAAAAAAGGAAACTGGGAGAGGGGCTAGGGTGGAGGGTGAAAGGGAGAAGTTGGAAAGGAAAAAGGGGAAGGAGAATAAGTGAATGGTAAAATTTGTGAAGTTTAGATTTTTAATTTTTTATCAAATTTTCAATTGTATTCATTTAAACTCTCTCTCTCTCTCTCTCTCTCTCTCTCTCTATATATATATATATATATATATATATATATATATATATATATATATATATATAGCAATAGGGAAGCATTGCCGGATCTGCTAGTAAATTAGTAAATCAATAAAATGTAAAAAATAGTTAAAAAAAAAAGAAAGGAGATGATGTCTGATTCGAATCGATCTGCCTTCCCCTAAGATCCAAATATTTCAATAATTAAAACTTTATTTGGGTATAACTGTGGAACCAACGGAAATAAGTACAATTTATGATATATAGTTGAAAAGCACTCAATGAGATCTTATTACTACAATTAAGAAAAAGTTCATAATCCAAATGTTTTTGGATTTTAGTCTTTTTTGGACACTTTTGCTCTAGTCAATTACAGTCAAAAGGGAAAGTGCACAGCTAGATGTTACAAAAATCCTAAATCCAAAATTTCAACATTCTACGGGTAATAGTTTTTGAATTATTCGAGATAACTTCTTTCAGAAGTCACGCCGAAACTAGTCAAAATAGATTCAGGGATAATCAAAATGATATTTCCGTTGAAATCTGAAAACCGAATTTTTCGCCTTGTACTTCGTACCAGGAAGTAAAAAAGATAAAGTTTTCTGTGCTAATTAGATCTTGCCCTTTCATTTGGATATCATTTTCAATATGAACTTGGATCATTTTGTTCTGCGGTAAGGGGATGTATAAGCTTCGTTTTAGTCAGTCATCGTTTTGATTATTTTTTTTTCATTAACAACCGATTATTATGAGATTTTGTAAAATGACTGCTGAACTCGGTTCATTATTGGCATTTAATTTTGACTGCAATTAATTTTTGGTTGCAATTTTTACGGTATCTCCGTAAAAATTGCTATCTTCGTAAAATTGGCAAAAGACAGACGGATAGTTTCCAATACTGCGGTGCGGTGGATTCCGTAAGGCATACGTTTTTTGAGTACTCTAGGTGGCTGGATGGGAAACCTCTGGAAGATTTGTTCTCGCCGCAGGGAGTCATGCACGCACAGAACGCGGTGTGTTCTGTGGTTCCGAGGAGTACTTCGACAAAAATTATTTGAAGAACACGTGGAGGACAGTGAAGATGCCTGGTGATGGCGTGATGGGGAGTTAGCTTTCGAGGGCAGATGGCGGGTACCCTTGCATTATTGTCATCGATGGCTCCCGGGAATGCGGCCTTGCCGTCTGAGGTCGGTATCACTGTCAAGAGTTATGTGTATAGTGTATATACAGATTTAATAAATTAATATATTTAAATTTAAAAAAATAAGAGATGAAAGCTGATTGGAACCAATGTGCCTTCCCCTTGTAAGATCCAAATATTTCATTAGGTAAATTTTTATTTGGCTATAACTCTGGAACCATTGAAAATAAGTACCATAATGATACATCGTTGAAAATCTCTCAATGAGGACTTATTACTGCAGTTAAGAAAAAATTCAAAATTGAAATGTTTTGGATTTTGAGCTTTTTTGGACACCTTTAGTTGACTCGATTGCAATCAGAAGGAGTGGTGCACAACTAGATGTTACAACAGTCCTAAATTCAAAATTTCAACATCCTACTGCTAATCGTTTTAGAGTTATGCTCTCCACTTGTTCCTGTCCTGTACAACTGTTTCTGTTTCCGGTTATTTTCCTTTTTCCACAACCCCATTCAACTGAAATTTTCTTCTTTTCCTTCTTTTTCCATTTACTAATCCTTTTACTGCATCATTAGTAAACATACAGTTTCCTAGCCGGTTCTTTCTCATGCGTAAAATGGTATATTCCTCTTCTCTTCTACTCGTTTACAATTTTACGCCACACCCAGATCACAAACGTCTCAATTTAGTCGTTTGTCCACACAAACGACACCACACGTTTCTGGCACCGTAAAGCATATTTTTGCTTTGTGTTGGAGTTATGTTCTCTATGAGTTTTAACGTCGCAATGTTCCCGTAGCCCTGCAGGCCGTGGTACGTGACTATTTGTCTAACCGTACGGCTCTGTTTAAGGATGCGCACCTAGTTGTGGAAAAATCAGTCACCAGGGTAAACCCGCAGGGTTCCGTTCTTGGTCCCTTGCTGTGGAACCTGGCTGGTATTCGACGGATTTCTGGGATTGGTATTCCCAGAAGGGCCAGTCCCTTCTGAAAGAAGGGACTGCCCAAGTCCCTTCAGAAGGGACTCAGAAGGGACAGCCCAGTCTTTCGCCGATGACTGTCTCCTGTTAGTTGGTGGTAATTTACGACCACAGCTAGAAGACCGGACGCAAGCGGCTTTGTCAACCGCAGAGGGTTGGATGGGCATGCAAAATTTAAAGATTTCTGTGCCTAAGACGAAGTGTATGCTTCTCAAGGGTACAGACAAATTATCGTACCATTGTAACCTCCACATTAAGTATAAAGGCTGTGTAATCAGCCGAGTTAGAGTTCATAAGTATCTCGGCGTTTTGTTTGATGAGAAGTTGCTGTTTAGCAACCACATTAGGCAAGTAGCGGCGGACGCCTTCTATGTGGTGCACAAGTTTAAGAGGATTGCTAGGAAGAATTACTTGTGCCTACCCATTTTAGTAGTATACAACAAGTTAGCGGTGGGACACGCAAGCGAATGGTGCAGGACATCACGCTTATTCCGTTCACGCAGTTAGGTAAGCTCTGGTAGCTAATTAGGATATTATCGCTAAACCGTTTTAAGGAACACTAGCCGTTTGTGGTACGGATATTCGGTCTTATGCTTTAGGACAACCGAATGGGGTGGTGTGGGAGAAATGCCAGACAAATCAAACCATAAAGCATAATACTCCAAATAAAACATCTTTCTAATCTCTTCCTCAAATCTAAATTCAGTTTCCCACATAGCAAACTTCTTTTCCTTTCCCACTGCAATTTTGTTTTTGATTTCTGTAGTACTGCTAAGATCTTCTGTTATGAGGCTACCCAAGTACTAAAATTTCACTGCCTGCTTTGGTACGTCAGTCCCAATTTGTGCATTAATATTTTCATCCTTGCCACCTAATACCATACATTTTGTCTTCTTCTTATTAATTTTTATCCCTATTTTCTCACAAACCTTATTTAGATTGTTAAGCATTTCATTTAACTTTGTTTCACTTTCTGCCAACACCACCATGTCGTCAACAAATCGTATACATTCTGTTCTTTAACTCCTATTACCACCTCTCTGTTACGCTTCCCGCTTCAAACTAGTGTTGATGATATCTTCTAGATAAATATTAAATAGTGTAGGTGACATGCAACATCCTTGTCGCACTCCCTGTTCTACTTCTATTTTTTGCGTTGTTTCGCTCCCTATTCTTACTTTTATTGTCTGGCTCACTTACAACTCTTTCAAAAGTCTCCTATCTTTCCAGTCAGTTCCTTTCTTGTTTAAAATTATCATCAATATCCTATCTTACTCCATCAAAAGCTTTCTCATGGTCTAAAACCGCAACATATACTAATTGGTGCATAATAAATAATACATTATACAAATCACATCAAGAATAGGAAAATTGACGAATTACGTCAATTAAAGAATAAATAACTAAGCCCAGGAAAGTACAACAACTTTGTTTTTATTGTAAATTATAATTAATAATGTATTTTGTAATCCTGGTTTAAAATAGATTTATTTACCATGGTTTCTCTTGGTCTATCCAGTTAAATGACGAGACTTTTTTTTTTGTTTTATCCGTGGAGTACTATATCTACCCATTTTTGACGTGATTTGTATAACGTATTATTACGTACCAATTGGTATAAAAGTTTGGTTTTTTTTTTTAATAAAAGAATGCATCTTAAATTGTATGTAATTCGGTTTTTAAAGCGATAGATTTTTCTATAAATACTTAAAACCCGCCAAACAAAAGGCTCAGGTTTCCGTATTGAAAATTCTTGCCTATCCATAGAGCTGTTTCGTCTTTATAAATAACCCGTCGTTTTATTTAAATTAAACATGAACTTTTCATCCCCTTAGATGCTAGAAAGGCACCCTCATTCGATCGATCTTACTTTTTCTCTTGAATTATTTACCTCCCTACTAGATTGAAGCGATATCGTCCGCTTTTAAAGTGACTGGATTAAATGAATTTCCGATTTTCCAATCGTTTTAGGAAGTTTTTCCTTGTAATTTTCTTTCAGGGTGATTACACTTTTATACTTCTACATGAATCGGTTTTATTTTTAATTTATGATATATCTAATGGCTAAAGAGAGTACTACGGTAATTGGTCATTAAAATAAACTTGAGAAGTAAAAGAAATCGTTAACGTCTGTGGTAATATATATATATATATATATATATAAATTACCGCGATGTATGTGATTATTATTTGATATATTTTAATTTGGATTAGAAATTCGCTTCATAATAAAAGTAAAAAAAAAAGCTGACAACACATTTGTAGGTCTTGCCCGACATGCGACAAGCCGCGTTCTGGGAAAGTCCTACAACTGTGGGTAGTTTATAGTCCTAGGCTTACACGCACAACTTAATTTTAAATATTTATTATATTATTTAAATATAATATTTTTCGTTTATTTAATTCAATGATTCTAACTAAAGTGCGCGCGCATATATTTAATTCGCGCGGGTGTGGCGGTACTAGCGGTGACGGTCGGCACTAACTAAACTAATGTGATTTCACAACTTGCATAAAACAAATTAGGTTTGTACAGTAGGTAGACTGGTGTAGCCGTGAGGCTTAACGCACCAGGTATCGAGACTATTGAGTTCCGAGACCAGGCCAGATCGAGTTACTTTTTTACATTTTAAATATTATTCATTTATTTAACTTTACTGCTCATCTGTGATGTCACAACAAAGTAGTTTAGAGCATTTTTTTGGGGTGGCCGTGCGATTTTTAAAATTGACAGATACTATTATTTTTTAATCATTAACAAAATATGTCTAAGAAAAATATGACCTTAATTAGGCAAAATTACAAGATACCTTGCTCTACAGTCTCACTCCCATGCCCTTTTAAGTTGAAAATTTAACGGTATCACTGCCCCATCAATAGAAGTAATCTGACCGAGTTTGGTTAAAGTCGATCCAGTAGTTCGGGAGATATAAGGTGATTTAGAGGCCACACGTACACGAACATTTACATCCGGAGAAATTTTTTATGTTTTTTTGGGTTCCTTAGGTGTCAGAACGTCGAGATCCGGTAAAAACCGTATATGCCCAATTTTTTTTTTAAGAGATGGAGGAACCCCGTTTACGGGCTCGCTATCAGGTTCCGCCAGTTATAACCAAGAGCGTATGTATACCTGCGCACTACCGACTAAACCACACACACAGTCATAATCCAAGAATGTCAACCCAGATTCCCAAGTATTTTATGGTCACCTGAGACACAATTTCTCTACTATCAAGGATCAGACGTAAAGTTGGTCCCCTCCTGGCGGCAAATGCCCAAATTGGACCGATTACAATAATTTCCCTTCTAAAGCTGTGGCTCTACTATAACGCTATCTAGACGGAAAAGTAAAAAAAGCTGACAACAAATTTGTAGTACTTACTGGTATTGGTTAGTTTTGTATAAAAAGATTTCTTTTATGGGATGGGGGTAATTTATGATATTTTATTTTAACAATTATATGATGTTTAAATAAACCCCCCAAAAAAAGTTTAAAAAATCAAAAAATCGTTATTTTTTCTGCTCTTCCACCTCCAAAATCAATTTCCAGGAATTTTTATTTTTCTACGTTTACTGTTTTAAATGGTGAAGGAAACAAAAAAGTTGCCCTGAAAGGGGTTCAACCAATAAAGAAGTTTCTAATGTTTTTTTTTTTTGAGGAGGTCAATTAAGAGGAAATTTTATTGTAATATCAAAACAATATTTTTTAATAAAAATACAAAAAAAAACGTTTTTTTCGTGTTTTTTTTTTTTTTTTTTAGTAAAAGTTTATTATACTTTTATTTAGCTTGGCCCGTTGGTATAAGTATATAATTAAAGTTAATATACAAAAAACCGCTTACCAACAATTGAATTCGAATCGTTCAAGCGCTTTCGGGATTAAATTTCATCTTCAAGAACTCTCATATTTGTTATATTTGTAATAGTAATTAAAAGTTCAAACAGTTGAGACCACCAAATTGAAAGGGCGATTACGTTGACATAATTTTAAAACATATGACGACCGACTGTTATTTTTTAAATAAATATCAAGATTTTTATAATTTACATGTGAAGTTTTACAAATAGGACCAATAAGAGAGTTCCTGAAGATGGAATTTAATTCCGAAAGCGCTTGAACGCTTCGAATTCAATTGTTGGTTAGCGGTTTTTTTAAAAATATTTAATTAAAACTTTTTTATTAAACTTGTAATAATCTTAAAAGTTTAATAACGGGTACTAAATATTTAATTCCATTATTAATTATTAATATCCCTAATTGAAACAATACAAAATAATACTTCCAAATAATACTTCAATTAAACAAGAAGAATCGCAGGAATCTAGAAGAATTGTAATTGTAATTATTATTTAATTCAATGATTCTAACTAAAGCGGGTGTATTTAATTCGCGTGTGTGTGGCGGTACTACCGGCGACGGTCGGCACTAACTAAACTAATGTGATTTCACCACTTACATAAAAAAATTTCGCTTGTATGGTTGGCAGACTTGTGTAGCCGCAAGAAAACACACCAGGTACCGAGACGATCGGCCGATCGAGTTCGAGAACCGGCCAGACCGAGTTACTTTTTTACACTTTAAATATTGTTGATTTATTTAATTTTACCGCTCACCTTTGATGGCACAACATAGTAGGAAGCATTTTATGTTAGGATAACGGAGTATTCCGAGGAGTGAAGTGGTTTCCCGTTGTTTTGTATTTTAAACCATACATAATGTTTCACTCCAAGACGACCGAAAAAACACGAAATTTTCAAGCGAGAGATTAGCTATCAGGCATTTAATATATTATATTAAATGCCTGATATTGAATAATTAGTAACGTTAAATTTGATGAACTGCATTTTGTCAGCTAACGTGGGCTCATGGCGATCGAGCATTCCGTCTAGTTAGAGATAAAGATTCAAGTCGTGGCTTAATGTGCCTCTCTTTCTCTCCCACCCCCCTCTCACTCTCTCTCTCTGTTTTTTAAACACAAAAATCTAATCAATAACAAAAATTATCTTTTTAATTAAAAAAATTAAATGATTTATTTAAATTTAAATCCATTTCAAGTAGTCCTGCTTTTAAAAATCTTAATTTCTTTTTGTAGCCCTTTTTTTCTTTGGTGTTTCCTGAAAAAAAAAAACAGTCAGAAATTTTCATCCCTTTCCTAGAAAATTCTAACTTTATTTAGAGTTGTTTCCCGTGTATCTACATTTTTTTAAACAATTTAAAAAAATTTTTTTTTGGTCTTCATTCATTTGACTGGTTTGATGGCTCTCCAGGATTCCCTATCTAGTGCTAGTCGTTTAATTTCCGTAAACTCCCTACATCCTATATCCCTAACAATTTATTTTACTTATTCCAAACGTTGCTTGCCTGCACAATTTTACTCATCTATTAGTCCCTCCAATATTAAAGCGATTATTCCAGAATGCCTTAGTATGTGACGTATAAGTTTGTCTCTTCTTTTAACTATATATTTCCAAATGCTTCTTTCTTCATCGATTTGCTGCAACACTTCTTCATTTGTCGCTTTATCCACCCGTCTGATTATTAACATTCCTCCTACAGCACCGCATTTCAAAAGCTTGTACTATTTTCTTCTCAAGTACTCAGATTGTCTAGGTTTCACTTCCATATAAAGTTATACGCCATACATATACTTTCAAAAATGTTTTCCTAACGTTTAAATTCATTTTTGACGTATACAAATTATATTTCTGACTAAAGGTTCGTTTCCCTGTGCTGATCGGCATTTTATATCGCTCTTGTATCGTCCATCTTTACTAATTCTACTTCAAAAATAACAAAATTCTTCTACCTCCGTAATCTTTTATTTTTCTATTTTTACATTCAGTGGTTCCATCTTCGTTGGAACCACGTTATTTCTACTACATTTCATTACTTTTGTTTTGTTCTTCTTTATTTTCATGCGGCAGTTCTTGCGTAGGACTTCATCCATGCTGTTCATTGTTTCTTCTAATTCTTTCTTACTCTCTGCTAGAATTACTATATCATCAGAAAATTGCAGCATCTTTATCTTTTCACCTTGTACTGTTACTCCGTACCTAAATTGTTCTTTCAACATTGTTAACTGCTAGTTCTATGTAAAGATTAAAAAGTAACGGGGATAGGGAACATCCTTGTCGGACTCCCTTTCTTATTACGGCTTCTTTCTTATGTTCTTCAATTACTACTGTTGCTGTTTCGTTCCTGTGAATGTTAGCAATCGTTTTTCTATCTCTACATTTGAACCCTAATTTTTTTTAAATGCTGAACATTTTATTCCAGTCTACGTTATCGAATGCCTTTTCTACATCTGCGAATGCCATCTATGTTGGTTTGTTTTTCTTTAATCTTCCGTCTACTATTAATGTGAGCGCTAAAATTGCTTCCCTTGTCCTTATACTTTTCCTAAAAATTGGTCTTCTCGTGACACTTCTTCCACTCTCCTCTTAATTCTTCTGTACAGAATTCTGGTTAAGTTTTTGATGCATGATTAGTTAAACTAATTGTTCTGTCTAAATTTATTATCACCACGTAGGGATTATTTTCTTAAAATTTAATTGTACCTGAATGTTTCCCCTTGAGCATGGTAGCTCCCAAAATGAAAAAAAATCAAATGTTTAATAATCATAACATTTTTTTTGTTAAACAATAAAGTCATTAAAATAACTTAATGCCTCTCTTCCGATTGGGGAGCTCCCAAATTTTAAAAAGATCGAAGATTTTAGTACTAGATCGTGGATACCGGTTTTCTTTGTGGTTGGGTTTCAATTAACCACGCATCTCAGAAATTGTCGAACCGAGACTGTACAAGACTACACTTCATTTACACTCATACATATCATCCTCTGAAGTATTATCTGAAAGGTAATTGCCGGAGGCTAAACAGGAAAAAATCTTTTCTTCAAATTTCGATTTTGTTTATTTAACATCGGATTTGGTGAATATTTTGATAATTACAACTTACTTGAAAATATAAATGCAAAAAACTCCGATTAACTCATTTTCCAAAGCAAGATATAGCTAAAAAAAAGAAACAGTTATACAAATTCAGTTTCATGAGGAAGAGGATGGTGAATCTTATATATATACATAAAAATGAATGTTTGTTTCTTCCGTATATGTTCTTATGCTATTCATTGGATTGCGATAAAACATTTGTTGAGTAGTTGTGCTCACGCACGCGAAGGTTTCTGAATCAGTTTGGACCCGATATTTAGTGGGTCCAAACTAGTCTAGTGCGGCTGGGGTCGAGATATTTGGAAAAATTGTATTTATAGTCCAGTTTCTCATATTCAGAATATGTGTTACGTACATGGAAAAAAATATCTCTTCAAAAAATGGACCGCTAGATGTCGTTGAGGTTGAGATAATTGGAAAAATTGCATTTATTTGGCTGTTCTTCAGAATGTACGAGGTGCTACCTATAAGATTGGGGAATTTGAATTTCGTGCGCGAGCCATTACTGATACGACCTGCCACTAGATGTGGCTAAGAGTAAGTACTCTTTGTGAATCAGTGTTCCAACAGCTGTGACAGTGAGAGGTTGCATTGATGGCTTTCGTGCGGTTGTGTAACGTTTTTGTTTTACTGCTTCGGCGAAGTTCTAAGGGCAGATTTTAAAGAGCAAATAAACTGCATCAAATTTTGATCCATGCTTAAAAAACCCGATGCAGAAACCCATCGCATGCTGTGGAAGCATTTGGTGACAATGCTATGAGTAAAAATAAAACTTTTTTGTGTTACAAACGATTCAAAGATGGTCATACGACAGTCGATGACAATGAGCGTTCAGGAAGACCATCAACAAGCGCAACACCGGAAAACATCGCAATAGTGCGACGAGAGGCCTATTGTTGCAGATCGTAGACAAACAATCCATGATTTTTGTGCAATAGTACAAATGTTATATGGGTCCGTGCTACGCATCTTGTCGGACAATTACTGCAAAACTTCGTACCGAGACTGTTGAACAGCGACCAGAAACAAAATGGCGTAGCTGTCTGTAGCGAATTGAAAAATTCAGTAAGAGATGACCCTAACTTCATCTCCAACATCATAATCGGTGATGAGACATGGGTGTACGGGTATGACCCTGAAACTAAGCAGCAGTCGTCGCAGTGGAAGTCGCCAAGTTCACCGCGGCCAAAAAAAGCACGCCAAGTTCGCAGCAACGTGAAGTCCATGACGATTGTTTTTTTGACATCAAAGGCATCATCCATAAAGAATTTGTTCCTCTTGGTCAAACTTTCAATGGGATGTTCTATTATGAAGTTTTGAAGCTGTTACGTGAAAGCATTAGGCGTAAGGCGTAAACGTTCAGATCTGTGGGGTAACAACGGCTGGGTTCTGCACCATGACAACGCGCCCGCGCACACATCGCTAGTCGTTCGGAATTTCTTGGCTTCCAAAAAGACAATATTGATTTACCCCCCCCCCCCACCCTATTCGCCTGACGTTGCTCCGAGCGACTTTTTTCTGTTTCCGAAAATAAATATTTCACTTACACCTGCAGACTTCCAGGGATGCATGGAATCATGGAAAAAACGCTGGTATCACTGTATCAATGCCCAAGGGGATTACTTTGAAGGAGACATTGGAAATTATAAGTTATGGTAAGCAATTTTATATTTATGGTAAAATTCCCCGAACTTACGGGTAGCACCTCGTATGTTGTTAGTTACGTGAAAGGAAATATTTTTTGCAAAAAATGGTCCCAGTAGTTGGCGCTGGGGTTGAGGTACTTCGAAAAATCGTAATTATAGACCGATTTGTTTCATATTCAAAATATATATTAGTTACGTGAAAAGAAAAATCTTTGCAAAAACTATACCTGTTAGGTGGCGCCGGTGTCGAGATATTTACGAAACAAACAAATATTCAGACTTTCTTTTTGCATATATACTAGTATATGTATTGTATATATATATATATATATATATATATATATATATATATATATATATATATATATATATACACACACACACACATATGGAGCATTGTGGTATATATGTCCCCTAAAGACTAAAAAACTACTGGACCAATTTACGCGCGGGATTTGAAAAATGGTCTGTGATTTTTTGGAGAAGGTTTAAAGCTACTGAAATCCTCTATCTGACCAGGGGTATTTTGAACCTACTACTGTGTTTAGTGAATAGTTTGAATTAAATCCGATAGGTAGTGCTATTTTGAAAATTGGATTTACTTACATTCTGTACTTCATAAAGTGAAAGGAACTTCACAAAATTTAATTTTGTGAAGTTCCCTAATGCTCAGTTTTTTAATGTTTTATAAAATTTTCAATCGTGTTTATTTAACCTACATATGTACTCAAATCTAGCAATAGCGAAGTACTGCTGGATCTGCTGGTATTAAATAAACATTTTTTCAATTTGTGTGATCTTGATAAAAAAAAACTACCTTTGATGCATGCGCTTCTAAATAACTTAAAATGATTGAATTGGTAATGCGTAGCCAGAAAGGTTTTTTAAAAATGAATTCTATATTACTTCATCGGCGTAGCTGGGGTATGTAGTTGTACTAGCTTAGAAGAGTAAGGATGATCTTTTCGGGGGTATTTGCATATTTTGACATTTCACGATTGCCTTAAAAAAAAAAAATTATTGGTGAAAAATTGATGAAGTCTGTATGTAAATTTGCCTCGTTTTTGTTGCCTGACTGGATAAACCGATCCCGGATGGAATTTGACAGGATATATATTTGGGCCATTTATCAGTACTATTTGATTTTGATTATAACCGGTCAAAGGGAAACAGAAATGAGGATCTTATGGTTAGTTGCCCCGTAACTAAATATTTTTAGTTGAATAGGCCAATTTTTTTCATCTAATTTAATACCCGTTTGCTAGCAAAGATTCTCTCCGATATTGATTCTACTTATTCAAACCTGAACAATGGTGTTTGGACAATACACAATTTTGTCTAAATAAAAAATCTTATATGGAGACTATATGACTTCCTTGAACGCCTATTAAATTACATATACGCATTTTTAAAAAATGAAAAGTATAAAAAAATTTTATTTCATTAATAATTTCTGACATTTTTTCATATTTCTTCTTTTTTATTGTTATTACTTATTGTAAAACTTTTTTTACAATCAGAGGTTAATAATTATTAATATCAATATATTTAAATTAAAAAAAAAAAGTTAAAAAGAAGAAAAAAAGAAATGAAGTCGGATTCAAACCGATATGCCTTCCCTTTGTAAGATCCAAACTGTTTCACTAATTAAAATTTTATTGGGCTGTAATTCTTGAATCGATGTAAATAAGCACCTTTTATTATATATCGTTGAAAAGCTGTCAATGAGGGCTTATTACTACCCTTAAGAAAAATTTGGATTTTGGTCTTTTTTTGACACTTTTGGTGCAGTCGATTGCAATCAAAAGAGGAGGTGCACAACTAGATGTTACAAAAGTTCTAAATCCAAACTTTCAACATCCTATGGCTAATGGTTTTTGAACTATTCGATATACATAGGTACGTACGTGCAGACGTCACGCCGAAACTAGTCAAAATGAATTCAGGGATGGTCAAAATGGATATTTCCGTTGAAATCTGAAAACCGAATTTTTTCGCCTTGTACTTTGTACCAGGAAGTAAAAAAGATAAAGTTTTCCATCCTAATTAGATCATGCCCTTTCATTTGTATATCATTTTCACTATGTATTTGGGTAATTTTGTTCGGGGTAAGGGGATATAAAAGCTCAGTTTTAGTCAGTCATCGTTTTGATTATTTATTTTTTTTCATTAACCCGATTATTATGAGATTTTGTAAAATGACTGCTGAACGTGGGTCATTGATGGCATTTAATTTTGACTGCAATTGGTACCTAAAAATTGCTACCTCTGTAAAATTGGCAGAAGACAGACGGATAGCTGCCAATACTGCGCGGTGGATTCCGTAAGGCATACGTTTCAGCTACCAAGTGCCCTTGGTAGCTGAAGGAGAAACCTCAGGAAGATTTGTACTCACCGAGTCATGTAGTTAATGTTATCTTCCCGTTAATGCTTAAACGTGTGAGTACTTCGACAAAAATTATTTGAAGAAGAACACGTGGAGGGCAATAAAGGTGTCGGGTATGGCGTGATGAGGAGCCAGCTGTCGAGGGCGGATGGCGGGTGCCCTTGGATCGATGGCTCCCAGGGACGCGGCCTTGCCGTCTGAGGTCGGTATCACCGTCAGGAGTTATGTGTATAATGTATATACAGGATGTTCCTAAAATGGTAGGCTGGCTGCAATTTTTCGGATTCTACTTGTAAAATTAATCAAAAAATATCCTTACGAAAAATGGCAATTTCTCCTTCGTTCTTCCACAGTACGACATTTTTTTAATTTTACTTAAAAATTTATATCTCAAGTTTGATTAGTGAAATCACATTAATATTTAGTTAGCTCTTTGTAATAAATTTCTAAAATCAGCAAAAACATCACGACTTAAAGACCTTCGTAAATTACAAAATGGCGGCCATTTTTATTTTTCAATCCGTTATATTTCCATAAAACAAGAACAAAACGAAAGTAATGAAATATAGTAGAAATAACGAAGATGGACCACTGAATATAAAAATAGGAAGAGAAAAGATTACGGATGTAGAAGAATTTTGTCATTTGGGAAGTAGAATTACTAAAGATGGATGAAGCAGGAACGGTGTAAAATGCCGAATAGCACAGGCGAAACGAACCTTTAGTCAGAAATATAATTTTTTTACAAGAAAATTAATTTCAACGTCAAAAAAAAATTTTTGAACGTATATATTTGTAGTGCAGCTTTATATGGAAGTGAAACGTGGACGATCGAAGTCATGAGAGGAAAAGAATAGAAGCTTTTGAAATTAAGTGGTACAGCAGAATTATAAAAAGCAGGTGGATGGATAAAGTGACAAATGGAGAGGAGTTGCGGCAAATCGATGAAGAAAGAATAATTTGGAAAAAATATAGTTAAAAGAAGAGACAGATTTATAAGCCACGTATTAAGGCATCCTGGAATAATCGCTTTAATATTGGTGGAGCGACAGGTCGAACGGAAAAATTGTGCAGGCAGGCAACATTTGGAATATATAAAATAAATTGTTAGGGATGTAGGATGTAGGAGGTATACCGACATGAAATGACTAGCACTAGATAGGGAATCTTGGAGAGCTGCATTAAACCAGTCAAATGACTGAAGACAAAAAAAGTCCATAAATTCTAGTTTTATCAAAATTTATGTTATTTGATGAAATAATAAGCCTTTTATTTTGAACACAATGACATTTAGTTTTTAAAATCGGTTGACAAATAATTGAGTTATGGGAGAAAATTGATGTTGTAATTTTATGTCATAATTATTAGGTCTATTATTGTGAGAAAATTATCACTTAATTTGATATTAATTTGCAACACTAGAATTAGCAATAAATAAAATCTATTCATATTTCATAGAATTGGAGGACATGAAAACAGACGCAAAATTACATCACTTGCCATAACTCGGCTATTTGTTAGCTGATTTTAAAAAATAGAATGTAATTTTGTTAAAAATAAGAGGCTTAATATTTTAACAAAAACATAAATTGTGATAAAACTAATATTTATGGGGATATAACAGATTTAAAAATAAACATGGCCGCCATTTTGTAATTTTCGAAGGTATTTAAGGCCTGATTTTTTGGTAATTTTACATCTTTATTACCAAGACGCTTACCAAATATTAATGTGATTCGTGTATCCGGACTTGAGATATAAATTTTTATATAAAAATAACAAAATGGTTGGCAGGGGGAGAACGAAGGAGAAATTGACATTTTTCCTAACGTTATTTTTTGTTTAGTTTTACAAGTAGAATCCGAAAAAGTATAGCCAGCCCATCATTTTAGAAACACTCTGTATATTTTTGTAAATATCTGTACCTGTATGAATGTGAGGTGTGCCCGTGACGTGCGTGGTGCTGAGGTTGTGCCATCGGCGGCAATTCTAGGACCACGTTGCGTGACTGAGTAGGTTTTTAGTAGGTCCCACCGAAGTTTATGGTGAACCCCACATACTCAGTATTTACGGGCTGCTGGGCGGTTGGTTGAGGCAAATTTTCCCACTTCCGGCGTAAAAAAAATTGGTCAAGAAAGTAGGAATATAACAGTCACAATTGGTCCTATTTCTCACAGAGGTGAATAATTTTTTTACACGATCCTTTATTTCTATGTACATTTTACTGTTTTCCTAAGTAGTCTGTCGTACGGTAAGCTCTTGTTGCTAGAGTTATTGATTATAGCGAAGTTATGCAACTCTTTCCCGGATTTTTAAAAATTTTTTTATTTTGTTCAAGCCCTCTTTACTGCAGAATGGATTTACATCACATTTTTTTTAAAATTTAATTTATTTTTTTCCCGGAGAAGTTGTATTGTTTTTTTAGTTACTTTTTTCTTATAAGTAAACGCTGCATTCATGTATTACGTAAAGATTCCATTAATTGTTTGATAACATGAAATTCTTTTATTGTAGTGTAACAGTTTAACAATCGTTGCGTTATAATTGTTCATTTGTTACGGTAGATAAGCAGTAAGTAGGAAATACCCGATCTATTTCTCATACTTAATATCGTATTTCTCTGTTATATTTATCGGCAATTTCTGTGTAAAGTTTTATTTTATTCGTATTAAATTATAAATTCATGAAATGCTAATGTCAAACTTCAAGCAAAGAATCGATTATCGGATATTCGATATATCGAGTTTGAATACTTAATTATTATTATTCCTAATGTTTACGTTTCAATCTGTTCAACCAGTGAACGATAAGAAATCCCTTCCTGATCCAATCAGATGAAGTTGATATATGTATGACATGTAAATGAGGTGTACTCTTGCACTGACTTGGATCGACCAGTTCTGAGATCTATGAGGTCTGTAAATAAAGTAATGTGACTCGTTCAGAAAAACGTTTTGTTTACAATCTAGTTATACTCGGACTCTTTATCACCTTCGAAATAGTTTCCTAGGGAAGCCGCGCAACGCTTCAAACAGTTTCCCATTCCTCATAGCAGTATTGGAACTAAGACACCGGAATATCCTTCAGATGGTCGGTTACATTTATTTTCTTTTATGTTTTCTACTGTTCCAAAATGGTGTCTTTAAGGTGGTTTTTAGAGTCGAGAACAGGAAAAGGTCGCAGGGGCTCAAGTCAGGTGAGTAAGGTGGTTGAGAAATTACAGGAATGTTTTTATTTGCCAAAAACTCATTAATTGAGAATGCAGTGTGACAAGGTGCATTGTCATAATGCACAGCATCCAGTCGTATTTGATGGCTGGTCTCACCCGGGCAACTTTTTTCCGCAGTCTTTCAAGAATTTTTCGGTAAACATATTGATTTAAAGTCTGTCCTGTAGGCAAAAACGTCGTGTGGGCAATGACATTACTATCGAAAAAACAAATTAGCATGGTTTTGATTTGCTCGTTGCTTTTTTGGAACGTGTTGAGTTTGAAGTGTGTCACTGCTTGCTCTGGCGTTTTGTTTCTGGGTCCTATTCAAATATCCAAGATTCATCATCAGTAATAACATTTTTTTAGAAAATAGGATCAGTTTCAATTCGCCCTAGAAGATCGCGGCACACTTCCACCATGTTGTTTTTCTGTTCAACAGTGAGGTTTTTTGAGGCCAATTTTGCACAAACTTTTTTCTAGTCCAATTTGTTTGTTAAAATTTGACATACTGTGGTACCGTTCAAATTCAATTGATCTGCCATCATTCTGACAGTTAATCGCCGGTCGTAACGTATCAAGTCTCTGATTCGCTCAACATTGATTCGTCACTTTTTGATGTTAACGGTCTTCCAGAGCGTGGATCGCCCGCAACTGATTCCCGACTATCTGAAAATGCTTTAAACCACCTAAAAACTTGGGCTCGTGACAGAGCGTCATCTCCATACGCCTTTTTCAATTCTGAAAAGTTTTCAGTAGTTTTCAAAAGTTTTCATTCTCGCAGAGTTTAACACAAAACTTGATTCCACAACGTTGCTCATAATTAGTATCACTCATTTTTGTAACAAAACAAAAACGCGTTTCACGTAAAGTTTGTTTACGTCTCACGTGGTAACAATAGACTAAAAATATTAATACGTAATGTAAATCAGCTGTTCATATAACCATATGTTTACTAGTAATTTTACAGTGTTGCCACTTCGGCTGCCAAAAAAAAAAAAAAAAAACTAGTTTCATTATTTTATTTACAGACCTCGTATAGTTAATTTAACTCCAATCACCAAAGTACACCGGTATTCACTGACTGTCTAGTATTTAAATCTTTTTTTTTTCTACTCCCCTGGGCCGGACCGACTTGATGGTATTACGCCACCCAGGGGAGTGTCCGTTACTCTAATAGGCCCTCCCCGCCTACCGGCTATATACCCGCATGGGAGGTCAGGCCTACCGGTGGCTCTTCTGAGATTTTTTATTCTCTATTATGTCCTCTATGGAACCACATCATACCTACAAGTCGTGATGTGATCCCCGAATCTTTCATAATACTCTCTTGTCCCTACAGCACACCCCAAGGAGTCTTCAGCGGATCATTGAAACCAGCACACCTAAGCATGCTGGTTCTCACCGCTGAGGCTGTCCACCCGACCTAACATACTAGAAACCCATACTTCTTTCATCTTCATTCTTCTGTTTTAGTACTGTCTTTATATAATCAGCGACCTTCCTCCAGTTCTCCTTACTGCTGAGCATGAAATCCATGGTTTCCTTCGGCGTTTTTCCATGAATACCCGCGTCGTGTCTTAGTCTTATCCATTTATTACATACTAAAAACGTATGCTCAGAATCATCGTCCTGTTCGCAGTACATGCACGTGGGTTCATTCCTTCTTCCCACCTTATGGAGATAACCATTGAAACACCCATGTCCCGTCAGGAACTGGGTGATCCAATAGTCAGTTTCTCCATGCCGCCTGTTTATCCATCCTGTTAATTCTGGAATTAAGGTTCTTGTCCATCCAGCAACTCCAGCCTCCGCCCATCTCTCCTGCCAGATTCTATGTATGTTTACCCTGACTTCATTTTCTGCTCTCCCTAAAAACCTGTCAGTTCTATATCTGGCGATAAGGTCAATCGGTAACATTCCCGAGAGCACACAGAGGGCCTCGTAAGAAACAGTTCTATAGGCAGATACTACTCCCAGTAGTATCCCCTGTGTGCTCTCTTCAACCTGTCTCTATTTCTGCTAATAGTGAGAGCACAACTCCATGCCGGCACGGCATACATCATTGTTGACACTACGGTTGTCGCTAAAACTCTTCTTTTTTATGCCCGAGGAGCGCTCTGCTTTGACAAAATTATATTTAGGCATTTAGTCAGTTTCTCCGCACTCTGACAGACACTTAGTACCTGCTCAGTAAATCTGCAGTTTTTCTGTAAGATGACTCCAAGATATTTTAATACTGTTACTTCCTCAATATTATAGTCTCCAATTCATATATCTACTGGCTGCAATACACGTTTTCCAATGAATTTAATGTATTTACATTTTTCAATCGAAAGCTGCAATGAGCCATCTACCAACTGTCTCTAATGCAGCGTTTGCCTTGTTTTTAACTTCATCGATCGTTCTGGCCTGCACAAGGATTGCCAGATCATCTGCGTATGCTATAATTTGTACAGCCTCAGGAAATGTTAGCCGAAGCACACCATCAAAGGCAATGACCCATAAAAGTGGTCCAAGGACTGAGCCCTGCGGTACTCCGGCGCTCATACTAAAGGATATCTCTTGCTCTTGCACCTTGACTTTACAGCTGCGACTTTTGAGGTATTCCTCTACTTGCCTTCTCAAGTACGGGCTAATTCCCTTTTCAACCATGGCCGCATTAATATGTTTCCATGGAATCGATCCGAAAGCATTCTTCACGTCTAAAGAGACAAGCAAAGGAATGTTTCTTGTCCGCCAAGTACCTCTTCTAGTTTCGTTAGCCCAACTAATCACCTTACTAATTGCCTGAACTGTTGACCTGCCTTTCCAAAAACCAAACTGATTAGCACTTATTTTCGCACCATCTTCCACCTCCTGCACTATGCGGCCAGCCAACATTTTTTCAACCTCTTTTCCCATCGTGTTGAGGAGGCTCAACGGTCTATATGTCAATTGTCCTTTATCATTTGTGCCTTTAGGCAAAAACACAACTTTTGCCTCCTTCCAACACTCCGGGAAAGTCTTGTGAATCAGGCCGTAGCTGGCCACCTCGAGTATCTCCCAGGGTGCTTTCTTGATGAGATTCTTAATTAATGAAGCTGGTATTTAGTCCGGTCCGGGGCTATTCTTAGTCGCAAGCATGCTGCCACCACATTGCAACTCGCATAAGGCAAATCTTCTGCTATCGCATTCAGTGGGGTTGCGCTCCTCAACAGTTATATGCGGGAAAAGACTAGATACTTGTGTTTCAGCCCAATCCTTGGAGAGTATCAGAAGCCTTCTGCCAAACCTCTTTGTAACAATTTTAAAAGCCATGCCCCATGGGTCACTGTCTAGTTCAGCACACAACCTAGACCAGTGTATTCTCTTCTCTTTCTTTATAGCTTTATTGAAAGCTCTTCTAGCCTCTTTATAGTTGCTACCTGTCCACCAATAGACCGTGTGTTTCCTGAGGCCATTGCGCGATTCTCTGTCCATCTCTTGCATAACAATTCAGCCGCCTCTAGTCTTGTAGCCACTCTATTGGCAATTACTTCTATTTGGTACGCCGAAAATCTAATCAACGAGGGTTGTTCATTCGTCTTAAAACTGACATCGTTCAATGATATCATCGTGGCATAATGGTCGCTAGCTATATCATGTGGTATCACCTCCCAATACTATTGCTGACTTCCATCTATTGTCAAGTATGGTGAGGTCCAGGATAGAGGTATGTCCCCTGGCCTCGAATGTAGGCGTCTCATCATTAACGCAATGGCAGCCAACGGTCTCCATCAAGTCTGTTAATAATTTACCTCTCTTATTCGTACATCGACCGCCAGCCGCTACCAGCCTACTGTTGAAATCTCCAACCATGATGATCTTCTTATCCGTGTTACTAATTAGCTCTTGTATCGTATCAAGGGTGCTAAGTGCCACATTGGGAGATATATATACGCCAATTATCAATGTTTTGAACGTTTCTAGCGCTACTGTGCCTTTGCTTCAAAAATTTAATCTACTTGCCACTCTATTACTGACATCTTTAATCACTACGTCACCCTCCGTGTCTGCATACCAACCAGACCTAGCTGCCTCATAAATATTAGGCTCGGTAATAACCAATATGTCAACTTGCTTCTGTACAACCAATCTAGATACCATGCTGTGTGATAGCGTGCTCCTGTTTACATTTGCTTGTAATACTCTAATCATTTTTATTAATATCGCATTGCCATGCACCAGTCCTATGCTCATGGCTGTTACACGTCAGACATTTCTTGGGCTCCTGACAATTCGCAATAACGTGGACTCTGCCCCCGCAATTAAAACACAATTCAGATCTGTCAGGACCTTTACAATCTTGACGACTGTGACCCGTACCCCAGCATCTGTAACATTTTTCACCATCTTCTAGTATGAATGCTCGGGAGTTCACCCAGCCGATACGTAAACGCTGCTCCACCATCCTACAGGCTGCCCTATAGGATGTGATCACCGTAACATTCCTGGTCTCCGCGAATCCGGGTCTTATTGAAGAGATCCTGACATCGTCCATATCACCAACTTTTGCCGTTATAGCCGCTAAGATTTTTTCTTCAGTGGTGTCTCCTTCGACGTCTCTAATATGTACAATAGTGCAACGCCCGGCTCTTGTTTTATGATCCACTTTTAGGTCAGCAACTTTATTTTTTAGAATACTCGTAAATTCTTCAGCACTTTTGGAACCCTGTATTCTTACCAGTACCTCCTCATTTCTTCCTTTTTTTAGTGAAATTACATCTTTAGCATCATCTTTTGCAACCGCCGTCTTCATGGCACCCAGAAGCTCAGCGTATGTTTTGCCCGCAGCTTTGACGACTAACGTTCTACTATCCTCCACAGGAGGGGTTGACTTCTTAATACGCATTTGCCCAGGCCTAACCTGAGAGTCCGTATGTAAAGCCAGAACTTTAATAGCTTCTTCTCTTTCCCTACAGAGGTACGACAATATCTTTTTAGTATAATTTCCTATACTATTGTTCGGTAGTATATTTGCTAATTCTTCTTAGCAGTATTTCCTTTAATTCTTCTCAGAGCTTTCAGTATAGTAAGCATAGTGTTCTTCTCTTCCATGCTAGAGTCGTAGAAAATTTTATACTTCCTCCGCTTCACTTCTGTCTCCTCTCCGAAGACAGTTTGCTCATCCCTCATAATATCTCCCGCCTTATATTTGGGGCTCCTAGCGTCGTCATCTTCACTCACGGGGATTCTGCAAACATCTCTCAGGCTACAAGTATCTCCTACTCCAGTGGGCAATTCAGAAACCATACTCAATTTAGCCCTAAGTACGTTCGGCCATCTCTTATGTAGTAACTCAATGTTCTTCATTCTCTAGCTCTTTTGTGAGTATTTGTTCTATATCAGCTTCTCTATAGGTGGACACCATCTGTATGGCCTGCGTGATTTAAAGTCACCGGCGCCGACGGCTCGGTCAAAAGTATTTAAGCCTTCATAAATCTTCTTGAGTTCCATTTCATGGGTGCCTATATACTTAGGCAAACCGGGTCCTATATGTTGTTTAAGTGCCGCCATCGTGAGTCCTAGTTGGTGAACCAGACTACCCAATGTCTCTGGCAAAGGATCCTCCTCATCTGTGGACCCTTGCCGCGCCCTCTTTTTTCCCTTAACGTCAGTTTTCTTGACGTGAGGTAATTTTGGTGCACTAGTGCACAAAAGTTAGTATTTAAATCTGTATAAAAGTAAACTTACCTTTTCTAGGATTTGAATTTCAGACTTTTGACTTCGAAATCAGTTTTTGAAAAACTGATTTACGTCGACGAGCTTAACGCTAGACCAGTCAGGTGGAACTTTAGTTTATTTTTAAAAATATCATTGTGTTTAATGCAAAGTAAAATGACTTTACAAATAAAACCGACTTAGAAGGAAAATTGTATAAATAAGTGCTTAGATTTAATAACTTTGTGGATTTTCTTCGATATACTTGTGATTAATTTTATTGAGTGTACTTTTTTTATGGAATCCATTCCTCGGCGATTTAGTTTTTTTTTTTTTATACAAAGATTCGGATTTTGGCGGGTTCAATCAGTGGAAAAGTGCTTCAAATGCTGGAATACTGGACATCGTAAACATGAGTGCAAGGGCCCTGACAGAATGGATCTCTACTTCAATTGTGGAGGCAGAGACCACAAGATTGCTGAATGCCGGGAGCATAGTAGCTGCCTGGACTGTGGGAGCCAAGAACACCGCACCGGAGGCTGGGGGTGCTCAAAACATTTAAATGCTTAGGGTGATAATGGTTAACGCAAACAGAAGCACCATGTCTCATGATTTGGTTAGTGAACTGGTCATAGAGCAGAGGGCTGATTTACTGATAATCCCGGAGCCGAACAAGTACTTTGTTGCTAGATCAGGCTGGATGGTGGATACAAATGGTGACGTGGCAATTATGGATGTAAGTGGCAGGATAGCATGGAGATTGACGTCCAGATCTGGAGGCATGTTGGCGGTGGAGTCGGATTCAACACTAGCGATTGGTGCCTATGTGTCTCCAAACTGTGACATACATGAATTTACTAGAAGACTAGACATAATACAAGGAGTAGTAAATAACGCTAGGAAGAAAGTCATTATTCTAGGTGATTTCAATAGTAAAGCGATTGCAGCAGGGAGCGCATACACCAATCGCAGAGGTGAGATCCTTACGGATATGATGGGGGCAATTAGCTGTCATTGTGTAAATGATGGCACCCCTACATATGAGGCGAGAGGACACTCGTCAGTCTTGGACTTAACAATCATAGACGATAGATGGAGTAGGGAACACTGGGACTGGCGAGTGTTACCACATGATGTGGCGAGTGACCATCATGCCACTATGATTACCATAAAAGGCTCAGTCTACGTGACTAGAGAGAAAATGCCCTATAGTAGTTTTACAAAGGAAAAGATCGAGATCATAATCGATAGAACGGCCGAAAGGATTATCAACATAGAGAATCTGACACCAGTTGCCCTGACTAACGTTATAAGACAAGAAATGGGCAGAGTAACTCACAGAAGAGCCAATAGACACTCAGTGTATTGGTGGAATATGGAGATTGAAACACTAAGAGGGCTCCTACAATCGCGCAGAAGAAAGAAGCAGAGACTCAGAATGCGAGGCGGACAGGAGTACGAGGAGGCATCTCTGGCTTATAAAGAGACCAGACGGGCCTTAAACAAAGCTATTCGTATGTCTAAGAAAAACCAATTGCACAGACTCTGCGAGGAGTTAGACGGAGACCCCTGGGGACAGGCATACAAAATAATCCCTAAGCGATTTGGAAGGCGTCTGCCCGTATTAAATAATGAGCAGGTAGAACAACAATTTAATGAGCTATTCCCCGGTAGAGTAGAAACTGCAGGAAATGTTATAGATTGCGAACCCAGACGCTTCACGTTCTCTGAACTGCACTTGGCTGTAGCACAACTGGGTAATAGGAAGAGCCCGGGTCCAGACGGAATTCCAGCGGCACTCCTTAAAGGGCTGATAAAGAGAATTCCTTATGAAATGCTCTATGTTGCCAGCCATGTATTAGAAAACAAGACATTTCCAGGAATCTGGAAGGAATCTAGGGTGGTGTTTATCCCAAAAGGCACAAATGAGAATGGAGAACCTTTATACAGACCATTGAGTCTTTTAAATACCATGGCGAAGGTAGTGGAGAAGATGTTCGCTGGCCGAATCTTTAAGGAACTTGAGGAAGGAATAGGCATTAGTGGAAATCAGTTTGGATTCATGAAGGGTCGTTCGACGATACAGGCGGCGACAAAGGTGATCGACTGGGCTAAGGATACTAGGAGCGGCACATGGAGAACGAGGCGTATTCCCCTATTCATAGCTTTAGATTTAAAAAATGCATTCGGTTCTATTAAGTGGGCATCAATAAATAGGGCATTAGTGGAAAAAGGTATCAGTCCTTATTTAAGAAGGCAGATAGGGGAATACCTCTCAAATAGAGAATGCTTGGTGGAGACGCAGAGTGAGTGCCTACGTTTCAATATTTATGGCGGTGTGCCACAGGGGTCTGTACTGGGACCCTTACTCTGGATACTGGCCTTCGATGGGATATTAAGACTAGACTATCAGGATGGGGTACAAGTAATTGCCTATGCCGATGACCTGGCGATACTCATCAAGGGTAAAACAACTGTCGATGTACAAGAGAGTGCTAACAACACGTTACGGACGATAGATAATTGGTTGAAAGAGAGGGGACTCCAGCTGGCAATAGAAAAATGTAAATATATTATGTTCACAGGGAAGAGGATTTTAGACCGTCCGGCCATCCAGATTGGAAAAGAACAAATAACAGAGGTCGAAAAGATTAAATACCTGGGTGTGACTTATGAGAGGGATTGCCGGTTCACCCAGCATATAATAGACATATGTGCCAAAGATGACTAAGAATTTGAATATAATAATGTCTTCGCAAAGAGCTCCAAGACCCACTAAGCGAAGGGCGATAGCGTTCACAGTGACATCTATGATGTTATATGCAGTACCAGTGTGGTGACACTCAGTCAGGGTTAAAAGAAATTTGAACAGACTGGTTAGTACTCATAGGAGGCTGTTGCTGGGGGTTGTTTCAGCTTACAGGACGGTCTCCTATGAGGCGTTGTGCGTGTTGTCTGGGGTGCCACCAATAGACTTAATGGCCCTGAATAGAGTCGAGAGGGCGCAAGGCCTCGAAGCAAATGAAGCAAAAGATAGACTTAGACATAGATGGCAGGAGGATGGACCAGCCAGACGCACGAAGGAGCTGATTCCAGATCTTGCACTATGGTTAGACAGGGAACATGGTGAGTTAAATTATCATATCACGCAGTTTTTTACAGGTCATGGCAATTTCAATGAGTACCTCCATCGTGTTGGAAGAAGGCCAGGTCCAGAATGTATGTACTGTGAGAGAATTGACAATGCAGAAAACACATTTTTCTGCTGCGAGAGGTGGGCAATTAAAAGGAGGAACTGTGGCATAATAGGTATGAGCCCAGCAGAGGTCCTAGAGCACATGTTGAGGAGCGAAGTAAACTGGAAGAAGGTTACGGAATTTATAGTAGCAGTATTAACAGAGAAGGATATAGATGAAAGGCGACTAGGTTACTAGTGTAGAATAGGGTAGGGTGGACAGCCTCAGTGAATGAGAGACGGCACGCTGAGGGTGTGTCGTTCTCAATGATCCACTGAGGACTCCAAGGGTTTAGATAGGTTCCGATGAAGAAGAAGAGTAAGAAAAGAACCGGTGCCACGTTACGGCTATTTGAGATATGTCGTGGTTTCCAAATGGGCAAACAGAAAATCACTCAAAAGAGCTGACACCGGCGAGCCGACCTGCCATGCCGGACGTTCAGCCGGTAGGCGGAGAGGCTCGTTAGAGTTTACCAGACACTCCCCTGGGTGGGGCAATACCAACCAGTCGGACCGGCCCAGGGTAGTAGAGTCAAAAAAAAAAAATAAAAATAAAAAAAAACCACTAAAGAACACCGATATCCATGATCTAGTATTCAAATCCGTTTAAAAATAACTGACTGCTAGAACTTGAACGCTGGAACTCTCGCCTTCCAAATCAACTGATTTGGAAAGATGCGTTCACCACTAGACCAACTCGGTGGCTTGAAAAGAAATATCTGCGATACTCTTACCGTACGGTTTACAATTTGTTGTAATATTTTTTTGGATAGAATCTTTTCTTTTTGAAGTTAATTTTTTATGTTGATATTTTCAAAGTTTTTCTAGATAACATTTGAGGCGCTGGCCTCTGTGGCGCGAGTGGTAGCGTGTCGGCCTTTCATCTGGAGTTCCCGGGTTCGAATCCCGGTCAGGTACTGCATTTTCACACACGCTACAAATCATTCATCTCATCCTCTGAAGCAATACTTAACTGTGGACTCTGAGGTTAAAAAAAAAGTAATATTTGCGGCAGTTTTCCTTGTTTTGCCCTTGGGGTTACTCCTTTATCACTGAACGTTGTTCATATAATTGATAATTCATTATTTTTACCAATTGATTAAAATATTTGTGTATTTTTCTTATATTTTGAGATTTTCTTGCTCTCATACATATATTTATTTATTTATTTTTATTCATTTTTCTGTTGCAGACTGTTTGTGATTTATACCATCCAAAATGGCGTTCGCTGGATTAAAAAAGCAAATCAACAAATGCAATCAGGTAAACCTATTTGCGTTTTATGTAATTTGTATATGCGTATGTATATAATTTTCTTTTGTGTCTTAAAGGCAGAAATGGTTTTAGCAATTTTTCTCTGTTGTTCGTTAAAGGCAAAGCTGGAATAGAATATCTTTTTAATGATAATTTTTTTTCAATACTACTACTGGGTTCTGTGATGAGTTTTAATTAATAACATATGTTTGCCTAGTTGCACTTGTACTGCTTAAGGTTATAAAAGATACACTTATTCTATGAACAACAAGGGATGCAGCTGTGTTCGGGACCCAAACCGAGAAAGCTGTAACAGCTTTCTTGTTTTGGGCTTTCGAATTATTTAAAGTCAATAAATCAGAAATATTATTTTAGTACAGCGAAATTTAGATTTTAAATTAGGTTTGATTTGTAAAACGTGGTAAATATATACGAGCGTTGTCTGAAAAGTTTTGAACCTCAATATGAAGATGGCAGCACTCGTCAACAAAAGTTAGGGAATGTATTTGGTCATGAATTGCAAGATACTCACTAAACTTTCAGCCATTTTGGACGGTCAATTGTTGTGTGATAATCGTTTCAGTCATTGTGAGTGTTTTTGTGAAAATGGAAAAAATCGATTATCGTGCCGTGATTAAATACTTGTATTTGAAAGGCAATACGACTACGAAAATTAAAACCGAGTTGGACGCTGTTTACGGGGAATCTGTCCCATTATTTTGTCACTGTGAAAAGATGGGCAGCTCAATTTAAACATGGTCTTACCAATTTGGTTGATGATGAGCGTTCGGACGGTCAAAATTTGCAACCACCACCGATATCATCGAAAAAATTCACCAAATTGTACTGGACGACCCACAAATTAAGTTTAGAGAGATAGCAGAGACTATGGACGTACTGAAAGAACGTGTTTGTCATATATTAACTGAAGAATTATATATCCGTAAGCTATCCGGCTTTGGGTTCCGCGTTTGCTTACTTTGGACCAAAAACGCATTCAAATGAACAATTCCAATGTACTACTGGAGTAGTTTAAGTAAAACGAGTCAGATTTTTTGCGACGATTCATAACTGTAGGTGAAACGTAGATCTAAAACTACACTCCTGGGACGAAACAACAGTCAAAACAGTGAACTGCAAAGGGTGAACCTGCTCTGAAAAAGGCAAAGACGGTTCCATCGGCTGGGAACGTGATGGCGACTGTTTTTGTCGTATTGAGTAAATTTGAAGTTTTTTCTTAACTTTAAAGTGGACATTTTTTTATTACCTACTTAGCACAGGTGAAATCTACCTCCCCCTTCCGGCGTGCCGAAGGGGTTTTGATTTAATTTTCTTTAGCTTTTAATATTGCTATTTCAACTTGTTCTCTCCTTTGCTGTTCATTTATTCTTTAATCTTGGTTTACGTTTCAATATAAAATAAGAGTATAAAACAGTTGTTTGAATAGACGAGATTATATATCAAACCTGCTTGTGTTTTTACAGTTGTCTTTTCTGGTATCTAATAGAGAAGTACAATTTTTGTTAGAAAGTTTATTTATGCAAATCAATATAATTTGTTGCTACCCTCTGATGAAAATATTTCTAACAGTTGGCCTACAATAAAAATAGAACAAAAATTGTGTAGTAAGGAAATATTTAATGTCCACTTAATGTCCAATGATTGTTTTTGGATATTATCGATTATGAAAATTCTGGAGAGAATTTACTAATAGATTGTTGGTTTTTTGAAATCATTGTACAAACTTTGTAAAAATTTGTTAATTCAGTTTGAATATATTAGCAAAACGATAACTGAAAAAAGGGTGAAAAAGGCTTACAACTGTTGGTTTTTTCTAATGGACAGCTTACACCCACAGCTTAATTTAAAATATTTATTTTATTTAAATATATTTTTTTTGTTAATTTTATACAATGATTCTGATTAAAGCACGCGCGTATACCGTATTTAATTCGCGCGGATATGGCAGTACTAGCGGCGACGGTGAGCACTAACTAAACTAATGTAATTTCTACTTACAAAGAACATATTTTGCTCGTAGGATCAGCAGACTGGTGTAGCCGCGAGGCTTAACGTACTAGGTACCTAGTCGACCGGGCGATCGAGTTCGAGATCCGGCCAGACCAAGTTACTTATTTACACTTAAAATATTATTCGTTCATTTAATTATACAGCTCACTTGTGACGTTCACAACATAGCAGATGACTAAGAAACGCGTGTAAGGAAAATATGATCTTACTTAACCGAAATCTCGAGTTACTGTGGATGATCTTGCTCTAGAGCTTCACCCCTTTGATCTTTTTGAAGTTGAAAATTTAACGGCGTCAATGTCCCATATATAGAAGTAGTCTCCAGTTTGGTTAAAATCGGGCCAACACCGAACACACACACGTGTCTTCGGATGTTAACGTAAAATAAATTGATTGAATTTTACGGTTTATTGGTTTGCTTGGCGTATCTTCCTATGTTCTCTATTTTCTTCCAATGTTTTACATTCAGTGGTCCATTTTCGTTATTTCTACTACATTTTATTACTTTCGTTATGTTCTTGTTTCTTTTCATGCGGTAGTTCTTGCATAGGACTTCATTCATGACGTTCATTGTTTCTTCTAAATCCTTTTTACTCTCAGCTAGAATTACTATATCACTGGCAAATCGTAGCATCTTTATCTTTTCACCTTGCACTGCTACTCTGGATCTAAATTGTTCTTTAACATCATTAACTGCTAGTTCTTTGTAAAGATTAAAAAGTAACGGGGATAGGGAATATCATTGTCGGACTCCCTTTCTTATTACGGCTTCTTTCTTATGTTCTTCAATTACTACTGTTGCTGTTTCGTTCCTGTGAATGTTAGCAATCGTTTTTCTATCTCTGCATTTGAACCCTAATTTTTTATAAATGCTGAACATTTTATTCCATTCTATGTTATCGAATGCTTTTTCTACATCTGTGAATGCCATGTATGTTGAATTGTTTTTCTTTAATCTTCCGTCTACTATTAATCTGAGCGCTAAAATTGCTTCCCTTGTCCCTATTCGTTTCCTGAAACCAAATTGGTCTTCTCCTATCACTTCTTCCGCTTTCCTCTTAATTCTTCTGTACAGAATTCTAGTTAAGATTTTTTATGCATGGCTAGTTAAGCTAATTGTTCTCTATTCTTCACATTTATCTGCTCCTGCTTTCTTTGGTTTAATGAATATAACACTCTTTTTGAAGCGTGACGGAACTTCCCCTTTTTCGTAAATATTACACCACCAGTTTGTATAATCTATCAGTCGCTTCCTCATCTGCACTGCGCAGTAATTCTACAGGTATTCCGTCTATTCCAGGAGCCTTTCTGCCATTCAAATCTTTTAATGCTCTCTTAAATTCAAATCTCAGTATTGTTTCTCCCCTTTTACCCTCTTGGACTTCCTCTTCTTTCTCTAACATCATTTCCTCCGTATAACTCTTCAATATATTCCACCCACCTATCGACTTTTCCTTTCGTATTATAAATCGGTGTACCATTATTACTATTATTATTACCGTTATTGTTTCCATTATTATACAAATAAATTTGTATAAATTATACGTAACAAAAAGGTAGAAAAATAAAAAAGGAAAACAAAATCGAAAATGTCATGAATTACATTACTTATTTATTAACTTTTCCCCTTTCTTGAAAATGTTTGTTTTAATTTCATATTTTGGGTTTATGCACGAATCGACTATAAATTAGAAAGTTATAAATTACAATTTGTGTTTATGGTAAGAATCAATAAGAAGTGGATTTGCAGAAGAGGATTTGAATTGCAGTCAAAATACATTATGAATCGATTAGCGTGGTTTGCAGGGAATTTCATCGTTAGTGTTTATCTCTTTTGTATATATCTATTAGCCTATTGGGCGGTGGCATTGTGTTGTGACCCAGACGTATTCTATCAAATGATTACTAAACACGGCATCACGCTCCTCCTTCGTTTTGTTTTGAGACCGTTTCGTATTTATTATGGCGTAAACCAGATAATTATTTTATGTATTCGGCGGCATTTATATTTATTTGCATGGTAAGAGTCCGTTAATGATTTTTTATTTGACTGGTTTTCTGAGTAGTAAAAATTGTTTTTTATTCTCTTATAATTTGAATTGTTTACATGACTCATTAAAATAGTATGTATTAGTTTTGTTTTTAAATTTTAAACTTGTTATGTATGTAGAATTTAGAGCTAGTGTGGACTGTATTTTTTGATGAGATGGAAGATGATGAAATGAAGCAACGCTATGTTCTTCTTGAATCGTTATATTTAATTTGTTGTCACCCTTGACATTTTAATTGAATTGCAATAGTTGTTAAACTTAATCATAATTGAACTTAAACATTATCAAAAAAACTATGAGTCCCCTTGGACTGAAATGAAAACACGACCGCACTGTACAGGATACTTACGTAGAATATAACTAACACTGATTGTCAATCCGGACGAAATGAATAATGCGACCGCACTGGGTGGGATCCTAATGTAGAATACTAGTACGAGCCTCACCTTCCGGTTAGCGCTAGCACCCACTAGATCGCAGCACCGGGCGGCTCGATGTGGAACGGAACAATGTATTTTTGTGAATTGATCAGATATGATACGATTGATTTAAGAAAACTGTGTAACCATTCACAAGAATAAAAAGTGTCCATGCCAGGCTTACCTTCACTTATTTTGAATATTCTGTTACACATCGATCTGTGTAAATGCAGGTGATGTTTACCTTCATTCCAGTCACCATAGGAACTGGTTGTTAATAAACATGATTACTGTCAGAGAAACCAACTGTTTGCTAATGTACTTTTTATTTATTTATAAAAAATTCTGGAGTAGGTAAAGTTAATTACTAATAATTTTTTCCATTATGTTTTGAAACAACCCATCATAGTAAATGAACTTTTTCTTCTTAGCCTGATATGAATGTTTAGCTTGATTAACACCCTTCAATCGGTTCATTAATCAAGAGAAATACTCCTTGTTGATGGTCCTGCCTTCTGCTCGGTATTCTATTAACACGAGTTCTCTAAAATCCCCCAAAAAACAGCAACCTTGACTTTTCCCACTGTTAGATCAGTTATCGTTTTCGAATTTTCATCCGCTTCCACCCAGGACTGCTCTCCGATGTGTATGGTGAATTCATTTTTCATCTAATTTTATGTAACATGGAAAAACTCTGCGGAATTGCCTTTAAGCATAAACACGTTTGAGTACTGTGTTCAGTCGAATAAGTTTTTGACCTACTGTTATCAAACGTGACGTCCATCGAACGTTCAGCTTCTTCATAATTAAAATATCGATAAAATATAGTAGATATGGTCTAATCGAGATGTTTGCGATGTCAGCAAGCTCATATATCTTCAAACGACGATGATTTAATATGGCGTTGTGGATTTTTGCGGTGATTTCGTCGGTCCTAGTGGTTTTTCGTCGTCCCAAGCGTACATCGTCTTGAACGAATATATGACCACGTTTAAGTTCACCAGCCCACTTTTTTTGCCGTCGGAAATAAAGGGGAAGAACCCTTTAAAGTGCAATATAACTTATTTTGTATCTGTTCATCGGAATTAAAACTTTTAAATGAAAGTCGATTTAAAACTTTTAAATCAACTCGTCGGCTTCAAAGCATATCCAGAGCAGACATTGATAGCGACTATAATTTAGTGATAAAATGTAGATTGAGGTTTAAAAATCTAAAGAATAGGTATCAGATGTACCGGTGGAATTTAGAGAAGCTTGAGTAAAAGGAGATAAAGAACATTTTTGAGGAGGACATCGTAAATGGTCTTGAGTAAAAGAGATAAGGTAGAAAATATAGAAGAAGAATGGAGAATGTTAGAAAGGAAGTTCTTAAATAAGCAGAAGCGAACTTAGTTGGAACAAAGGGAATTGGTAGAAAACCTTGGATATCAGAGGATAGCTGATGGATGAACGTAGAAAGTATAATAATGTTAGTGATGAAGAAGGTAAAAGGAACTATCGACAATTAAGAAATACTATAAATAGAAATTGCAAATTAGCGAAAGTGGATTGAAGATTGCAAATTAGTGGATTGAAGAAAAGTGTTTAGAAGTGAAAAGGGAAATGATCATTGGTAAAAGAGACGGAGCATACAGGAAAGTTAAGGAGAATTTTGGGGTACATAAATTAAAATCTAATAATGTATATTAAACAAAGATGGTACACCGATTTATAATACGAAAAGAAAAGTCGATAGGAGGGTGGAATATATTGAAGAGTTATACGGAGGTAATGAATTAGAAAATGGTGTTATAGAGGAAGAAGAGGAAGTCGAATCGGATGAAAGGGGAGAAATCATACTAAGATCTGAATTTAATAGAGCATTAAAGGATTTGAATGAAAGGTTCGTGGGGTAGGCGGGTTACCTGCAGAATTACTGCGCAGTGCAGATGAGGAAGCGATAGATAGATTATACAAACTAGTGTGTAATATTTACGAAAAACGTAAAGTTACGTCAGACTTTAAAAAGAGTGTTATTATCATGATACCAAAGAAAGCAAGAGCAGATAAATGTGAAAAATACATAGCAATTAACTTACCTACTCATGCATCTAAAATCTTAACAATAATTCTGTACAGAAGAATGGGAGGAGAGTAGAAGAAATGTAAGGAAAAGACCATTTTTGTTTCAAGAAAAGTGTAGGGACAAGGGAAGCAATTTTACCGTTAAGATTAATAGTAGAAGGAATATTAAAGTAAAACAAACCGACGTACATGGCATTTATAGATTTAGAAAATGCATTGATAACGTAGACTGCAATAAAACTTTCAGCATTTTAAAACGTTTAGGGTTCAAGTATAGAGATAGAAGAACAATCGCTAACGTTTGCAGGAACCAGACTGCAACAGTAATAATCGAAGAGGATAAAAAAGAACAGTAATAAAAAGAAAACTCTTTGGAACGCGGAGGTAAACTTCACCAGTGCTAAATAGGGTATAAAAAATATTTCCACCTTAAAGTTAAGAAAAACTTAAGATATTCTCAATACGACAATTGTTGCATGTGAAAAAAAGTTTCACATGTTTAGCATACGATAAGCCTCATCTTAAAATTGCAGCAAAATTTTAGTCACCCCTTGCCGTAAGAGTTCGTCATATCAAAAATTGTTTTAGATAAAAGTTTAAGGTAATGTTTATAGGACTAACGACCACATTAAATCGATACGATACTGAGTCTATTAAGGGAGGTATGATTTTTGTTGTCTTTGAAACCCCATTTTTTCCTTTCCCTGGACCAATGGTTGATGATACCAAAAAACTTTACTTCGATACGTTTTAAGCCCGTCTTTGAAACCCCATTTTTTCCTTTCCCTGGACCAATGGTTGATGATACCAAAAAACTTTACTTCGATACGTTTTAAGCCCGTATCCACAGAATAGTAGGAACTTTAAACAAGTTCGATATTTTACTTATTAAGAGTGTTATAGCCATATTTTGTTTTGGTTTTTTTTTAAAAAGCCCTCCCAATTTCCATCCTCATGGTCTGATTTTGGCCATTAACGTAATCGACCGAGATGTTAGGACATTAAGTTTTATGTATCAATATGAAAGCGATTGGCGCAAAATTACAGTAATCGTGTCCATTAGAAAATGAAATTTATATATATTTCACTTTCTTATATATAAACTGTGTATATGTTTATATATTTCTTATATATAAATGTAAACATAAACTTTTGATCTGACGGATCGTGAAGATATGTCGAAATTTTGCAGAAGTCGAATCATGGTACCCGTTACAATAGGTAGCTTTCTTCTGAAATCTATCTAAAAGAAGTCTGACAAGGATGTTCCCTATCCTCGTTACTTTTAAATTTTTACATAGAACTAGCAGTTAATGATTTTAAAAAAACAGTTTAGATCCAGAGTAACAGTATAAGGTGAAAAGATAAAGATGCTACGATTTGCTGATGATATAGTAATTCTAGCTGAGAGTAAAAAGGATTTAAAAGAAACAATGAACGCCATGGATGATGTCCTACGCAAGAACTACCACATGAACATAAACAAGAGCAAAATGAAAGTAATGAAATGTTGTAGAAATAACGAAGATGGACCAGTTAATGTAAGAATAGGAAGAGAAAAGATTACGGAGGTAGAAGAATTTTTTTATTGGGGAAGTAGAATTACTAAAGGTGGACGGAGAAGGAGCTATATAAAATACCGAATAGCACAGGTGAAACGAGCCTTCAGTCAGAAATATAATTTTTTTACATCAAAAATTAATGTCAAAATCAGAAAAACGTTTTTAAAAGTATATGTCTGGTGCGTAGCTTTATATTAAATTTAAAGTTGAATGATCAGAATACCTGAAAAGGAAATATTAGAAGCTTTTAAAATGCGGTGTTATATGAGTATGTTACAAATCAGACGCCTGGATAAAGTTACAAATGAAGAGGTGTTGCGGCAAATCGATGAAGAAAGAAGCATTTGGAAAAATATAGTTAAAAGAAGAGACAAACTTATAGGCCACATGTCTAGGCATCCTAGAATAGTCGCTTTGATATTGGAGGGTCAGGTAAATGGGAAAAATTGTGCAGACAGGCAACGTTTGGAATTTGAAAAACAAATCGTTAGGTTGTTTAACGCAATAAAACGGCTGGCATTAGATTGGGAATCTTTTAGAGCTGCGTTGAATCAAACCAGTTACTGACTGAAGAAAAAAAAAGAGTACTTTATAACCACCCAAAATTCAATTTTATCCATTTTTCAGAACTTATTACTCTTTTCTTTACTAGATTGCCACCCGAATAAGCGAACAATTAAATTCAGGTGGCTGAAACTTAGCACGCTATCTAAAGGATCATATTTTACAGATATCACAGTGATTTGGTCATATTACCGCCATCTCTATGCCAGGCCGAGAACTTTTTGTGGAACCACGATTTTAGCTATAAGGCGGCATTTATTTTGAAAACATAAAAAAACAATGTTAATTTTTATTTCGTAGAAATGTTTCTTTAAACATTTATATGTATAAATAAATTTCTTGTGCTATAAATTTCTGTAAAATAAAGGAAGGAAGATTAATTGGCAGATAAGTGATGCAAATTATTAGTTGGTTGTAAAGCGTGGTTTAGATTGAACAAATTGCCTATTTTGAAATGAAAGTAATGTGAAATGTTGAATGAACATAAATAGCATCCATAATTTATTAAATGTTGTCTATGAATAGATTAATTGCGTTTTAGTAATTTATTATTAGTTTAATGGAAGGAAATATAATGTGGTTTATATATCGAAAGGAATAATTCAAGGAAATCGTTTTAAAATTTATTTCAGTTGTAAATAAAGGGTGGTATGTTAGAAAAACCGATAATAAATTATATACTGCGTTTTATAATCGGCTTTGATATACTTTTAACGTCTATATTTGATTTATTTGTATTTTCTCTACTGTTTAATGGATATAATTATGCAAAAAAAAAATTTTGTGGGCATTTTAAACATGATCCTCTCTCATCTTTTCCATTCCAGAAATAATTATGTTTTATATAAAATGATTCACGAAGATTTTACAAACATTCAGGACATGTTCTACTAGTGAAGCTAAAGAAGAAAAATTAAATCAACAGTGAAATTAAAGTCACATAAACGTAAGTTCGGAAACGCTTCCTTAGCGAGTATCGGCTGGTGAAAGACTTCGCCCTGATTTCTGCGCCTTTGTTAAAATTAAGTCAGACGATTCTTGGGCACAAATTAAGTCAAACGTGAAAAATTTTTAAATAAAAAAATTGATCCCAGAACTGTATTTTAAGTTGTTTTCGAGAAATCAGGGGTAAAATACAAAAGATTGGGGTCGAAAAACACGCTAGTTTAGGTTTGGCATAAAAGTACTCTGTTGCACGTGTAATAAGCCATAACGGTTTTAAATGAAATGTGAAGAGAATTTGATGATTAGTAAAATAGTATGATTGAAGCCCACAAAGATAAAATACAAACGTAAGAATTTCGATCACGTCAGGGTACAAATGAGACTGTGGTGGTTCACCCTAGATAACAACGTGGGGTACATGCTCCTAGGCAAGAGGGAATGGAACGCCATGGAGAAAACGGTCGGCAGAATTCTGGGTACGAAGGAAAAGGAGGGCAGACTCGGGAAGGCGGCTCTACGAAGCTAGCAGCAATACTTAATGAAGAATGGTTGCTTAAGGAAGTAATGGCCATGCGATGCTTGACGACGCCGCGATTAAGGGGATTTTTTTATTATTTTGTTTTACAGAAGTAGGATGAGGTGCACTCATGTATGTGTGACGGAATATTATAATTAAAAAAAAAAAAGGGTCGAAGCGTGGCGACGTGCAGAGCCAGGGAGGTGGTCTTTTTGCCTAGGTTGTTAGGGTACGCCCACATTGAAGAGTGGAGGTTTCGGGATTCCCCGATGATGGCAAAAAGAACCCTCAAGGTATGATTGGGTCGCGAAGTGAAGGAAGTGCGAAACGTACATCTGGAATTGTTAGATTAGGGACGGGATGGGTAGCTCCTTAGAGGAAGGGTATAGCGGCTATCCGGAAGACAAAAGTCGGTGTGTCCTAGTGAAGTCTGGAGGACCCCGGTGGGAAAGCCCCAGAAGGGGGCTAGCTAGGCTGGACAGAAATTGCTGCCACGACATTCCGAGGTGACTGTGTTTTGCTTAACGGTGAGCATCGGTTGCCTTGGGGTGTTAAAAAAAACCGTAAGAATTTCGAATTTCATTAAAAACAAAATAATATATCAAATTTTAACTAGGTATTAAACGAAGCAAATTTTCAATATTACAAAACAAAAGAATGGACATTTTTAGGAAGATTACAAATTCAAACGGAAACAATAAAACGAGTTTACAAAACTTTAAATTAATGGAAATGTCCTCCGCCACAGGGAATACAACACCGTGCCAGACGAACAATGTTTTTGGTTGCTTACTACATTTCAGCATGCTTCTTTTTCATTAGTTACCCAGTGGCGGCTCGTAGCTGAACTTAGGGGGGGAGCCTCTCCAGAAATTTTTTTCTCTGGTTTTTTTCAAAACCATGGTTAAAGTTCTATGTAAAATAAAAGAACCGAATAAATGAATCAAATAGAATAGCTGGAAGCAGGATGATAATTAATTTTACACTTTATCACATTATGTACTATAATATCATAATATGTACTATAAGGTCAATGTGCTTAAAAACCGTATTGGGTTTAACCGAATAAATAAGAAAATTTGCGCTTGGAAACACAATAGTCAAACAGCGCTTAATTTAAATTTATATGCATACAGAAAGAAATACATTATTATTTTTTACTAATTACGTTCTCTTTCGCCCTTCCAGCATCTTTTTGGACAGATTTAGCAATCAAAGAGCCCTTGTTTTCCGCCATCTTCTGATCATTACTGAAAAAACAACTAAATCGCTTTCATATCCCTTCCACCGACTAAATTAGAAAAGGAAACGATCAAGGAACGTTCCGTACACACGCGGAGTAAAACAAAAAACTACCTTCCACCTGCACGCCAGGGTCGGCACTGCGTGGACGACAATGTTATATCTCCCTCGCAACCTCGCGTGCAGCTTCCTATGTGGGCAACAGCCAAACACACGCCGCTGGAACTGCGAAGCGCACAGTTCCATATAAAGATTTTTGTATCTTTTTCATAAACTGGGGGATGGCTACTGATATTAACCTTAGGGATTATATATTGTACAAGTATAAAGAAAGAATTAAATAAAAAAGGACTCATCGATGATATCAAGTGGAAATACAGAGTGCTGCAGATACACGAGCCGCCACTTTTGAAGCGGCTACTCAGGTACTACTCAGGTCTAGATGTGTTATGTCAGTTGATAAGTCCATCACGTCTAATTCATTTATTTAGAAAAGTTGCATTTAAGAGTTGTCTGACTGACTGCTAAGAACAGTTTGGAGTTGCCCATAGTGCTGGATCATCTGTCTCGTCATCGGAGGAAAATCTTCCAATGAAGTTGGCAAATTATTTTTCAAAAAGCTTTAAGTATGAAACACTCGAAATATTTTAATTGAAATTAAATGATCGGGTCCCACCAATGTTCCGTTTACAATAATATTGCAAAAAATGCTTAGGTGGAACCTCAAGAAGGTTTTTTTATATGTATAGATGTTTAAACAGACATTTCTACGATATAAATTAACATTGTTTTTTTTTTATGTTTTCAAAATAAATGCCGCCGTATCGCTAAAAATATGATCGTTTGCAAAGTTCTCGGCCTGATACAGAGATGGCGCTAATATAACCAAATGACTGTGGTATTTGTCAAACATGATCCTTTAGATGGCTTCTATTAAGTTTCAGCCGCGTAAATTTAATTCCTCTTCCCAGACGTTGTTGGTTTGCGGGGTGCCCCTTGAGTTTATCCTAAGTATGTGTCACAATTTCTTTCTGGTCATGGCGCCTTCTGAGACAGGCTCCAACGATTTGGCCTGATGGATTCAGGTTTATATGTCCAAATTGTGGATAACTAGATGACGCATGGAGGGTGTCTTCCCCTACGGGGTCAGGATACTCACTTGTTCGTGTGGCGATCGAGTGAAAGTAAACAAGTATTAACACTGTCAATACAGCAATATCTTTAAACTTATTTCATTTGAACATCTGTACGATCCTCCAATTTTTAATAAAGTAGATAGTTACACAATTGTATTGTGGTGATTACCACATTTTTTGTGGTGTCCGTATCAGCATTTATATTAGTTTATATATTAATTTTGTATCATGTCGCTCAAGTAGTTCTGTGGTTAAATGTGAACGTAATTGGATCCGTAACCATGTACATATCAGTTCGAATCCGACTTCACATATATATATTTTTATTATTATTATTATTATTTTTATTTAAATATATTGATTTATTAATAATTATTTACCTCTGTAAAAATTTTTCAATTAAGATGAAAAGTACGTAAAATTTTGTTTCACTAATATCTTCTCATTTTTTTTCAATCAGAGAGAATACCCACACCCCTCTTTGTCATGGTGGATTCAGATATGTGTCAGATTGTGGACAACTAGATGACGCATACCATGTAATTTACAAATGCGCCAAATACAAACTTAATATTTCACCTTATTAATAAATCAATATATTTAAATTTAAAAAAAAAGTTAAACAAAATCAGCTGATTTGGGAAGACGCGTTCACCACTAAACCAACCCGGTGGGTTTCCTAGAGCTAACCTAATAGCGTGATACCGTACACCACTCGCTTGCGTTTTTCACCGCCCACTTGTCATATATCACAAAAATGGCCAGGTGCACCCCGTCAACTACTAAAATAAGACTATCAATAATTAAATTTATGTCGTCAAAGACAGCAATTCGCTGCTACGCCTAGGCCGCTGAATGCCAGCAAGTACCTGTTCACCATTAAAGCGCATGGAACCTTAATCTGGCTGGTAGCCAGCCATATATATATATATATATATATATATATAGTTAAAAGAAGAGACAGACCTATAGGCCATTAAGGCATCCTGTAATAGTCGCTTTAATATGGAGGGACATGTAGAAGGGAAAAATTGAGCAGGCAGGCAACGTTTGGATTATGTAGAACTAATTTTTAGGGATGTAGGATGTATGGAGTATACCGAAATGAAACGATTGGCACTAGATAGAGAATCTTGGAGAGCTGCATCAAACCATTCAATGACTGAAGACAAAAAAAAAATCTTTTGGCAGTAGTAGCGAAAATATGAATCCTGTGCTGTTGCCAGGAGTGTAAAATTAATATTTTTTTCCTTTTATTTCCACCCAGAAACCTTTGTAATTGGTCGCGGATAATCGGGAATTTACTGCAGTTATAATAATACTGTTATTTTAATTCACTTTTACTTATTATTAGTATAATTTATTTTAATATACGTGAGTTATTTTATATAGTTGGGTTATTTTATAGATAAGAGGGCATCATATTGAGTGAGTGGGCAGTACATTATCAGCGTCAGATATAACATAGCATTTCGGAAAAGTGTGGGCGGGTTTGTTTGAATTGATTCCTTTTTTTAAACGTAGGAGTGATGAGGGGTATAGTCGATAAAAAAAATTTCCATTACATTGCGTTTGTATCAATTTCAATGTTAAACAAAAAATGTGAAAAACAGTTTTGTAAGGTATACAACGGTTTATTCTTTTGAATACAAAATAAAATTAAAGTTTTATGAAAAAAATATTAAATATCCACTTTTTAAAATTATTAAAAACAAATTAAGATCCCTTTTTTGTTCCAATATTAAAACTTAAAAATTTATAATAGTGTCCAAAATATGTTGGGACAAATAAGAAAAATATCTGTTAATGTTTAAAAATATTTATTACTCAAGAATATTGACTTGTTTTATTTTAATGTGAATCGTGTCCTTTTGCAGTTAACGGTTCACTAATTCAAGTCTAGTGAAGTTTTTCATGTAGTGGTGAACGCGTCTTCCCAAATCAGTTGAGTTGGAAGTCGAGCGTTACAGCCTTCAAGTCCTAGTAAAGACAGTTATTTTTACACCGATTTGAAAACTAGATCGTGGATACCGGTGTTCTTTGGTGGTTGGGTTTCAATTAACCACACGTCTCAGCAATGGTCGAATTGAAACTACAAGAATACACTTCATTTATTCTCATACATATCATCCTCTGAAGTAATCCTAAACGGTAATTCTCGGAGGATAAAACAGGAAAAAACGGTTCACCAATTCAATTTGGCGTTCATCATTATAAGAAAATTTGATGTGGACACCACATAACTTCCTTGTAAGCCTATTAAAGGTCTGTCCCTGGTAGGCCAGACCGGAGTTCATAATGAAATAAAGTCAGGGGTATGAACTGAAGTTGACTTCACGGAGGGAACGAGGACTAAATTTCGTTGTTGCGAACAACATTTCTGGTGGTATTTTTTTGTTTAATTGTCTCGTATTTCGAGACATTTACTAGCAACCGGCTCAAATTAAAGGTAGAACTAGGCGCGGGGTTCGTGCTTCCGCGAACTCTGTAAGCTAGTTCAGAGGGATACGATGTAGGACATTCAAGATGTCCGGACAGGGCCTACAGCAAAGACTAAAACTGAGATTGAAAATCACCGATGTAAATGTCTACAGAGGCATTTACAACGGTGAAATCCCAATGAGGCCTGGCTTATTACTATTGGCTGTAAAAGGTTAGAGGGCGACAGACGACTCCCGTTGAAGTCCATCAATGCTACGAACGGGAGGGGAGACCGAAAGCGTCACAAGACGGGGGTCTTCCCCTCCGGGGTTGTGATGTACGCCTATTAAATTACATATACACATTTTTAAAAGTTCATAAAATTTTATTTCATTAATGAATTTTATTATATTTTATATTCTTTTTTTTTATTATTGTGTTAGTATAATATATCGTAATTTTTTTTTACAATCACAGGTTAATAATTATTAATAAATCTGTACATTGAAATTAAAAAAAAGTCGGTGAACCGATTTGCCTTTTCCTTGTAAGATCCAAATATTTCATTAATCAAAATTTTATTTGGCTATAACTTTGGAACCAATGAAAATACCACTTATGATATATCGTTGAGAAGCTCTTTATGAAGGTTTATTACTGCAGTTAAAAAAAACTCGAACATCCATTTTTTTTTTAATTTTGAGCCTTTTTGGGGTCCAGTCGTTTGCAATCGAAAATGGAGATGCACAACTAGATGTTACAACAGTCCTAAATCCAAAATTTCAATATACATACGGCTAATCGTTTATGAGTTATGCGAGATACATACGTACAGCCGTCACCCCAGAACTAGTCAAAATAGATTCACAAAATTGTCAAAATAGTTATTTCCATTGAAATTTTTCACGATTACACAATACTTTCTTTACTTCGTCCGTGGAAAAGTTAACGTTTTCATTAAATTTTGCAAAAAAACATTTTATGGCAGAGTGAAAACTGGCAAATAAAAACTGTATTCACACATCACAGAGCAAAACTTTCTGTTTATTTTTTGTTAAAGAAATAGATTTCTCGGAGAAATCATATCTGAGTTAAAGTGTTTCTCGTAAATGATGATTTTTTCCTTACCCTCAGTTTTAGGGGTTCTAAATCAAATATGGATATGATTTTTGTAGCATAATTCCATTTTTATACTAATTCATTTTCAGTTCAGATCAGCAAAAGAATCCGAAAAAATAAAAGAATAAAAATTAAGTTGATTACCCCCCTTAACTTGTAAAATGTTGGACACCAATCTGTCACATCTTGTATTTCGAATGTAATAAATAAATAAAATAAGTAATAAATACTAATTATAATAATAAAACGTAAGAATAATATTAAAATAGAGAATTTTTTAGGATAGAATAAATAATTAAGTTAACACGAAATATATGTCATTCTCTCTTACTGAAACCGGCAAACCCCTTGTGAATTTCAACTAAAACTACATACATGTTTAGTAAATAATAGCGAATCGATAACCAACCGTAACTGCTGTTGTCAGTCAATAGACAAAGTCAAGTCAATAAAATATCTCGGAATAATATTGGACGAGCATATAAGTGGAATGTCCACGTACAGTATTTAACATCAATACTTTTAAATAAATACCTTATTCATATTTATTTACAAAATACGCAAAATTATCTTGAAATAATAAAAATATATTTTTTTTTGCATATCCTCATTCATCTTTTTCAATATGGAATCGAGATATACGGGGAGGAACAGCTGATATACACTTTTTTTGTTGTCTTCCCTCATTTGACTGGTTTGATGTTGCTCTCCAGGGTTCCCTATCTAGTGCTAGTCGTTTCATTTAGATATACCCCCTACAACCTACATCCCTAACAATTTGTTGTACATATTTCAAACCTGGCCTGCCTGCACAATTTTTCCCTTCTACCTGTCCTTCCAGTATTAAAGCGACTATTCCAGGATGCCTTAATATGTGGCCTATAAGTAAGTCTGTCTCTTCTTTTAACTATATTTTACCAAATTCTTATTTCTTCACCGATTTGCCGCAACAGCTCTTCATTTATCACTTTATCCACCCACTTGATTTTTACCACCGCATTTCAAAAGCTTGTACTTATAAATCCAAATTATACTTATAAATATACTTATCCAAATAATCGTATTATACTTATAAATCCAAATATATACTTATACTATATACTTTAAAATCTTTTCCTGATGTTTAAATTAATTTTTGATGTAAACAAATTATATTTCTGACTCAAGGCTCGTTTCGCCTGTGCTATTCGGCATTTTATATCGCTTCTGCTTCGTCCATCTTTAGTAATTAATTGTACTTCCCAAATAACAAAACTCTTCTACCTCCATAATCTATTCTCTTCCTATTTTTACATTCAGTGGTCCATCTTTGTTATTTCTATTACATTTCATTACTTTCGTTTTGTTCTTGTTTGTTTTCATGCGGTAGTTCTTGCGTAGGACTTCATCCATACTATTCATTGTTTCTTCTAAATAGTTTTTACTCTCGGCTAGAATTACTATATCATCAGTAAATCGTAGCGTCTTTACTTTTCACCTTGTACTGTTACTCCAGTTCTAAATTGTTCTTTAACATCATTAACTGCTAGTTCTATGTAAAGATTAAAAAGTAACGGGGATAGGGAACATCCTTGTAGGGCTCTCTTTCTTATTATGGCTTCTTTCTGATGTTCTTCAATTATTACTGTTGCTATTTGGTTCCTGTAAATGTTACAGCAACAGTTATATACATATAGGATGTTTCAAAAATGGAGGGCTGACTATACTTTTTTAGATTCTATTTGTAAAATTAGACGTAAAGTATCCTAAGGAAAAATGCCAATTTCTCCTTCGTTCTCCCCCTGTCGCCCATTTTCTTATTTTTATATAACAATTTATCTCAAGTTCGGATAGAGGAATCACATTAATATTTGGTAAGCGTCTTGGTAATAAAGGTTTAAAATTAATAAAATATCAGGAGTTAAATACCTTCGCAAATTACAAAATGGCGGCCATGTTTATTTTTCAATCCGTTATATCTCCTTAAATATTAGTTTTATCATAATTTATGCTTGCTAAAACATTAAGCCTCTTATTTTTAACAATATTACATTCTATTTTTTATAATCAGCTTACAAATAGCCGAATTATGGCTGAAAATTGTTGTAATTTTTGTGTCTGTTTTCTTGTCTTTCACTTTACGTTCAATTCGATTAAATATTAATTGTTTTTATTTATTGTTAATTCTAATATTGTAAATTATTATCAAATTAAGTAATAATTTTCACAATAAGATTTAATTTTAAATAATAATAAATCAATGGATATTAATTTTCCACTTTTGAATAATTTTACACAGCGACTATTACTGTTGATCATGTTAATAATGTAAAAATGAAGATTTTTCAACAGGGATGGTGTTCAAAACTATCACAGTCATCGTATCTGGAGCGACGAGAATCCTTATGGTACCTACCAAAGCAGCCATCAACAACGATTTTCCCTGAACATACGGGCAGGTATTTTTAATGACTATCTTCTGGGTCCTGTCATTTTACCAAATCGTTTAAATGGAGAAAATTATCTTGATCATTTACCCGAAAATCTTCCACATTTTTTGGAACCTGTACAATTAAGAGGAAATATGTAGTTTCACAACGATGAAGCTCTAGCACATTTCAGTTAGTTGGTATCAGTTTTGATACCAACGTTTCCTGCATGCAAAAGTTTCCTGCATGCAGTTTCATGCAGGAAACTTTCCATGAAAAATGGATAGGTCGCGGAGGGCTAGTGCCTTGGCCTGCCCGAACACCTTACTTAAACTCTTTTGACTTTTACCTGTGGGGTCATTTGAAACATATTATTGTTTATTTAACTCACTTCGAGGATCTTCGACAAAGGATCCAAAATGAATTTCAAGAAATTAAGAATACTCCCGGAATATTTGAACGGTTAAGACAGTCTTTCATAAAAAGATTGGAGATTTGTGTAATCTCTAATGCTGGACACTTTGAATATCGCTGATAAATTTTAACGATTGTTAACCGAATGTTCTACAGTAATTAACGTAAGATTATCACAGGTAGTTGTCTTTTTTTTTTTTTAATTATTAGGTCTATTATTATGAAAAAAATTTTTCTTAATTTGATACTAATTTACAATAGTAGAATTATCAGTAAATAAAAACGATTAATCTTTAATCTAATTGAACGTAAAGTGGTGGAAATGAAAACAGACACAAAATTACAACAATTTTCTTCCATAACTTGGCTATTTGTTATAGATTTAAAAAAATAAAATGTCATTTTGTTCAAAAATAAAGGCTTATTACTTTAGCAATAACATAAATGTATATAAAACTAATATTTACGGAGATATAACGGATTTAAAAATAAACATGGCCGCCATTTTGTAATATTGCGAAGGTACTTAAGTCCTGATTTTTTTGTGCTAATTTTAAAATTTTATTACAAAGACGCTTACCAAATATTAATGTGATTCCTCAAATATCCGAATCTTGGGTTATAAATTTTTTTATGAAAATATCAAATTTTATCAAATATTTGATATTTGATAAAATATCAAATATCAAACGGACAGAGGAAGAACGAAGGAGAAATTACCATTTTTTAAGAGTACTTTATGTTTAATTTTACACGTAGAATTCGACAAAGTATAGCATGTTTACCATTTTAGAAACACTCTATGTATGTATATACATATGTGTGTGTGTGTGTTGTGTGTGTATTTCACTTTCTTGTGGGCACTGCCGTAATTTTACGACAATTACTTTCAAATTGATACATAAAATACAACAACCAAAAATCTCGGTCGAGTTTGTTAATGGGCAAAATCGGACCATTGGGGTGGTAATGTCGGGTTTCGAAAAAAACCAGCAAAATATCGCTATAACTTTCTTATTAAGTAGAATATAGAAATCGTTTAAACTTCCTACTATTCTCTGATAAGGGCCAAAAACTTATGTAAGTAAAGTTTTTTGATATCACCAACCATTGGCCCAGGGGGTGAAAAAAATGGGGTTTCGAAGACAAAGAAAATCATACCTCCCTTAATAGGCACAGTATCAAATCTGTTTTAAATGGTCTTAGTCCTCTAAACATTACCTAAAAGTATTTTCTGAAACAAGTTTTGATATGACAAACCCTTATGCCAAGGATGACCAAACTTTTTGTGGAATTGTAAGAGGATGGGGCTTATGGTATGCTAAACGTTTGGAACTTTTTTCATATGCAACCCTTGTGTCGTATTGAGTAAATTTGACGTTTTTCTTTACTTTAACGTGAAAATATTTTTTATCCCCTACTTTTTTTTTTTTTTTTTTTGACTGCTCCTTTGGGCCGGTCCGACTGGTTGGTGGTATTACACCACCCAGGGGAGTGCCTGTTACTCTAATGGGCCTCCCCACCTACCGGCTGTATGTCCGGCAAGGCAGGTCGGCCCGCCGGTAAGGTCTTTTGAGTCTCATTTGCCCTTCTGTATCGCTACGCCATACCTTGGAAAGTCGTGACGCATCGATGGGTCTTTTACACTTGTATAGACCTATTCTCCCTCGGAGTCCCCAGTGGATCCTTGGAACTGACATACCTAAGCATGCCAGCCCTCACCACTGGGGCTATCCACCCTACCCTAATCTATTCACTCAGAAGCCCAGTTTCCTCTCGTCTTCGTTTTTTTACTGTTAAGATATTCCTGATAGTTCCTTCAATTCTTTTCCAATTGTCCTCACTATGTAGCATGTTACTCGTAATCTCCTCAGGTCTCATCGTTGATAAATTTGTGTCCCGTCTATTTTGTATCCATCTGATGCATTCCTTGAAGGTATGGTCTGCATCGTCCTCAATGCCGCAGTACATACAGGCCGGCGTTTGTCTTCTCCCAACTCTCTGAAGGTAATAATTAAAATTACCGTGGCCCGTAAAGTACTGCGACAAAAAGAAGTCCACCTCCCCGTGTTTCCTATTGATCCAACTCTCAAGGTCAGGGATTAGCTGTTTTGTCCTGCTAGCAGGTCCTACCTCTCTCCACCTAGTTATCAGCCTATGCTTAGCCTCCTGAGTTTCCAGTCCTTGCGATATCTCTACCCTGTAATGGGCCACTTAATGGCCCATTTTTGGAGGTACTGCTGCCAAAACGCAAAGTGCCTCATAGGAGACTGTTCTGTAAGCGGAAACCACTCCCAGCAACAGCCTCCTATGCGTTCTCACAAGTCTATTTTTGTTTTTCTTGATTCGTAATGAAGTCCACCATACAGGCACTGCATACAATAAAGATGATACAATTGCCGATGCTGTCACCTTTCTTTTGGACGCTCTAGGAGCCTTCTTTGTTGACATGATCATATTTAACCCTTTTATCATATTGTCCGCTTTATTGCATATACTATTAATATGTTCAGAAAAGGCACAATTTCTCTGAAAGAGAATTCCCAGATATTTCAGGCAGCTTGTCTCCATTATTTCCTGTCCATTCACAACAATGTTCAGACGTTCTATAACTCTTCTACCAGTAAACGTGATGAACTTACATTTATTAATTGATAACATAAGTCCCTTTTCTTGCAACCATTCATGTATCTTTGCAAGCGCCATATTGGCCTTCTCCTGCACCTCCAATCCCGTCTTGCCCTGTACAAGGACTGCCAAATCATCCGCATAGGCTATTATTTCCACACCAGGCGGATAGTCCAATTGTAGAACATCATCAAAGGTGAGGACCCACAAAAGAGGACCCAAAACCGAACCTTGGGGAACTCCACCGTATTTGTTGAATATCAATTCTCCTTCTTGTGAATTCACTGTACAAGTCCTTTCTGAAAGGTATTTCGCCACCTGTCTCCTCAAGTACGGGCTGATGTTTTTTGCCTGTAATGCCCTATGAATCTGACTCCACTTTACTGTGCCGAAAGCATTTCTAACATCTAAGGAGACAAGAAGCGGAATTCTTCTAGTTCTCCATGTACCACTTTTTACCTCAAGGGCCCAATTTATTACCTTGTTGGCAGCTAATACGGTGGAGCGTCCCCTCCAAAAACCAAATTGATTTGGGCTAATCCTTTCACCTTCTTCAACTTCTCTAGTAATTCTGGCGGCCAACATTTTTTCAACCGCCTTTCCCAGATTGTTCAATAGACTAAGTGGTCTATACTTCACTTGACCTTGTTGATCATTACTTTTTGGGAGGAAGACCACTCTGGCCTCCCTCCAACATCTGGGAAAAGAATCCCTTTCAAGCCCATAACTGGCCAAGTCCGTCATTTCCCAAGGCAACTTCTTTATTAAGCCTTTCAGTATGGCTGCTGGTATGCCATCGATGCCAGGGCTCTTCTTATTACCTAGCTGTCCAATTGCACAAGCCAACTCGGCAGGCGTAAATCGTCTAGGTTCAAACTCTGGTAAAATAACTCCAATTTCTTCTTCACATGGAAAAAGTTCTTTAAACTGAACCTCTGCTTGACGTTTACTGAGTGTTGGTAGACGCCTTCCAAATTTCTTCATTACTATTTTGTAGGCTTGGCCCCAGGGATCCTTGTCCAAGTCCTCACACAATCTCATCCAATGATCCCTGCTCGACTTTTTGATAGACCTGTTTAGCAATCTTCTCGTTTGAACATATGAGTGGACTCCCATGTCATATTCCTGACCACCTCTAATTCTAAGCCTTTGTTTTTTTCTTCTAGCTTTTTGTAATGCTCTCCGAAATAGCCCGCTATTTCGTCAGACCACCAGTATACTTGTCCCCTGCGATTGGTGGCTCTAATTTCCTTGTCCATTTCCTGCTGTATGATCGTCGTTAGAGTATCAGGTGTTGCCTCTAATATATTACGGAGCCTATATGCGACCCTTTCTACTATTCTTTCAGTCTGTTGTGCCGAAGGTCTTATTGGAAGCTGTCTATCCATGGTTACAAATACTCCATCCTTCATTATTAACTCAACAGCAAAGTGATCGCTTGCAATGTCCTGATCTAATATTCGCCACTCATATTGATCACTTCCCCACCTGCCATCAATGATGACCAAATCCAACACTGAGCAATGGCCTCGAGCTTCAAACGTCGGAGTATTATCATTTATACAATAGTATCCAAGGGACTCCATTAAATCTGCAAGTAACTCTCCTCTCCGGTTATTATAGGAGCTACCAGCTAACCTCGATTTACAGTTGAAATCACCCATCATTATGACCTTCTTACTCTCACAAGATAGTATTCTATGAATACTATCTAGATACTTCTCGTAATCTCCAATACTTATGTTGGGTGATACATATGCTCCTGCTATAATTGTGGAGTCCGTCTCTGCCACTACAAATCCCTCTGTTCTTGTTTTGAAGCTCAATGCCAATCTTCTACTCATATTTTTTATTACTACATCTCCAACAGTGTCAGCCATCCAACCGGTTTTGGCTGCTTCGTAGATATTAGGCTCCGTAATTATTATTATATCTAAATTTTGTTCTATAGCCAGTTCATTTATCAAGTCAAGGGACAACGAGCTCCTGTTTGTGTTTGCTAGAAGTATTTTAAGCATTACTGTTACTAGTGCATGCCCAGGCTCCCGTTCTGTGGTCTTGACTGCCACAGTTCAGGCAGTTTTTGGGTTCCCGACAGTCCACTATTTTGTGACCCCTCCCTCCGCAGTTAAAACAGAGGTCCATCCTATCAGGGCCCTTACAGTCTTACCTACGATGGCCTGAACCCCAGCATCGAAAAGATTTATCTTCTTCTTCCCTAATAAAGGCTCTGCAGTTGACCCAGCCAATACGTATTCTTTGTTCAACTAGTTTGCAGGCAGACCTGTGCGTTGTCACAACTGTCACATTTTGCGTTTCCGCATAACCTGGCCTAACAGATAAGATCCTCGTCTGATCTTTATCTTCAACTCTGGCCATAACCGCTGCCAATATCTCATCTTCAGACGTGTCATGTTCTATGTCTCTAATGTGAACCACAGTGCGTCTGCCTGCACATCTCCTAAGATCAACCTGCAGATCCGCCGCCTTGTCACGAAGAATATTAGTGAAGTCTGCTGCCTTTTGTGCGCCCTGAATCCTCACATATAGTTCTTCGTTTCTACCTTTTCTTAATGATATGACGTCCTTCGCCTCATCACTGTCTACAGCAGACTTCATAGTTCTTAATAATTCTGCATAAAACTTTCCAGCAGCCTTAACTACAACTGTACGGTTGTCTTCCGCCGGAGGAGTAACCCTTTTAATTTGACTTTGGCCGGGCCTAGTTTGTGCCGCCCTGTCAACCGTGTGCATAGTCAGTAATTTAACCGGTTCTTGTCTGTCCCTTGCTAAGTAAGAAATTATCTTTTTAGCATAATTGCCTATATTATTATTAGGCAATATAAATGATACATTGCTTGATTGTGCAATAATCTTTTTTATGGCTCTTAAAACAACACCCATTGTGACTTTATCAGAGTCTGATGAATCGTAAAAAAATTTATATTTACATTTCCTTACATCGAACAAATTGTCATCTATAATTGTTAACTCATTGCGAAGGTTTTCGTCAGCTTTATATCTTGGCCTCCGTGTTTCAGTATCTTCTCCTGTATTCATTTTATTTATATCGCTAATACTACATGTGTCACCCACCTCTGAGGGCAACTCTGTAACAGATTTCAGCTTTTCTCTCAAGAAGTTAGGCCATTTTCTTGGTAACAAGTCTAATAATTCATACTCTACTAACTCTTTGGCCAGTATTTGCTCTAAATCACTCTCCGCGACCACTATGTCTGTCTGTGTGACCTGTGTGATTTTTTCAAGAGGGGATGACAGTTCAGTAAGAGCATTTAGTCCCTCATAGATCTTTTTCAACTCTTGTCCATGAGTTCCTATATACTTGGCCAAACCTGGCCCCATATGTTGTTTTAAGGAGAGCATAGCCATACCAAGCTGGTGAATAAGACTCCCCAGAGTGTCTGGTGAGACGTCTTCTTCTTCAGAGGACCCCTGCCTCTTCTTACCTTTTGCCTCAGTCTTTTTGGTACCTGCCATCTTCTGAGATCTGATACTTTGTGATGATGATGTACCCTCTAGTGGAAGAGACCCTCTTCTGCGCATCATGTATTCCCGTAGACTCAGGGACCGACCCTAAGTCCAACGGGGTAGGGGCCAAAAAAAAAGATATATATATATATAAATGATAGCTTTATCCCCTACTTAGCACCGGTGAAATATACGTCCGCCTTCCGGCGTGCCGAAAGTGGATTTTTTCTTTTTAGTCTATTTTATTTAACTTTATTTTTAAATTAAAATTTTTTATGCTTTTTTTAATTTTTATGTATCATGCTACAAAAATCATGAATTTTTAATTAATTCTGTTATTAATCATCCTATTATAATGATATGAACTCGCGGGTAGCGCTCAAAGTTTCTTTTGCTACCTGCGTCAAGGATAAATATGTTCAATAAAATTTTATTTATAATTTTCAATTGACAATAACAAATAAGTAAATGAAATAATAATAATGGTGGCACACAGTATCACGACAGTGTAAACCGAAACATTTCGTTGGCAACTAATTGCTGTTCATAAACACTGAGTGCTTCGGTATAGTACTATCACGGGCCAGTTTGAGCATATCGATTTTATTAAATTAAATAACAAAGTAAACGTAATTCTTGTTTTTTTAATGTACATACAATTATAACATAAGATATAATAATTACAAAACAGGATAATGAAATTTTTTGTCATTGGTTGAATTTCACTGCATCGTGAAAACAGATGTTACGTCTGAATTAGACCCTTACTCTACGGTTTTATTGGGAATGAGTCGTTTTCAATATGAGTCGAGTGTATCTCAATGAATTCAGTTTGTTTACATGAAAGTAGAACTAGAAAACAAAGATAAAAGTACAGTATTACGTTTGGCTTCTTTTTTTTTATCACTGGTCTACCCCAATAAAATTTTGCTTTGTTGTTTTCAGAAACAGCGGACGTTTGGTTTGTCTAATAATTGAATCCATCCAGGCTTTTCATAGCTTGTACAATTAATGCAATCCATTGTTTCCCTTCCTCTGTGTTATATTTATTCTATATATGTTTTATTGTAGAATTTTCTGTAATTTCATCTAGGAAGTATTTATTCCCGTATGACCATCAGTTCCTTCGCTCGGTTTTATCATAAATTTGAAACCTGGACAATATTTTCATTATTTTATTTATTGTCAATTTTTCTTTTATATATATATATATTTAAAGTTTGTCTATGTTTCGTAATTACATCTAACTTTATTAATTCCCCTTTTACTTATTACTAGCTCCACGTCGTAGCTTCGCCCGCCCTATATGGTTACTTGCGTTTCCCGTAGCGATCAATCTTATTATTATAGGTTTTTATTATAATATATATACTAATCACTTGGAGTCAAATCCGGAGAATACGACTCATCTGAGAGCACTTTGAAGCGTAATTCGTGGAATTTTGAAGCAGCAATAGAGAAACAGTGACGTGTGGATTACATGGAGATATTACGTGTGAAACGTGGGATTATACAAGTTAAAGAGCGTTTTTTTTGTTTTTTTTACTTCCTTGAACAAAAGTATTGTAATCACGAAAAATCTCGGTTTTCAGATTTCAACGGAAATATTCATTTTCACCATTCCTGAGTCCGTTTTGATTAGTTTCGGCGTGACGTCTGTACGTACGTATGTATCTCGTATAACTCAAACGATTAGCCGTTTTTGAAATTGGATGTTGAAATTTTAGATTTAGAACTGTTGTAACATCTAGTTGTGTACCTCCCGTTTTGATTGGAATAGACTTGACCAAAAGTGTCCAGAAAAAGCCCAAAATGAAAAAAAAAATTGGATTTTGGACTTTTTCTTAATTGCAGTAGTAAGCCCTCATTGAAAACTTTACAACGATATATATCATAAGTGGTACTTATTTTCATCGGTTCATCGGGTTATAGCCAAATAAAATTTTAATTAATGAAATATTTGCATCTTACAAGGGGAAGGCAAATCGGTTCAACGACGTTTTTTTTTTAGTTTAAATGAATTGATTTATTAATAATTATTAACCTCTGATTGTAAAAAAATTACAATAAATAATAATTCACTAATAACAATTTAAAAAAATTTCAGAAGTTATTAATGAAATAAAATTTTATGTACTTTTAAAAATTTGTATGTGTAATTTAATAGGCGTAAAAGGAAATCAATGTGGGTCTACATCAAATTTGGTGAAACATCTGATAATTTAATATTAATTGAAAATTATAATAAATATCGCCATAAAATTTAGTTATCTTCTGCTGTTTAGTTTTTGTTTTCATTTTGTTGATGGTTACGTCATAATATTTTTAAAAAATGTATTAGATAAAGACTTAACTACTCTTTATTTAAAGAGTAATAAAGAGACTTTTACTCTAACCTAATATTTCAGGTATGATTGTTGAATTAATAATTGTATAAATATTTGATGTTAATAAAAATTAATATTTCAGCAATTGTGTAATTGTCCACTTTATTAAAAAATTGGAGGCTTGTATCTCACTTTCAAGTGAAATAAGTTTAAATGAAGTACAGCAAAAAGTGTGTATATTTAATTTAATATTCGTACAAGGAAGTCATGTGGTGTCCACATCTTTTTGTTTTATTTTGTTGTCCACATGATTTTTATTTTGTTTTTTAGTCAAGTAACCGGAGACAGATGCAGCCAGTCACACAATACAGTAAGGGTGGCAGTGGCTGTGTTGGTTAAGCTACAGCGCTGTATATTTTCGCACTCCTTAAAAAATCTAAATAAAAGAAACTGAAAATTGTTTTTAGCTATTTATCTGAAGAATATTTGCAAGCCCAAATGTACTGAATATCTCATTTGCTAAAGGTAGAATTGGAAAAATATTAACAATCATTGTTCATAAATAAAATTTTACCTTTCTTCATCTCCTTTCAAGGTCGAATTTCAAAAATCTATAAATTGGTTTATTTATATGAAGATACACCCAAAAATTGTTATTTCTTCATTATTTACAGAGAAATTAAAAAGATATCAGGTTTCAAAAAAAAAAAATTAAAAAATCAATTTTAACCCTTGAAACGCGGAATGAAACTCAAAAAATCTAGAAATTGGTTTTTAGATGTTCATAGTCAATCAGTTCAAACCCAGTTCATACCGTGATTGATACTCACGGTTCAGAGTTCATTAAAGTTTGTGCTTCAACCGGGAAATCTCTCCTGCTTCATACAGGTAAGAATCCAGACGGCTGAAATTTATGAACAAGATATTTATAAATTAGAGAAACGGTATGAAAAATGCTGAATATTAAATGGCGACTATGTTTAAAAATAGTTAAAAGGTGTAGTTCTAAGTTTTATATAATAAAATATTTTTATTTATGCAGGTTTTTTATTTATAGTCAAACGGAGGTTACTTTCCGAACGCCTCTCGTAGTTTAAATAGACTACTATATTTAATGTAAATTTAATTCTATTTTTATGTAATATAACTCATTCGATTGTTTCGAATCATTCAGTTCAAACTATGTTCATAGTTCATTAATCAGTTCACTAAAGTTTGTGCTTCAACCGGCACAATATATATTTTGTTTCGAGGTAAAATATATCCGAAAACCTTCTCAATTATGCCAAGAAACATGGGTAAATTACATGGGTAATACCGATAAATCAGTTACGTATTTTGTTTATTCCGAACAAAAAAAAACCCGCTTTCTCTTTATATAATAGTATAGATTTTAGATTTTAACTGAATTACATAACGTTTACAGTTTTGAGCGTTTTAATTTACGATTATATTCTATCTATATCTCTATTGTTATATAAAGATGAAAAGGATTTTTTTCCATGATAAACAAAAAACCTTTTCGATCAATCGCAACCAAATGTTTACGCAAGTTTCTTGGCATATCTGAGAAGGTTTTTACATGTCACGTGTTCCGCGGCTCGATCAGAATATTGAGAGGTTGTTGACAGCTTAGAATTTTTATATAATTACAATTTTATGGTTTAAAATATTCAAATTACAACCAGGCAAATTAATAATAATAACAATGGTAATAATAATAAGTAACAATAATAAAACAATGAACACAAATAATAATATAGTAATTACAACCACAATAATAGTAAGGAACATAGTAGTAAACTATATATAATTACATGACATAAAACATAACATAATCAAAACAATAAGCATGACATAAAAACACAGAAAAGTACATAACTTAATCAACAAAGAATAATAATCAAAATATTACACATGAAATAGTGATAGTAATGTCAATAGTAGATAATAAATACAGATTACACATAAGACAGAGTTCAAAATAAATAATCGTTCCTAATTTTTCCAGGTATTTTTTTCGTTTTCAGTCATTTAACTGGTTTGATTCAGCTCTCCAAGATTCCCTATCTAGTGGTAGTCGTTTCATTTCAGTATAACCCCTTACATCCTGCATCTCTAATAATTGTTTTACGTATAACAAACGTTGCCTGCCTAAAAAATGTTTTCCTTCTACCTGTCCCTCCAGTATTAAAGCGACTATTCCAGTATGCCTTAATATGTGGCCTATGAGTCTGTCTCTTCTTTTTACTGTATTTTTCATGCTTCTTTCTACATCAATTTGCAGCAGCACCTCTTCATTTGTCACTTTATCCACCCATCTGATTTATAACATACTCCTATAGCACCGCATTTCAAAAGCTTTTAATATTTTCTTCTCAGGTGCTCCGATCGTCCAAGTTTCACTTCCATATAAAGCTGCGCTCCAAACATATACTTTCAAAAATCTTTTCCCGACATTTATATTAATTTTTGATGTAAACAAAGTATATTTCTGACTGAAGGCTCGTTTCGCCTATGCTATTCGACATTTTATATCGCTCCTACTTCGTCCATCTTTAGTAATTCTACTTCAAAAATAACAAAATTCTTCTACCTCCGTAATCTTTTCTCTTTCTATTTTTACATTCAGTGGTCCATCTTCGTTATTTCTACTACATTTATTTTCATGCGGTAGTTCTTGCGTAGGACTTCATTCATGCTGTTCATTGTTTCTTCTAAATCTTTCTTACTCTCAGCTAGAATTATTCATCAGTAAATCGTAGCCTCTTCATCTTTTCACCTTCTGCTGTTACTCGGGATCTAAATTGTTCTTTAACATTATTAATTGCTAGTTCTATGTAAAGATTAAAAAGTAACGAGGATAGGGAACATCCTTGTTGGACTCCCTTTCTTATTACAGCTTATTTCTTATGTTCTTCAATTATTACTGTTTGGTTCCTGTAAATGTTGGCAATTGTTCTTCTATCTCTGTCCTTGAGCCGTAATTTTTCTAAAATACTGAACATTTTATTCCAGTCTACGTTATCGAATGCCTTTTCTAGGTCTATAAATGCCATTAATGTTGGTTTGTTTTCCTTTAATCTACCTTCTACTATTAATCTGAGCGCTAAAATTGCTTCCCTTGTCCCTATACTTTTCGTGAAACCAAATTGATCTTCTCCTAACACTTCTTCCACTCTGCTCTCAATTCTTCTGTACAGAATTGTAGTTAGATTTTTATGCACGACTAGTTAAGCTAATTGTTCTGTATTCTTCACATTTATCTGCTCCTGCTTTCTTTGGTATCATGACTATAACACTTGAAGTCTGACGCAACTTCCGCTTTTTCGGAAATATTACACACCAGTTTGTATAATCTATCAGTCGCTTCCTCACCTTCACTGCGCAGTAATTCTGCAGTTATTCCGTCTATTCCAGGAGCCTTTCTCCCAGTCAGATCCTTTAATGGTCTCTTAAATTCAGATCTCAGTATTGTTTCTCCCCTTTCATCCTCTTCGAATTCCTCTCCTTCTTCTATAACACAATTTCTCCTTCATTTCCTCCGTATAACTCTTCAATATATTCCTCTCGACCTTTCCTTTCGTGATATAAATCGGTCTACTATCTTATTAGATTAACCATCGGTGTAACCAATTATTAGATTTTAATTAATCTATTCCAAAATTTTCTTTAACGTTCCTGTATGCTCCGTCTATTATACCAATGTTCATTTCTCTTTCCACTTCTGAACACTTTTCTTTAACCCAGTCTTCTTTTTCTACTTTACACTTCGTGTTTTTTTTATTCCGGTTATATAAGCAGAAAACTAGTATTCAGACCCATTAACGTATCAAACTGCTGGTTTTAATTATTTTTAACCACTAATCTTATATTAACAAACAATATTATAAAATTCACTTGTTAATCCATTTTCTTGTCTATCTTAACAGTTTGTTAATGAAGTCTATTGTATTATTTCTTTCACTTATACACTTATAGTTTTATTGTATGTCACCGATAGTATTTCTTGTATACTTGGATTTATTCGTGGTGTCACCATACTCTGAAACTGGATTCAGAACTCTTCTCGCCGGACTGACATCTCGCAGACTTGCGCCTGTGACTCCCCTCCCTGGACCGTCCTCGTACGTCTTACTGGACTTGTTCGCAGAACTCCATCGAACTCGCACAAATCGCAGCCTTTCCTCGCTGAACTGCTGGCAGAACTGCCCTTGCGGGACCGACGCCGTAACGCCTCGCAGACTGGTTCTAATAGAACTCTCTTTTAGCTGGTGTTACTAGGCTATTTATACTGCTAGTCTCTTTACCTGCTGGACCGGACCCAACTTGTAGCGTGAGAACAGTCGATCGAGGCTTTTCTTCCCGCGAATTCCAAACCTGGTCTCTTCTCACCGTACAATAGATTTTTTTTGTGTATTAGCGGGCAGTCTAACAAAGAAGGATTGTTAAACGGACCTATACTTTACAAAAAGGGTTCTTCTTTTTGTTCCTTTCTGGATCCCTGCAATTTTTATACTTTATATTACTTTCATAATAATTGGTAGGAATCCGTTACTTTGGTCCGCTCTGCCGATCTTGTTACAATATATTTCATCTCGAAAAATCTCGAAGAACCAACCGATCGATTGCTTTCAAATTTTTAGAATAGATTCGTTTTATACTACGGAAGGTTTTAAGCCACAGATCGAGGCCCTAGCTCAGTTGAAGGTTAAAATAATAAAAATATTCATTATTTCTTCGCCACGAAGAAGGATGAAGTTGTGGATTAAAGATATTCATTAAGGAAAATAAAGATTAATCCTTTTACTTTTTTTATTATATTTCTGCCGCCGTGGCAAAGAAATTTTGAGTTTTATTAATGGAGGACTTTTAAATTTTAAAATAAAAATTCTCACTTTTTTCTTACTCTTATTAAATGAATTGGTCTAATGCTTTATTTTTAGTGAGTCTAGTTTCATCCTCTAAAGACTCAACTTGTGTTTGTTACGAATGTATAATTAATTGATATAACAATGTTTTATATACATATATTTGAATGAACCAGCAAATAATAGAATATTTAGCAGTAATTAAACCTAACCTAGGTATTGAACTGAGGCGGCATATTAGATATTAGTTACTACTATTCTGCGTTTGGTAATAGACTTTCTGTTTCAGGTTTCTATAAAGCCTGAGTTTCTATTAAAAGCCCTTTTAATTGTTATTTATCATTATTATTTTCAAAATCATGAGGATAACGCACAGTACTACGAGGGTTCCGGTGGAGGGGCGGAGCCTTCTGGGTAGTCGGGAATGCCGAACGAAGCGAGTTGTGCGGCCCTGAGGCAGGCCCCGTGGCCCGAGGAGCCCCTGAGTTGGCTCCGGTGTTCGCCTGAGCCGACCTGGGTCCTGAGGAACAAGGTTCGAGTTAGTAGGGGTGACTGGTTGTTAATAACAAAAACCTTTCGAGTGAAAAACAGTTAAAGTTTAAATTTTAAGTTTTGTTTTAATTCCGTTAAATTTCAACAACTTTATTTCCATTATTTTAACAGCTGATTTGATTGATTCATTATTAAACGAAGGTTCTGAGGTGGTTCAAATCTTAGTAAAAATTAGCATGCGGATTGAATACTAGACAGTAGTAGATACTGAGATACTTTGGTAATGATGGTTCAATTAACTACACGTCTCAGAAATGGTCGGCCTGAGTCTGTACAAAGATTACACCTTATTTATATGTCATACATATCGCTCATCTAATTGGGCCGTGGGGAGGCTGCTTATTGTTCGTTAGTTGAACAGATTGCAACATACATATTAGGAAAAATCTGATGTGGACACCACATGATTTTCCTTGTACGCCTATTACCTGTACAATTTTTTTTTTAAAATGAATTGTACTTCTTTCTTTATTTTTCCCTGCTTAGCCTCCGGGAATTACCGTTTAGAAATTACTTTTTGAGGATGATATGTATGAGTGTAGTCTTGTACAGTCTCAGTTTGACCATTCCTGAGATGTATGGTTAATTGAAACCCAACAATCAAAGAGCACTGGTATCCACGATATATTATTCAAATCCGTATAAAAGTAACTGTCTGTACTAGGACCTGAATGCTGGAACTCTCTCGTCATCCAAATCAGATGATTTGGGAAGACGCGTTCACCACTAGACCAACCCGGTGGATAAATGAAAATTACTTAAAATTTTATTTCATTAATAACTTCTGATATTTTATTTTATTGTTATTATTGAATTATTATTTGCGGTAATTTTTTTTACAATCAGAGGTTAATAATTTATTAATAAATCAATTTATTTAAATTAAAAAAAAAAAAAGTAAATGAAGTCTGATTCGAACCGATGTGTCTTCCTCTTTAAGATTCAAATATTTCATTAATTAAAATTCTATTTGGCTATAACTCTGGAACCAATGAAAATAGGTACCACTTATGAAATATTGTTGAAAAGCTCTCAATGAGGGCTTATTACTGCACTAAAGAAAATGTCCAAAATTCAATTTTGTTTTTAGATTTTGGCCTATTATGGACACTTTTAGTCCAGTCAATTGCAATCAAAAGGAGAGGTGCACAACTAAATGTTATGAAAGTCCTAAATCCAAAATTTCAACATTCTGCGGCTAATCGTTTTTGAGTTATGCGAGATAAGTACGTACAGACATCACGACTAACTAGTCAAAATGGATTATTTCCATTATGGAAATATTAATATTAATAAATATTTCCAATATGGATTATTTAACTAGTCAAAAATCGTTATTTCTGTTGAAATCTGGAAAACGAAATTTTTTGCTATCACAATACTTCTTTCCTTTGTACATGAAGTAAAAATTATATTATGTATTTTGTTTAAAAGCTTTTATTTAACTCGGTTTAGGAATAATCAAATCTTGCAACTGCTATATCTTTTGATCTATCGTATGAAAATCAATGAAATTTGGTACACGTATGTAACTTCGATGACAACACAGCACTACGGTGTCGGAATTTGATATGACCCACCCCCACGCGTACTCCAACGCTAAATTCATGCATTTAGTTGAAAATTTTCATTTCTCATGAACTATCGTATGAAAATGATTGAAATTTGATACACGTATGTAACTTCGATGTGTAAAAATAAATATTTTTACTTTTCTTTTAGTCTTAAAAAAAATACAAGAAAAAATTACAAAAATATATTTGTTAACATATAAAAAAATATTTTTTAAAAAAGCTTTTATTTAACTAATATTAATATTAACATTAATAAAAAAGGAAACAAATTAAAAAACACTCTAAAAAGTAAAGAATAAGAATTAAATCAAACTGTGAATTTAAAAAAAAATAATAATATATATTTTTTTTTTTTTTTTTTTTTTTTTTTTTTTTTTTTTGTCTTCAGTCATTTGACTGGTTTGATGCAGCTCTCCAAGATTCCCTATCTAGTGCTAGTCGTTTCATTTCAGTATACCCTCTACATCCTACATCCCCAACAATTTGTTTTACATACTCCAAACGTGGCCTGCCTACACAATTTTTCCCTTCTACCTGTCCTTCCAATATTAAAGAGACTATTCCAGGATGCCTTAGTATGTGGCCTATAAGTCTGTTTCTTCTTTTAACTATATTTTTCCAAATGCTACTTTCTTCATCTATTTGCCGCAATACCTCTTCATTTGTCACTTTATCCACCCATCTGATTTTTAACATTCTCCTATAGCACCACATTTCAAAAGCTTCTAATCTTTTCTTCTCAGATACTCCGATCGTCCAAGTTTCACTTCCATATAAAGCGACACTCCAAACATACACTTTCAAAAATCTTTTCCTGACATTTAAATTCATTTTTGATGTAAACAAATTATATTTCTTACTGAAGGCTCGTTTAGCTTGTGCTATTCGGCATTTTATATCGCTCCTGCTTCGTCCATCTTTAGTAATTTTACTTCCCAAATAACAAAATTCTTCTACCTCCATAATCTTTTCTCTTCCTATTTTCACATTCAGTGGTCCATCTTTGTTATTTCTACTACATTTCATTACTTTTGTTTTGTTCTTGTTTATTTTCATGCGATAGTTTTTGCGTAGGACTTCATCTATGCCGTTCATTGTTTCTTCTAAATCCTTTTTACTCTCGGCTAGAATTACTATATCATCAGCAAATCGTAGCATCTTTATCTTTTCACCTTGTACTGTTACTCCGAATCTAAATTGTTCTTTAACATCATTAACTGCTAGTTCCATGTAAAGATTAAAAAGTAACGGAGATAGGGAACATCCTTGTCGGACTCCCTTTCTTATTAGGGCTTCTTTCTTATGTTCTTCAATTGTTATTGTTGCTGTTTGGTTCCTGTACATGTTAGCAATTGTTCTTCTATCTCTGTATTTGAACCCTAATTTTTTTAAAATGCTGAACATTTTATTCCAGTCTACGTTATCGAAAGCCTTTTCTAGGTCTATAAACGCCAAGTATGTTGGTTTGTTTTTCTTTAATCTTCCTTCTACTATTAATCTGAGGCCTAAAATTGCTTCCCTTGTCCCTATACTTTTCCTGAAACCAAATTGGTCTTCTCCTAACACTTCTTCCACTCTCCTCTCAATTCTTCTGTATAAAATTCTAGTTAAGATTTTTGATGCATGACTAGTTAAACTAATTGTTCTGTATTCTTCACATTTATCTGCCCCTGCTTTCTTTGGTATCATAACTATAACACTTTTTTTGAAGTCTGATGGAAATTCCCCATTTTCATAAATATTACACACCAGTTTGTATAATCTATCAATCGCTTCCTCACCTGCACTGCGCAGTAATTCTACAGGTATTCCGTCTATTCCAGGAGCCTTTCTGCCATTTAAATCTTTTAATGCTCTCTTAAATTCAGATCTCAGTATTGTTTCTCCCATTTCATCCTCCTCAACTTCCTCTTCTTCCTCTATAACACCATTTTCTAATTCATTTCCTCCGTATAACTCTTCAATATATTCCACCCATCTATCGACTTTACCTTTTGTATTATATATTGGTGTACCATCTTTGTTTAACACATTATTAGATTTTAATTTATGTACCCCAAAATTTTCCTTAACTTTCCTGTATGCTCCGTCTATTTTACCAATGTTCATTTCTCTTTCCACTTCTGAACACTTTTCTTTAATCCACTCTTCTTTCACCAGTTTGCACTTCCTGTTTATAGCATTTCTTAATTGCCGATAGTTCCTTTTACTTTCTTCATCACTAGCATTCTTATATTTTCTACGTTCATCCATCAGCTGCAATATATCGTCTGAAACCCAAGGTTTTCTACCGGTTCTCTTTATTCCGCCTAAGTTTGCTTCTGCTGATTTAAGAATTTCCTTTTTAACATTCTCCCATTCTTCTTCTACATTTTCTACCTTATCTTTTTTACTCAGACCTCTTGCGATGTCCTCCTCAAAAATCTTCTTTACCTCCTCTTCCTCAAGCTTCTCTAAATTCCACCGATTCATCTGACACCTTTTCTTCAGGTTTTTAAACCCCAATCTACATTTCATTATCACCAAATTATGGTCGCTATCAATGTCTGCTCCAGGGTAAGTTTTGCAGTCAACGAGTTGATTTCTAAATCTTTGCTTAACCATGATATAATCTATCTGATACCTTCCAGTATCGCCTGGCTTTTTCCAAGTGTATATTCTTCTATTATGATTTTTAAATCGGGTGTTGGCAATTACTAAATTATACTTCGTGCAAAATTCTATAAGTCGGTCCCCTCTTTCATTCCTTTTGCCCAGCCCGTATTCACCCACTATATTTCCTTCCTTGCCTTTTCCAATGCTTGCATTCCAATCTCCAACTATTATTAAATTTTCATCTCCTTTTACGTGTTTAATTGCTTCATCAATCTCTTCGTATACACACTCTACCTCATCATCATCATGGGCGCTTGTAGGCATATAAACGTTAACAATCGTTGTCGGTTTAGGTTTTGATTTTATCCTTATTACAATGATTCTATCGCTATGCGTTTTGAAATACTCCACTCTCCTCCCTATCTTCTTGTTCATCACGAAACCTACTCCTGCCTGCCCATTATTTGACGCTGAGTTAATTACTCTGAAATCACCTGACCAAAAGTCGCCTTCCTCTTCCCACCGAACCTCACTAATTCCTACTATATCCACATTCACCCTATCCATTTCCCTTTTTAAATTTTCTAGCCTACCAACCTTTTTTAAGCTTCTAACATTCCACGCTCTGACTCGTAGAATGTTATTTTTTAATTTTCTGGTGACCCCTTCCTTAGTAGTCCCCACCCGGAGATCCGAACGGGGGACTATTTTACCTCCGGAATATTTTACCAAGGAAGGCGCCTCCATTATTGTTATGTGAAAATGCAGAGCCACATTTTCTTGGAAAAAAAAAGCAGCTGTAGTTTTCCATTGCTTTCAGCTGCGCAGTACTCAGAGGACTGAGTGATGTTGATACGGCCGTTTAAGTCGTCCTGACTCACGCCCCTAACAACTACTGAAAGAGCTGCTGCCCTCTTTCAGGAATCATTCCTTAGTCTGGCTCTCAACAGATACCTCTCCGATATGGTTGCACCTTCGGTCCAGCTACTCTGTATCCCTGAGCACTCAAGCCCCCTCACCAACGGCAAGGTCTCATGATTCATAGAGGAGGAATAATATATTAACAAATATAAATATGCACTGAAAAGTAAAAAATAAATATCTAATAAATAAAAAATAAATAAACGTAATAATTATTACATTTTAAAATTAAAAGTAATGAAAATATTTAGTTAAAAGCGTGGCGCAGTTTTTATAACAATCTTTTCGAATAAGTATTTATAGGCATTTGTTGTATTTTAAAATATATTTTTTGTTTAATGAGGTTGTTTAGTATATGTACATAGTTTATTTAACTGTAATAAAATAACTCACGTTTTAATTCTTTGATGGTTCAAATTTGCACCGAGATGACCTTTAAGGGTTAATAAGATAAAAAATAAAAATTAAATATAGAAATCTTGCACAAAGTCCAAGACGTACATCTATATACCAAAATGTACAAGAAGTACATTTTGACGGTAATCTGAAAAATGATTAATTATTATCATTATTATAATTGTAATTATGAATTCATTAAATAAAAATTCATAATTAATTAAAATGAAACTTTTAGCGGAAAGAGTGCGTTCAATTAGGCTTAGATTACAATCAGAATTCGAAGGTGAACATTAACTATGTGAGAACACGTACAAAGAAAGCGAGTGGGTGCATTTTCCCAGATTGTTACTTGTAGCTAGTCAGTCTCAACTGGAGAGGTTCCAGCAGACCTTTCCGCCTCCTCGCGTCGTTATTGAAAATGAAAATGAAAATCAATTGTTGTAAAAATAAATATTTATTATAGCGTATGTTGCTTTTACGTCCAATAGATAGCGCTGTTAACATGAAATTTAGTTTTTTATCGATTTGAACTCCCATTAAAATCAAAATTTCGCAAAATCCTTTCTTAGTGCACGCCTACTTGAAGATACGAAGGTACCCTGAAAATTTCAAGTCTCTGCCTATAATAGTTTTGGTTGTACGTTGATTATGAGTCAGTGAATCAGTCAGGACATTCTGTTTTATATAACACATGTGTAAAGAAATATTGTTATTATTGGAAACATGTAACCTGTTACATACATACGCGTTTTGATGTAGTCGATACAAAACCAAACCGTTAATTTGACATGTTATGAAATCAATTCAAAGTTTTTTTTCATTGTTATTATAAAACAGTATTTGTAGTATAAAAGGGAGATATAATAATTATTGCCTATTTTCATTTAATCGGTGACAGATGGTTGTTGGTGTAATTTGGACTATAGACCGATTCCAGATGACCTCTCAATTCAATGGGGGTCAATTGGTTGTAAACGTTTAAAAGTGCAATTTGACATAATTACCTAAATATTATATTCTACCTACTGTTATTTTAAAGCTTTATTTAATGTAATTGTTTATTGAGGTACGGGGTCAAAAGTTCCAATTTAAAATTTTTTTAAATGTTAATTTTCCAGTGCCCTTTTTCCGACATAATTATTTACTCGATATTATTTTTCCATACCTAATTATCCTACTATTCGAAAATAATCTTTTCAATACCCGTCAATATTCATATATTGTCTTTATTTTGTTACTATATTTTTGTAAATTTTATCGAAAAATTTGAGATCGATTAGACGCTATAATTTATGTGATAAATAATTATTTGTGCAACATAATGTCCATAATGTTATACAATATGGCTAAAATAATTTTACGGTGATACCAAAAGAACAAGAGGTTAAGAAGCTATGTTAAAAATAACACTTTCTCTTGGCTAAAATAACCTAAGAAGCCTCGTTATCAAATTATTGAAATCAAACTATTCAATGCAGTTTTCTAATTTTCAAAATTTTTTTTATGAAGATGTCATACTTGGATATTTGAAAGTCGTCGGTTACAGTTTAAAGTTTTCTGAATTTTTTTTTACTTTTGAGACCACGTTAGACCAACTTTAGTCATTCATACTTCTGTTCCTTTTGAATTTCTGTATTAGTCTGGCCTTTCAATTTTCCGAGTGTTTGTTCATTCTGTCGGATCTTTGCTTCCTGACCTCGTCTGTGACATCCACTTCGTTATGCCTAATTTTTTTAACGTTGAATCTATTGTTTTGAAGTGCGTAGTTAATTTTCATTTTATCACAGGCGTCCTCAACCCTCAAGCCAATTTGTTGAAGATCTCTCTGGATTTCTCCAACATATTTTCCACAGGTTTTTTTTGTTAATATTCCTTATGATCAGTTGTTTTAGAATTCGGTTCTCAGGTATTCTTAATACGTGGAAAAAGTGGGAAATCCTTCGTTTTTTTTTGCACTGAGAATCGGGTCGACTTGTTTATAAACTGTTTCATTTGTGGCGATTCGCCAGACTCCACCATCCTTTTGATAACTTTTATTTAAACAAGTTCTGTTAATTCGCCTTTTTCTCTTAAGTAACTGCTCCGTTTTACTTTCATTCTTATTCTGAAAGATAGTCTCACAAACATAAAGCACCACTGGAAGAACTACTGTGTTATAATGGTGAATTTTGGATTTTATTGAGACATTTTTTATTGTATGTTTGCCAAGTTAGACTTTGTGCTCTTTTAATTTTAGTTTCTTTTAATTTTTATTTCTTTATCGTTAACTTTGATTTTGCTTATACAGAGGGATCCATGGCCATTATTTTTGTCTTTTCATAAGAAATTTTCAGGCCAATCGTTTGGGAGATTTTTTCCAGGCTGGTGATTTGTTTTTTAACCTCTTCCATATTTAGTGCTAGTAAGGCCAAATCATCAACGAATCCCAATATATTAGTTTTTATTGCATTTTTACCTGTTCCTATTATTTTTTGAACGGGATTTTCCTTTTGCCAAATTTTAATCATATAGTCCAGTTTAATATTGAATAGCAGTGGGGAAAGTCCATCATCTTGTCTCTTAATCCGTTCTTTATTGGGTAGGGTTCAGAATCTCCCCTCTAAATTTAACCTTGGACTGTGTGTTTGTTGATGCTATTTCTATCATTTTCACCAGTTTTTGGGTGAAGCCATAATTTCATGGGATTTCTAGCGAAGTTGACTTATGAATACAATCATATGCCTTTTTAAAGTCAATAAAAGTTATAAATAATTCCTTGTTGTTTATTTTAAAGGTTTCCATTATTAATTTTAATGTTAGTATCTGGTCTCCACAACTTGTACATCGCCTACAATTTCTGAATTTTTATTAGCATATTTTGTAAACATTTTGGTACTAATTTATATTTGGGATTACATATTTTGGATGTAATGTTATTTTTGGATCTTTCAAGTTATTGGAATTTTTTCTTGAAACTTTCGTTCCCCAACCGTTATTTCACTTTCAAAAGTTATTTTTTTTGTAATTCAATTTTCCTCAGTCGGTCCTAAGAAAACAAATTTGATGTAGACACCATGTGACGTCTTTGTACGCCTATTAAATTACATATACACATTTTTTTTTTTCAACAAAAAGTTCATAAAATTTATTTCTTTAATAACGTCTCTATTTTTCATATTTTTTTTTGCTATTATTATTGAATTATTTATCGTATTTTTTTTTTTTTTACAATCATTGGTTAAATATATTGATTTATTAATAATTAAGAAAAAAGAGATGAAGTCTGATTCGAGCCGATGTGCTTTCTCTTTATAAGATCCAAATATTTCATTAATTAAAATTACATTTGGCTATAACTCTGGAACCAATGAAAATAAGTACCACTTATGATATATCGTTGAAAAGTTCTCAATAACGATATTACTGCAGTTAAGAAAATTTCAAAAATTCAAAATCTTTTGGATTTTAGGCTTTTTTGGACACTTTTGGTCCAGTCGATTGCAATCAAAAGGGGAGGTGGACAACTGGATATTACAACAGTTTTGAATCCAGAATTTCAACATCCTACATCGATACATTTAAAAAAAAATTTAAGTAACCTCATCGTTTGAATAAATCGATTTAGCGTTAAGGTTTACGATCGTAAGGTTTACTCTCCGTGGCGCGAGTGGTAGCGTCTCGGCCTTTCATCCGGAGGTCCCGGGTTCGAATCCCGGTCAGGCATGACATTTTCACACGCTACAAATCATTCATCTCATTCTGTGAAGCAATACCTAACGGTGGACCCGGAGGTTGTTCACGTTAAAGGTGAACATAGAAGCTACAAATTTTACTAAATTTTAAAACACTTCAAAGAGTGGAATAAGTATGGTGCCATACACCACTCGCTTACGTGCCACCGCCCACTTATCATATATCACTAAAATGGGTAGGTGCATCCCGTCAACTACTAAAACATATATGAATAATTAAATTTATCTCGTCAAAGACAGCAATTCGCTGCCACGCATAGGCCGCTGAATACCAGCAAGTACCTGTCCACCATTAAAGCGTTTGGAACCTCAATGTGGCTGGTAACCAGCCATATCGTTCGATTAGCTTCCTACAGCAGCGCGATGGGAGTCTTTTCCTTTAGGTAAACTACTGATGTCGGTTGAATAAAGCAACCGCATCAAGGAACTCCCACACGGTCCGACAATGCGGCTCTCGCCGCTTGCGAGTGGCCAATTTTCTCCTTATTCTTTAAGTTCCAGCGTGGCCTGAGTTCAGGTCCCCCCAAGAGCTGCGCAGTCGAACATCGTGTGTTCGCTCGACTGGACCTCCCCGCAGACGCACAGCTCATCAGATGCCAGGCGGAATCGAAACCGGGCATTCAAGAAGTCTGGATGAAGCCTGCAGCGTAGGCAAAAACTGTGATGTAGATGTTTACCGAGGCATTTACATCAGTGGCATCCCAACGAGGCCTGGCTTATTAATATGAGATGTAAAAAGTTAGAGGGCGAAAGATGACTCCCGTTAAAGCCCATCAGGGCTACGAAGGGGGGCACCGGAAGCGTTAAAAGGCGGGTGTCTTCCCCTATGGGGTTGGGATGTGAGTGGGGGCTTCCCCACACTCAAAGCTGAGACGACCGCTTATTTTACAGTGTTGAACAATTCACATTATAGTGAGTTTATTATGTCTAATATACTGCAGTTTTATCGGAGTAAATGTATTGAATTGAAAGCGACTATGTTGAAAGATACGTTCTGAAAAATCTGGTGCTTTCTTGTCAGGCCCAGATACTATCCGTACAGCCCTCTTATTATAAAAAAAAATCTCAAAAAGAAAAAGATGACTAAAGTTTTAGACTAGTAGGTTATATACTATAGGGGGGGCAGTCAGGGCTGAAATCGGGTCAGCGTATGGTTCCATATAGTGGATATCTTTTGCGTTTTAGATTGAATAAAGAAAAATAAAGATAATTTTTAAAATAAATCATCACTCCCTACTACACCGTTAATAATAATGATAGAAAAGTGCATTGATTAATTAAAAATTTTTTACAATTCTGTTTGTTTATTTTTATTTTAAAATAAATTCATACGTTTCTAAAAATTATTAACTATAATCGTACGATCTAAGTAAAAACTCATCCGGTTTAACCAAAAGTCTGGACTATCAAAGTCCAGTTTTTTTTATGTTAATAATATATTTTAAGCATTGAGTTTATTTTAACTGGTATATTCATATTTACTTTTTAAAGTAAAGTATTCTGGATGTCGTAAGATGCAGTACAATTTTTATTTAAATAAACTGGAATAAGTTAACACCTTTGACTTTTTTTTTAATGGTTTTCATTTTTTATTTACTTTTATCTAATATAAAATTCTGTTTTATTTTCGTTAATAATTTTGTTTTTCTTCTTTTATTTTTTTTTATATCATGGTTGTTGATTTTTATATCAAGAGATGTATAGCAACAGGAATAAGTTTCTTTTTTTTAATCTTATATACAAAAGGTTATCATGAAGTAAAGACCGTTTCATTGTAAAAAAATTTATTCTGAAAACTTTACAAATATGTTTTTATTTCTCTTAAAATACAGACCTTATATTACTTCTCTATATAATCGCCACATGAATTAAGACCTATACAGTGATGTTTAAATAGCTGGTGTATCGTAGCGATACACCAGCTTCAATATACCCACGTCGTATTCTTCTGCCGCCAGTCCATTTAGCCACTGATTATCTGTATTTTCAAGTTCATCGTCACCCGCGATTCGCTTACCAATCAAAAATTCTTTCAATTTCCCAAACAAATTATAATCAGAAGGAGCTAAATCTAGACTATATGATGGATGATCGTAAATTCCCCATCCAAATGTTCTCACTAAATCACGTGTCGGAACCGCAACATGTGAACGTGCATTATCGTGCAGCAGAACGACGCCGTCGGTCAGCCGCCCACGTCGCCGATTTTGAATGGCGCGTCGTAACTTACGTAGAGTTTTGCAGTAGGCATCTGCATCTATAGTCGTTCCACTAGGCATGAAATTGATCAGCAGTATGCCAAACCGATCCCAAAAGACTGCAGCCATCAGTTTGCGTCCAAATGGCTGTAGCTTGACCTTTGTTGGTCTGGTTGGTGATTGAGAATGACGCGATTCACTTGACTGTTGTTTTTTCTTTGGCGTGTAATACGAAATCCATGTTTCATCACTGGTAACAATTGAATTAAGGAACTCATTACCTTTTTCTATGTAGCGCATCAAAAATTCCAAAGCAGATCCCATTCGGATTTTTTTTTTTTGTGACGTTCCGTTAAGACGTGCGCGACCCAATGTGCACAAACCTTTCTGAAGCCTAAATGCTCATGAACAATGCGTCCGATAACAGCTCTTGAAGCATCAGGAAAAAGAAGGGTCAGGTCGGACATTTCTGTACGACCACCTTCTCAACGATTCGAAAATCGTTGAGCGACGATCTTTTCTAATTTCATCATCGACGCGTTTTAACAAGACCGCGTTGATTATCGTGAGCCTTCCCAAACGTTCTTCATCATGCACATTAATTCTGTTATTTCTAAACATTTCACACCATTCTCGGACGTTTCTTTCATTCATTACATTATCACCGTACACGGCATCCGACTGCCTATGAATTTCAGCCGGCGTAACGTTTTGACGGTTTAAAAAACGTATGACTCCGATCGTAATGTATTTCACATTCGGCGGCAACATCGATTTTCCTATTCATTTTATAACGTAATAACTTACACGTAATCAAAAATACTACATCGCGACAACTTACAGTCAACAATGTAGTATATGTACATTACTAGAGTGTCTCTGAACGACACAGGTTCGCCAACCTTAAGGAGATAAATTTCCCAGCGGTCTTTTTTTTAGAGGTTTCCCTTGTAGATTAATTCTTTTATAATAAAATTTATACTGTATATAATCCTATATAGAATATATGTATTTCTCATCCAGTTTTCCATTTACTGCCGGGTCTGGTGTGGGTGTGAGTTGGTCCCGGGAATCGCCTAGGCCGACTTGGAGATCCTGAGGATCCAGGTTCTGGCTAGATGAGCAGGCTAATGTATCTAATGTTTGTGTATATATATATATTGAAAGAGGGAGAAAGAGAGAGAGTTTATGATATAAATATCACAATAAAATGTTTGCATAAAAGCAGTGGCCGCTCGCGTACAGGCAGTGTGGAACTGCAGCACCTCCTATTTCCACTTGATATTATTAATAACATTTAATATAATGAGGCCTTATTTCTTTAATTCTTAGTTTATACTTGTACAATAAATAATCCTTAAGCTTAATGTCAGTAGCCATCCCCCAGTTTATGAAAAGGATTCAAAAATCGTTGTATGGGACTGTGCGCTTCACAGTTCCTGCGGCGAGGTGCTCTTTCTACCTCTATGCAGTTCCTGCAGTGAGATAGAAAGAGCACTATCGCTCCCGCAGTGCCGACCCTGGCGTGCTGGTGGACGTAGTTTTTTTTTAACTCCACGTGTGTATGGAACGTTCCTTGTTCGTTCCCTTTTCTACTTTAGTCGGCGGAAGGAATATGAAAGAGGTTTGTTATTTTTTCAGTAGTGATCAGAAAATGGCGAAAAGCAAGGGTTCTTTGATTGCCAAATCTGTCCAAAAACACACTGGAAGAGCGAAAGAGAAGATAATTAGTAAAAAGTAATTACGTATTTGTTTCTTTGTACATAGAAATTAAGTACCGTTGGAGTATAGTGTTTTTAAGCGAACATGTTATTTAGTTACGTAACAATACTAAAAAATATTATGTGTATTGATATTTTTTTAATAATTATTCGGTTAAACCGAATACAGTTTTTAAGTACATTGTGCTTAAAAACCGTATTTGTGTACCATAAACCGTAATTGTGTACCGTATTCCTGATAAAGTGTATAATTAGATTATTATCCTCTGCTTCCAGCTATTCTATTTGATTCATTTTTTTCGGTTCTTTTATTTTACAGAAAACTTTAACCATGGCCTTGAAAAGGCCCAGAAAAAGATTTTTTGGTCCAGCATCTCCAGTAATTTTAGCTGTAAGCCGCCAGTGCATAAAAGTTTTATTATATTCCTACTTCCTTGACTGTACTGCAGTTTAAAAATGTTTGAAAAATTACACAATAAAATCACTAGTTTATGTTTTGATTTTTTTTTTTTTTTTTTTTTGTTTTATAAAGGTTATAATAATTTTTGTTTTGTTTTATGGAAGAGAATTTGGTTTTTAACGAAATTTGATATATATATTTGTAATAAATAATATATAATAATCTGATATATTGAGTGTTTCTAAAATGGTGGGCTGGCTATACTTTTTCGGATTCTACTTGTAAAACTAAACAAAAAAATATCCGTAGGAAAAATGGTAATTTCTCCTTCGTTCTCCCCTTGTCCGCTATTTTGTTATTTTTATATGAAAATTTATTTCTCAAGTTCTGATGCTGGATTCACATTAATATTTGGTAAACGTCTCGATAATAAATTTTTACAATTAATAACACATCAGAACTTAAATACCTTCGAAAATTACAAAATAGCGGCCATGTTTATTTTTCAATCTGTATAAGATATAAGTTTTATCAAAATATATATTATTCGCTAAAATATTAAGCCTTTGAACAAAATGACATTTTATTTTTTTAAATCGGTTAACAAACAGCCGAGTTACGGTAGAAAATTGGTGTAATTATGTGTCTGTTTTCATGTCCTCCACTTTACGTTCAATTCGATGAAATATCAATTCTCTTTATTTGTTAACTCTAGTATTGTAAATTACTATCAGGTTAAGTAATAATTTTCTCACAATAATAGACCTAATAATTAAAAAAATAAAACAACTACCTGTGATAATTTTAGGTTAATTGTTGTAGAACATTAGGTGTACTTTTTATTTTAAATAAACAATTAACAATTTTTCAAGTTATAAGAAATGTTCAGTGTCCACAATTAGAAATTACACAAGTCTCCAGTCTTATTGTGAGAGATTGTCTTAACCTTTCAAAAATTCTGGGAGTACTCCTAATTTCTTGAAATTCATTTTGGATCCTTTGTCGAAGATCCTCAATGTTGAGTTGAATAAACAATAATATGTTTCAAATGACCCCACAGGTGGAAGTCACGAGAGTTGTCACGTGATCAGGCAGGCCAGGGCACTGGCCCACCGCGGCCTATCCATTTTTCATTGAAAGTTTCATGCAGGAAATTTTGATACCAACTGACTGAAATGTGCTGAAGCTTTATCGTAATGAAACCACATATTTCTTCTTAATTGTAGAAGCAGGTCTTCGAAAAAATATGGAAGATTTTCGGTAAAATGAGCAAGATAATTTTCTACATTTAAATGATTTGGTAAAATGACAGAACCCAAAAGATAGTCATTAAAAATACCTGCCCATATGTTCAAGCAAAATCTTTGTCGATTGCTATTTAGAAGGCACCATGATGTTTCGTTATGATTGTTTTGAACCCCATTCCTGTTGAAAGAAGCTTCATTTTTGCATTGTTAACATGATCAGCAGTAATATTCGCTGAATAAAATTATCCAAAAGTGAAAAAATTAATATCAATTGTTTTATTATTAAATTTTATTTTGAGAAAATTAATACTTGTAAATTAGTATTAGATTAAGTATTTATTTTAAACTGGATCGAAATTTTAAACTGGAATTGATACCGATTTACAATACTTGAATTAACAATAAATAAAAACAATTAAATTTAATCGAATTGAACGTAAAGTGGAGGAAATGAAAACAAACACAAAATTACAACATCAATTTTCTCTTATAACTCGACTATTTGTTAACCGATTTTCAAAAATAAAATGTTATTTTGTTCAAAATAAAAGGCTTAATATTTTGGCAAATAAAATTTTATAAAAAAACATAAATTTTTATAAAATTAATATGTATGAAGATATAACGAATTGAATAATAAACATGGCCGCCATTTTGTAATTCGTGAACGTACTTAAGTCCTAATTTTTTGCAAATTTTAAAACTTTATTACAAAGACCTTACCAAATATTAATGTGGTTCCTCTACCCGAACTTGATATAGATTTTTATATAAAAATTACAAAATGGCGGACGGAGGGAGAACGAAGGAGAAATTACCATTTTTTCTAACGATATATTTGTTGAGTTTTACAAGTAGAATCCGAAAAAGTATAGCCAACACACCATTTTAGAAACACTTTGTATATTAAATTTAATAAAGTGTGATCGGAACTTTATCATTATTAAGAAATCTAAATTAATTTTAATTGTAAAGTAGAATAATAATATTAGAGTTTGTAATATTTTCATTTAATTGGAAATAAGATTATTATTTTATATATATATATACCACGCGAATTAAAATAGGATACATGAAAGTACGATATTATCTACTCATGTTATTTTGATTGCCAGTTCATTTTTAACCACCTACGCAGGAGAAATATACTGAATGAATATAATACACGTTGGTAAAAACGGTTGCTATGGAATGAAACATTTGAAGCGGCGATAAAAATTCCTTAATATTAAGTTCTACCTACTACCCACGCAAATTGAGAATTCTCTATGCAGAAAATTTTGTATTCTATACAGTTAAATTTCAAACGAACTAAAAATCGTTAAAAAAACGAAACAATTGGTGAAAAATGCGAGGGTTTTTTCCTCTTGTTGTAGGTAATTAAATTTGTTTTTTATTTTTTAATTCTCCAGTACTCTATACATCCCTAGGAAAGTAATATTCTTTTTTTAATAATTATTGATTTTTAAAGTAACGATATTACTTCTCTCGTAGAATATCCATATTTTTGTTTATATAAATCATTCGCTTCAATCTTTTAGGTAGATTTCATAAGAAAGCTACCTATTGTAATGGGTACCAAGATTCGACTTCCGCGATGTATCTTCGCGTTTCATATCCCCCAGACCGCAAAACCACTGACAGCTCAAAAGTTTATATATATTTCACTTTCTTGTAGACACGAATAACTGCCGTAATTTTGCGCCAATCACTTTCAAATTTTTCCTTAAAAATAACTCGTTTCAAAATCTCGTTCCAGTTCATTAACGTCCAAAATCGGACAATTGAAGTGGAAATGGGGGGGGCTTTTTCGAAAAAACAAAATATTGCTATAACTTTCTTATTAAGTAAAATATCGAGTTCCTTTAAATGTCCTACTATATTCGGATAAGGGTCTAAAACTTATTTAGGTAAAGTTTTTTGATATCACCATTTTTGCTGATATCACGAAAATGGATTTTTTTAAATTTAGTAAAAAAATGGTCCTGTAAGTTGTTGTTTTAACTAATCGCATGTGGCAACATCAAACCGAGTTATCAACAATTATTTATTATATTCGGCACTACATGAAGAATCCGTTTTTTATTTGGATGAAGGAAATTAAATGAATTTTTCACCTCCTTGAAATTTCCATATTAAATTTTGATTTGTTATGAATCAGTAGAAAAAGAAGAGAAACGGATAAACAACTGTATATAAAAAAATAAGTTTTAATTTTTACATCTGATGCGCGTTTTGATTATCAGTCGAACATCATCACTATCGATTTCATTTTTAGGTATTTTCATTTAAAGATTCTCAATTAATTCAAGTAGCTTATTTCTATAAATATATTCACGGAAGCGGCAGCAGCCGAATGGTGAGCGTTCCAGTTTCATAATCGTGAGGACTCGGGTTTGAGATTCTGCATAGCTCTTTAATTTGTAGCTTTTACTTTTTACTTCTTTGTATGAAGTAAAGGAAGTATTGTGATCGCGAAAAATGTCAGATTTCAATGAAAAATATCCATATTGACCATTCCTGAATCCATATTCACTAGTTCGGCGTGACGTCTGTATGTTCGCATAACTCAATAACGATAAGCCGCAGTATGTTGAAATTTTGGATTTAGGATTTTTGTAACATTTAGTTGTGTACCTCCCCTTTTGATTGTAAGTCGACTGAACCAAAAGTGTCGAAAAAAGCCCAAAATTTACAAAATATTGGATTTTGGACTTTTTCGTAACTGCAGTAATAAGCCCTCATTGAGAACTTTTCAACGATGTATCAGAAGTGTGATACTTATTTTCATTGGTTTCAGAGTTATAGGCCAGTGAAATTTTAATTGATAAAATATATGAATCTATAAGCGGAAGGCAAGTCGGTTCGAATTGACTTAATCTCCTTTTTATTTTTTCAACATTTTTTTTAAAGTGCATATATTGATTTATTAATAATTATTAACCCGTGATTGTAAAAAAAAAAAACTATTGTAAATTATTCAATAATAACAATAAAAAATCAAAATATGAAAAAAATCACAACTTACTGTTTTTTTTGTCTTCAGTCATTTGACTGGTTTGATGCAGCTCTCCAAGATTTCATATCTAGTGGTGGTCATTTCATTTCGGTATACCCCCTACATCCTACATCCCTAAATTTGTTTTAGATATTCCAAACCTGCCTGCCTGCCTGCACAATGTTTTCCTTCTACCTATCCCTCAGATGTTAAAGTGACTATTCCAGGATGCCTTAATATGTAGCCTATAAGTCTGTCTCTTCTTTTAACTATGCTTCTTTCTTCATTGATTTGCCACATGCTTTAAAATCGATCACAAACGCTGCAAGATAGACTAAACGGATTGTTTTCAAATACAATTTTGAAGGGTTTGTCCGCTGCACGCCAATGGTCCTGCATCGCATCAATTCGACTGATTCATATCCATCAGCTCGGAGACGTCTTCGACAAATGTACGGGTGTTTCTTACTCGTTATGTCCCATTATTTTGGGTACAGCAGCGGCGGAGGTGCTCGTGCCGTCGGCGTCGTTCACTGAACGCACCGTGCCAGCTTTGCGACGCTCCTGAAATAGTCTCCCCCGCTCGGCACTGAACATTGGGGTACCTGTGCGTGGCCCATAACTTCCCATTTCCGACAATATACGTAATTTATATTTCCGGCTGGTTTTTGTGCAGACTGAGGCTGACCTTTTTTGAATTTTTATACTTTTTTACATTTTACTTTAATTTTTTACACGTAATTATTATCCAAGGTACACTTATTACTTAAATCGATGTATATCGACAAACTGTAAACAAAACACACGAATCGCCGCGCTGTCACATCTAAGTCGTGCGCTATACTGAATGGAAATGAGCGAGAGCGCCTGTTTTGGCCAATCTGTGCTATACCTCCTCCTCGACAATCCGCTCACCAGTGATGCAAAATCAAAGTCGTATCGGTGAGCTGACCATGTAAGTTATAAAATGACACCGGATTTACGTCTCTTAGACTAATCTTTAGGGAGTTATTAAGGCAGGACAATTTTTTCACTAGATATTAGTTTGCTTAGCATTTTTCCCGTCACCATCTCATTCGGTCGGCCTAAAGCATAAGACCGAATGTCTGTATCACAAACGGCTATTAAGCCTCGAAACAATTTAGCGACCAGTGTCCTAAATAGCTCCTAGAGCTTACCTAACAGCGTGACTGGACAAAGCGCGGTGCCATACACACCGGCTTATGTGTCCCAACCGCTCACTTGTCATATTTACTAAAATGGTTAGGCGCACCTCGTCAACTACTAAAAATTTATATGACATCCGTAAATTAAAATTTACTTTGTCTAGACAGCAATTCGCTGCCACGCCTAGGTCGCTGAGTGCCAACAAGTACCTGTCTACCGTATTAAAGCTCTAGGAGCCCTAATTGGCTGGTGGTCAGCCATATATCTCAAGGTTAGCTTCCCACAGAAGTGCGTTAGGAGTCTTTCCCTTAAATAACATGCTGATGTCGATTGAACATAGCAACAACATCAAGGAACTCCCACACGGTCCGACAATGCAGCCCTTGCCAGACTCGCCGCTTTTTCTCCTTGACTTTTATCTCCTTGGCCAATTATCTCCTTGACTGCTAAGTTCCAGGGTTTCTGATCCCCCCAAGAGTAGGGCAGTCAGACATCAGCTGTTCATTTGACTGGACCTCCCCGAAGACGCACAGCTCATCAGCTGCCAGGCGAACCGAAACAGATGTTGGTTCAAATTATCATGGTTGGTGAGCACCCGGCCACCCGTTGCCCTTAAAAACGAACTCCAGGTATACCAACCCCCCAGATCTCGTATGAACTTGTACAGTCATCTTCCCTTAGTCGTGGTGTCCCATTCCAGCTGCCATGCTTCCATCACGAGGTTCTGCAGCCTCTTCCGCTGGTGGGAGATGGGCAACTGAACGAAATTTAGATCCGGTGTATTGCGGTCACCGTTCCGTTCCGTTACTGGCTGGGTTCGAAACCGCATCCCAAATACCTTGGCCTCTCTGCCTCTTCGCAATCTCCACATGGCTGCCCGAACTTTCGCCACTAAATCGATTGGGAGAGCGTTTCCCAATACGGTGGTAGCCTCGAAGGAGGTTGTTTTAAAAACACCTCCTTCCTTCCTTCCTTAATTGTGCATACAATTAAGGCTCTGCGCTGGGCACTCCTTGAATTTTGAACAAGTGGTCTGTTCATATCCAACCTATCCGCCCAAACGGGCGCCGCGGATGACGATATAGACTTTTTCCTTACGCTAAAAATTTCTGTTGTGGTATAATCACTGGTATAATATCTGTTCTGGTAATAGTCAGCCCATAACTTCCCATTTCCAACGATATACGTAATTTATATTTCCGGCTGGCTTTTGCGCGGGTTGAGGCTGACTTTTTTACATTTTACTTGATTTTTTTACACGTAATTATTGTCCAAAATACACTTATTATTACCTTAAATCGATCTGTCTCAACATAGTCTAAACAAAACACACGAGTTACCGTGCTGTCACGTCTATGTCGTGCGCTATACTGAATGGAAATGAGCGAGAGCGCCAGTTTTTGCCGATCTGAAAAGTCGTATCGGCGAGCTGACTATGTTAGTTATAAAATGACACCGCATTTAATTCTCTGAGACTAATAGTTAGGAAGTTATTAAGGCACAACGATATAGACGTTTTCGTTACGCTACAAATTTCCGTTCTGGTACCCGTATATTTCGGTGTGATTTTGAAGACGTTTCACGTCAAAGAAAATTGCTTTTTATTTTTCTCATCAAACCGGTACTTAAAAAAAAACATGTCTCGTTTATATGTATGAGATATATATATATATATATGTTTTGAATATTATTTTTATGAATTGCATCATAAACTCCAAAATCTTTTGTTAGATATTAATCGGATTAATATATAATTAAATTAAGGCAATTTTTGAAAGTACAATGAAAAGGAAAACGCTTTGTGGTAGACCGAGGCTTAAGAAAGTCGACCAGATATTTGATTATACTAGCCGAACCATCTTTATTACTTTGAAAATTGAGTAAGAATTATGGACTTGTAAAGCGGTATGTCAGTCCCAGGATCGTTTACAAATTATAAAAAGAATATGCAATTAACCGTTTAAGTTTTATTAATCGTCTCTCAGAGTGTTTGATGTTCATTTTAAAAGAGCGTGTTTTTGGGTTTTTTTTGTTACATGGTATTGATTAGAAAAAGTCCGTAGTTCAAGAAATTTATGTAATTAATTTATTCGTGAAGGGCGTAAAATTGAATAAGAAAAGAGAAGCGACTCGTTTAAAATGAGTTCCTGTTAAAAAAAACTTAACGACTTTACTAAGTTTAAAGAGTAATCTCCTATTAAAAGTTAAAGTTAAAACAGTTTTTCTTATCCTAATTAATATTGGAAAGTTTAGAGATTTTTTTTTACTGTAAAATGTTTATTTTGAATCGATCTATTTCATTGATTATTATTTTTATTTCGTTTACGCTATATGTAATTCTGCGCTTATCCTGACCGAATAAATGTTACGAGTTATTTCAACTCGTTAATTATTTATCACGCGTATTGAGGTTCAGCCCAGGATTACGTTGTTTTGATGGAGCAGTAATCTAGTTTAGTTTTAAGTTTCCTTCCTAATCTAATTTTATTACAGATATTTCATGAGTTTATATGTTTATTAGTATACATAAAATGTAATGGGTAAGTAAAAAAGTATAGCGAAATTAAAAAGTATATATGTATGTATATATATAAAATAAATTTTCATTATCATATAAAATTTTTTTATATATATAAAAAATGTATATATTATATATATATATATTTATAAATTTTTTTATTTATATTAAATTAATCATTTTTTTTTTACAGGAGGCATGTTTTTAAATAAGGGCCGTTTGGATATAAAAATTTAAATAAGAAATATAAAAATAAACTTTATTGTAAAGGGCATTTGTATGTGTGTCTGTCTGTCTGTCTGTCCCCCTTAGCTTAGCACCGGAATTTACCGATCATTATCGAAAAATCCCGATTCGTTAATACATGTCTCGTGGTGGTCAGGTGCATATTTGTTATATTATTATATATATATCCATATATCACATATACAAGGTCTGTAAATAAAGTAATGAGACTGGTTCAGAAAAACGTTTTATTTACACTCCAATTATATATCAACTTCGCTCTTTCTACCTATGGATTTACTCTATCTCCTTCGCTTGAACAACGGGAGCTTCGTCTGTTTACAGCAGGAACATATATAAAACGTCATTTTGTTCAAAATAAAAGACTTAATATTTTATCAAATAACTTGCATTTTGATAAAAGTTATATTTATGGAGATATAACGGATTGAAAAATAAACATGGCCGCCATTTTGTAATTTGCGAAGGTATTTAAGTACTGATTTATTGCTAATTTTAAAACTTTATTAACAATACGCTTACCAAATATTAATGTGATTCGTCTATCCGAACTTGAGATATAAATTATTATATAAAAATAACAAAATGGCAGACAGTGGGTGAACGAAGAGAAATTACCATTTTTCCTAAAGATATCTTTTGTTTAGTTTTACAAGAAGAATCCGAGAAAGTATAACCAGCCCCACCATTTTAGAAACACCCTTATATAAAAAAAGTTCCTTTACATGGTAATAGCATAGTACGGTTAGATATGTAGATAAACATTGTTATAAATACAAAAAATAGTATATTTCAACATATATGTCTGGTTAACATTAACATTTATTGTGAATAACATTGTTAAAAAGGTTCAAGGATCATTTATTGCTTTGAAATCAGTTCGTTTAGCCGTCTGCGGACACTCACAGAAAAATGTGCTGGAGCGCCGTCTTGTTGACGTGTATCGATGTCTGCTGTTCCTCTTGCCTTTAATTCTGGAAGCAACCACATGTTAAACATGTGAAGATAGCTGTGCTGGTTCACAGAAATATGGTCCAAGCAGGTGGTCTGCCGTTATCCCTTCCCAAATCATAACATGCGGTGGATTGCACTCGATTTCCTCATAAAAGTGCGGATTGTCTTTTGCCCAAAAAAAAGGTTACAGTTTCATGGGCCACGATAAATCGCACGCTCGTCAGAAAACGTAATGTTTTTTTAATCATTTGCATGTGGAAGCGTGTGAGCAGCATTTCACATGCATGCACACGTTGTTCCAAGTCACGATCACTCAGTTCATTCACAGAGGATGGGCGAAAACTTGAAACATTCAAGTCTTTCCGCATGTAGTCTCGAATAATCGATCACGGGATGCTTAATTGTGCAGACCGCTTACGGGCTGACTTCATCGCCGATCGTTCAGCTGATTTAAGCCACAACAACATAACTTTCGGTGCGAATCGTAGGCCTTCCGCTACGTGATGTATCGAGAACACTTCCCGTCGCAAAGATCTTGTTCTCCCATGCGAATAACGTTGGTCGGTGATGGCGGCGGTTTTCCAAACACAACGAAGTCGCTCAAAATGTCTGTCATTGTCTTCTTTGTGTTCTGACGTTCATGAATCCTTCATTTTTCCTGTTTAGCCTCCGGGAATTACCGTGAGGTATTACTTCAGAGGATGATATGAGTGTAAGTGAAGTGTAGTCTTGTACAGGCTCATGAAGACCATTTCTGAGATGTGTGGTTATTTGAAACCCAATCACCAAAAAACACCGGTATCCACGATATAGTATTCAAATACGTATAAAAATAACTGTCTTTACTAGAACTTGAACGCTGGAACTCTACTTCCAAATCAGCGTGAACGCGTCTTACCAAATCAGCTGATTTGGTTCACCACCAGACCAACCCGGTGGGTTATGAGTAAAGTCTACAGAACCTAAAACATACATTAAGAATTTCGAATTTTAGTGCGCTGTGCCAGAGGACCCATGGCACACTGAGTTTTGGAGTTAACGCAATTCCTGGCGGGTCATTGGGAATTCAGATCTTATTTGTATAGATTCGGGCTCGATCAATCTGAAAATTGTCCGGAGTGCGAGGTGGAAGAGACCCCCCCCCAACATGTTTTCTTTTTGTGTCTTTATGCGATTCGCCATAGAGCGTAGAGAGATACTCGGCAACCTGAGACGTGAGCCAATATTTCGTCCTGAAGATACCATACGAGTCCTATTACAAGGTGAGGGACAGTGTAACACTGTGGAACGATTCGTGAGGACGGTCATGAGGAAGCTCCAATTATATGAGGGTCCCGCAGAGGAGAATGGCGCCGGAGTGCGCAGAGGCGGACAGGTCCTTGGCTGAGTGCTTAGGGGGCCCCTCGTACGTGTGGGGGTTGCCTGGGTGCGATGAGACCGGAGACACCCTGCTCGTGCGTCTGATGGTGGCTACTGGTAAGTGGTGTGACTATTTAAATTTTTATCTTGACGGCTGTATGAGTGTGTAACGCGTGTATGTTGTGAATGTTAGTAGAGTGTCCTGTTTTCTGCAGGGTCTTGTGTTGTTGTCGGCGTATGTATTTGACGTGCTGTATGTGTTGCTTCCAGTAGTGCACATACCGTATTTAATTTGTGCGGGTGTGGCGGTACCAGCGGCGACGTCGGCACCAACTAAACTAATGTAATTTCACAACTTGCGTAGACCACATTCGCTTGAACGGTCGGCAGACTGGTCTGCCGACCGTTCGATTTGATCCCTTCCCTGTCGATTTGAGGCAGGCGTTGATCATAAACAATCCAACCCGTGAGCCGAACTGGAGGCTCGTTTTAGTTTGAAGGACACTTCTCTGGGCTGAGCTTTACTTCGTTGTATGTCCGCTCCAGAGGTGTAGGGGAAAATATATATTATTAATTTATTTAATTCTACCGCTCACCTATGACGTTACAACATATCAGTAGATTAGAGACTTTTTTGGGGTGAGCATTTTTTAATTGTTAACAAATGCGCCGAAGAGAAATATGACTTCAAATAGGCAAAATGTCGAGATACTAAAGGTGACCTTGCTCTACAGCCTCATGCCTTTGACTTTAAAGTTGAAAATTTAACGGTCCAGTAGTTTTGGAAATATAAGGTGGTGATGTTAGACCAACACCGAACACACGGACGCAACAAAACGTACATACGAACATTAACATCCGGAAAATTTGTATCCGTTTTTTCGGTTCCTTAGGTATCAAAACGTTAACCCACCGGGTTGGTCTAATGGTGAACGCGTCTTCCCAAATCAGCTGATTTGGAAGTCGAGAATTCCAACGATCAAGTCCTAGTAAAGTCAGTTATTTTTACACGGATTTGAATACTAGATCGTGGATACCGGTGTTCTTTGGTGGTTGGGTTTCAATTAACGACACATCTCAGGAATGGTCGAACGAGACTGTATAAGACTACATTTCATTTACACTCATACATATCATTATCATTCATCCTCTGAAGTATTATCTGAACGGTAATTACCGGAGGCTAAACAGGAAAAAGAAAGAAAGATATCAAAACGTCAAGATCCGGTGAAAACCGCATATGCCCAAATTGGACCGATTAAGATACTTTATCTTCTAGATCTATAGCACTATCTATACGGGAAAGTAAAAATTATTAGAAATTAGAAAGAAAATTTATATAACCAATTTTATATAAATTAATTGATGGATCACTAAAAAAACAAATATTAATGAAAACAAAACAAAATTATTAAATTAAAAATGGTTTTATAAAATAAAAATGATGAAATTTCGTCAATAGAAATAAACTTTAAACCCTTATTAAATTAAAATCTCTTAAAGAAAGAAAGAAAGAAAGAAAAAAAAATTGTTATTGTTTAGCGAAAACAAATTTACAACAAAGCTCCCGGGCATCACAAACTATAATCGTTTTGTATGTACAACCCACACACATACACGGGCGCACAAACGTATGCTTTCTATCTCTTTACGCGTCGGGTATATTATATTTTAAATAACCATTACAAAAGGGGTAAGTTTTTAAAAGGGAGGGGCATAATATAGAAAAAGAAAGGACAAGGGGATGGTTGCAAGAAGAAAAGGCAGTGAAGTGTGGTGGGTGACCCAAATTTTAGATTCGCTGTTAAACAAGGGGGGGGGTTGTGTGCGCGCTCCCGCGTACATACACATATACGCGCGCGCGTAGATCAATACAGACGCCCACAACCGAAAGAGGAGTGTATAAATACTAACATTTCTGAAAACATTGATTTTAATTCACCGTAAATATATTTACGTATATGACTTGGTAATTATTTTAACTATTTCAAAGCTTATTCATATTAATTTGTGTAATATTATTTTAACAGACACGCGGTATTATATTATAAATAGGTTTTTTATTATATCCACTTTATCTTAATACTGGTAAATATTTTTGTTTTAATATTTTTTTCCAAGAAGTATTATTAAATCATAACAGTTATTATAATCTTATTATATTTGACATAATTACACTAAAATACTAAAAAAAAAAAAATAAGAAAATTAAAAAAAAACAATTGTATTGAAAAAAAGAGCTATGCTATAATATTTTATAATAATTGTATGCCGTAAGCAGGAAAAGAATAAAATTCTCAAAATCTATTAAAACAAAAACATAATCAGAAACGAAAAATTGTCATGTCGATTGTTAAACAATCATAGTATACTGTAGAAACATTATTTATAAATAATATAAAACGAAGATATTTATAATATTTAAAGAAAATAAATTTAAAGTTGTATATACAGTATATATATATATATATATATATATACTAGCGTACCCCGTCGCGACTTCGCCCACAATGTAGCTTCACTCGCAATGCTTTTTTAATAGCAAACTTATTTTTTTTATTTATAAAAAATATTTAATCAACAATATTATATGTAGATTTTCATTAAATTCTGATGAAACTGTAAATAAACATTTTTATGAAAAATATTGAAGGAATATATGATAAACAATGAATTGTTGCCGAAAACTTAAATAAAGGAAAACAAAAAAAGGAAGATAACAAAAATTGAACTATATTTGTAAGACGAATCCGTTTTATGAATGAATTAAAATAGTTCAATTTAAAAGTCCAATAAGCATAAACAAAAAATTGTATTACAATCCCAAATCTAGCATCCCCATCGCGGCTTCGCCCGTGCTGTATGGTTACATGCGCTTCCCGTCACGATCAGAGAGTGATCGTGAGAGATCACGATCAGAGAGTGGCTCGCCTCGCTCTCCTTTCCCGTTTTATCCCGTTTCTCTTTCCCCCTTCCTCTTTACTTTTTTCTCTTTTCCCGTTTTTCCTTTTCCCCTTTTTTATTTTTCCAATTTTCCCCGTCTTCCCTTTTACATTTTTTCGATTTTTTCATATTTCCCTTTTCCGATTTCTCCCTTTCCTTCTTCTTCCCCGCGCGTAAATCGGTCCAGTAGTGTTTTAGTCTATAGCAGACACACATATCAGAAACATTGCAGTGGAATCGTAAAATATTCAGTTTAGCGTATGTTGCTTTTACGTCCAACAGATAGCGCTGTTAACACGAAATTTAGTTTTTTATCGATTTGAACCCTTAAAATCAAAATTTCGCAAAATCCTTTCTTTGTGCACGCCTACTTAAAGATACGAAGGTACCATGAACATTTCAAGTCTGTACCTATAATAGTTTTGATTGTACGTTGATTATGAGTCAGTGAATCAGTCAGGACATTCTCTTTTATATAAGAGATATGCAGTAAAACCTCCCCAAAATGGAATCTGACGGGATCGAGTAAGAATTCCGTTTTGAAAAGGTTCCCGTCTTGCAGAGTTTTTAAAAATCGAGCCACTTTATCGTGATGTCCTGTGCTATGTATTATACAAATGTAAAATGAAGTTGAACAAGGGTAAACATTTGGAATAATCCGGGAATTATACTGCATGTATAGAACATTATCCAGTAATTTTCAGAAATTGTTCAGTTACACTAAAAGAGGGTGTTTTATATTTTTACAAGTTGTAATTTTTCATTTAAGTTACGTTTAAAAATAAAATAATATCATAGGTTTTGTTTCAATAACTTACCCTTGGAATTTTCATTTTCAATAATTTATACACTTCACTTCAAGTATACACTTCAGTAATACAAGTAAATAGAAAAAATTCACATAACCTAAAATACAACAGGATCTAACATTAATTCTAAAATTAAATCGTTTTCTAAAATAGTCAAGCACAGTTTTCTGTTTCAATAATTTTCTTTTGGAATTTTCATTTTCAATAATATATTCTATCGGTTAACATATTTTCTCGCAAATCATCGCTGTTTATAGAATCGCCAATTCTTTCAGATGTGCGACCATACCCAATGCTTCTCCGAAACTGTTAATTTTGTTTTCTGTGTCCTCTCTCTGCCCTTCTTCTTCTTATGAACTTTCGTTAATCTTGCAAGTTTTGGAGAAAATAACTTCATCTACAGTCTGAAATCCTTCTTCGCTTACCAAATCACCAAATCAATACCTAAGTTGTATTCAGCATGAACCGATCGATGTTTGACCACGTTCTATGCAACAGAAATTCAGCTTCACGTTGTTGTACTGCGCAAAGTATATATGTCGGGAACATAATAATTATCGGTTGTCGTGCAGAAACCAGGTTCTTTAAACGTATTTTTAACACAGTTATTTGTAATTTGTTGTACTATGTAGAGAGCCGCATTAATGCATACAGAACAGAGTTATGCGTCAGTTCTTAATTCGTGCGGGTCTGGCGGTACCAGCGGCGACGGTCGAAACTAACTAAACTAATGTCATTTCACAACTTGCATAGACCAAATTTCGCTTGAACGGTCGGTAGACTGGTGAAGCCGTGAGGCTTAACGCATTAGGTACTGAGTCGTCCGGGCGACTGAGTTCGACACAGCCAAACCGATTTACTTTTTTACACTTTAAATATTATCTTATCAAAAACCAAGTCCCGGCTGCAATAAAGGATGAACATAAATCCTTATTGGGGACTAGTGACGCCAGAATGTGTATCCGATAATGAATTTTTATGATTTAATTACAATCATTAATTATGATTTATTGATCCATCGGTTGAGTTACACTAGTTGTGTTTGGAAGAAAGAACACAAGGTTTATGTTAAAATAGTTTCCATGAGGGTGACACGACGAATTGTGTAAAAACAGTAGAATATTTCTATTTTCACTAACCGTTTTTTCATTTAAATTATGTAGCCATTTTTCGATTATATTAGACGTCAACTAAGACTTTTTAGTTGCGTACCATTCCAATGGTAACTGAACGACATTTTTGAAACAGTGAGACTTCCAAAATGTACGTATCACCTACGGTTTAAAAAGCGTGCCATCCGCAAAACCGCACACCTGAACAGTCTTTCTTTGGATTTTTTGCCTCCAATATACTTTTCAGTTTTGATACACAATGTTTTGTTCGGTAAAGCTCGAAAATATAAACCGGTTTCATCGAAATGACTGATATATTTTAGTTTGTAACCTGCGGTTATTTCTTTCATTTTATTTTTCTAGTCGATAACTACGAGAGTAAGTCAATTATTACCCGCAACGTAGTTTTATTGCAATACAAATAGGAAACTTACATGTACATCATTTTTCAACATAGTCCCCCTCATAAAAGAAGGCTTTCGGTTGAGCTGCGAGCCAGGAATGCACCGCTTCTTTCACTGATTCCCCGAGGTAAATCGACGATCCCTTAATGCCTCTTTGAGTGGACCAAACAAGTGGTAGTCAGAAGGGGCAAGATCAGGACTATACGGAGGACGAGCCGGTACTTCAAAGTTGAATTTCTGGAGCGTTTCAGCAGTGCAGGTAGCAGTATGTGGACGGGCATTGTCGTGCAACAACACAACACCTTTTGACAGCAGTCCTCGGCGTTTGCTTCGAATTGCAGGCTTCAGCTTGGCGGAAAGATCTCACTGTAAGCACACTGTTTATTGTCGTGTCCCTTTCCTCATAATTTTCCAATACTGGGCTTTGTGAGTTCCAAAAAACCGTAAGCGTCAGTTTTCCTGCGGACGGTTGGGTCTTGAACTTTTTTTTGCAGGGCGAAGTTGGATGTTTCCATTCCATACTCTGGCGTTTACTCTCCGGCTCGTAATGATGGATCCATGTTTCGTCACCGGTGATGATTCTGTCTAAGAAGATGTCCCGTTCGTTAATATAATGATCCAAATGATTTTGGCAAATGTCCAAGCGCGTTTGTTTATGCGATTGTGTGAGTTGTTTTGGGACCCGTCTTGCACAGACTTTATGAAACTCAAATCTGTTGTGGATAATTTCGTAAGCAGAACTGTGACTAATTTGCAGACGATGTGCCACTTAATCGATAGTTACTCGTCCGTCTAAGAAAACCATTTCGCGTGCACGCTCAATGTTTTACTCATTGTGGAGGTAAACGGTCGTCCCGTTCCTTCGTCGTGCGTAACACTTGTGCGACCATTTTTGAATTTTTCAATCCATTCGTAGACACTCCGTTGCGGCAACACACTGTTTCCGTACTGCACCGAAAGTCTTCGATTAATTTCGGCCCCTGATACACCTTCCGACCACAAAAAACGGATCGCTGAACGTTGCTCTTCTTTGGCGCAAACAGAAAGCGGTGCAGCCATGGTTAACGGCAGTGCAGTGATAATGGAACTAATCTGGCAGCATCAAACCTGCACCGACATAACAACAATTAAACCATGCATGCGTCATCTACGCAACACGACAGTACTACCAACATAAACAAAAATAGAACTAAATTGCGGATAAAATTGACTTACCCTCGTATATATATATATATCCTATCTGTCATCGCTACCTGTAATTAAATCCTGACGATTACTTTAAATTGTGTTTTGTATGTACTGTTTTTTATTATTATTGACTTTTATAATTATTATAGAAGTGAAAACTTCTTTAGGCGCGTTGTGTCAGAATTTTTTGTACTACTGAATTACATTGAAACATAGGGGAAAAACGCTGACTCGTAATCAAAATTTGTAACGTAACACAAGACGCTAGCATATATATATATATATATATATATATATATATATGAAAGAGAAAAAGACATAGAGCAAGAATATATATATACTCATATATGAGTATAGTATATGTAGTAGCAGAGGATGGGGGGTGGGAGAAAAACCTGCCGATGATTCACAATAATTCTCCCTCTCTATCTCTCTCTTTCAATCTGAATGCCCATACACGCGTATACGTATAAATTAGTATACGATAAAGATAGACTGTGAATTATATATAGTTAAGCGTACCACCACGTTGCTTGTCGGCGGTTGTGTTTGTGTACATATATACATTGAAATGTTTAAGTGAAATATTTCGATACGTACTCATAATAATAAAAAAAAAATAATTGTTTAAATTCACTGTAAGAGTAATAATAATAGAGTATAATATTTAGAGTATAATATTTGTGAAGAATATTGGATAAAAAAGTGAGTACATCAAAAATGTATTTCATGTTAATATTTTATATTTTTTATTATAACGTATGCACGTGATACTTTCAAAAAGTATATACAGCATAATATTATGTATTTATATATATATATATATATATATATATATATATATATATATTTATAGTTATATATATATTTATACATACGGGTGTACATACAGTTGTACACCCGGGACTCTACAAATCTGTTTTGTTTATCGATGAGGCGAATTTCATTCAAGATGGCGTCAACAACTTACGCTATGAGCATACATGGGCAGAAGTAAATTCTTATGAAACAATGTAAGGCAATTTTCAACACCGATTTAGCATTAATGCATGGTGCAGTCTTCTTCACAAACGTTATATATATTTTGAGGTGGAGGAACCCCATTTACAGACGCTGAAGCAGTGTCGGACTCGTTAACAGGTTCCGCCAGTTATAACCAAGGGCGTATTTATACCCGCGCACTACCGACTAAACCTCCACCCATTGCGACCCCACCTCCTGGGAAACCGTTAATAAAGCTTGCTTCAGGAAAGGAGGAAGCGCCTACACACACTTCGGTTTGCACAAGCAAACATCATACATAGTAGACCACTACACGCACACACTGCACACCACAAATACCTAAAGAGAAAAATATTCAGAAAAAATAGAACACCTAACAGGTACTAAGACGTACCACACACATTTATATGTTCGTGCAATCAAACCAGCACAAGACAAGCGCACCACAATCAAGTAGACATAGCCACAAGACATAACTTATCCACCAAAGTAAACTCAAAAGTTACTTAAATTTCCACAGTCTCACCCAGAGTACACAAAACACACACCCACCAATTAACACACACAAGTCAACTGCTTACCAACTTATCACTTACCCACACGACCGTTAGCCATAATCATTAAAAATGTGAGCAACGCCCTCAGGCACCAGGAGCGGAGTTGTCCACGGCCTCACCGCACTAAAGCGACCCCCTCATGCTCGAGAGGGCCCCCAACGCACTCAGCCCCATACCTGTCCAACCCGGCACCTTCAGACGCCTCACTCACTTGCAGGCCGCGCCAGTGCTCGCCGTCTCCTACACAATCAGACGTTTGGACCGTTCATATTTATATACAGACGTTTGGACCGGTCTGCTTGCACTGCACTTCCTTTAAAAAGAATTTCCGCTACTCTTTGAAGATGTTCCTCTAGCGATGAGGCGCAAAATTTCCTTTCAGCAAGATGGTGCGTCTCCTCGCTTCTCTTGTGCAGTTTCTACTCACTTAAATCATTATTTTCCTGAGAAATGTGTCGGTCGTGGAGGTCCACATTTTTGGTCACCAAAATCGCCTGATCTAATATTTTTAATTTTTGCGTCTGTGGATGGATGAAAGTATTGTATTCAAGAGTATACATTCTCTTAAGGAATTCATTTTCCGTATTATCGATAGTAATGAGTAACTTAAGGACAGCCCAGAAGAACTAAAAAGAGCAACAAAAGCAGTACCTAAGCGAAATGTTTTATAAATGACGTGCTCATTTTTTAAATTTTTTTTGAGATCACAGTGTACCTCTTTAATCAACTCTGGTTCGTATTTTCTCTTTATTATTCTTCTTGATTGCTTCTCAATACTTCTTCATTCTGTCAGATCTTGCTTTTTTGAATTCTTCTGAACAAATTCTCGTTGTTGGTTTCTTTTCTTTAATTTTAAATCTGGAGTTTACTTCTTTTAGTATTGTCAGTTTTGTTACGTAAATCTTCTATTGTTATTTTTAGTTCTTGCATATCTTGTTTAATTTCGGTTATCCAGGTCGGTGTTTTGGACATTTGCTAGTATTTCTCGACCAGTTTTCTGACGAGCCTGTTCGGTTCTGTTCCTATTATGTGTCCAGAGAAGGAGATACTTTTCTTTCTATAGAAGTCTAGAGCTGGTTCTATATCTTTATGTACCTCTTAGTTTGGTATGAGTCTCCATTCTCCCCCACTGTTTCTAAATAAAATTCGAATTTTTCTATCTTTTCTTTGTTCTTGCATCTTTTCTTGTATCTTGCACCATTTTGTTCACAATTAAATTTTCTACAAGTTTTAGTTAAACATTTTATGTGTTTATTACCCGTTTAACAAAGTTATTGTACTTAAAACTAAAAAAACAGGTTTTTTACCTTAATTTATTGGTTTTCACCCCAGATTTCTCAGAACAGATACGGTTCTGAGACCTATTTTATTCGATTTTTCAGGGTAAAAACCCATAAAAAATCATTAATCTTGTCCCTTAATTAACATCCTAAAAATTTCAGTAGTACTATCTTATTTCACTAGGGTAACTGAAATCCAAGCGAAATCTTTCGCTAGCCGTAAATCGAAAACGAAGTACTTTAGGACATATATTTATATGAACTTTTTCCATTTTTTTCACGAGCAGAATAGGTTATCCCGAATTTCGTGATACACATTATGTATATATATATATATATATATATATATATATATATATATATATATAAAATAATAATTAAACTCTGTTCTTTGGTTAGACAAATATAACAAAATTAAATAACTTAGAAAATTATCCAAAATAATAGAACACTTTCTAATGCAATTCATTAGGCCAACAACCAAACAACAAAAACAAAAGCAGTTTTGACATTTCGTCGAGGTTTTTGTTTTTGTTGTTTTGTTTGTTTGTTTGTTGACCTAATGAATTGCATTAGAAAGTTTTGTTATTTTGGATAATTTTCTAACTTATTTAGTTTTATAATATATATATATAAATGAATGTTTGTTTGTTTGTCCCGTATGCGTTTCTGTACTATTTATCCGATTGCGATGAAACTAGTGAATTGTGCGCATGCTCGTGAAGGTTTCTGAATTAGTTTTAATCCGCTAGATAGCGCTGGGGTCGAGATATTTCGAAAAATTGTATTTATGGTCCGATTTGGCTGATATTTAGAATATATATATATATATCATTTAGACAATATTTGTTGTCAATTTTATGATGTGATTTCAGTTTTCTTTTGAAAAAAATCGTCTAAAATATTTAAAAAGTGTAAACATGAAAAATGCGGAGTAGTTCAACATGGGATATCTATTTTTTCCGTTTAGTCTCCGGAACCACCGTATGGTATTACTTCAGAGGATGATATGTATGAATGTTAATGAAGCGTAGTCTTGTACAGTCTCAGATCGATCATTCCTGAAATGTGAGGTTAATTGAAACCCAACTACCAAAGAACGAATGGCAGCTTGAATAGCTATCTATGCGGCAGGAGGAGATGGTCGTCTGAAAGCTGCCAGTGTTGTGGAGAGCGGGACCGCAGAACATACTGTCTTTCAGTGCCCAAGGTAGGAGGAAGACAGGATGATATTGCGGACACGGTTGGGAGAGGTTACTGCAGATAATATAGTATATATACTTCATGGAGAGCGGAACTGGTAAATAGTCATTAAGATAATAGGGAACATCATCCGAAAGAAGACCCTGGAACAAGTGGAAGGTGGGTGAGGGTGTTAGTGTTAGGGCAGGGAGGACAACCCCGTTCAGGAGGGATGGGATGCTCCGGTGTCTCACTTATTATTGCTAATGATTGAACGGGGACTCTGGGGTCCTTAGGCGGTGAAAAGAAAGACCGAGACCCGATCTGTGGCCCCGGTAGGGGATCCCGGATTAGAGGCAGGCGCTTATTAAAAGACCGAGACCCAGCCACTGGTGGTTGCTGTCAGGAACGGCATAGCCGGGTTTGGCATGGCCTCCCAGAGAAGTAGAGGCAACTGGCATCCTCAAGGTTGTGTTTTATACGGGATCGGACCTTGAGGGGAAGGTAGTTACAAAAAAAAAAAAAAAAACAGGGCTCAACATGGGATGTCTGAAGTATTATTATTGCCACTACTGTTCAGTGTAGGCGATAGTGTACGAGACAAGATGTCAAAGAAAGAAGCCAGTCCTTATAGTGTAATTCAACCCCCCCCCCCCCCATATTCCGTTTGATTTTCACCAACTTTGATGAGTAATAATTTGATGTATAACATTCAATTTTTGGTTTAAAAAAAAAACGCTGGAACTGTTCTTTTAGTAATACGCAGTGAACGATTTTTATACCAAAACTGTGCACTAAATTTTCGGAAACGGCATAGTGAAAGAATATTGGATAGTGGAAAAATTAGCCAGAAATTAACTATTTTATGTGGTCCTATAGTAACCAGTGTCGGAAAAACAACAAAAATTTTATAAATTTTCATGAATCAACTTTATAATTTACGTCCGTCTAGTATTACTTTTAAAACATTTTGAACAAATTTAAAGCTGTAAAGTTGACATTTTATATATATATTTAGAAAGTTTAATTTGGTCCGAATCAAATAACCTACGAGAAATATCTCTAAATTAAAGACCGCTGAGAAATTTCTCCCCTTAAGGTTGGCGAACCTGTGTCGTTCATGGCCACGCTAGTAATGCAGATACTGCATTGTTCTCTGTAACTTGTCGAGTTGTAGTATCATTGATTAAGTGTGAATTATTACGTTGTAAAAAGAATAGGAAAATCGATATTGCCGCCGACTGTGAAATACGTGGAGTCATACGTTTTTTAAACCATGAAAACATTAAGCCGGCTGTAATTCATAGGAAGTGAGTTGCTGTGTACGGTGATAATGTAATAAATGAAACGCCCGAAAATGATGTGAAAGGTTTGGAAATAACAGAATTAATGTTTATGTTGAAGACTGTTCGGGGAGGTCCACGATAGTCACCGAGGACTTGTTGAAATGCGTCGATGATGAAATTAGAAAAGTTAGTCACTCAACGATTTCCGACCCGGCCCTTCATTTTCCTGATATTTCAAGAACTGTTATCGGTCGCATTGTTCACGGCCATTTAGGCTTCAGAAAGGTTTGTGCACGTTGGGTGCCGCACGTCTTAACGGAACAAAAAAATCCGAATGGAATCTACTCTGGATTTTTTTATGTGTTACACAGAAAAAGATGATGAAAACCTTAATTCGATGGTTACCGGCGATGAAACATGGATTTCGTACTGCACGCCAAAGAGAAAACGACAGTCAAGTGAATCGCGTCATCCTCAATCACCAACCAGATCGACGAAGGTCAAGCCACAGCCATTTGCACGCAAACTGATGGCCACAGTCTTTTGGGATCGGTTTGGCATATTGCTGGTCGATTTCATGTCTCGTGGAACTTCTATAAATACAGAAGCCTACTGCGAAACTCTACGTAAGTTACGACGCGTCATTCAAAATCGGCGACGTGGGGGCTGACCGAGGGCGTCGTCCTAATGCACCATACTGTACGTCCACATATTGCGGTTCCAACGCGAAATTTACGATCACCCACCATATTTTTTTGTATTGTTTTTGATACGATAGTTCTTTCTTTTCTTTTTGATTTTTCGTTTTCTCTTTGGTACGATACTTTTGTCTTTGTTTTTAGTATTTTAGCTTGAGTTTTAATTTTGTTGTTGTCTTATTATGTTTTATTTTTATATTTCACATTTTTGTTTTCCGGGCGATAACACGAAAATTTTTTTCGCCCCCCCCCCCCCAAAAAAAAGAAGATATTATCGGGACGACGTTGGATCTCCGTGTGAATTGGAGAAACCAGGCTGAATGGACGATCATGGAAAATTTTCTTGTTTAAGAAAGAAGAGGATTGTGGAGGGGTTCTAGGATTTTTCCTGGGTTTATCCTGTGTTTGTTTTATTTCAGTATTACCCTGTTTTATGTTTTGTTTTTAGTATAGTTTATTCTTGCGTGTTGAACTCGCCTTATATAGTCTCGGGTAGTAGGTCAGTTCCTTCGAGTATTGTCAGATCAGTCTTGTTCAAAACTTTATGAGATGTGTTTTGTTTTTTTTTATTGGTTCTTTAGATAGTAATACACTTATAGGAATGTCACTTGTGACATTCGCATCGGTGGCATCCTGACTGAGGCAAGATGAAGGCTGAGAGATGCCTTTTCCCGAGGTTTTGAAGATGACCTTCGGTAAAGCCCAGTAGGAACGGAGGGGTTAGCGTGGCGACTGTATCCGTCACTTGGCGGATGTTTTACCCTGTGGGGGTCAGAATGGCTATCAAGATTGTGTGATTTGACTATCTTAGAATTTTTATTCTGGGTTATGTTAAGGTTCAAGTTTTTAGTAACAAAACAGTAACGATTAATAACCTGAAAGCAAACATTTGACGCGTTAGTCCGGAATTCAAATTAATCTGTACGAAAGGGTCACGCCAAATTTTGTTGATAGATTTGACTACGTCAGGCGTAGCCGAGGAAGCCGTATGAATAATATTGGTTTTCGAACACTGTAGTGTTATAAACTTCAAAAATAAATAAATTTACATTACTATGTTAACTGGGGTTTTTAAGTTAATAATTAAAATATGGGTTTATTACTCGATTAGATGAAAACAAAAATGTATGATATTGCAGGGAATTAAGAATCATTCCATTTATAAGCAATTATTATTATAACAGTTTAATTTCTTCACCGAATAAATATGGAAATGAGCTAACCGGAAATTACTAATTCCTCTGAATGTGTATGTAGAATAATATTCTACGTACAATTGTGTATTGTGTAATAAATAAGACATTAAAATGTCATGTAATACAAATAAATATTTTTTTTTTATTTTATTACCTTTTATTATAAAATTGATTGGTTTAATTGAATTATTGATTATTAAAGTTATTTTATACTTCTGCTTGTGCAAAATAGTTTTCCAATCAAAGGGCATACTAAAAACAATATCGGGATTTTAATTTGTTGTACTCTCTCTTGGATGAGATATCCAGTATGGAGTTACGTTGTTCCTTTCCACGTCGAGCCGTCCGTCCGGTGCTGCGATCTAGTGGGTGCTAGCGCTAACCGGAAAGTGAAGCTCGTACTAGTATTCCCCGTTAGAATCCCGCCCAGTGGGGTCGCATTTTTCATTTCGTCCGGATGGACAATTAGTGTTAGTTATATTCTACGTAAGAATCCTGCACAGTGCGGTCGTGTTTTCATTTCAGTCCAAGGGGACCCATAGTTTCTTGATAATGTTTAAGTTCAATTATGACTAAAGTGTCATACATTCTTAAGTTTAATGTAAGTATTGTAATTCAATTAAAATGTCAAGGGTGACAACAAATTAAATATAACGATTCAAGAAGAAGATAGAATTGCTTCATTTCGTCTTCTACCATCTTATTAAAAATACAGTCCCCACTAGCTCTAAATTCTACCGAAGTCTAGACTACAGAGAAAAAAAGTCCCTTTCGGAACGTCGGAAGAGGAGGTAGATTTCACCGGTGCTAAGTAGGGGATAAAAAAGATTTCCACCTTAAAGTTAAGAAAAACTTCAAATTTACTCAATACGACAATGGTTGTATGTGAAAAAATGTTTCACATGTTTAGCAAACGATAAATCCCATCTTCTTACAATTCCAGCAAACGTTTGGTCATCCCGTGCCGTAAGGATTGGTTTTATCAAAAATTGTTTCCAACAAAAGTTTTAGGTAATGTTTAGAGGACTAACGATCTCTTTAAACAGATTCGGTACTATGCCGATTAAGAAATGTATGATTTTTTTTGTCTTCGAAAACCTATTTTTTCCACCTCCTGGGCCATTGGTTGGCGATATAAAAAAAAATGTACTTCTGTAAGTTTTAGGCCCTTATACAGAGAATAGAAGAAACTTTAAACGAATTCGATATTTTGCTTAATAGGAACGTTATAGCGATATTTATGCATTCTGCATGATAAGAGGGGGGAGGTTTTTTATCGGGTGAGAGCCCCGCACTGCCTCAGGGCGGGCCTGAAGCTGGCAGAGCTTTTTCCTCCTCCTACAGAAAAAAACTTACAAATACAGTAGTAAAACATAAAAATAATCTAGAAGAAAAATTAACGAAAACAGCTGAAAGTAACATTTTGTGATAAAATGAAAATCGTATGTTGACAAAAAAATCATACTAACGTTTTTATAAAACACAGATAGGGGATTCAAACGGCATTATGAAAGGAAGTTTAAACTTAAAATCGCAAAAGTTTTCAATTTTTCGATCCATGGTGCCCGTAAAATATAAAGTAATCATATATCATATACATATATAATTATTTATGTATTTAGATAAGTGTCGGAGTTTCTCATAAAATGCTTTCTTCAAATTACCGCGAAGGAAGAAATCGCAACCAGTCAAATCTGGGGAACGCGAAGGCCACCGTCTCTGCTGACAGTTCGTTCTTCTGGTAAAAGCCACATGAACGTGTGCTAGTAAATCGTTTGATGTGTCTTCTTTGAAAAAGCTATATTTTTTTTCAAGATCTGTTAATCGAGCGTAGAATTTATTGAAAATTGTACTGTATACACTTCTGTATTATTAATTCCAGCTGAGATTAAAAGATATGTACTGGAAACGATGAATAGCATGGATGAAGTCGTACCCAAAAACTACTACATGAAAATTAACAAAAACAAAACGAAAGTAATGAAATGAAGTAGAAATAATGTAGATGGACTACTCATTATAAAAATAGGAAGAGAAAAGATAACGGCGGTAGAAGAATTTTGTTAATTAGGAAGTAGAATTATTAAAGATGGACGAAGCAGGAACGATATAAAATACCGAATTGCAGAGGCGAAACGAGCTTTCAGTCAGAAATATAATTTGCTTATATGAAAAATTAATTTAAACATCAGAAAAACATTTTTGAAAGTATATGTTTTTTATCGTAGCTATATATGGAAGTGAAACTTGGATGATCGAAGAAGAAAATATTAGAAGCTTTTGTAATGCGGTGCTACAGAAGAATGTAAAAAATCAGATCGGTGGATAAAGTGACAAATGAAGAGGTTTTTTTGGCAAATTGATGAAGACAGAAGCATTTCGTAAAATATAATTAAAAGAAGAGATAGACTTATAGGCCACATATTAAGGCATCCTGGAATAATCGCTTAAATATTGGTCAGACAGGTAGATGGGAAAAATTGTGCAGGCAGGCAACATTTGGAATGTGTAAAACAGATTGTTAGGGATGTAAGATGTAGGGGTATACCGTAATGAAACGACTGGCATTAGATAGGCAGTCTTGAAAAGCTGCATCAAACCAGTTAAATGATTGAAGGCAAAAAAAATACTTCTGTATCGATAAATAATATTGGTCCCGCTATACGATTACTGTAAAAGCCCACAATTTACTGATTTTCTTACACTGTGTTCCATTTTAATCTCCCGTGGTGATTTCCTCGTAAGCTAGTACAATAAAAAAAAAAAAAAAAATACCTTAAAACAAGTTACTCATATTGGAGAGGGACATCTCATTGTGACCTTGAACTTGACCTTCTGGATCAAGATTAACACTATTTTGTATAATGGAATGACCTATTTTTGATCCCACCAATGAAAAGGGCATAAAATGTTACATCGGAATATGTAGTCACACATATGACCTTGGAACTTGACCATTTTTTAACCACCAGAGGTAGTGTTATACGATAGTGTTAAGTCATTTTTAGATATTTCCCATAGTTTGGGAGATAATAGGCTGGAATATAAATATTTCAGAAATATTGTGTGACCTTCAGACACATAATAATATCACAGATGATTAGTCGTATGATTTTCAAAAAAGGGTCCAAGGTCATATATGTGACTACATTTTCTAGTGTACCATTTTCTTCTCTTTTCATTGCTGGAGTCAAAAATAGGTAGTTCCAGTTAAAAAAAATCGTGTTAACCTTGAAGTAACGGTCAAGTTCAATGTCACTACAAAATATCCCCCTCCAGTCAGAGTTAAATTTACGTGGACATCTTTAGGTATATTTCATAAGGAAGCTATCTATTTTAATGGGTACCATTATTCCACTTCCGAAAAATTTCGACATACGTTCGCGTTTCGTATCCCCTACACACTTGACTACCGTCAGATCAAAATTTTATATATACATTTATATATATATATATATATATATATAGTGAAATATATATTTCACTATCTTGTGGACACGATAACTACCGTAATTTTGTGCCAATCATTTTCAAATTGATATATAAAATATAACGTCTGAAAATCTCGGTCGAGTTCGTTAATGGGCAAAATCGGACAATTGAGGGGGGGTTCTAAAAATCAAAATATCGCTATAATTTTCTTATTCGGTAAAATATGGGCTTCGTTTAAAGTTTTTACTATCCTTTGTATAAGAGCCTAAGACGTACCTAAGTAAAGTTTTTTTTGATATCACCATCCACTGGCTCAGGGAATAGAAAAAATTGGGTTTTGAAGACAAAAAATATACCTCCCTTAATTGCACAGTATCGAATCAGTTTTACGTGATGTTTAAAGAACTAACGACCACTTTAGACGTTAGTCAATTAAACATTACTTAAAACTTTTGTCTGAAACAATTTTTGATATAACCAACCCTTACCGTAAGGGATGACCAAAATATTGCTGGAATTATAACATGGGATTTGTCGTATGCTAAACATTTGAAACTTTTTTTCACCTGCAACCATTGTCGTATTGAGTTCATCTGAAGTTTTTCTTAGCTTTAAGGTTGGAAATCCTTTTTATCCCCTACTTAGCACCGGTGAAATCTACCTTCCGGCATGCCGAAAGGGATTTTTTTTGTATTGTGCGTAGTTTACCAGAAAATCACCTGGAGCGATTAGAATGAAACACCTTATATACACAACCAATAGTGTCGCTAGTAGTAAAAGTGTTAAAGATGACTTCGAATTTTACTAGGGTACGAGTTGGCTCGATTCCGTTTTAAATTGGTTGCCGTAGTTAAAACTGCCTTTCCCAGCAGTATCAGTCTAATAATCGTAGTTAACGCGTTTCGGAGTAACTCCATCATCAAAATGACTTTTAGAACCGAGTCTTCGTGAACTGGAATAATCGAATAAATAGCGATGTTAAGCTCCTCCCACTCGCCAACTAACATCGCTATTTATTGTACGATCTCAACTCAGGAAGACCCATTATTAAGAGTAATTTTGAGAATGGAGGTACTCCGAAACGCATTAACTACGATTATTAGAGTGGTAATGCTAGGAAGGGCAGAAAATAATGCTCAAATCAATTATGGTAATCATAGTGAAAATACAAAATATTTTGGAGATTGTTTTAACCGATAGAAAAATAATATCACTCAAGAATTGAAACTAATTATAATTTTTTAAATTTCTTTGAATTAAAAATAGTCAGTTATGAAATTATCACTAACCGTGTTATTCCCTGGGAGGATAAATTTTACACTCTAAAGATTTGTAATTTTCAGCGACATCGTTGACAGCTTTTATTAAAAATACAACTGATGTTATGCCTGTTATTGATTAGATATTTCATAAGTGTGTACTCGTACAATCCATTTTAAAAATTGGTATCGTCTTTCTACTTTATTTATTTCTTGATTGTACCTGACAGGTTAATGGATCTTTATTTTTTCAAGTTTTGTAGAGTTTATCTACTTGTTTTATATTTGATGTTTGTAATCCTATTTAACTTAAATAAATAGTGTTTTTTTTTTGTTTCTCATCTATATATATATACTTTTAATGTTTAAATAAATTTTACTCATATTTTCATCTACAAACTCGTATATAAAAATGTTTGTCCCGTATGCGTTCGTATACCATTCATCCGATTGCGATGAAATTTTGGTGAGTTGTGGTGCGCGCACGCCCGCAAAGGTTTCTGAATTAGTTTAGACCCGCTAGGTAGCGCTAGGGTCGAGATATTTGAAAAAAATTTATTTATGATCCGATTTGGCTTATATTCAGAATATATATTAGTTACCTGAAAAGAAATATTTTTGCAAAAATTATACCCGCTAGGTGGCGCCGTCGTCGAGGTATTTACGAAACAAACAAACAAATATACAAACCGACTTTCTTCTTTTATATGTATAAAATCCAGTGCCTATCCGCTATAAACTAAAACAAAACTGCTGAACCGATTTACGCGCGGGTGAAAGGGAAAAAAGAGAAAAAAAGGGGAAAAGGAAAAAAGGAAAAAGAGAAAAGAGAAAAAAGGAGAAAGTAAATAGGAATAAGGAGAAAATAATGGGGAAAGGAAGGGGGTAAAGTGGAGAAAACGGAAAACGGGGAAAGGGAGAAAAGGGATAAAGTGGTTATATTTTGTGAATTCCATAATGTTCAGTTCTTTAATGTTTTACCAAACTTTCAATTGTGTTCATTTAATCTATATATATATATATATATATATATATATATATATCCTCAAATCCAGCAATAGCGAAGCATTGCAGTCTGCAAGTATAAATCATATATATATATATATATATATATATATATATATATATATATATATATATATATATATATATATATATATATATAAATGAATGTTTGTCCCGTATGCGTTCCTATTCCATTCATCCAATTGCTATGAAATTTTGGTGAGTTGTGCGCCCGACCGCAAAGGTTTCTGAATTAGTTTGGACCCGGTAGGTGTCACAGAGGTCGAGATATTTGGAAAAATTGTATTTGTGATTCGATTTGCTCATATTCAAAATATGTGTTATTTACATAGAAAGAAAGAAAAATATTGATTTACAGTCTGTCCTGCAAGCAAAAACTTCTAACGGACAATGCCATTACTGTAGAAGAAACAAATTGGCATGATTTTGATTTATGATTTGCTCATTTTTGCTTTTTTGGAACGTGGTGAGTTTGAAGTGTGCCACTCCTTGCTCTGGCGTTTTGTTTCTGGGTCGTACTCAAATATCCAAGATGCATCACCAGTAGTAACATTTTTTTAGAAAATCAGGAACAGTTTTAATTCGCCCTAGAAGATGCAGCATACTTCCGCCCTGTTTTTTTTCTGTTCAACAATGAGGTTTTTAGGGACCAATTTTTGCCCAAACATTTTTCATATCCAGTTCGTTTGTCAAAATTTGATGGATTGTGGTACGGTTCAAATTCAGTTGTTCTGCAATCATTCTGCCAGTTAATCGCCGGTAGTACCGTATAAAGTCTTTGATTCGCTCAACATTGTCGTCACTTTTTGACGTTAACGGTCTTCCAGAGCGTGGATCGTCCGCAACTGATTCCCGGCCATCTGAAAATGCTTTAAACTGCCTAGAAACTTGGGTTTGTGACAGAGCGTCATCTCCATACTCCCTTTTCAATTTTGAAAAAGTTTCAGTAGCATTATCATCGAGTTTAACACAAAACTTGATTGTACAACGTTGCTCATAATTAGTATCACTCATTTTTGTAACGCACAACAAAATCTCGTTTCACGAAGTTTGTTTACATCTCACCCGGCAACAATGGAATAAAACTATTAGTATCTAATATAAATCAGTTGCTCATATCACTATATGCTTACTAGTAACTTTACAGTGTTGCCACTTTGGCTGGCAAAAAAAAAACTAGTCTCATTATTTTATCTACAGACCTCGTACGTACATGCATACGAGTACATCCTAAATATATTATATTCCTTTTTGGACACTCATGTAAAAAAGGAACTAACCCAGTACATTTGACTTAATATTGAAGGGCTTTGTTTCGAGCAGTATATTATAAAATATAAATTAATTATAAGGTACGTAATAAATGTCATTATAAGTCCTTATTAATTATGTGAAATCTAAACACTTTATATAATATTAAACGTACGAATATTTTATTTCTTAATGTTTACCATTTGCAGTCTGTTCAATTAGTGAACAATAAGCAACCCTCCATGATGATATGTATGGCATGTAAATCAGGTGTAGTCTTGTACAGATTCAGGCCGACCATTCATTTGAGATGATGTGTGGTTAATTGAATCCCAACCATCAAAGAACACCGGTATCCACTGTCTAGTATTCAAATCCATCTAAAAGCAACTATCTTTTACTAAAGTTCAAACCTCAGAACCTTTGACTTTCGAAAATCAGTTGTAAAACAACTGATTTGGAACAACGAGTTTAATGACTAGACCAGTCGATGGGCTTACATATTCATTTATCCATAGCATTCTGCCATTAGGATAAGTCCTGTCACGGCTGCTGCTCTCCACCTTGTTCTATAATTTGAGATCTCTTCCTTCCTCTTCCTTTCAGCTAGCCTTCCATCGATCGCATCCACTAACTAACACCGTCTTCTCATACAATGTCCTATCCAGTTCCTTTTCCTATATTCAATCACGTTTAGCATTTTCCTGTTCTCTCGATTCTCCATAATAGTTCATTTGTTACACGATCTTGCTATCTGACATTTGTCATTCTGCGCCACACCCGCATCTCAAAAACCCTCAGTTTCTGTCTTTCTCACCGTCCATGTTTCAGATCCATAGAGCATCACTCCCTCTATGAATCATGAGACTTTGCCGATAGTGAGGGGGCTTGAGTGCTCAGTGATACAGAGTAGCTGGACCAAAGGTGCAACCGTATCGGAGAGGTATCGGTTGAAAGCCAAATTAAGGAATGATTCCTGAACGAGGGCAGCTGCTCTTTCAGTAGTTACTAAGGGCGTAGTTCAGGATGACTAAACGGTAATATCAACATCACTCAATCCTCTGAATACTGCGCAGCTAAATGCAATGGAAAACTACAGCTACTTTTTGTCTAAGAAAATGTAGCTCTCTGCATTTTCATATAACAAAGATGGAGACGCTTTCTTGGTAAAATATTCCGGAGGTAAACTAGTCTCCCGTTCGGACCTCCAGGTGGGGACTACTAAGGAAGGAGTCTCCAGAAAAAACGACTAGCACTAGATAGGGAATCTTGGAGAGCTGCATCAAACCAATCAAATGACTAAAGACAAAAACAAAAAGCACACACAACTAATAAAACATTTCATCTATCTCTTCCTTAACGCTAGGTCTAACTTTCCACACACCAGTAATCCCTTCTTACTAAGTCCCTGTTTATTTCTTGATATTCTTGTTTTAATTTCTAATGTGCAAGTCAGGTAATATTATAAAACTTCCTAAATACCGAAATTTTTTCATCTGCTCTAAAACTTCATTTCCTCCTCTTTTCCGAATTTTGTCTTCTTTTGGTTGATCCTCGTACCCTGACTTTAACAAGTTTCATTTAAGTCATCAAGCATTTCATTTAGTTTAGTTGGACTCTCCGCCAGTACCGCCTTGTCATCAACAAAACGTATACATTTTATTCTTCCCCCCAATCTTTATTCCTGTTGTCCCATTCAGTCAACATTTAATTGTTCCTTCCAGATATATACTAAACAGTATTGGTGACATGCAGCATCCTTGCCTCACTCCCCTTTCAATTCATATTCTTCCTGTCATTTCGTCTTTTACCCTCATTTTTATTCTCTGTTTATAGTACAGCTCTTTTATTGGGCGTCTTTCTTCCCACTTAACTTCCTTCCTTTCCAAAATTAGCAGTAATTTACCCCATTTAACTCTGTCAAACGCCTTTTCTAGATCGATAAATTCAACATACACTCTCCGCCTCCTTTCCATGTGTTTCTCACCTATTACTCTTAGCAGTCCTATGTCCCTTTTTCCAACACCTCTTCTTAATCCATATTGTTCTTTCTCAATACTGTCATCCCATTGATTGTATATCCTCTTATTTGTAACCCATAATACTAGCTTTCCTGTGATATTAGGCTAATCGTTCTACGTTCTTAGCACATCTTTGTATATTTTTCTTTTCTTTTGGTACCGTTATTATATTCCGGAAGTCCTCTGGCCACTTTCCTTCAGTTATTCCTTTGCATAGATTTAGTAAAACAACATGCTAGGTGACTGTTTTTGAGAAACCGGTTTATATTATGCCTCACGGTCTATTTTATTAAAATATAAAAATTATAACACATAAACGATCATTTATACGATGTATTTTGCATTTATAAAATGCAATATATATAAAATTGCATTTATATTAACTAATTAAAATTTTCCCGCTAAAACGCTCTAAACTGTCATGGCCTCTCGTATGACGTCACTCCTTACAAACCAATCAGATGTTTTGTGGCGTGTTGCGAAAATTACTACGCCTAAAATTAATTCCAAGTTTTTCCAGTACTGTGTAAGAAATTATTACCATTACACTACAAACAAACTGTTTATTTAACTCCATACATATTTATTTAACAAACTCTACAATTTCGCACGAACTTTATGTTCCGTGCATATTTTACATTTGACTGTACATATTTTTCCATCATGTTTTAGCTGCACGTAGCTTACAGCATCATCTCCATATGATACTCTTTGAGGACCTAAAATCAGATTTAGCCATTATTATAATTATTTAATTATGAGATACGATTTTCTTTTGCTAACTAACCTCAAAATCTGTTACATGCCCAGTTAATAGCCGTCCACTTAATAACACGTCGACCAATAATTAGTTTGTTAGTTAGTTCTTAGATAGCGCCACTAAAACTCTATATTGAAATAAGAAATAACTAAATAAAATTATAAGTACAATCTAACCAAACTTAACCTACGCTCGTTAACCTTCGCTACCGAACGTAGGTTAAGATTGGTTAGATTATATCTATTGCCGGCCTCCGTGGCGTGAGTGTTAGCGTCTCGGCCTTTCATCTGGAGGTCGCGGGTTCGAATTCCGGTCAGTCATGCCATTTTCACACACGCTACAAATCATCCATCTCATCCTCTAAAGCAATACTTAATGGTGGTCCCGGAGGTTAAATAAACAAGAAAAAAAAAGATTATGTAAAAAACCCACCGAGTTGGTCTAGTGGTGAACGCGTCTTCCCAAATCAGCTGATTCGGAAGTCGAGAGTTTCAGCGTTCAAGTCCTGGTAAAGGCAGTTACTTTTATACGGATTTGAATACTAGATCGTGGATACCCGGTGTTCTTTGGTGGTTGGGTTTCAATTAACAACACGTTTTAGAAATGGACAAACTGAGACTGTGCAAAACTACACTTCATTTACACTCATACATATCATCCTCTTAAGTAATAACTGATGGTGATTCCCGGAGGCTAAACAGGAAAAAAAAGATTATATTCACAAAAATTACAATGAAATTGTAAACTGTACGGTAAGAGTCTCGCAGATATCAATTCATCCAACCTACCGGGTTGGTCTAGTGGTGAACGCATCTTCACAAATCAGCTTATTTGGAAGTCGAGAGTTCTAGCATTCAAGTCCTAGTAAAGGCAGTTACTTTTATACGGATTTGAATACTAAATCGTGGGTACCGGTGTTCTTTTATGGTTGGGTTTCAATTAATCATACATCTCAGGAATGGTCGAACTGAGGCTGTACAAGACCACTTTTCATTTATACTCATACATATTATCTTCTGAACTAATACCTGACGGTGATTTTCAGAGGCTAAACAGGAAAAAAAGGAGGCGCACACACAGGTACACGTACAAATGCCCTTTAATGGGATAGGATAATTAATCAATATACGTGAAACTTGAGAAATATTGCATAGCTTTAAAACCCCTATATTCATTTTGAAATAAACTATATAATTACAAATTTCACATTTCTTTGCACTTATTAAAATGAATTAAAAATGTTTTCTTTTGTATATGTGTTGTGCAGAGGTCTGTGTGTCTTTAAAACGATTTTTTTTAAATTTTAATAAATTAAATAAAAACATCATTAAATTTTTAAAATGTAGACAGATGTTTACTTTTTCATCGTTGAATGAAAGCCAGAAATTATTTTTTATTTTTTAAATTCATTTGATTTCAATAAATTAAAAAGGAAGGTACTTATTAGTGGCAGTTTTAATTGGTGGTCTATTTTAATTAAGAATAGGATCGTTTGATGTTTGTGGACGTTTATTAAATGTAACTTGAACGATCGGTCAAAATGAAGCGCACTAGATTTTGTTTTACGATAAGCAAACGCTCTGAAATATTATTTTTCTCCTTAGTTAATACATTTTAAGAAAGGGATTGATGATTTGAGAGGACAGTCGTACAGAAAAGCGAGCTCACGTACTGCAGTAATGTGACTAGGTCTGGGAGAATACGAGTCGAGGAAAAGAAAATAAGTTGACAAATGTACAGATACGCCTTAGCTAGACATTGCAAGCTTAACGGGAAACTGAAAGTGCTTTATTTTACGTGTTTTCCCACAGTTTTGAAAACAGTGGCAACCTTGTGATATCACCATGGTTACGATTTTCATATATATATATATATATAGAGAGAGAGAGAGAGAGAGAGAGAGCAGCTGGCATCTTTCCACTTCCATTATGTTTTTTTCCGTCACAAGTGGTAGTCATCTTTTTATAGTAGTTAGATTATAAATTATATCTTGTAGGAGTATGTATAACCTCCACTTTCTAATACGTTATTTCATCTTTCAATTTAAAATAATAATTTGCATCTAAAAAAACATATATTTCATCTTAAAATTTTGAGATTGAAAATTGACAAATTATAACTTTAAAATATATAGATTGCACTTTATCAAATTTACACACTACACAAAAGAAAATCCCTTTCAGCACGCCGGAAGGCGCAGGTAGATTTCACCGGTGCTAAGTAGAGGATAAAATAGAATTTCCACCTTAAAGTTAAGAAAAACTTCAAATTTTACTCAATACGACAATGGTTGATGTGAAAATAAGTTTCACATGTTTAGTATACGACAAGCCCCATCTTCTTACAATTCCAGCAACATTTTGGTCATCCCTTGCCGTAAGGATTAATCAAACCAAAAATTTTTTAAGAAAAGGTTTTAGGTAATGTTTAGAATACTAATGACCACTTGAAACCGATTTTACACTGTGCCTATTAAGGGAGGTTGATTTTTTTTTTGTCTTCAAAACTCCATTTTTTCCAGTCCCTGGGCCAATGGTTGATGATATCAAAAAACTTTATTGAGAAAAGTTTTAGGTCCTTATCTAAAGAATAGTAGGAACTTTAAACGAATTCGACTTTTATTTTACTTAATAAGAAAGTAATAGCAATATTTTGTTTATTTTCGAAAAAGCCCGAGATTTTGCATCGTTATATTTAATGTATCAATTTGAAAGTGATTGGCGCAAAATTACGGCAGTTATCTTGTTCACAAGAAAGTGAAATATATATATAAACAAAAGAAGTGACGGTGGTTTTGGGGGTCTGAGGGACGTGAAAGGCGAAGATATGTCGAAATTTTCCGGAAGTCGAATCATGGTACCCGTTACAATAGGTAGCTTTCTTATGAAATCTGCCTAAAACTTTTGCGCAGTTTTGAGCAAGAGACCGACTTTTCGTTATTTTATTTTTTTCGTTCGAATTTTTTCAACCTTAAATTGAGTGTAACTCAAGAAGGACTTAACCAATCTTCATCAAATATTCGCATGCACAACTTCAGATATATTACTACAGTGTACCTAAATTTCAGTGAAATTTATATAGTAATTTTGGAGATTTTCGAGCCACAAAATCTTATACATAGGTTTATAAATAAATATATAAGGAAACCACAATTTAAATGAGTGGTATTTTCGTATTCCTCACAACTCAAAATGTAAAGAAAAATCATTTTCACTCTCAACTTCCACTATGCGACTGAAAGTAATACCGTGTATTGTGGTGTAATTTTCATAACCGCTTATGCATGGGTCACAGTGGTGAGCGAGTTGAAACTTGATGCTTGTATGTAGGTTCTACTGATTAATGGAACGTATGTAGTACGTTGTATTCTGAAGATCAGTGCGTTCTAACTGCAAAATGGTGATGGCATCGGAATTATCCTTACAACTGATTTTTTTGTTATACTATTCTAAAAAAATTATTTCATTATTTGTTTATAGTTTTAATTTATTTAATTTTCTTCTTGTTTACTTGTTTCTGCTTCTTATTTATTTCTTAATTCGTTTTCTTTTCCCATACAGTCTTTTATTAAGTAGATTTCATAAAAAAAAGCTACCTATTGTAATCTGTACCATGATTCGACTTCAGGAAAATTTCGACATATCTTCGAGTTTCACATCCCCCAGACTCCAAAACCAATGTTAACTCAAAAGTTTATATATACATTTATGTATAAATACTTCACTCTCTTGCGGACACGGTAACTGCCGTAATTTTGCGCCAATCACTTTCAAATTGATACATAAAATACAACGACCAAAAATCTTGGTAGAGTTCGTTAATGGATAAAATCTGACCATGGGGTGCAAATGGGGGTTTTTTTTTTTCGAAAAAAACAAAATATCGCTATAACTTTCTTATTAAGTAAAATATCGAGTTCATACAATTCTTTGGATAAAGGCCTAAAAATTAGTAAAGTTTTTTGATATCACCAACCATTGGCCCAGGGGTGTCGAAAAACTGGGATTTCGAAGACAAAAAATATCATACCTCACTTAATAGGCACAGCATCGAATCTATTTAAAATGGTTGTAAGTTCTTTAAACATTACCTAAAACATTTGTCTGAAAGAATTTTTATATGACCAACCCTTACGGGAAGGATGACCAAAACAAAAAAAAAAAAAAAATAGAAAAAACGAAATATCGCTTTAACTTTTTTATTAAGTAAAATATCGAATTCGTTTAAAAATCCTACTATTCTTTGGATGAAGGCCTAAAACTTACCCAAGTAAATTTTTTTTATATCGCCAACCATTGGCCCAGGGGGTGGGAAAAATTAGGTTTCGAAGACAAAAACATTATACCTCCTCTAATATCGAATCGGTTTAAAGTGGTCGTTAGTGTTCTAAACTTGACCTAAAACTTTTGTCTTAAACAATTTTTGATATGACCAACCCTTACGGTAAGGAATGACCAAAATGTTGCTGGCATTGTAAGAAGATGGGGCTTGTCGTACTCTAAACACGTGAAACTTTTTTCACATGCAACCATTGTCGTATTGAGTAAATTTGAAGTTTTTCTTAACTTTAAGGTGGAAATCTTTTTTATCCCTTGCTTAGCACCGCTGAAATCTACCTCCGCCTTCCGACGTGCCAAAAGGGATTTTTTTAATTATTTTATTTATATAACAAAAGGTCGGTCTTCTTGCGCAGAACTGCGCAAAAAATTGTTTTTTTTACGTAGGGTCGTTTGAATACTAGATCGTGAATTTCCGGTGTTCTGTGGTGGTCGAGTTTCAATTAGCCACACACCTCAGGAGTGGTTGACCTGAGACTGTACAAGACAACACTTCATTTACATTCATACATGTCACCCTAATTCATCCTCTGAAGTAATACCTTTCGATGGTTCCGGAGCCTAAACAGAAAAGAAAGAAAGAAAATGTTTCGAAAATTCTCGGATCTGACAGAAAATTTTCAGATATCCTTTATATTTTCCATCTTCATCACACGTTGCTGTTCGGTATATTTAAACCGATGACTTTCCAAATTTTAAATTTTCTCATTATTATGCGATTTTTCCAGCTCTTCAAAATAAACGATTGGCTCAAATTTGACTTTATCGTTTTAAGTAAATCTACGTCCAGCGAGCGATTTCTTCAGGTTTGGGAACAGGAAATAATCGTTATAAGTCAAATTCGACGGATTCGGCGCATGTAGAAGCAATTCGAAGCCTGAAATTTTGAAGGAAAACCCGTAACCGTGTTTTGAAGCTTAGTATCTTCGTAAGAACACTTCTTTTTTGGCTGAGAATCCCAAAGAAACAGTAGCCATGACCTTTTCTGCAGATGGAAGCGTTTTCCGTTTCTTTCGGGCCTTGTTACTTATTTCCAACCATTATTTGGACTGTTGTTTGGTCTCTGACGTGTAACGGTGAATCCATGTTTTGACTAATGTTATAAACTTCGAAGAAACACAGTGGAATCACGGTTAAATAAATCTAACGATCCTTGAGAAATTTATAATCGAATGGTAACAACGCGGCACCGATCGAGTTTAAAAGCTTTTTCGTGTCAGAATATATCTTGTAAAGACACGTCCTATCGAAATCTTTGCGATTTCGTCATGTACGTGTACCTTCAGTCGGCAATCATTTAATACGGCATTGGGAATTTTTACGACAGTTAGATCGGTCATACTGGTATCCGAACATTTATCATCTGGAATAAATGTACGGCCACGTTTAAATTCAGCATACACATAAACCTTTTACTTCCTTGTACGAAGTAAAGAAATTATTGTAAACTCAAAAAATTTCGGTAACCAACTGCCTATGAATTTCAGCCGGCTTAACGTTTTTTGATGGTTTAAAAAATGTATGATTCCACGTGTTTCATAGTCGGCGGCAACATCGATTTTACTATGAATTTTATAACGTAATAACTCATACTTAATCAAAGATAATACGATGCGACAACTTACAGACAACAATGCATTGTGTACATTACTAGCGTGCCCATGAACGACACATGTTCGCCAACCTTAAGGTGAGAAACTTCCCAGCGGTCTTTACTTTAGAGATATCCCTCGTATATTCTCAACAGTTTCGGATCATTTATTAATTCATGGTTTGGACGTTGCAATAAATTATAAATTACATTAACAACTGTAAATAGTTTATAATTCATTATAAATGTACCCTTCAAATTGTTGAAAATCAATTTTTTTTTAAATTTCAGCATAAGGGTATTTTTTTAAAAAGTTGAAACGTAGTAACACATCATAAATTATGTTTCAGAATATGGAACAATGTTTATTCTACATATTTAAATGATTTTGAGCTACAAAACAGTTACATATATAATTTTAACAATTTTTTTTCCATAAGGAGTTATTAAGAGTTGAAACGTTTCATTAAATCATAAATTATATTATACACAGTAAAGGGATTATGTTAATTCTTTATAAATGCACTATTCAAACATTTCAAATTGTTAAAAATTAAATTTTTTCGTAATTTAATCATAAGGGGTGGTTTTTTAAGGGTTGAAACTTAGTAAAACATCATAAATTATATTCCACAACATAAATTAATGTTTATTCTACGTATTTAAACATGATTTCAGTATGTGAAACGTTTAAATCTATGTTTTTTAATTTTTTTTTACAAGGGATAGTTTTCACCCCCAAAAAACAAAAAGCACACATTAGGAACATATAAATTTTGAAGAAGAGAATATGTTACAATTTTTTCATTAACTACAAATTTTCATGAAAATCGATGTTGTCCGAAAGAATTCGTGAGATAATATTCTATTTTTACCGTTTAACACTGGACTGTTATGATGATAATCTTGTACAATATGAGATTGCAGTTTTATTGGTGATTTTTAATAAAAATTTTCAAATTAAAAATTATTATTACAATAGCAATATATTTATTTTTATATAACTACATTGTTTGCATGTTAAACACAATTTTCTTAAATTAGAATTGAAATAATTTAATTTATTCACGATAATATTGAAATATAGGGTGTCTTTTTATTATTATGACATTGTGCAATATTTAAATAAAGTAATTCTATATATAACAATATTGTAATACAATAAATCTTTTAGCTGTCGCTTTGTGACGTTATAGTATAATAGTAGAAAGGTAGAATTCTACATTATAATTTTCCCCCCCTATTTTTTTATAACTGTGATTTATAGTGAACAATTTGTTGGATATTAAGTTATATTATTTTTAAACTATTGATTGTAATTTAGTTCAACGAAACCTTCTTTAGTTTGAGAAAAAATAATTTTCTAATAAATCACGTACACAAAACAAACCATGTTTTTTTTTTTTGTAAACAAACCATGTACAAAAAATCAAAGCATTTCGTTTTTACATTATTTCATTAAGAATTCTTTAAACAATGATGAATTTTGAGATGGATTTCGTAAGAAAGCTACCAATGGAAACCATGATATCCACCGTGGTATCCATGTAATGGATACCATGATTTGACTTTCGGAAAATCTCGACATATCTTCGCGTTTCACATCCCCCAGACCCCAAAACCACTATCATTTCAAATGTTTATATTTTTCACTTTCTTGTGAACACGATAACTGCCGTAATTTTACACCAATCACTTTCAAATTCTTATATAAAATATAACGACCCAAAATCTTGGTTGAGTTCGTTAATGGACAAAATCAGATTATGGGGGTGGAAATGGGGCTCTTTCGAAAAAAAAACAAAATATCGCTATAACTTTCCTACTAAGGCAAATATCGAATTCATTTAAAGATCCTACTATTCTTTGGATAAGGGTCTAAATTTTATCTAAGTAAAGTTTTTTGATATCACCAACCATTGGCCCAAAGGGGTGGAAAAAATTGGTTTCGAAGACAAAAAATATCATACCTCCCTTAATAGGCACAGTATCGAATCGGTTTAAAGTGGTCATTAGTCTAAACTTTACCAAAAATTTTTGTTTGAATTTTGATATGATCAACCCTTACGGCAAGGGATGATAAAAAGAAACAGAAAAAACAAAATATCGCTATAACTTTATTATTAAGTAAAATATCGAATTCGTTTAAAAATCCTACTACTCTTTGGATAAGGGCTTAAATTTTATCAAAATAAAGTTTTGTGATATTACCAACCATTGGCCCAGGGAGGTGGAAAAAATGGGGTTTCGAAGAAAATACCTCCCTTAATAGGCACAACATCGAATCAGTTTAAAGTGGTCATTAGTCCTCTAAACATTACCTATCACTTTTTTCTGAAACAGTTTTTTATGTGACCAACCCATACGGAAAGGGATGACCAAAACAAAAAACAGAAAAAACAAAACATCGCTATAACTTTATTATTAAGTAAAACATCGAATTCGTTTAAAGTTCCTACTATTCTTTGGATAAAGACCTAAGACTTATGTAAGTAAACTTTTGATGTAACCAATCATTGGCCTAGGGGGTGGAAAGAATGGGATTTCGAAGACAAATAAAATCATACTTCCCTTAATAGGCACAGGCGGTTTAAAGTGGACGTTAGTCCTCTACACATCACCTAAAAATGTTGTCTGAAACAATTTTTAGTATTACCAACCCTTAAGGCAAGGGATGACCAAAATGTTGCAAGGGATGACCAATATGGAGTTTGTCGTATGCTAAACATGTGAAACATTTTTTCACATTCAACCATTGTCGTATTGAGTAAATTTAAAGTTTTTCTTAACTTTAATGTGGAAATCTTTTTTATCCCCTACTCAGCACCGTGAAATCTACCTCCGCCTTCCGGCGTGCCGTAAGGGATTTTTTATTTATATTTTTATACGAGGGATTCCTTTTAAGTTTTTAATAAAACAATGAAAGAAAGAACATTTTTTGGTACAAATCGTTGTATTGTTTCTCTAAATATTCGCCTTTATAATTTATATACCATTTTGCTTGTGTTCGAACCAATTCCCGAAAAACGATTTCTACTCTAAAATTGGTACCTCAAAAATATGGTTTTGGAAGGATTCACCTTCCAAAACATGGCTTTTCAGCGATGAAAATCGCTGTCCACGTATTTTTTGTTTGACATTCGGGGGAAAAAGTCGGTAGGCGATAAATCTATTGAATACAAGCAATGAGATATTAATTCAATGTTTTTTTCTCTGTCAAATATTCAATTTGACGTGCTGTGTGAAACTGGCATTGTCATGATGAAGGATAATTCGTCGTTTTTGGTTGTTTTTCCTTGGTTGATGACTTCTTTCAAATAAATTGTTGCACAATACCTTTGTTCTTCGATCATTTAAAGCAATGATTGTTGTATGTCCAGTATAACATAAGAAACAAGTAATCATTTCATTGAAATTGTTTCGCGAATCAACCATTTTTGTTGCATTCGGTTCACCTTGGAACACCCAACCAGTTTACTGTTGCTTGGTTTCCAGCTTGTACGATTATAATTCAAGTTTTCTCACTTATAGCGATGTTCACGGATTTTGCATTTCCTGGATCGAATTTTTGAGCGTTTCCTTACACAGATTGACACGAGCCTGATTTTGAAATTCGGTCAAATTATACCCAATCCATCGGGAATAAATCGTTTTCACACCTAAATGTTAAAGCAAAACCGAATGTACAGTCTTTGGAATGCCTAAGGACGCCTCTACCTCACGGCAAATCACATGCCCTTCCTCTTCGATCATGTTGCGTACATCATTGGTGTTTTTTGGAACAGCAATCGATTTTGGTCGACCTTCACGATATTCATCGCTGACGTAAATACGACCACGATGAAATTCTGCAAACCGATTGTAAATAGTCTTTTCTGATTGTGATACATTACCAATAGTTGAACTAAGCGATTCGAAGCGTTTTCGTGGAAGCGTTTTAGCCCTCACTAAAATCGTAAAAAATCATCAACGTTAAAAATCGATTAACAAATAGTCGAGTTATGGCAGAAAATTGATGTTTTAATTTTGTATCTGTTTTCATTTCCTCCACTTTACGTTTAATTTGATTAAATATAAATTGCCTTTATTTATTTTTAATTCTAGTATTGTAAATTAGTATAGTAATAGTAAAGCATAATTTCAAGATTTTTATATTTATCTTTTAGCTAATGTTATTTTTTTGTTTCAGTATATGACAGAGAAGATGGGTGGAGCTGAAGGAACAAAACTTGATGTCGATTTTGTGGATATGGAAAGGGTAAGTTAATGAAATCTCAACTTTTTGTAATGTTAATTTTAAAGAATATTATATTCATTGAAATTAATTTTATAGAATGTTAATTCATATTATCCTAAAACGTTTGGGCAATTTTTTATGTTTTTATTACTGGTTTTTGCCATCTTGAAATTGAAAAAAGCTGTTGATCTTAGCACATACGAGGTCCTTAAATAAAGTAATGAGACTGGTTTAAAAAACTTTTTATTTAAAATCCAATTTTACATGGAATTTTATCACCTTCGAAATAGTTTCCTTGAGAAGCCACACAAGCTTCATAGCAGTGTTCAAACTCAGTAACCGGGTGATCGGTTACATTTTTTTTTTTTTTTTTTTGTGTTTTCTACTGTTCCTAAATGGTGTTCTTTGAGGTGTTTTTTTAAACTAGGAACAGAAAAAAGACACAGGGACTTAAGTCAGGTAAATAAGGTAGTTGAGTAAATAAGGTTTCTTTGCCAAAAACTCGTTAATTGAGAATGTAGTGTGATAAGGTGCATTGCCATGATGCAGCATCTAGTTGTCTTTGATGGCTGGTCTCATGTGGGCATCACTTTTCTGCAGACCTTCAAGAATTTCTTGGTAAACATATTGATTTACAGTCGTATTGATTTACAGTATTGTAAATCAATAGTATTTACAGTCGTATTGTATTGATTACAGTAGTAGGCAAAAACTCGTTATGGACAATCCCATTACTATCGAAGAAACAAATTATAATGGTTTTGATTTTTAATTTGCACATTTTTGCTTTTCTGGGACATGGTGAGTTTGAAGTGTGCCATTCCTTGCTCTGGCGTTTTGTTTCTGGTTTGTACGCAAATACTCTTATCCAAGATTCATCACCAGTAATAACATTTTTTTTAGAAAATCAGGACTAGTTTCAATTTTCCCTAAAATTCATGGCAAACTTCCACCCTGTTGTTTTTCTGTTCAACAGTGAGGTTTTCTGGGACCAATTTTGCACAAACGTTTTTCATGTCCAATTTGTTTGTCAAAATTTGATGACTGTGGTACAGTTCAAATTCGATTGTTCTGCAGTCATGCTGACAGTTAATCACTGATCGTACCGTATCAAGTCTCTGATTCGCTCAACATTGTCGTCACATTTTGACATTCATGGTCTTTCAGAGCGTGGATCGTCTGCAACTGATTCCAGTCATTTGAAAATGCTTTAAACCAGTTAAAAACTTAGACTCAGGACAGAGCATCATCTCCATACGTCCTTTCAATTTTGAAAAAGTTTCAATAGCATTCTCACAGAGTTTAACACAAAAATTTATTGCACAATGTTGCTCATAATTGTTTTCACTCATTTTTGTAACACATAAAAAAAACTAATTTCATGAAGAGTTTGTTTATGTCTAATGTAGCAACAATAAACTTTTTCAGCATCATGAATCAAATCAAAATCATACTAATTTGTTTTTTTGATAGTAATGGTATTGTCTATAAGGAGTTTTTGCCTACAGGACAGACTGTAAATCAATATGTTTACCAAGAAATTCTTGAAAGAATGTGGAAAGGTGTTGCCTGTGTGAGACCAGCCATCAAAGACAACTAACTGGATGTTACATCATGACAATGGATCTTGTCACACTGCTGTCTCAATTAATGAGTTTTTGGCAAAGAAAAACATTCCTGTAGTTCCTCAACCACCTTATTCATCTGATTTAAGTCTCTGCGACTTTTTCCTGTTCCCGATTTTAATAATACACCTCAAAGGACACTATTTTGGAACAGTAGAAAACATTTTAAAAAAATGTAACCAACTATCTGAAGGATATTTTGGTTTCTAAATTTCAACACTGCTATGAAGAGTGGGAAAACAGTTTGAAGTGTTGTGTGGCTTCCCAAGGGAACTATTTCAAAGGTGATAGGAGTCCATGTATAAAAAGGATAGGACTGTAAATAAAAAGTTTTTCTGAACCAGTCTCATTCTTTATTTACAGACCTCGTATTCTGAATACGAGCCATATCAGTATATAAATACAATTTTTTTAAATATCTCAACTCCAGCGCCACCTACCGGATCCATTTTTTTTCAAAAATATTTATTTTCATTTAACTAATATATATATGTAATATTTAATATGATTAAATATGTTGGACCATAAATGCAATTTTTCCAAATATCTCGACTCCAGCATCAAGGGTCCATATTTTGTAGAGGTATTTCTTTCCATATAAGTAACACATATTCTGATTATGAGCCAAATCGGACCATAAATACAATTTTTCAAAATATCTTGACCCCAGCACCTCCTAGCGGTCCAAACTAATTCAGAAACCTTCACAGGCGTGTGCATAACAACTCGCCCATTCACTCGAATGAATGGTATAGGAACAACGCATATAGGACAAACAAACATATATATCTATAAGATATTAACTGATGTTATGAGATGCTCTTTCTTTCTAAAAAATTTTGTGACTTAATATTTGTTGGCTTAGAGTTTTACTGCTGTTATTTTTAGTTTACTAAAAGTGGAAGATAAAAAGGAAAGGAGTTAGTGAAGCAATAAAAATTGGCGCAGATATACATTTTTACTTTGTCTTACGAGAATTATTGAGCCAGCAGAACAATTGCGGATACCAGTCACTTCAAGAAGGGAGAAATTTCTTTTTTATTTTGCAGTTATGTCCAGGAATAAACTTTTTGTCAAAATATATCAGGGAATTTTTTTAAACTTGTAATTTATTATTATTATTATTATTGTATTACTGTACAATATAACTGGGTCAAGTTGTTTCCAACTACATACTTAAATGTTTTTTAATAAAACATTTATGGGAAATATTTGCAAACAGAGTGAATTTCACCCTTTTCCTCTCCTTCTTTAATGATTGTATCATGCTATAGACTCATTTCTGAAATAAAAAGTAAAAAATTAATGTTATTTTAATTTTCATAATTTTATTTCTTTTTTCCATTTTGTTAAAACATCGAGGTTGTTTTTACTGGACCATTTTGTTATATTCATGCCATTTAAGTATCAGAAATTATCGTATACTTTAATAATGGATTTTAGACTATTTCTTTAAAAAAAAAAAATTAATTTCATTGCAGTTCCTTGTGATTAGGAATCATGGAATCTGAGTAGTTTATCTTTAATGGTAAATGTACATTTAATGTATCTTTAATGGTAAATAATGCACAATTGACTAAAAGTATTGTGCATCATTTCACTAGAATGTTTTCATGATAAAATTATACCATAAATACAGTTAAAAATTGTATTTAATTTTAATGGGAAATGGATAACTGTATATAAAAGTAGATAGTGGTAGTTTACTGGTAGTAGTGGTAGTAAGTAAGTAGGGGTAGTTTAAAGTGGTACTCATCACCTGCCATTTTTTTAATTTTATTGCTTCGTGCTAGAGTAATAGTGTTTCTATTTATCATACAGTAAGTTGTGGTTTTATATTCTGGACATGCTGCAATTTTTTTTTCACATGCTGCAATTCATAAATAAAAAAATATTTTAAATATAAGTGGGTCTCGGCCTGTAATTACTTTATTGAATGAATAAATAAAATTTTATTATCAGCAGTTGTAAAACTATTTTGGTAGATTTTGCGTGCAATCTACAATTTTTTTTTTTTCAATTTTTTGTTTGATATACTTAATCTTTGGTTTTGTTTTATGGTATTATTATAATTTTAACATGTTTAAATCTTGAGTTATCTCCATTTTGTTGGTAATATTTGTCTACTCTTACACTTATTGCCATCTTATAATTTCATTCTCTTATAGATTAACTGGCCATGAATAGAGTCATGGGTATGGTCATATCTCCAGTTATCTTTTTTATTTTTTACTTTATTTGCCTAAACTTCTTTGTTTCATAATTCATCTTGAATTCTTTTCATTTTTTATTTGACTATTGCATTTCTTTCAATATTTTTCTGTACCACCACAATTTAATAAATATTCTATTCTGTTTTCCTTTCTTTCCTGTTGTTTTTGCTTTGCGCTATAAAACAATTTATTCTATATAAATGTTTTCAAGAATTTACTTTTTTATTCCTAAATGTTAAGTGATATCATTAACGTATGGTACACACACACACACACACACACACACACACACACACACACACACACATCATACAAAATTCTCTTACATACTAAGAAATTAACTGGTCTACTAATCCTAGATAATATTTCATCCCCACCCTTGTTGTAATAGAGATCCCCCTACTCATACCTGTCTCATCTTATATTCAGATAATTATCTCTTTATAATAGTAATAATAATAATAATAATCTTTATTCCACAAAATAAACAGATTACAAATGAAAATAAAATAATTTTCAGTTATAAATTCCTAATTAAGCTTATTAGACATACAACCAAATAATACAAAGTAATAAACGTAAACAATTATTACATAAGCTTGTGGAACTATGTATCCCCTATAGTAATAACTGTATTGGAGGATACCATCGATTATTTTTCAATGAGTTAAATAGTAAACTAACCATTTATTGAATAATGTGGATTTCCAAGTTGGATTTCAAAATTAATTACATTGAAATTAATCAATTACTAATTACAAGTTTTGCAGTACTAAAATTTCAGCTAGTGACAAAATTATATATATATGCATACAGATTAAATAACTCAGAACCATAAATACAATACAAGAATGCAGTGATAAAATTGAAAATTAAATTATTACTAGATAAAATTGAAAGAAATATAATTATAACAAAAATAAAGATAATAAAAATATGAAACTTTTAGTCATCGATACCACCCAGAATCATAGGCCAATCAATTAAAAAAAACTTTCTACATCTTCAGTTGACAATAGCGAATCATAAATTGATAGTGAAAACCTAGAGTCTTCTATGGATTTAAATTCCCTTGTTAAGTGATTAAATGTTTTTGGATCTAAGTATGAATAAAAGTGTTCCAATAATTCAATTCTTGGCCTAGGAGGAACTACTCTATTCCTTCGCCACAAAGGCCTCGTAACCAAAGTACCAAGGATTCTATCTTGTTTACAGCTTTCATTATAAATCATTAGTATTCTGTAGAAATTCATATGATGCAGTGGCAAGATCTTAAGGACTTTGAATAATGGGAAGGATTCATGTCGTCTACTTTTACCCAATATTATACGTACTACATGCTTCTGGGCAATATGAACAGATCTAGAATATGTATATAACCTGATTGCTTTTTCCTATGTATTGAAACCTTTAAAATGAATTTTTTTTTTGTCTTCAGTCATTTGACTGGTTTGATACAGCACTCTAAGATTCCCTATCTAGTGCTAGTCATTTCATTTCAGTATACCCCCTTCATCCTACGTCCTACAACCCTAACAATTTGTTTTACATATTCCAAACGTTGCCTGCCTGCACAATTTTTTCCTTCTACCTGTCCCTCCAGAATTAAAGTGACTATTCCAGGATGCCTTAATATGTGGCATATAAGTCTGTCTCTTCTTTTAACTGTATTTTTCCAAAAGCTTCTTTCTTCATTGATTTGCCACAACACCTCTTCTTCATTTGTCACTTTATCCACCTGTCTGATTTTTAACATTCTCCTATAGCACCACATTTCAAAAGCTTCTAATCTTTTCTTCTCAGGTACCCTGATCATCCAAGTTTCACTTCCATATAAAGCGACGCTCCAAACATATACTTTCAAAAATCTTTTCCTGATGTTTAAATTAATTTTTGATGTAAACAAATTATATTTCTGACTGAAGGCCCATTTTGGCTATTCAGCATTTTACATCGCTCCTGCTTCGTCCATCTTTAGTAATTCTACTTCCCAAATTCTTGTGTAGGACTTCTTCCATGCTGCTCATTGTTTCTTCTAAATCTTTCTTACTCTCGGCTAGAATTACTATATCATCAGAAAATTGCAGCATCTTTATCTTTTCACCTTGTACTGTTACTCTGTACCTAAATTGTTCTTTCGACATTGTTAACTGCTAGTTCTATATAAAGATTAAAAAGTAACGAGGATAGGGAACATCCTTGTCAGACTCCCTTTCCTTATTACAGCTTCTTTCTTATGTTCATCAATTATTACTGTTGCTGTTTGTTTCCTGTAAATGTTAGCAATCGTTCTTCTATCTCTGTATTTGAAACCTAATTTTTTATAAATGCTGAACATTTTATTCCATTCTATGTTATCGAATGCTTTTTCTAGGCCTATAAATGCCAAGTATGTTGGTTTGTTTTTCTTTACTCTTCCTTCTACTATTAATCTGAGGCCTGAAATTACTTCCCTTGTCCCTATACTTTTTCTGAAACCAAATTGGTCTTCTCCTAACACTTCTTCCATTCAATTCTTTTGTATAGAATTCTAGTTAAGATTTTTGATGCATGGCTAGTTAAGCTAATTGTTCTGTATTCTTCACATTTGTCTTCTCCTGCTTTCTTTGGTATCATGACTATAACACTCTTTTTGAAGTCACTCTGTTTTTGAAGTCTGATGGAACTTTCCTTTTTCATAAATATTACACACCAGTTTGAATAATCTATCAGTTGCTTCATCACCTGCACTGCGCAGTAATTCTACAGGTATTCAGTCTCTTCCAGTAGTCATTCAAATCTTTTAATTCTCTCTTAAATTCAGATCTCAGTATTGCTTCTCCCCTTTCATCCTGTTTTTCCTCTATAACACCATTTTCTAATTAATTTCTCCATATAACTCTTCAATATATTCCATCCACCTATCGAGTTTGCCTTTCGTATTATAAATCGGTGTACGATCTTTAACACATTATTAGATTTTAACTTATGTACCGCAAAATTTTCCTTAACTTTACAACGCATATATTTTTCTCAAAAATTACAAAAGACTTGTTCTGAGGCAGGTCTCTTGTACCATGTCTCATTATCTTTTATTCCCAGCTAAACTTATGGGTTCTTTATAGTTCTAATATTTTTTAAAGACAGTTTATTAATTTTTATTCTTTTCTATGTTATCTTTTATTGATATTTCCATCAACATTTCAGTTATTCCTGATGTCTTCATCAATTTACTATTCTGGATTTTTTTTTTTTTTTTTACTAATATTAACTCGCTCTTGGACTATGTTTGTGAGATTCATGGTACAGAACCTTTCAGTTGAATTTTGAAGCACTTTCACATATCCATTTGCTCTGAAATTTTGCATACAAGTTTGCTCCTGATGACAACACATTTTAGCAACATCTCCAAGACGCTGTCTCCAAGTTGCTAAGTGAAAAAAAATGCCTCTTGAACTTATGCAACCTCGTTTACATGCATATTTTCATAGTGAAAATTATTTTCTTATTGAAAGATAAACTAACCTATTTCTGTAATTTTGGGCCTTAAATTCGCACACGTTTGAAATACCATTATTTTACCAAAACGTAGGGCCCTACCTACTATAGCAATCGACTGGAGCGGGTTAAATGATAACATGGTATTAGTTTTATAAACAAGTGAGAGAAATATTTGGGTATATAGTTGCTACTAGAAATTCTGTATAGTAGCTACCAACGTTTTGGGAAAATTTTGTACTTTTTTAATCGGATCGGAATGTTCGGACGAAAATCGCAATTATTTCGAAAACGGGTCAGTCCTAGCGCTCTGAAAACTTTTTTCGACTCCCTCAATGATACCTCATCCGCTCCCCCGTCGAATAATAATATTTTCAAGTGCCCCGCCGTTCGGAAATTATGGTGAGGGTGCCACCGTAATATCTCGGCAACCGCTCGTCCGATTTACACGATTCAAACGGCGTATGTATCTGCAGGTGTTTAACGCATCGGGTACACTCTCGATCGACCGGAACTTGGTTATTCGGAAATCAAATCGTTTAGCCTTACGTTTTGATTTCACTCGCCCACCGTAAAACGTACCGATCTGATCTTTCACTTCTTCTTTTACTTCAAGTGGCATTTCCTTTCAGGAGGTTTGCAATCATCATCTCTACTTTGATCTTTGAATAGGCAGATCGAAACAGTTCAGAGAACATTGCACTGAACCATTCCCTCAGATTGCACAACCATGAAATTCTGCGCCTCCCAATGTTATGCCTGCCCACTATCTTCCCCTGCAAGATCAACTGGAGCAACTCGAACTTCTTTCCCTTCGTTATGTGACCTAGATATTGTAATTTTCCTATTTGTACTGTAGACGTAATCTCGAGTTGTTTATTCATACTGTCCAGTACCTTGATGTTTGACACCTTATCCTTCCAAGATATCCTTAGCATGCATCTATAGCACCACATTTCAAAGGCCACCAACTTTTTCATGGTGTAGATTTTTCAATTCCATGCCTCCATTCCATATAGCAGCACAGAAAACATAACATTTTACCATTTTAGCCTGCAGATATAATCTGACCTGCCAATCACACAAGAAAGTATGCATTTTGAGAAATGCACTTCTAGCCATTTCTGTCTGTGTTTTAATTTCCAGTGTCTGGTCCATGTTGTTGATTATGCATGTACCAAAATATTTGTATTTAGTTGTTCTTTAAATTATCACATTGTCGATGTATAACTCTTGGCTTGCCATTTGTGATCTAGTTATCACCATGTACCTTGTCTTCTTGAAGTTCATTCTAAGGCTGTATTGTATACTAGCATCTTTAATATTTTGAACTGTTCTCTGTAGTTCACTCAAATCTCCGTTATGACGACAGTGTCATCCACATACCTCAAATTACTTATTGGCCGACCACTTACTATAACACCAGCTTCATCTTCATTTAGAGCTTCCTTGAATATCGCTTCGAAATACAGGTTAAATAGCATGGTGGATAAAATGCATCCTTGCCTTACTCCCCTTTGTATTTAATTTGTAACGTCATCTACTTGAATGGTAGCTGTTTGATACTGTATTTTTTTTTGTCTTCAGTCATTTGACTGGTTTGATGTAGCTTTCCAAGATTCCTTAACAATTTGTTTTACATATTGCCAATGTTGCCTGCCTGCACAATTTTTTCCTTCTACCTGACCCTCCAATATTAAAGCGACTATTCCAGGATGCCTTAATATGTGGCCTTTAAATCTGTCTCTTCTTTTAACTATATTTTTCAAATGCTTCTTTCTTCATCAATTTGCCGCAACACCTCTTCATTTGTCACTTTATCCACCCATCTGATTTTTAACATTCACCTATAGCACCGCATTTCAAAAGCTTCTAATCTTTTCTTCTCAGATTGTCCAAGTTTCACTTCCATATAAAGCTACACTCCAAACATATACTTTCAAAAATCTTTTCCTGACATTTAAATTAATTTTTGATGTAAACAAATTATATTTCTGACTGAAGGCTCGTTTCGCCTGTGCTATTCGGCATTTTACATCACTCCTGCTTCGTCCATCTTTAGTAATTCTACTTCCCAAATAACAAAATTCTTCTACCTCCATAATCATTTCTCCTCCTATTTTCACATTCAGTGGTCCAACTTTGTTATTTCTACTACATTTCATTACTTTCGTTTTGATCTTGTTTATTTTCGTGCGCTAGTTCTTGCGTAGGACTTCATCCATGCCGTTCATTGTTCCTTCTAAATCCTTTTTACTCTCAGCTAGAATTACTACATCATCAGCAAATCGTAGCATCTTTATCTTTTCACCTTGTACTGTTACTCTATCTAAATTGTTCTTTAACATCATTAACTGCTAGTTCTATGTAAAGATTAAAAAGTAACTAGGAAAGGGAACATCCTTGTCAGACTCCCTTTCTTATTACGGCTTCTTTCTTATGCTGTTTGGTTTCTGTAAATGTTAGCAATTGTCCTTCTATTTTTGAACTTGAACCCTAATTTTTTTTAAATGCTGGACATTTTATTCCAGTCTAAGTTATCGAATGCCTTTTCTTGGTCTATATATGCCAAGTATGTTGATTTGTTTTTCTTTAATCTTCCTTCTACTATTAATCTGAGGCCTAAATTGCTTCCCTTGTCCCTATACTTTTTCTGAAATCAAATTGGTCTTCTCCTAACACTTCTTCCACTCTCCTCTCAATTCTTCTGTATAGAATTCTAGTTAAGATTTTTGATGCATGGCTAGTTAAGCTAATTGTTTTGTATTCTTTACATTTATATAATACATTTGATACTGTATTACGATTCAATAATCTGTGTATTTTGTGTGTCAATATTCCCCTGTGTAAGTAAGCTTATTAGAGTATTTTGGCGAATTTTGTCAAAAGCCTTCTCATTATCTATGAAACGGACATGCATATCCTGGTTCACATCTAGGCACCTTTGAGCTAATACATTAAAACTAAATAGTGCTTGTCTCATATCAAAACCTTTCCTAAATCCAAACTGGGTGTTACTAATAACTTCTTCCAGTTTATGGTATATTCTTTGGTGAATGACTTTCAAAAATGCTTTTAGTATATAACTCATCAAGCTAAAAGTTCAGTAATCACTACATTCTCTCACATTTGGTTTCTTTGGTAACATTATAAAAGTCGATTTTATCCATTACTTTGGTATTATTTCAGTTCTGTACACCTCATTAAAAAGGTCTACAATGTCAATTGTTCTTCATCTATTAATTTTAGGAGTTCACATGGAATTTCATCTGGCCTGACTGCTTTTCCGCTTTTCATTGTTTTTATAGCATAAACAACATCTTCTTTCATGATCTTTAGCCCCTCTGGCCCCTCTATGGCATTTTGATGTATTCTCGTACTTCTTGTATGTTGAAATAGTTCTTTTATGTAGTCCTTCCATTGTAGAATTTTCTGCACTGGTTCAATAAAGATTTTACCTCTTTTATCTTTAATAACAGCAGATTGTCTTTTTCTGGTTGTTCCTGTTAGCTGTTTAATTTCCTTATGCAATTTTTTCTTATGCATGATGAATGGCCTGAAGTGTGGGGTGCTTATGTCAAAGTAAAAATCTTTGCACTGTCCTAAAATTACTTTTTACCTTTTAGTGCATTTAATTTAAGTGTGGTATTTTAAAGTTTTTTTTTTTACTTAATTTTTATTTTCTACTTTTTAGTGCGTTTAATATAAAAGTGGTTTTTAAAAGGTTTTTTTATATGTATTTTAGCTTGATGATATTGCCACATAAGCTTGAGCTTGTGTGTGGGATATGAAAAATTGAATTTCATAGCGTATGAAAAAGTCATGCCTGACTGGGATTCAAACCTGGGACCTCTGGATGAAAGACTGAGACACTACCATTTTTTTGGATCAGAGATTGTTCTGGTTAAGCTTATATTTCTGAAATATAAGCTTATAAGCTTATAAGCTTTATTATTCAGTATATTATCAGTTTTCACCTTGTCTGTCTAATAAGTTTTCCCTGTCTCTGTTCTATAATGTCTATAATATTTGAAATGCCTTCATCCTTTCATTTTAATTTTTTTCTTATTGTTCTTATTTCACATCTATAAGGAAGTGCATCCCGTGAAGTGTATCACTTCAAGTGAAGTGATATGTTAGGTATGCACTTCTTTATGCACTTCACTTGAAGTGATATGTTGCAGATGCTCTTTGGTAAACTACCTCTTCAACTCTAGCTTACTACGTAATAATTATCTCTTTCTATTTAACAAGGGCGGGAGGTCGGCTAACAACAAAGTTTATTGAACCCTTTTGCAGGGTGGTAGAAGGGAGGTCCTACTTTAAATCCAAAATGGCAGCTTCCAACTGGCTCCCTTTTGGAGAAAGATCTTTGAGTGGTTGAAGTAGCTTATTTGTATACCTACGTTCATAGCAGCAGTAACAACTGTGTAGTAAATATTCCAATTTCATAACCAAGATGTCACAGATTTGAATCTCTGTGTGGGCCTCTTTTTGTTAAATTTTATTTTTTCATACATATACAATATTGCAGATGGGTTTTAGTAATGATAATGATGTTTTTGTAATAATAATAATCTGGAAAGAAAGAACTACATGAATTTCATGTTTTCTAATTATAATTTTACATCAGTATAACAATTATTAACCTAAAAATCTTTATGAACTTGTCAGAACCGGTGTCATGTGGGTAATGAAGAATTAACTAATAAAATAGGCAAAAAACTATATTGTTTTATAAAATGTTAAAAAATTAAAATAATTAAATTTATTTAATTTTCAATGTGTCTGTTATGATCTGTAAGAGGATAATTTTATGTGTATATATATATATATATATATATATATATAATAAAGAGACATATTTTACTTCTAAATTAAATTTCACAACATTTCACTTAGATTAGTATGTAAGAGAATTTTGTATGAATATGTATTGTCACCTGAGGAAGCTTAGAGAATTCTAAGTGAAACGTATAACTTTTTAGTTGTATAGTTAATTGGTTAACCCAAGAAATTTATAAAGGTAATATTTTTAAGTAAAATATGTATTTTTATTATATTTAATTCTATCAAATCAAGAGGAAAATAAATTACATTTAGGTTAATATTCACATATTTATATACACAGTAAATTAAAACAAATTAAATCAAAAAATTGAATATAAGTGTTGAATATATGACCTGTTTTAAATTTGAAACACACATCGTGGAATGTAGCAACAGGTTATGTAAAATATAGTAAAAATTAAACATTTTTATAAATCTGTTATAACTTTAAGCCTAATCTTATATAAACCCTTATATTAATTTGTGGCAACTGCCTACTTGTCAGCAATTTTGAATTTCAATTTGATTGTACAATTAATATAGATACATAATTTTAATAACTAAAATAAATTAGGGTAAATAGAGCATAAACTCAGTTGTAAGCTGATGTAAACCTTTTTTTTTAGCTAATTATTGATTACCGACATATCAGATTAGAAACTAATCTAAGAAGGTTGAATACACCAAGAAATGCAACTTTCATTAGTTTTGTACAGTGTCATTATTCTAGAAGTAAATGTGTATTCTAGACCTGATGTAATATATACGAGGTCTGTAAATAAAGTAATGAGACTGGTTCAGAAAAACTTTTTATTTACAATCCAATTATGCATGGATGACTCTATCATCTTCTAAATAGTTCCCTGAGGAAGCCACGCAAAACTTTGAATGATTTTCCCACTCTTCATAGCAGTGTTGGAACTCAAAAACTGGAATATCCAACAGATGGTAGGTTACATTTTTTTAAATATTTTCTACTGTTCTAAAGTGGCATCCTTTGAGGTGTTTATTAAAGTTGGGAACAGGAAAAAGTCACAGGGAATCAAATCAGATGAATAATATGGTTCAGGAACTACAGGAATGTTTTTCTATGCCCAAAACTCATTAATTGAGAGTGCAGTTTGACAAGGTGCATTGTCATGACCCAACATCTAGTTATCTTTGATGGCTGGTCTCATGTGGGCAACTCTATTCCGCAGTCTTTCAAGAATTTCTCTGTAAACATATTGATTTACAGTCTGTCCTGTAGGCAAAAACTTCTTACAAACAATGCCATTACTATCAAAAAAAAAAAAGCAAGGTTTTGAGTTTTGATTTGTTCATTTTTGATTTTTTGGTAAATGTTGAGTTTGAAGTGTGCCACTCCTTGCTCTGGCGTTTGGTTTCTGGGTTCTCAAATACCCAAGATTCATCACCAGTAATAACATTAATTAGAAAATCAGGATCAGTTTCAATTCGCCCTAGATCACGGCACATTTCCACCGTTGTTTTTTTTTCAAGTGAGGTTTTTTGGGACCAATTTTGTACAAAAGTTTTTCATGTACAATTCGTTTGTCAAAATTTGACGGACTGTGTTACAGTTCAAATTCAATTATTCTGCAATCATTCTGATAGTTAGTTGCTGATTGTACCATATGAAGTCTCTGATTCGCTCAACATTGTCGTCACTTTTTGATGTTAACAGTCTTCCAGAGCATGGATCATCCACAACTGAGCTGAAAATGCTTTAAATCGCCTAAAAACTTGGGCTCATGACATAGAATCATCTCCATACGCCCTTTTCAATTTTGAAAAGGTTTTAGTAGATTCACATCTAGTTTAACACAAAACTTGGTTGCACAATGTTGCTCATAATTAGTATCACTCATTTTTGTAACGCACAACAAAAACTCTTTTCACGAAAAATTTGTTTGTCTCACGTGGCAACAATAGACAAAAAATATTAATACCTAATATAAATCAGCTGTTCATATAGCGATATGTTTAGTAGTAACTTTACAGTGTTGCCACTTTGGTTGCCAAAAAAAAAACTAATGTCGTTACTTTTTTTAGAGACCTTGTAGTATAGTATTGTATCTTCAACACATTATGTTTAAATCGGCTTCCTAACGTTTGCTAATTGGATTTCTAAGATTATGTGTGTTTCATTTAAAGAGTAATTATTATAAGATCTTCATGAAGATTTAGATTATTCTAACTGTAGAATTTAGTTATTTTATACCACACTATTGTTATATTGTTTTGGACGTCCATCTTTTACTAATTAGGTACATAAATCTTTTATGAAGCTGTTTTTTAAAAAAGTCTTTGTTAGGAATTTAGATTAAAAAAACTTGCGTCATCTACTTTAATAGAATTATAATTTTATTAAGCTTCATCATGTATTTGTATTATATTTGTTTAATTCTATTCCTTGATGATAACAGTATAATTAGAATTTATATCCTTTTTATGTGCAACTGATATTATTTGATATATAATTTTTCTTTTATTTTTAATGAAGTCATGATTATTTATTTTATCTTATAGAAAACAGATGTGACATATGAACTAGTAGATGAACTACAATTAAAAACAAAAGAATTTCTGCAACCAAATCCGACTGCAAGAGCGAAGATGGCAGCTGTAAAAGGCATTTCCAAATTAAGTGGACAAGCAAAAGCGTCCACATATCCTCAGCCGGAAGGGATACTTGGTGACTGTTTAACAACATATGGGAAAAAGCTTGGGGATGATAGCATGTTTGGTAAATATGAAATATTTACTCTTTCTTGTTATTATAATTTATTTAATTTTTTTAATTTTTATTGGCATCGACTGCTAGGGTCATTAGCCCTCGTCACATTCTTAAAAAGAGGTTAGTATCACCATCAGGGTCGTCATATGTAAGGGTGTAAAGGGCCCTTACATTTTATTTAAAAGCACAAACTACACAAAAGCTTTAAAACACAACAACAAAAACAACACTTATGGGGTGTAAAAGGCCCCGATCTTAAAATTTGAGATAAAATTCTCAAAGAACATGAAAGTAAGAATATAAGTCTGTACAATACCATTTTATTCTACCTGTCTCGTTTATTAATTAATTTTAGCACCTTCGGGGCGACCAGAACTGCCGTTAAGCTGTGTATCAGTCGTCCCGGGTTGCCGTGGCAGTTGACTCCCCCTTATAAGCAGTCCTGTAGGACGTAACCCATCGGGGTCCTCCCAGCGTCATAAGAGCAATCTGACCACCTGTTCAGGACGGCCAAAAAGCCCCTCAGCAGGGAGGCTGCCCTTCCTGGTCCTGACGTACTGGGCTACAGGCATGCATTGCGCTTACCCATAGCCTCGCGCCCACAGTCCACCCTTGAGGGTCGCCCATGCCATCATTGGACACACCCCGACTCCCTGCTCTTGCATGAAGGCGAGCCAGGGGGGCTACCTCCCGTCACTATACGTCCCACGCTTTGAGACTCCTTATATTTATAAAACTACCCCTTAGAGTTTCTTTATCACAGCTTTAAATTTTCACTGAAGTCCACTGGCGTGAAAATATGCAACTATTTTTCTTTCATTTCCATTATCTAAATCAGCAGTAATATCATTTCTTAGCAGGAACCTCTTTCTGAGGTCTTCATATATGGTGCACTCTTCTATTAGGTGCTTAATTGTAAGTGTTTTATTACAAACACCGCAAATTGGTCTCTCTTCGCCAGTTAACAAATATGAATTTGTTAATCGCGTGTGACCGATTTTAAGTCTGGTCACAGCTACCTGTTCTCGGCGAGTCAACTTCACGTCGCTTTTCCATTTATATGGAGAAGTTTTGACCGAGTTTAATTTTGTATTTAAACTCCTCCAATCAGTATTCCACTTGTTTCTTACTATGTTAGTTAGACAGTTTTTAATATCTGCCACTCTTAACAGGAAATGCATCCAAAACATCGCAGACTGTTGCCTTTCTGGCAGCTTCGTCTGCGCTTTCGTTAGCTTTCATTAGCTTTTCCAGCTGTAATACCAGCATGCCCTGGAGCCATACAAATACGAATCGCTGTCCTCGTTGATTTAGAACGTACAAAATGGACAGGATGTTTGCAATTAGGACATCCTTAATGTTGTTGTTCTGAATTGCAACAAGTGCACTTAAAGAATTGGAACATATTAGCACTCTCTCTTTGCAATAGTGTTCTGTGTAGCGAAGAGCCTGCTGAATGGCAGTAAGTTCTGCCGTATAGACACTGGCCATATCTGGCAGTTTCCAAAAGTGGGCTTCTCCATTTACATATATGGAGCATCCAACACCACCATGTTCGGTTTTAGAACCGTCAGTATAAATTCTAATATGTTCGTAGCTACCGACGGTTGCTAAAAATTCCTATTGGATGATCACTGCTGGCTTCTTTTTTATTTCTTCCTGAGAGAGATCCAACCTTGTATTTACTGCTGGCAAGAGCCATGGCGGTATTTCTCTTGTAGAAATTGCTAATGTATCTGGAATAGCAATTTCGTGTTTTCTTCTTAATTCGTGGTACCTAATAACAGCTGGTCTGGAATAGGTAGCATGATGTTTGTATAATGCAGCAATCATAGGATGATTGTTAAAAAGTTTGTTATTTATATGGGCAGGAAAAGCCCATATATTTTCTGCATATCTTAGCAAAAGGATCTCTCTTCTATAATTTAGTGTGTAGTGGCATTGTTCCAGTTTCAGACATTAGACTAGTCGCCGGACTTGTGTGGAAAGCGCCTGTCGCATATCTTATTCCGCTATTATGAATTACGTCTAACTTTCTTAAATGCGACTTCCTAGCGGATGAATATACAATACATCCGTAGTCTAGTTTTGATTGAACCAATGCCTTATATAGTCTCAATAATATTTCTTTATCTGAGCCCCAATTGATGTTCAATAAACATTTTATAATGTTTAGGGATTTTTTGCATCTACCACTCAAGTCCTGTATATGTAATCCCCATGTAAGGGATTTATCCAATACCAGTCCTAAAAATCTCACATTGTCCTTATATTGTATTGGATTATTACCGATTGTCAAAATAGGACTTTGGTGAGGAATTCTCTTCCTACAGACTTTTTTCTGGTGAAAATTGGAATCTATTATTCCTCATGATCCATTATTCATTATAATGGAATCCATTATTGCTAAATGAGCGATTAACGCTCTAAATGAGCGTTTATCGCTTATTTAAATCGCTCGTTGCAATTTGTACTTCACCATAGCAGTCTTGTTACTGGCATACACAATTGCCAAATCATCAACATAGACGCTTTTGCTGATTTCTACTGGAATGGCTAATATCAGTTTATTAATGGCGATCATAAACAAGGTAGCGCTCAACGGTGAACCTTGTGGTATGCCATTTTCCAAGATTCTTACAGATGAATATTCATTGTTGACGCGTACTGGGAAAGTACGGTCATTCGTATAGTTGCCGAGTAAGACTGGCAGATTGCCACGAATGCCCCATTTATGTATCTGGAGCATTATTCCATGTCGCCAGGTCATATCAAAAGCCTTCTACAGATCGAAGAAGACTCCGACACAATGCTTCCTTGTGAAAAAGCTGTTGTATATAATATTCTGTAAGTTGATCGGTGGTAGAATGGTATTGTCAAAAACCTGCTTGATATGGTGATATCAGGTTTTCTTTTACTAAAACCCAAACGAGTCGATTATTAATCATTTTTTCAAGTATTTTTCCCATAGCGCACGTCAACGAAATAGGACGGTAGCTGTTGGGATCTGTTAAATTTTTATTTTTCTTCGGAACTGGAACATTTGCTTTTTTCCACTGCTGCGAGTACATTCCATCTTGCCATATTTGATTATACAGTTCTAATATTCTGCGTTCTGCAGTGGTATTCAGCTGCCTGATCATGTTATAATGGATTTCATCCATTATACCATTAAACCAGCAGCTGTGTTGCCTCCTTTCTCCAACGCTTTCACGAATTCTTCCATTTTAAAGGGTACATTGTATGAGTAATTATACTAAGCTCTGAAATTTAGTAGACCTTCAAGTTCTACTTTTTTCGTCCTAAGAAAATCTTCATCATAGTTAGCCGTTTTGCTGGCCTTCTCGAAGTGATTGGATAATAACTTTGTGATTTCGTTTGGAATGTCCTTAATTGTACATAAGTACAGCTATTTCCGCCCTGGACGTGGAACGTAGATGTTGTGTTCCGGACTTGGGGATTACCTACCTCAGGGCATTATTATTATTATTATTATTTATTTATTTTGTTTTGTTTGTTTGTTTATTTATTTATTATTGAACAATGTGTTTATATGAGTTTAAAAGTATACATAATTCATTGCTGTATCATTTGCCAGGGCTTCACTTCCTTCTTCATCATTCCATATTTTTTTTAGTTTTTGTTTAGTCTCTGGAACCACTGTAAGGAACCATCTGTGCACTGCATACATTCTCTTTTTTTTTCCCGTTTAGCCTCCGGTAACTACAGTTTAAATACTTCTTCAGAGGATGAATGAGGATGATATGTATGAGTGTAAATGAAGTGTAGTCTTGTTCATTCTCAGTTTGACTGTTCCTGAGATGTGTGGTTAATTGAAATCCAACCACCAAAGAACACCGGTATCCACGATCTAGTATTCAAATCCGTGTAAAAATATCTGGCTTTACTAGAACTTGAACACTGTAACTCTCAACTTCCAAATCAGCTGATTTGGGAAGACACGTTAACCACTAGACCAACCCGGCGGGTTAAATACATTCTCTATCTGCGTTGTTTATAACTTAAATTAAAATACTAACTACGATTTTTATTAAGCATAATTATTCTCCTAAGAACTAATTTATTTCATTTTTAATCCATACTATTATACTATCTTTACCAAAGCAGAGAGCGGAACTGTTTTTGTGCAATCAACACAAAATTTCAGCTTAAGAAAGATCCTTATTATGCTTCCTTCGTAATTTTAACTAATTTCCAAATCATTTGTAATATTTTTCCACCAGCCTATATAAATTACGATTTTAAGATTATCTTTTATAAAAAAACTATTTTGTTGAATTTTTAAATAATACTGATTAAAAAATGTTAAAATACCCTGAATTTTCTGCAACTCCATTGAATGGAGTTGCAGATAATTGCAGAAAATATTATTTTCAGCCCATTTAAATATGGGCTGAAAATAATATTTAATGTATCTAAACATAATTTCCTGTATTTGTTTTTAAGTAATTATATGAACTTTAAAAAATCTACTTTTTTATAATTTATAATTATAATTATTTATCTTATATTGACATGTTTTTATCTCCCGATTGAAATAAAGTTTCATTTTTTGATTTATTGTCTACATACATTCCGTTCAGAATATTCATATTTGTTATCATCACTGGTTTTTATTGGACGGTTATAGCATAATGATACATACATCAATGCCATTTTGATATTTATTTTTTTATGCAGAAAATTAAGGGAAATTAATTTGTAAATCTATAGTAAATATAATTGCATTCCATAGATCCTTAGTTCACACTCATCAGCATTTTTTTTTGTCTTTAATTATTTCTATGAATCTCTTCAAATTTCTAAGAAGAATATATCTTGCATATTTTGCATTTCTGCAATAGCTTTTTTTAATGCTGACATCACTGTTTTTTTGTTAGCCTTACTTTATCTTAAACAAAAAGTAAAACACAAAGAGTAAAATATAATATACTTTTAAAAAATATAAAATCCTACATAAAAAAAGCTGCTTTAAAATTTAAGTTGTACAAAGATAAGAATAAGTTGAAGCAAGATCAAAAGCAGATTGCAGGAAGAGAATTCATTCCAAAAGTAATCTGATGGTGTCATTTATTGAGGTGTCCCCTAACTTTCTATATGTAGAATTCATAAAAATAAATAATAATAATAATAATATAATAATAATAATAATAAAAGTAAATAAAAATGGTTTTTATAAAATAATTTTCTTATGTATGGAAACTTTACAGGACATCTGTCTATTGAAATATATCACATGTTCTTAAAAATGTTTGTCGATTATAGTGCTTTATCACACTGAAACTTGGTCAGTAGAAAGAAAAAAAACAGAAAGGAAATGAAAGAAATCTTAGAAATGTGATTAATTGCGAGATGTAAAGTCATAAGATGAATATGTGTGAAAATAAATTTGTGGCAGAATCTTGAAAAGAAGTGAATGACATTTGTAGGGCATTTATTGAAATAAATCCAGATTTAGTTAATTTGGTAATAGAAGAATGTGTAGAAATAAAAACTGTAGAGATTCAAATTTATTCATATATAAATTTGAACAAATTATATAAAAACAAATTACTGAGGATGCAAGTTGTATTAGTTAAGGCCTCTATACATTACTCAACACAATGGTTGAACTAACTAGTCAACTGTTCTAACCACATTGCATTGTGTATAGGTCTGTTGTATAACCAAATTAGTTATTCCTTCCTGTGTTAGGGTGCGGTAGGTAGGAACAAACATAAGATAAGAATTCTTACTTATTTCTCCCTATTGGTGAGTGATGTTAATATTGTTACAATCAAATGGCTGACTTCACACAACGTTGAAGTGTCTGCGTGTTCATTTCATTTATAAAATTTTTTAAAAAATTTTTAATGTGTTAATTTTAAAATTTACAAGGCTCAGCTGATAAATTTTGCACACTAGCGTGCTACACAGAGACAAAAGGTACTATTGAGTTGGGCACTGCAGCACATGATATAGCTAAAATCCCCTTTTACAAACCTACGATAATGCGTTGAAATCTGTTTACCGATTTGTTTTCAGTAGCAGTTAACATGGAGTCGAGTACAGCCAGTATGTCAACACGGTTAAAGCAGCATGCAGTGATCAAATTTTTAACAGCAGAAAATGTCAATCCTGTGAATATTTTTCATAATTTAAAAGCGGTTTACAGTATTGAAACTGTTGACAGGGGAGTACTGTGAATAGGTGAGCGTTGAAATTTCGCAAATGTGAAGCTGGTAAAGCAACAATTGAGGACACACCTCACAGTGGATGACCAGTGTCTGTGACTGACAAGAAACATCAAAAGGAGGTGGACGATTTGCTTCAAAGTGACTGGCGAATCACTCAGCACCGCATCACTATTCAGTTAGGCATATCTAAAGAATAAGTAGACCATATTAATGAGCAATTGGGTTACCATAAAATCTGTGCATGATGGGTCCGCGCAAACTCTCTGATGGCTCTTCGCAAGCTGAAGTTTGAGCCTATTCCACATCTGCCATATGTGCCGGATTTGACTCCATGCGACTTCCACTTCTTCCCTCATTTCAAGAGGGATCTCAAAGGTAATCATTACACCACCGATGGTGAGGTGAAGGAAGCGGTGACCATTTGGATCTGACAAAGACCACCAGAAGTTTTCAGTGACGTAATGCAAAAACTTGTCACACATTGGGAAAAGTGTAACAGGTGTGTAAATATGAAACTGTAATTTGCCCATAGATGGCCTTCACTGTCAATGTAGTTACCGTCAAACCATATCATTGGTGGTGTTTTCTTTCTTTGATAGCTGACAAAGATTTTGAACTCACAACAATACAAGTTTCATACAACAGTATAGTTTTAATTAGCATGGAATATGTTGAGTTTTGTACCTACAAACTACGATTTGCAGACAACATTGATTTTCTGTTACCATTTAAATAAAATTGCTGCAGAATCGCATTGAATGCTTGTCAAAGTTTACGGTGAGCATGCTCTTGGTAAATCACCGTGCTTTTAGTGGTTTAAAAAAAATTCAAAAGTGGCAGTTTTGACATGAGAAATGAAGAATGTGGAAGACCACTGAAAAGGTTTGAAGACAACAGAATTGCAAGCATTGTTGAATGAGGATGATACCCAAATGCAACAACAACTTGCGGATCAATTAAATGTACACAAGAAGCCGTCTCCATACGTTTGAAAGCCATGAGAAAGAATCCAGAAGATGGGAAAATGGGTTCCACATGAACAGATTGAAAGAAAGCAAGAAAATCAAAAAACCACTTGCAAAATCCAACTTTCTTTTGCCTGGTACAAAAGAAAGTCATTTCTCCTTCGAATTGTGACAGGTGATGAAAACGATATATTTCAAGAATCCTAAGCGTAAAAGATTATGGGTAACTCCAGACGAACCATCAACATAGATTTCAAGGCCAAATCACTGTGGAAAGAAGACACTGCTCTGTGTTTCATTGGATCAGAAGGGTGTGATCTATTATAAGCTGCTAAAAGATGGTGAAACCATTAAAACTGAACACTACTGACAACAAAATGATCAATTTGAATCAAGCATTGGATGAAAAATGACCAGAATATAAAAAAAGGCAACACAAAGTGATTTTACTTCATGATAATGCATCATCACACATAGCAAAACCAGTCAAGGAAACGATTGAGGCGTTCAGTTGGGAAATACTTTTGCATACAGCTTACTCAACAGACTTGGCCCCATCTAACTATTATTTATTTTATCGATGGGACATGCACTTGCTAAGCAGTGCTTCACTTCTTAAGAAAATATACGGAAATGGCTCGATGACTGGTTTGCCTCAAAAGAGCAACAGTTATTTTGGTGTGGCATTCATAAATTATCAGAGAGATGTGAAAATGTATAGTTAGCAATCGACAATACTTTGAATAAATTTATTTTTATCTTTCTTGTACAATAAACGTGTATTTCCTATACAAAAATTCCAGTTTCATATTTACACATGTGGTAAATGGGGATTACATTTAAAAATAAATACTGCATTTTGTAGCTAAGGTATTGTACTTTTATTCATTTTTTATTTCATTCCAATATCTCTTTTCATTCCCATACTACGCATATATGTGCAAAATTTATCAGCCGAGCCTCGTATTACTTAATTTTTCAATAAATGGTAACCATGTAAAGTGATTCCCTGAATCATCTACTGTCCATTCTATAAATGGTTCTAAAATCACTTGCATCCTACTTGATCTATAAATTTGCACAACTTAATTTTTTTCTGATTTAACTGCTTTTTTCCTAAATTGTTTGTTTCTTCCTTGAGATTGAAGTGAAACTAAATATCATTAATGCAATTTCAATCTTTTGGAGTTAAAATAGAATTGAAGATATGGTTAACATTTATTCATAAAATTCAATAACAAGTGAGAAAATTGTACCAAAGTATTTTGGCATATTGCTTAGATTTGCATCCAATCTGGTGAGACCTGACAGATGATTTGCTGGACCAACCAAGTTGGGTAATGTATATACTAGCGTTTAAATTGATTTATCCCAGAACAGAAAGGAATGGAAAATTGCAACAAACTACTCAAATGACCAATTACAAAAAAAAAAAATAATTAAAAAGTATTTTTTCTTTCATTTCATCCTAAATTTTACATTTTTGAAGTCAGCACCAAAATTAAATGTTAATAAGTTGTTAGTGTTTATTTTTAACTGTATATTGACTTCAAAACATCAAAAGAGGAATGTAATAAAAATTTAGTTTTTTCCTTTAGCCGAGTTATAAGTAGATATTTTTGTTATAGCCACTGTGGAGTGCGTTATTTCAATTAATTCACCTTTTCAGTTTATTTCTCTTCCACATCTCCTTCATCATTTCCTGATGTTTCTCTTTTCGCTCTTCTGTCCAGATATACATCTGTTGCTTTTGTTTTTCTTGGAAATTAGTGAGTTTTGCAATTTCTTTGTTAGTGGTGAACGATTATTATGCTTTTGTATGATATTTTCTACTTTCTATGGCTTTTCTCTGATAATATAGATATTTTTTTTTTGCAAATTTGTACATTATACATTTTGACATATTAAGTTAAACGTTAAATAATTTTTTTTATAATTAATTTTTTGATCCATTGTGAAGGGAATGTTTGTTTATATAACTTACCACAATACTTAAGTGTATGTGAAAGGATCTTATTATGCTTCCATTGTAATTTTTAATAAATAACCTGTTAAAAGAATTTCCCACGAATTTATTCAGAATAAAATTGAAAAATTTTCTTTTATGTAAGTAATATTATTCTTTTGATGAATTTTTAAATAATACAGTCATCGAATAAGGTTGCAGCAATCTAAAAAAATTGTATCTCAGAAACTATTAGAGATAATCAAATGAGTATTTTTTTTTTTAATTCACTGACTAAAAAAGTTTTTTTTACACACTACAGAATGTTTCAATATGAGCTCTATTGGTCACTCTGCAAACAAACATCCAGCCAACAATCAACTTCTGCCCAGGTTTGCTGGATCATTACAGGTGTAACTGTGATAATAGCAGTGGTAATCTGTTGTCTTAAATATTCCCATAAAGAAATGTTTAGGGTTGTCAAATCTAGGTTCTTGGAGGGCAAAGCACAGAACTGGTCCCACCGATCCAACAATTAGGGAATATTTCATTAAGAGTGCATTTAACGCCTAGGCTAAAGTTGGGGTGCACCATCTTGTTGAGATTTTACAGCAGTGTTACCTTCGTGTTCAATTTAGTTAACTTGCAGGAAAACATACAGTTGTAGCCACGTCTAAATAATCACTCCCTGTGATAGTAGGCTCATGAAAAAAAATTGGACCATCACTAGATCGGACATCAAACCACACCACACGTTTATTTTTGGGAATCTCTGACATACTCAAAAACTTGATCGGGTTACTGAGATCCCAATATCCTACAATTATGCTGATTGACACAACCACTGACATGGAAAGTCACTTCATCCATAAACTTAACACGTTTTAAAAATGTTTTGTCATCATCAATGTTATTAAGCATTTTACTTGTGAATTCAACATGTTTAGGACGATCAGTAGGTTTAATTTAATGTTTAAGCTGAATTGTGTTAGCCTGAAGGTGTAAACGCTTGTGCAACACATTTTGAATAGTTGTCTTTGGAATTCCTAACTGTTAACTTCGCCTAGAAATTGATTTTTTAGGGCTTCTGAAACAACTTTGGTGTATATGCTTTGTCTCTGTTTTGTCACTTGTTTTGACTCTTCCGGGGGAATTTTTCACTTCCATGTTGTCAGATTCCTTAAATTGCTTGTACCACCATCTAATGCTCTTTGCATGAGGGAGATCATTGCCATAATCATGCTAGAAAGTCCATTGAACAGATATAACTGATTTACATACCACTAACCACAAAATGTACTGTGCTTGTGCTTTCTGCTGAACTATCAGTGGTGCAGAGGTATGGGCGCATAGGCTCAAGGTCACAGCCGGTCATGTCTAAAAAAACTTGATGATATCCTGATTATTTTGCAGTTCCAATTAATATATTATCTCTAATCACATAGGGAGGTATGATTTTTTTTTATTGCTGCAACCTTTTTCAATAACTCTGTACTAATGACAAATTTTAAAATCCCTGAGTATTCTGCCTCTCCATTCAAGATGTATGTGCCCAAATAATTTTCATTAATCTTTTTTGAATAATGAATTATTTTTTATTTTTAGTTTCTTCTTGTATTTACTTTAATATTATTTCATCTGTTTAAACAATATTAATGAAAACTAATCACATCTATTTTATTTTTTGTGTACAATTAATTGTGATGTTGCTATGGTAAAGGTTTTACAATGGTTTCTCTTGACTCATCCAGACAAAAGCTTGGGGTAGTGCCTTTTGGTATCCATGGAGTAGAATATTTAACCACTGCTGACATAATAAATAAATAAAGCTTTATTCTGATCAGAACATAAAAATACATTATGTAGATCACATCAACATAAAATAAATTATTTGTATAAAAATATATAAGATAAAAAATAGATGTGTTTAAAGTTAAGATTAATTATTTAAATACAAACTTGTGAAATAATGTTAATGTATATCATTCAGTATAAAAGATTGTTATAAAATAATTCATTATACGGAAGCTGCTATTAAAGATTATTTTGAGCTCATATTTGTGTACACATTGAACAGGTGGAATTAAATCATGTGTTTTTTTTTTAAATTAGTATTATTTAAAAATTAGTATTGTTTACTTTTTAACTGTATTTTAAAGTAAAGTGATGAAAAGATTTTTCAAATACGAGGGCCGTTCGGAAAGTAACCTTCGTTTGACTATAAATAAAAAAACCTCATAGATAAAAATATTTTATTATATACAACTTAAAACTACAGCTTTTAACTATTTTTAAACATATTCACCATTTAAATGCACGCATTTGTCATAACATTTCTCTAATTTACAAATACCTTCTTTATAAATTTCAGCTGCCTGGTTTCCTACCCAACCTTTCGTGGCATTTTAAAGTCGTCTTCATCATAAAAGTGGCTGCAACGCAAGCCATTTCTTCACGTGAGTAAAGAGATGAAAATCATGAACTTAAGGAGGATGATAAAAAATGTACTGTTGGAACTGATTCAGAAGTTTTTGAGTTCTTCGAGCATTGTGAGGACGAATGTTGTTTTGCATCAACATCGGATCACAGCATACCGCATCATTTGTTCTGGATGGCTTGCCTAAGTTTCTTCAAAGTTTTGTAGTAGACTTGCGTCAAATGGCTTGCATCGCAGCACTTTGATGACAATGACGAACTTTGAAATGCCATGAAAGGCTGTCAAGGTACCCAGACGGCTGAATTGTATGAAGAAGGTATTTGTAAATTAGTAAAACGCTATAACAAATGCTAGAATTTAAATGGCGTCTGTGTTTAAAAATAGTTAAAAGCTGTAAGTAAAAAATGTTTTTATTAATTCGGCATTTTAATTGTAGCCAAATGGAGGTTACTTTGCAAACCGTCCTCGTAATTTGGCAATTTATTAAAAATGATGAAAGAAGCATAGTAAGGTCCCTTCTCGTGAGTTTGTGCCTTCCAAAGCATTGCGTTATTTTGTGAGCTAAACAGTTATTTTGTGTAAAAACAGTTCTTTATTTAGTTTGGTAAAGGTAATATTATTATTTTTTTAAGAATGAATTAAAATTTTTCGTATAATAATAAAACTGAAATTTTGCTTTTGTTCAATAAAAATGCTAGCATTATAAATAATAGGAATTCTATCCATGCGATCAAAATGTCATGCCTACCTGAGAAGCACAATGCAACGGTTTTATCCATATTTAATGTTAGAGATTACAAGCCATCCAGTAAATAAGTTTTTCAATTCCTTTTTAAATAATTATCTTTAGATATTGATAAAGATGTGTCATCTGCGTAAAGGGTACAATGAATGGCTCAAAATTTTGAGGCAGATCATTAATAAAAATTAGTATATCTGTTTAATGTGTTGTTATCTACCAATTAGAATAAAAGATTTATCTTTTTTATTTATTTATCAAACTAGATTGGTTTTGAATTTACAACAAGATGTTGTCTAATTTTAAAATTAAATAATACAATAATAAATTTTGCTGAAGTTCGTAATAAATGTAATGTGTAAAATTCTTAATTGAATGATTCAGAAAGTTTTCATGATGTCATCTTTTATTATATAATTTGTGATAAAGTGTCTTGTTTACTGAACTAAAAATGTTTGTATTAATTTTCATGACTTTGGTGCAAAATTGTCTTAATTGGAAATAGAACTTTTTTGTATGTTTTTTTTTCAATATGGTTCAATCGTTTTTTTATTTAATTTAACTTATTTTTTAACTAAGGAATTTTATTACAGAACTTTTTTCAAAATGCTCTGTAACATATAGTGACACATTGTTATTATAAAATGAATGTTTTATTTTTAATTTCTTATTCTCTGACTATCCAGACAACTACATAACATTAAATATAATGTCATCAATAGGATCTCTTATCTAATGAATCAATTATTTAAACCGCAAAAAAGGATCAAAGAAAATAAAAAAATAAAAAAATTATAACTTGTAAATAATCAACTGAATTAGATTAAAAATAACTTACAATTATAATTTATAAATGTAATTTAAATGACAGATAAAAATTTTATTTTTATTTTGTGGCCTATAATTCTATTGTTGCACAGCAGCATAGCTCTAAAGGGAAAATACAGTGATTATCCAAAATTTTGGGTATCAAGAAACATCAGTGTTTTAACATCACCACCCTATTTAGTTATAAAAATCAATGGAAGATATAGTACATATGTATAACTACTTAAAAAGTATATGTATGGGGACATTACATTTTAGACAAGATTTAAAAAAGGGGAGAGGTAGTATTTGCAGTGTTTAATTTTTAACTTTTGTAGCAGTCATAGAAAATTGAATTTTAGTACGATCAAAGTATTTATGTAGTTATTTAACATTCAATTATTTTTAGGATATTAACATTATTTCTAAACAGTTTACCTCATACCTTGAAATTTCATTCACCAAAAAAGTTGAAATTTGGTGTAAATATTTAGCAGCACATATCCCAGCAAAGATAAGGTATAAAATGTAGAAGAAGAATGTGAGAATCTTAAAAAGGAAATTCTTAAATCGGCAGAAGCGAACTTAGGCAGAACAAAGAGAACTGGCCTTGGATTTCAGAGGATATATTGCAGCCGATGGATAAACGTAGAAAATATAAGAATGCTAGATATGAAGAAAGTAAAAGGAACTATTGACAGTTAAGAAATACTATAAAAAGAAATTGCAAACTGGCGAAAGAAGAGTAGCTTAAAGAAAAGTGTTCAGAAGTGGAAAGAGAAATGAACATTGGTAAAATAGATGGAGCATACAGGAAAGTTACAGAAAATTTTGGGGTACATAAATTAAAATCTAATAGTGTGTTAAACAAAGATGGTACACTGATTTATAGTATGAAAGGAAAAGTCGATAGGTGGGTGGAATATATTTAAGAGTTATATGGAGGAAATGAATTAGAAAATGGTGTTATAGGGGAAGAAGAGGATGAAAGGGGAGAAACAATACTGGAATCTGAATTAAAGAGAGCATTAAAAGATATGAATGGCAGAAAGGCTCCTGGAATAGATGGAATACCTGCAGAATTACTGCACAATGCAGGTGAGGAAGCGATTGATAGATTATACAAACTGGTGTAATATTTATGAAAAAGGAGAAGTTCCGTCAGACTTCAGAAAGGATGTTGTAGTCATGATACCAAAGAAAGCAGGGTCAGATAAATGTAAAGAATACAGAAAAATTAGCTTAACTAGTCGTTCATCAAAAATCTTAACTAGAATTCTGTAAAGAAGAATTGAGAGGAGAGTGGAAGAAGTGTTAGGAGAAGACCAATTTGGTTCAGAAAAAGTATAGGGACAGGGAAGCAATTTAGGCCTCGCATTAATAGTAGAAGGAAGATTAAAGAAAAACAAACATACTTGCTTGATATTTATAAACCTAGAAAAGGCATTCGATAACGTAGACTGGAATAAAATATTCAGCATAGAGTTCCAATACAGAGATAGAAGTACGATTGCTAACATTTACAGAAACCAAACAGCAACAGTGATAATTGAAGAACATAAAAAAGAAACCATAATAAGAAAGGGAGTCTGACAAGAATGTTCCCTATCCCCGTTACGTTTTAATCTTTGATAGAACTGATGTTAAAAAACAATTTAGATCCGGAGTAACAGGACAAGGTGAAAAGATAAAGATGCTACGATTTTCTGATGATATAGTAATTCTAGCTGAGCGTAAAAAGGATTTAGAAGGAACAATGAACGGCATATATGAAGTCCTATGCAAGAACTACCGCATGAAAATAAACAAGAACAAAATGAAAGTAATGAAATTTAGTAGAAATAACAAAGATGGACCACTGAATGTAGGAGTAGAAAAGAGGAGGAGAAAAGATTATGGAGGTAGAAGAATTTTGTTATTTGGGAAGTAGAATTACTAAAGATGGACGAAGCAGGAGCGGTATAAAATGCTGAATAGCAAGGCAAAACGAGCCTTTTGTCAGAAATATAATTTGTTTACATCAAAAATTAATTTAAACGTCAGGAAAAGATTTTTGAAAGCATATGTTTAGCGCATAGCTTTATATGGAAGTGGAACATGGATGATTGGAGTACCTGAGAAGAAAATATTAGAAGCTTTTGAAATGTGGTGCTGCAGGAGAATGTTAAAAATCATTTGGATAAAGTGACAAATGAAGAGGTGTTGTGACAAATTTATGAAGAAGAAAGCATTTGGAAAAATATAGTTTAAAGAAGAGGTAATAGATTTATAGGCCATATATTAAGACATCCTGGAATAGTCACTTTAATATTGGAGGGACAGGTAGAAGGAAAAAAATTGTGCAGGAAGGCAGTGTTTGGAATATGTAAATCAAAAAATTGTTAGGCATGTAGGATGTAGGAGGTATACTGAAATGAAACAGCTAGCACTAGATAGGGAATCTTGGAGAGCTGCATCAAACCAGTCAAATGACTGAAGACAAAAAAAAATCCCAGCATGGCCTGATTTTCAATTGTGTTGGTGAAGGTACAATTATGTTACCTTTACATTTTGCTTTTAGTAAACTATAATTATTGTAGTTTTATTGAATAACATTGCTCCTAATTGGGCTGGCATAAACTGGAGTAAATAATTATTAAGTAAATAAAACTTTTAAGCCTGAAAAACAAAGGAATTGAATGGAATCCATACTCCCAAAATCAATTTTTTTTATTAAACTTTGATTTTCAAAATTGAAAATCCATTAATCTAGATGGCATAGAAATATTTTTAAACATTTTTCTATGGGTGCTGTTCAGAATTAAAAAGAAATTGTTGAATTTTTTGTAATTTCTTTTTTTAAGTGGTGGCTGTTGTTAAAAATGTTAAATGAGTAGCTGTTTTGCAAGTTTGTTTAGTGAAATACAAGTTTTATTTTGTGTTTTTTTTCTTTAAGCAATTATACCCGAAATACAGTATAATTTTGATGACAAAAACACCATTTGGTCAAGAGAGTCAACTGGGACTAAGAATTTTTGTTTTTTGCTGTTATACTCTGTATACGAGGTCTGTTCAGAAAATAACCGAAATTTATCTTATTTTTTGTCTTTAGATTATTGGTCCTTGTTCCCCTCTAAGTACTCTCCTCCCCTATTCACAGACTTTTCCCAGCAGTGTTTCCACTTTGCGAAACAATCCTGAATAGCTTCATTTGAAATTGCCTTAAATAGCAGATCCGTGACATATTTGCTTTAATGTCATCAGTAGTCTCAAAACGGCGTCCTTTCACCACTGATTTTAATTTTGATAATAAGAAAAAATCACAAGGAGTCAGGTCTGGCAAACAGGGAAGCTGATGGAGGATGGTCATCTGATTTTTAGTTCAAAATTGACGAATTGACAAAGCTGAGTGTGCGAGTGCATCATCATGGTGAAGGAACCACGTCTCACCACAACTCTGGTCTCTTTTTGCAGATTTTTTCATGTAACCATTGTAAAACACTTTGATAGTGTGCACAGTTCACTCTTTCATCTTGAGAAAAGAATTTAGAATCCATAATTCCATTAAAATCAAAACAACAAAGAGCATCGCTCTGACATTAGATCAAGATTGATGTGCTTTCGTGGGGTGTGGAGTTCCTTTGCTGATCCATTGTGATGATTGAACTTTTGTCTCGATGTTATAGCCGTAAACCCAGCTTTCGCCTCCTGTTATGATCCTTGACATGAATGTTTCATTATCATTGGCTTTTTGAAGAAGTAGCCGGCAAACATCCACTCGATGTTTGATCATCAAACGAGGAACAAATGTTGCTGCAACCATATGCATGTTCAATTTCTCAGCCAAATGTTATGACATGATCCAATCGAGATGCTAACCTCTTCTGCAAGTTCTCTGAGAGTCGATCGGTGATTTGCACGCACCAGAGCATTGATTTTCTGAACACAAGTGTCATCAGTTGAAGTCTAAGGCCTTCCTGGTTTAGAGTCATCTTTCATTGACTGTCAACTGCTTTTAAATCGTGAAAACCATTCATAACATTACGTACAACCCTGAGCATCATTTTCACAAGCTTGTTTCAAAAGTTGATACATTTCTGTGAAATTTTTCCTCGGTTTCACGCAAAATTTTATGTTGTATTATTGCTCTCGAAAATCGTATATTACAAAAATTGCTACTACATTTAAACACATTGTACTCAAATAACAATAACACAAAAACTAAATGAGATATTAACCATCCAAGATCATGTGGTTCCAGATGAGGTTATGCAGAACACAATGTTGCCAACCTTCTATTACTAAATATCTCTGTTGGTGCATAATTAAAAGTGTTAGGTTATTTTCTGAACAGACTTCGTATTGCATAATTAAGCCATTGATATTTAAAAATGATTTGGCATATTTGAAACAGAAATCTGTAAAGAGCAAAGCCGGGAAAATTATCCAACCCTTTGCCAATTTTTTATTATAATTTTTGTTGTCAGGAGAAAGAAAGTGTGTTGAAATTTGGGAAAAAAAATTAAAAATTTGCAACAGCACAGAAGTAGAATTACTTCTTTCATGATTATTGTTAATTTTTTTCTACCGTTCCAACGATTTTAATTACATTAATTTAAGCAATTAATTAATATATGCTACAATTTAATTAAAAAATATAAAAAAAGGAATAATAAAAATAGTCGAAAACAAATTAGAATAGTTGTTAAATTTAAATATCTTAGAGAATTGTTTACACTGAAAACCTACTACTACTACTACTACTATCAAGGAAAGAACAAGAAAGATAGGAACAGCTTATCAGATCAGCTAAAATACATACAGTAAGATAACACTGTCCATCAGTGCCAAGATAAGATTGTGGTTAAGTCAGAAGCATTATATGTTACAAAATATTTACCACAAAGAAAGAAATTGGCAATGGAAGTGATTGAAAAAAAGGAAAAACATTTGAAGAGGATTCTAGGGACAGTTAGAGTAAATGGAGAATATAAATTGAAAAGCAATAAAGAGCTGTACAAGAAAATAAAATAAAAATCAAGAACATTCTAAAAGAGAGGGTTAATATTATATGGTCGTATTAAAAGAATGAATAAACATAAAAAAATAGATTAGCAAAGAAGCTAATGGACTATTTTAAAAAACATAAAATGGACAACAAACTGGTTTGTGCTAGTTAAGCATGATATCAAACAGAAAAATATCAAAATTGAAGATGTAGAAAGTAGGATTGATTATAGAGATATTATAAAAGGAATAAAGAAAAATTTGAAAAGAAAATGTCACATCTGGAATGAAGAACATCTTAAAATGGAATGAAGAAAGAAAGCACATTTAAAGAATGTGGAATACTCATGTAAAAATGAGAAAATATTGGAAAGAAAGGAAAGAATCCAATCAAAAGAAGAGATAATTGCAGGTTTATGTGTGGTCCTGTAAGATTACAACAAATTAAAAATTAAAAAATCATTTTTGTTTGTTTGTTACAATAATGCAACCATGAATTACTGGCAACCGATTCAGTCAGTCAGTCAGTCATCTTCTCCAACCAGTCATTTAGAAAACCGCTTTAAAAAAGTAATGGAGTACCATTACTAAATGGTACTCCATTACTGTATGTGTCTTGATAAATGCATCAACTGTTTCGTTGTATTGCAGAACAGCTGAATGATATTTGATGCTGTTGTGAATTTGATGAATACCTTTGTAAAAACAACAAAAAATTTTGGTATGTGCCAATTGCCTTAATCAACTAAAAAAATTTATTTGTAATTGAAGAAGGAATCATTCTTTTATACTATAAGGTTGCATTTTTCATTAAAAAAAAAAAAAAAATTTTATTTTATATTCACTTGAATACATCTAAAAGCACAAGTGAAAAGAAAAAAGGAAAACATTAAAAACAGCAATAAGTTATGTTTGATTAATAAATGTATCTATATTCAACTACAATGGGTAAATTCAATAAATTATTTATGTGTTATTAATAATTTATAAAGAGTTATTGATTGAATTTTATATATTTTATTATTGTTTTAATTGTTATTTTTGTTTTTAAAGGACAAGCAATGCTTGAATTTGGTGAAGGACTTAAACAGATGGCAGATGTTAAGTATGCCTTGGATGACAACACGAAACAGAACTTCTTAGAACCGCTTCATCATTTACAAACGAAAGATTTGAAAGAAGTCATGGTGAGTAAATCTATTTTTTATGTTCATTACTTTTTTCTAATTATATTTTATCATGCTAAATTAATAAAAATTTCAGTAATACCATACTAGTAATGTTCTTCGTATAAAATAGAATTTAGTGAAATCCATCATTTCGGTGCAGCACTTATATCCATTGAGTGCTATTCATATAAAAAAGAAAAAAAGATGTTTCCAAGAATTGTTTTCCACAAAACTGTTCACTCACACTCATGTTAGACATCGTTTCAAGAATATCTTTGAGAAGTATTCTCAAAAATATTCTTGAACCAATGAGCACCTTCCAATTTTACTTAATTTAGGTCCCTAATGATTTTTTAATTTATTTACTAAATTTAAAAAAAATATATTGTTGGGTAAAATTACAAAATAAAATGACACACAGCTCGTATTTGCCAAAAAAATTGGACTTTAATTAGAAAGAAAACAACTAAACTTTTTCTTAAATAATAATCTTAAAAAATTAAAAGAAATTATTAAATAAACATAACTTAATTCTATACAGAATTTATACAAGGAATATCAACTGAAACAACATATCAGTTATAATAATACATGACAAATACATAAATATACATTTTCTAATAATCATTTTGAAAATCTACAATTGAAAAAAACCTGAAAACAAAGGAACTTAAAACACCTTTTTTTACAATTATATACTTATAAACATAACATCAAAGAACATAATGTAACTGGAAAACTATTGCATTACTGACATATTCTGTAATAATGAAAATTAGCAATGAAAAAATGTCATTAACTTAGAAAAATAAACTAAAATAATTCTTATCATTGGCACTGGCCTTTTGTGATTTATGAACATCATCATACTTAGCATTAAATAATTAAAACATGTAATTCTAATTAGTTGTAGAAAAAAGGCCATAATAATATTCCAGTAAAAAAAAAAGAGTTAATAACAATATAAACTTATTACAATATAAACAAATTGTAATAAGTAATCATATAGAATTCATTATAGTAAGCAAGCTTTCTTGAAAATATTAAGTTTCTTAACCATTTTCATGTTAATGACTTCTTTTTTGTAATTTGTAAAAATAATATAATACTTGATTGAGCAAAACAATATTTAACATTGATTAAAATTATTAACAACAGCAAGAATCTAAAACATTGAAATTATGTGAAATATAAGGAGTTTGAATAACAAATTTTAGTACTTAAATAAAACAAAGAAACAAAATTATAAATAATTATTGTCAATAACTGTCTCATTAAAATTGTTATTTTCCAAATGAAATTAAAAGGTTGTGCAGTTACAAGAGTCAGTAAAGTATAATAGAAAACAATCTTGGAAGTTGCTAAAATGTATATGAAATGTTATCAACCAACACATTCATGTTCATTAATTACATATTTTTTTATAATTCTGAAGTAGTATTTAATTACAAGTCGATTTGATGATCACAATAGTTGGCATTAATAGCTCATAAAATATGTTACACATGAAAAATAATAGCATAACCTTTATCTAAGCCACCTTGCGTGACTATACTTGAATGAAGAAAAGGTTGTATAAGTCAATCTTGAATTTCAAATTCATAATGTACAATTAACTGAGTGTTTCACTAATTACATGACTGTTTAATATAATAAATAATGAATAATTTTAACTAGCCTTAATCACACATAAATATTTGTAAAAAATGATCTCGTGAAATTAAAGTACACATAAATACATACAGTTTATCCTTGGCGTAGTCTACAATGGCGTATCAAAAAATACAGAGGTAAAACTTTGTTTAGAAATTGAATAATACGGAGCGTCTCAGATTTGTAGTAATTAGTTTGGAGAGAATTCTGCATAGATAAAAATGTCTGGTTTGTAGTAATTGAACCACTTTCAACAGAGACGTTATCTACTGAATATAAAAATTAACTTAACAAAGAAACGAGGCAAAACAAACATAGAAATCGGTGAAATCATGAAACACGGACAAGTAGAACTAGATGATATAGCGACCGAGTATTAACACACAAAACAAGAGAGAGAGAATTCGCAAGCTGGTCCCCGGGCCGGAGGACCAGCCCGTGCATCCAAACAACATGAAAATCTGAACTAGAATGGCAAAAGGTGGCGTGATGAGAAGTAGGGGAAGTGAACTAAGCAGTGGACAGAAGAGTGTGTGTTTGTGTTAACAACAAGAGTAGTGTTTAAGTATTGTATGAGAATGATAGAAAGACATGTCAAAGAAACAACAATAAATAATGCGTGATATCAGTAAGCTGGTACTAAAAATGACAGAACAGTCAGTCAAACTGGCGCCGAGAGTCGAAAACGAAAACAATAAACCAAAATAAACCTATTATAAAAGTACACAAATGACAAGCCCATACAAAAGAACGCAATAAATTTACCAAGCCTATAACAACTACAAGACCCAACCCTAACTTTGAATTCATTGGAATAAACGCAACTTTACGCAATGGCGTAAACAAATATGTAAGAGTCTTTTGGAAGGGATGGTGAGCTGTCTGTGAATGGTTGATGAAACAATTAGTGCCAAATTTTTTGTAGAACTGTAATAGAAAAATTGGATATGTTATCATATGTAATAAATTATATTATTCTATAATAAACTTTGTAGAAAAATAGAGGAAAGTTTCATTTTAAGTATCAAATAAATATCTTTAAATTGTTACTTGTTTTAAGTTATTATAACCACATGTCATTCTGGTATATATATATATTAATTTTATTATTAGTGATTATTTTTATTAGAAAATAACGTTAGTTTTTGTTAATAATTCTATTTATTTTTTATTTTTTTTTTTTATTGGAATTGATTTGAAATTTTTTTATTTAGCATCATCGAAAGAAACTTCAAGGCCGTCGTCTTGACTTTGATTGTAAAAGAAGGAGGCAAGCTAAAGGTGAGAATATCTTTCTTTTTTTTTAATTTATTGATTTAAAATATTATTTATTTAATTCTCAATATACTGATGTGTTTAATATTAATTTTGCATTGTTTCCTTAAAAAGAAAATTAAAAATATTCTTTTTCCTTAAAAAAAATAATAATAAATTGTTTTATGTTAATTTTTCCACATTGTTCTGTTATAATTCTTGTTACTTAAAAATGGAGTACATTTTATAAAAAGTTAAATTTAAAAAAAATATTTACATTGATTTTTTTTTTTAATTTTAGTTTTTGTTATATAAAATTTTTCATATTTTATGATTTTGAAGTTTGTAACTTTTTTCCTAGTAGTTTAGTTTTATGTATACATTTATTGATAACCATGATAATAGTGATTGTTTTTGTTTTGGAGGTGAGGGAGATAATTTATATAGGAGATCGAAATTAATGTTTCTTATATTTTTAATTATAGTATATATATGTCTACTATTTTCCATATTTTTGTCTCTATTACTTCATTCAAGATGTAATAAGATCAAGGTAATATTTTTAAACAATATTACGAAAAAACTCAACTCTGCTTTATTCTTAAACAAGAATTTCGATGATTAAAAATTTTGAATTGAAAGTGTTACTTTTTGATTTGAATTATTTATTTGCTGAAGCACAAGTTCTTTGCGTAGATGAATTTTATACTCAGGAATCCACCTTCTTTTAAGTAGGATTTAAGTAGCATTGACTACTGTGCCAATTGTAATTTAATTTTAATGATATATGGGAACTGGTTTATTAGGCGTGGCCTAAACAGTTCACATTTCACCTTATCTTAAATCCTTTAGTTTCCAGGACGTTGTATATGTTATAAAATTATGAGGTTATAAGGGATGTAGTTTACAATCTTACTCTAGACCTCCTATACGATCTATCAATCTTGTATTTAAAACTGATTCCTTTACCTCTTCTTCAGTTGCTCCAAACGACTCTTCCTCCTCAGTGGATATTAGGAATTTGATCTGCATCCATTTTTCCAGTATGATCAAGCCATTGTTGTCTATAATCAATAACTTTTAACTTTTAGAGAAAAGTATTCGGTTTCTACCTAATATCCTCATTTTACCTTAATGTTCGGCCTTTTACATATTATAAACGCTGTCAAAGATTTCTTCTTTGGATTACGCAGTCTTTGTCCATAAGCAGATGTCATTATCTATGACTCACTCCCAAATAAATGACCCTGAACTAACATAATAAAATTTCAGGATTTTTCTCATTTTACTTTATTCTTAGGCATCAGTTTCAGTGTGGGATTTATTCTGTTGAATCGTTCTGTTTTATTATCAATGAAAGTTTTACCATAATAAGATAAAACTATTGTCTTGTTTGACAAAATGTTAATCGTTAATCTAGCGGGCACTGTTCCTGTAAAAGTCATAACTTTCCTTTGTGTTAGTGAAATATGTAAACTACATAATTAATATTAAATATTACACGTTATAGGATATCTTCGTCATCAATTATCATGACTTGGTCGTCAGAAAATAACAAAGTAAGGATGTTTTCCTATTGTCAAAGTCATAACTATACCTAGGTAAATAGCTTATCTGTTCCCAAAGGACTTAACCAGATATATTAAATATAATCAGAGTGCCTGCATCCCCCCTGTCTTGGTCCCTTGTGATTAATATTGTTTATCTTTTTTTTTTGTTCACAATGATAAGTATTTGAGAATTATTTTGTTTATTCCACATGACCTCTATTAAATAGTTAGTAATTCCTCTCTGCTTGAATATATCAAATATCATTTGTCCATGCATCATATCAAAAACTATAGATGTGGACTACATTTATATGAATATAAGTAGTATATAAGTTTCCTTATTAAAATCTCAATGTTTCATGTTCAGCTGTTTTAAAATGAATACATTTTCCAAACAAGATAGGGCTAAAGGAATTTTCATTTATGTAATATATAAATTTAGCACCTTAGCAAAATATTACTGCTAATCTAAATGGGTGAAGAAATTTTGGAATATAGATAGAAGATCTGCAACCTTGTTGTCTGGTATCTTTCTCTTATAAGAGTAGTTTAAGGGTGTTTCACAGCTAGAATATTTTCATATTATTGCAAGTATAATGGCAAAGTGCCAAAGTACAACAGATATCAGTTCTAGTTATAGTCAACTCTGTAAGAATCAAGGTAATTTCTGAATTTCTATGAATGGCCTTCATGATGCCATCTAGTGCTCCCTCCCCCCTTTCTGTACCTCATGTACTAATAATAAACCATTTTAAATATTAATATATATAATAACAATGAATAAGAGCCAAGCCTTATGAGTGTATTGCTGTATAACGAAGTGGTGCAGTAAAACCAGCTGAGAAATTTGTTCTTACATTGTAAACGTTTATATGGATCCAAGTTATGGGCTTATAGAACATTCTACAGTACTGTAGTTTTCACCAATTCATTTTAATAGTTCAATATTACTAGTAGATTTGCTCTCCAAATTTTGATATTTTTATTACATTTAAAGTTATAAATTAGATTCAAACTTGATAAAGTTTGATAGTAAACAAACTGTATTCAGTTATAGTTAATAAAATTTAAAAAAAACAAACAAATTAGTAAGTCAGTCCTTTTTTTTTAAAACTGTTTTTATTTAATAAAAATCAGTTATAAAATGGTGGAGATATTTGGAACTACGTGAAACATCTTTTTTTGCTTCTGAAAGCGTAGATACAGAATAAGCCCTCTTAAAGGGATGTTGTAAAAGTATTTGCATTAAATTTTTTAATTAGTAACTATGGTAAACTTTGAGTTTCTATTTAATGTGATATAAATATTTACTGGAATTAGAAAATCTAACATTATCTTGTTTGACTCTTTTAGAGGTGGCAAAAAAGAATCCACATTTTTTTCAGATATTGTTAATATTTTTAAAAAAATATGAAATTTAAGTTAATTTCAGAGATGAATTCTAGTTTCTAATAGAATTGAATCACAATATATGGGAACTATGAAATCTACCCTTAATTTAGCTTCATTCTTTGAGGCTGGTTTAAAAGGAAAACCCACTCTGTATTTTTATAAAATGATGGAGTTAGCACTTCTGCTTAATTTTGAGCTTCGATAATTACTGGTTTAGAAAGTATAATATTTGATAATGCAGATTTTATTTTGATTAATTCTTTCTAAGTGACAGTATTAAAGGGAAATTTATAAATATGGAGTAAACATTCCAAACAAATTTCACTATTGCAGCTAAACTTGAGTAAGGTACGCTGTGTTACGAAAAGTGGTTTTCTCTTCTTTTCACCACCTTACAGATGAATGAGGAAGCATTTATTTTTAATGGTTGTTTACTGTCTAAAGTAGATAAACCTACTTCATTTGTAGTTTACAGTTCTGGTCTTGGCACTGCTTTCCAACCCTTTTTTATTTTAGTTTTCTATAATCAAAATAGTTTATACTTTACTGAAAATTCTTTTTAGGTTGATGCTACCAAATTTCGCCTTTCTACCTATCTGGGTTATGAAAGTATAGTGAAATTCCAGTCAGTGCCTTTCCCAATTGTATTTGAAGAAAAGTATTTAGCTTAATATCTGCTATATCTATGAATTTTAAACTGAATTAATTTTAATGTCTTCTGCTGTGTAGTTATTTTTACTTGTCATCTCTCAACCCTTTTTTGTCCTCACAATCTTCATATTGGTGTACCAATGCTAGTCCTTGTATCAAATCGCACTAAGGAGGCGCACTGATCCTCATGGATCTGTGGAGCTATCCTGGTAGATATGAATCCAGCTTGTATCCAAAATGGATATAAGAAGAACCAATAATTAAAAAAAAGTGTAGATTATCAATCTACCTGCAGGGAAAGTACAAGACAAAATTGTACCAATTTGTTTTGAAGGGCCTTAATAAAATACTTAGCCTGTCATCATTTTTAAGTATTTATTATGCTTACATATATTCCTGTCAGAAGTATAATGTCATCTCTTTGCAATCCCTCAAAAGTCACATGTTTTCAAGATATAAAAATAGATCACTGTTTGTCACCCATATATGTATATCACAAAGTTCTGCTAGGACTTTCATAACTTATTCTACTCGTGAAAGTAATGGAAAAAAGTTCATATAAACATATTTCCTTAAACGCTTTGTTTACAAGTTACAGCTAATGAAATATTTCACTCGGATTTCAGCTACCCTGATGAGATGGAGTCGTGCTGAAATTTTTAGGATGTTAATTAAGGTTCAGAATTTATTGGTTTTCATGCCAAATCTCTCAAAAATTACTGCAGATAAGGTTTTGAGACCTATTTTATTCAATTTTTCAGGTCAAAAACCATAAAAGATGACTAATTCTGCCCTTTAATTAACATCCTAAAAATTTCAGAACGACCTTATTTCAACAGGGTCGCTGAAATCCATCCAAAATCTTTCATTAGCCATAACTTTTAATTGAAGCATTTTAGGATGTATACTTATATATTCCATTATTACTCCGTATATACATTTTGTTGACTGGTAGTTAGAAGATGATTAAAAATGTTTACTTCCCCTTGGATTTATACGTATGAACGTGAAGTCTTTGCTAGAAAGAAAAACATTTATTCTTAAAAAATAATTGTATCCAATTCTATCAAACTAGACAACTGATCTGTTTTCAGGTACAATGTACATTAACTCCAGCTAAAAAAAAAAAAAAAACATTGATTGTCATTTTTAATAAACTATCCAACCGTTTAAAATATCTTCCCACCAGTTTATTTAAAATACAACTCAATAGTTTTCCTTTAAAGAAATAGTATTACTGTATGGTTGAATTTTTAAATAATACTAATTACATTTTTTTTAAATTGAATTTTCTGCAACCCATTCAACGTGGACATAAATAAATGCTCAATTAATTTTCATGTGCCTTCTAATTTGTGAATTTATTTTTTTTTTGTTTTTTTTTATATTCAATATCTTCCCATATTTACCTTAATATTATTTCATGTGTTTTTATTTTGAATAATTAATATGGATTTTATTCACATCTGTTTTATAATTAATTGTGTATTTAATTGTGATGCTGCTCTGATGAAGGGTTTACCATTGTTTTCCTCGATCCATCCAGGTAAATGCTAGGACAATTCCTTTTTTTTATCCATGGAGTAGCATATTTATCCATTCCTGATATAATCTATATAATGTATTATTTATTATGTACCAATCAGAGTAAAAGGTTTATTTATTTATTTGTTTTTTTTTTTGGTGTTACTGCTACCAGTGCATACCCCCCATTCAGGTGAGAACAGAAATTTTGTCCTATTTCTAAAAATATTATTTTTTTTTTTTCAAATATAATAAATAACAGCAAAAAATTTCAACTGGATTTTATACATAGCATTGTAACATCTTAGTACCGTAACTGGAAGGAAGCGTTCAAACTTGACTGTTTGCTGTGTTTGTATTCTTAATAAGTTTGCCAAATTCCCTTTATTTTTCTATTTCTCTTATCCAATAACAGTATCTCTTCAAGTATACCAAAATCCTTTACAGATTTTTCTCTATTTATATTGTGATGACAATATCTAAACTATTTCACTTAATGTCTCAGAAACAGAAATAATAATAATTATTATTATTATTATTATTATTTAAAACGTACAACTTCTGAGCCCCTTATATTACAAGTCTTAAATTTTTCTGATATGCTCAAAAGTATGCTAGAGTGGCTACTCCAAAGTAGTAATTTATTCTATTTAAAAATTATGTGTGATTCATGATTTCAAAAATAGTCTCCTTAGAAAATGGATAAAAAATTGGGTGCATTTTTCCTGTAACGGCTGTAGGTGTTCCAGGACGTATTAGCCGAACTTCAGGAACTGATTCATGGCAAAACAAGCAAAAAGGTTAAGACCGATTTTGTTTTGTTTTCCTTGTGGATGCCATTTTGTGATTTTTCATACAAAAATGTTTTCTCAAGAATGGGTAAACCTGTTTTAATTAAATGTGTCAAATCTAAGAGGGTCTTGTTCTACAAAATAAAAAAATTTTGAAAATATCACTCTCAAAAATTTCAAGATGGCAGCCATCTTAAGTTTTTAATCTTCAATTCTTTGTATTTATTTGTTTGATCAAATTTTTACTTATTACAAAATCCATTTAGCATTTTATTTTGAGCAAAATGACATCTCATTTGTAAAAATCCGTTGACAGACAGTCGAGTTATTACAGACAATTAATAATTTTTATTAATTTACTATTATTAATAATTTTTATTAGATCTAGTGGAGGAAATAAAAACAGGCAAAATTGTCGGGTTAATTGTCTGCAATAACTCGATTGTTTTTCAACAGATTTTTACAAATGAGGTGTCAGTTTGTTCAAAATAAAATCCTTAATAAATTTTGTAATACGTATAAATTTGATCAAACAAATAATTACAAAGACATTGAAGATTAAAAACTTAAGATGGCCACCATTTTGAAATTTTTGAAGTGGTGTTTTCAAAATATTTTATTTTGTAGAACAAGACGCTACTCTTAGAGTTCCCAGATTTAATTAAAATAGGTTTACCCATTCGTGAGAAATCATATTTTTTTGGAAAATTACAAAATGGCATTCAGAAGCAAAACAAAGAATATTAGGAATTATTTTTATATGAACCTTTTTTGCTCATTTTGGTGTCCTGAATAGGTTCCTGAAGTTCAGTTAATACGTCCCGGAACACTCTGTACAATAATTAATAAAAATAGCAATCCTATATAAACTCAATAAAGGTCAAGCTTTTTATAAAAGGAATAAATATATATAATTTTTTAATGATGTATTTAATTATTCTAAACGTAACTTTCATCTTTATTGTGTAAGTTTTAATCATCGATTTGATGATGGAAATAGATTGTCCAAAGCAGAAAATGTTTGGCATTTGTAAAAATATTTTTAAACAGAAAAGTTAAATTGCACAGTATATTTTTTATTTTGCTATGTATAAAATATCAGTATGTTGTCGCTTCACAAAGAATAATAAACTATAAATGATCTGTTGTTATTATTAACATTAAGTTAAAATATTTTTAATTTTGTATTTTATTTCCATTTTTTGTTTTCCATTGGACATCATATTTTTTTTTTCTTCAATAAAAACAAATTATGCTCAGTAAAAATAATAGATGCACAGTTGATAATAATTGTATTCGTGATGTAATCATAGACACACTTTTACATATGCATAACATGATAATGCATGTTTACTGAAATGCATATCGTAAAGGGGATCGAGCATACCAGACTGAAACTACGAGTATGATTTGTACACTTAAATAAATGTTTATTGCCATAAGTTTTGTAAACGTTTGATCTACTGTTTGTTTTGTTGTACTTCTGAATGGTTCTTCGAAAGAAAGGTACTGTCGAAATAAAACAGATCAAAGTAATGAAGTTAATATAGAGATGCTGGATCAAAGTAACAACTGGAAAATAAAATAATTTCAAACTAATTTTTTATATATTTTTTGTGAAATAATTTTTGTTGCAAGAAAATATTTTTTTAGAATGAAAAATAAAGTAATTCATAAAAATTACAGTTTATTTAAGTTTCCCTATTATAACAACTAATATTAATAGATTATTTCAAGTCGTATAAACATATATGTCATACATATTAATTGAAATAGTTCAAATAATACGTAGTAGTTAGATGTGATGTCACCAAATTAATTACGGGGCATACGTTATAATTACTGTGCATCCATTAATTTACTATGCATATACTTAGTTTATTGTCTGTCCAGGTTTTTTTTATGTAGCAAACGTGATGTATTTAACTGACACTGTTTTACATTCTTTATTTTCAAGTTTTGTATTGGTGTCTTCTACTTTGCATAAAATATAATGTTCTTGGAAAAGTAGATCTGAGATCAATAATTTATACTGTGCAGTTTATTACAAGCCAAAAAAAGTATTTAATCCAGTTTGTTATAAAAATTATAGTATTAATTGTGATTCAAATTTTTTAAATTAGTATATCAAAGATTTTTTTTTGTTCACCTTGGCCTAGTTTTTTAGTGTTAGTTAATTATAACTGATGGTCTATTTTTAGGAAATTTATTTAAGTATTTCAAAACTATACATCTGAAATTTGGATAATGATTGTTCCTGTGAAAATAAATAAAAAAATTAAGAAACTTCTTATAAACATATTTACAAAAAACTTCATTTTTATCTCTCTGTCTGACTGTTTTTTCTCATAAAAAATGAAATTTTTATATCACAAAAAATATATACAAAGATATTGATTTAAAAACTAATTCAATCACCATTTTGAATTATTACGTACATGCAATATACTTAATTATCTTATAAATATTTAGTTTCCTGTTGCAGCTTCGTTCACGCTATATGGTTACTTGCATTTTCCGTTGCGGTCAGGGGATGTTTAGCCAATCAAAGCTCATTTTACTTGCCCTTCTCATCCAGCCAGGATTCCTCTGTGTTTGTTAAACACATGCTTGTGAGAATAAAAATGATAAATAAAAATTAAAGCCAGTTCAATTTATAAAAACTATCAGTGTATTGTAATTTCTTCAGAGTAACAGTTGGGACAGTACAGGACCTGCTAATTGGTTTTTAGATTTACATCGCAGCTTTGCCTGCAAAATTCATAATCAGAATTACAAAGATAAATTACCATTACAATGTTACCAAATCTTTTAAAGATTGATTAAATTGTGGTAGCATAAAATGCCAAAAATTTTAAAAACCTGAAATGGTTTTTAGATATTTATATGAAAAGTATTTCCAAGCCCAAATCGAGTGAGTATCCTGTTTATTATAGTCAAAAATAGGGAAAATTTGCAATCGTTTTATCTTAATTCACCCTTTTCAAGATTGAATTTCAAAAATCTAGAAATTGGTTTTTAGATATTCACATGAAGATTACTTTTACCAAAAATCAAGTTGATTCCTTCATTTTCTAACGAGAAATTAAAAAGAAATAGTGAATTTTATTGTTACGCCATTTTAACAGTTTAAATTTGGAATTTCAAAAAATCCTTCGTTAGTTTGCACTCACACCATAAGAAGAATGTGTATACAAATTTTTTCCAATATATTCTCAACAGTTTTGCTGGGCATTGATTATGAATCACTCATGACATGTTATTTTATATACGAGTTTATAGATTGAAGTTTAACAATTTTTTGTAAATTAATCAATCCATTTTCAATGAACCTTTATTTTGTTATTTGGAATTATTTCTTTTGTACACTTTTCTTAGAATTTCAAAATTCTGTTTAAGATTCAGATTGAATTAATAAAAGAAAGCATTTTTGATCAGGAGGTTAGCCAAAATGCCAGTGAAAGTATAAAAAGTCTGACCATTTTATTTAAAAATTTTTAATTATATTTCTTAAATATCATAAAAAAATGGAATAGTAATGTCTGAAGAATCAACTTTGTATCTTCTTAGGAAGTTGATCAAAATGGTGGTAAAATTATTACATATTTATATTTTGATGGCAGCAAAAATGTATAACAAAAAAATACTCATTGTGATGCATGTTTTGTAAATTTTTATTGAAATTTTCAATATTAAAATTATATTTTGTTGTTATTAATATTATTACTAACTGGTGGTAGTCTATGGAAGACCTTGGCCTCTTGCATTCCATTCTTCTTAACATTCTGACCCTCAGAAACCTTCTCCATTTCCTCACAACCATCATCTTCCACATCATCCAACTAGCTCTTTCTCAGTCTTCCCCTCTTTTTTCTTCCATCTGGTTTTCTAATAAATACTTTGCTAACTGCTTTATCCTTCAGCATTCTTTGGATTTATCCAACGAGCAAGGGATTCTCCCTTGCTTTACCCGTATGACAATATCAGAATTTCCAAATTGTTTGAACAACTCTAAATTAGATATCATTTTCCATTCACTTCCCTCTTTTAGCGAGCCGTAAAGGGGGGAATTGTTTTTATTACGTTATTAAAATATTTATTTTCTCATATATCATTATTAAATTAATTATAACATTATTTGTATTGAAATATGACAAATTATTATCTCTAATAAAATATTTATTTAATAACTTTTAAATAACAATTCCCTAAGGGTTAACCAAAGTTTATTCTGGCAATGCAAAATTGTGCATCCAATGTAGAAGTATAAATTTCTATGAAAAAAATTCAATCACAGAGAGAGACAAAAAAAATGAATTTCTTTTTGAAAATACGTTTGTAGGCATCTTTTTCTTAATTTTTAAATGACAATTGTGTCTTAGATTTTGGCTTTATAGTTTAAAATGCACTGTATACAGAAGTTAATGCATACTGGAATTTATTATTACATCATATAGAATAAGCTTTTGTAAAAAAAAAAATAATAATAATACAATGTCTTTAAGTTAACTAAACTTTTGTTCATCTAAAAAGACTTATTACAAAATTAAAAACTTTAATCTTATGTTGTTTTTTGTACAGAAATGTGAAATATGTTTGGTTGTTTGTATTATCTTTTGAGCTAAGTACTAGTCTTAAGTTCTATGAAGCTGTAGTGCCACTGGAATCAGACTTTACATGACTTGAATTCAGAAAGAAAACAATTCCTTAATATAACATCAGTTCACTGCTTTTTAATTGTTCTTTATTTTACTTTTTCATAAGTGTTTCTGTCATTGCAGGGTTAGACTGCAGTATGTTTTTACTGTGACTATTATTCAGTTTCATTAAAATTTTTATATCATAATATTTTTTGTGGATAGTTCATTTTATACCAGTGACTTAATGGTAAACATATTTTTCTATAATTTTAATATTTTAAATTTGATTTGGAACATAAAAAGTAAGTATAAAGTGAAAAAATTAATTTTTTTAATTGTACATTTCTTTATTTTATAAAAATTTTAAATTGCTTCACAATGATTAACAAGGAACCCCTAACCATACAGTTACTGGTATGGGGGGGGGGGGTCTGTATTGTATTCAGTGCTTTGAATTGGGAGCTAATTGATTTTTTTACGTCTTCAAAAAGACCAGCTTTACATCTTGTGACAAATTACAAAACATTTTTCTATTATTAGCTTTTTGTAATTAATTTCTTTTTTTTTTTGCTACAGGTAAAAAAAAATTGAATTATTAAAGAAATCAGATTATTTCATTACTTAGAAATAATTTTTGTATCGTTTGCCAATTAAATTTCATATAAAACTATAGTTTATCTACATTTTTAATGTTATCTAATTTAGGTATACAAACGTAATTATTTTATTAACTAATTAATTGTAACATTTAAAATGAAAACAAATGTAATTTGAACGTAAAAGGAAAGAAATGCGATGACTACTATGGAGACTGTACTTAAATTTTATTAACATAAGATAAGAATTTTTTTTTGAACTCTAATTAAATAATAGTAGCTCAAGTCAACTCAAGTCTAAAACCAGTGGAATTGCACTTTAATTCTTCACATATATTACTTAAGTTTTCTCTTGATGTTTGCTGTATATATTATGCTATTAGAAATTTTGTTAGAATAATCATAAATTTATGCTAGTGCACATCTTTCATTTTAATTTTTTTCTCATTACTTATTTCTATACAACATTTTTACATGCATTTCTTATTGCTTGAGTAAAATTTTTAATTTATCTATAAAATTATTAATTAAATTTTAATCATATGTGCATAATTATGTTACAGTGTGGATTTTCTATAAGAATTACATTGAAACGCTTCTGGAATCACTCTATATTAAAATAATTATAAATATTATTACTTTAATTAAATCTTTTTTTTTATAAGTAATCTTGAATACCTTTTCACTTAACTACGTATCTTTAGGTGATATGAAATGGTCCTGAAAAATTCTTATACTGATCAAAAAGGGAATAATGAGTTATAAGATTTATATTCTTTTCCAATTATATATCTCAGATGTTTAACTCATTTGCAATACCCTTTATCAGTTTTCTTTAATCCTTTCAGAAAAAAAGATTCTGACCAGTTATGATCAGAAAAATGCTACTTTGTAGTGTTATTTGATATTTTTACTTTTTTGTCTAAATAGTGCTGTAGTTCTAGAAAGGAAAGTACTGTAAGCTATATATATAAGCTTACAATATATAGCTTATATATATATATATATACACACACACACACACACACACACACACACACACACACACACACACACACACACACGGTGTTGATCTGTATTTTGATTAGAATTATTGATCTGGGTCAACAGCTTTGAAAATTATGGCTCCAAAAAATTAATATATATGGGACATTGGTGTCATTAAATTTTGAGAAAAATTAAAAAAGAGGAAGGGGTAACTCTCGCTATTTTGAATTTTTGGCACGCTTTGTTCAGTGATCATAGAAAATAGAACTTTAGTACAATGAAAGTATTTATTAAGTTATTTAAAGTTCCAGAATTTTAAGTCAATTGGAGTTAGGGATGGGAGAATATACAAGATTATATCTAAATAGTTTCACCTTATCTCTTGAAAACTTGTTGAGTAATTTGAGATTTGGCTATATATATATATCCCAGTTTTAGATGGACTTTTAACTCCATCATAGAAAGGGGGGACCATGGTACCCATATGTTTTTTTTATTTTTTGTTCAATTTTTTCCTCGATAGGAGTTCCCAGGAGGTATAACCAAACTTACAGGACTAATTCAGGATATCAAAGTAAACAAAAAAAATTAATCTGGACAAATTGCTTATTTCATTTCAATGTATACGCTGGTTTTTTCTATTCCCCCCCAGCATTACGTATTTCCTGGGAGCTGTAACCAAACTTAAGTGACTGATTCAGGGCTTCAGAACAAACAATAAACTGCATGTAGATAAATACCCTATCTCGCTTTATTTTCCCCTTTTACTGCAATTTTGTATTTTTTTTAATAAACATATCTTAAGAAAAGACAGAAATATATTATTCAAGATATTTTAATCAATCAATAGAAGCTGCAATATAGCTGATAGTCTTACAATGAGATGGAAAAGTTGTCTGTGAAAACATTCACAAAATTTCCAGATTGCGTAATTTCTAGTTTGCACCCCTACAGACAACTGTGATATCCGATTTCACATTTATTAGTTTTCTTCTAATATCATTAAAGAGATTTTATTTTAACAATGAGATTTAATTTAAATATTTCCTTGTAAGAGAAATATACAACAGGTTATTAATTTTTACATGAGGTTACATCGTTACATTCGGTACCAGATAGTAAAATATTGTCAGTGAAACACTTTAGGAATACTATACAAACCAATTTCCAAAATTATTTACTAGATTTGTTATTTAAACTCAATTTTCAAAATTTTTTCTTCTTTGTATTTCATAGATTTTTAAGTAAAGATAATTTTTTTTTTTTTTTGTCTTCAGTCATTTGACTGGTTTGATGCAGCTCTCCAAGATTCCCTATCTAGTGCTAGTCGTTTCATTTCAGTATACCCTCTACATCCTACATCCCTAACAATTTGTTTTAAATATTCCAAACGTGGCCTGCCTACACAATTTTTTCCTTCTACCTGTCCTTCCAATATTAAAGCAACTATTCCAGGATGCCTTAGTATGTGCCCTATAAGTCTGTCTCTTCTTTTAGCTATATTTTTCCAAATGCTTCTTTCTTCATCTATTTGCCGCAATACCTCTTCATTTGTCACTTTATCCACCCATCTGATTTTTAACATTCTCCTATAGCACCACATTTCAAAAGATTCTAATCTTTTCTTCTCAGATACTCCGATTGTCCAAGTTTCACTTCCATATAAAGCGACACTCCAAACATATACTTTCAAAAACCTTTTCCTGACATTTAAATTAATTTTTGATGTAAACAAATTATATTTCTTACTGAAGGCTCATTTCGCTTGTGCTATTCGGCATTTTATATCGCTCCTGCTTCGTCCATCTTTAGTAATTCTACTTCCCAAATAACAAAATTCTTCTACCTCCATAATCTTTTCTCCTCCTATTTTCACATTCAGTGGTCCATCTTTGTTAGTTCTACTACATTTCATTACTTTTGTTTTCTTCTTGTTTATATTCATGCGATAGTTCTTGCGTAGGACTTCTTCTATGCCGTTCATTGTTTCTTCTAAATCCTTTTTATTCTCGGCTAGAATTACTATATCATCAGCAAATCATATCATCTTTATCTTTTCACCTTGTACTGTTACTCCGAATCTAAATTGTTCTTTAACATCATTAACTGCTAGATCCATGTAAAGATTAAAAAGTAACGGAGATAGGGAAACATCCTTGTTGGACTCCCTTTCTTATTACGGCTTCTTTCTTATGTTCTTCAATTATTACTGTTGCTGTTTGGTTCCTGTACATGTTAGCAATTGTTCTTCTATCTCTGTATTTGAACCCTAACTTTTTTAAAATGCTGAACATTTTATTCCAGTCTACGTTATCGAATGCCTTTTCTAGGTTTATAAATGCCAAGTATGTTGGTTTCTTTTTCTTTAATCTTCCTTCTACTATTAATCTAAGTGATAAAATTGCTTCTTTTGTGCGTATACCTTTCCTGAAACCAAACTGATCTTCTCCTAACACTTTTTCCACTCTCCTCGCAATTCTTCTGTATAGAATTCTAGTTAAGATTTTTGATGCATGACTAGTTAAACTAATTGTTCTGTATTCTTCACATTTATCTGCCCCTGCTTTCTTTGGTATCATTACTATAACACTTTTTTTGAAGTCTGACGGAAATTCCCCTTTTTCATAAATATTACACACCAGTTTGTATAATCTATCAATCGCTTCCTCACCTGCACTGCGCAGTAATTCTACAGGTATTCCGTCTATTCCAGGAGCCTTTCTGCCATTTAAATCTTTTAATGCTCTCTTAAATTCAGATCTCAGTATTGTTTCTCCCATTTCATCCTCCTCAACTTCCTCTTCTTCCTCTATAACTCCATTTTCTAATTAATTTCCTCCGTATAACTCTTCAATATATTCCACCCATCTATCGACTTTACCTTTCGTATTATATATTGGTGTACCATCTTTGTTTAATACATTATTAGATTTTAATTTATGTACCCCAAAAGTTTCCTTAACTTTCCTGTATGCTCTGTCTATTTTACCAATGTTCATTTCTCTTTCCACTTCTGAACACTTTTCTTTAATCCACTCTTCTTTCGCCAGTTTGCAATTCCTGTTTATAGCATTTCTTAATTGCCGATAGTTCCTTTTACTTTCTTCATCACTAGCATTCTTATATTTTCTACGTTCATCCATCAGCTGCAATATATCGTCTGAAACCCAAGGTTTTCTACCAGTTCTCTTTATTCCGCCTAAGTTTGCTTCTGCTGATTTAAGAATTTCCTTTTTAACATTCTCCCATTCTTCTTCTACCTTTTCTTTTTTACTCAGACCTCTCGCGATGTCCTCCTCAAAAATCTTCTTTACCTCCTCTTCCTCAAGCTTCTCTACATTTCATTATCACCAAATTATGGTCGCTATCAATGTCTGCTCCAGGGTAAGTTTTTCAATCAACGAGTTGATTTCTAAATCTTTGCTTAACCATGATATAATCTATCTGATACCTTGCAGTATCGCCTGGCTTTTTCCAAGTGTATATTCTTCTATTATGATTTTTAAATTGGGTGTTGGCAATTACTAAATTATACTTCGTGCAAAACTCTATAAGTCGGTCCCCTCTTTCATTCCTTTTGCCCAGCCCGTATTCACCCACTATATTTCCTTCCTTGCCTTTTCCAATGCTTGCATTCCAATCTCCAACTATTATTAAATTTTCATCTCCTTTTACGTGTTTAATTGCTTCATCAATCTCTTCGTATACACATTCTACCTCATCATCATCATGGGCGCTTGTAGGCATATAGACGTTAACAATCGTTGTCGGTTTAGGTTTTGAATTTATCCTTATTACAATGACTCTATCGCTATGCGTCTTGAAATACTCCACTCTCCTCCCTATTTTCTTGTTCATCACGAAACCTACTCCTGCCTGCCCATTATTTGACGCTGAGTTAATTACTCTAAAATCACCTGACCAAAAGTCGCCTTCCTCTTCCCACCGAACCTCACTAATTCCTACTGTATCCACATTCACCCTATCCATTTCCCTTTTTAAATTTTCTAGCCTACCAACCTTTTTTAAGCTTCTAACATTCCACGCTCCGACTCGTAGAATGTTATTTTTTAATTTTCTGGTGACCCCTTCCTTAGTAGTCCCCACCCGGAGATCCGAACGGGGGACTATTTTACCTCCGGAATATTTTACCAAGGAAGGCGCCTCCATTATTGCTATGTGAAAATGCAGAGAGCCACATTTTCTTGGAAAAAAAGCAGCTGTAGTTTTCCATTGCTTTCAGCTGCGCAGTACTCAGAGAACTGAGTGATGTTGATACAGCCGTTTAAGTCATTCTGACTCACGCCCTTAACAACTACTGAAAGAGCTGCTGCCCTCTTTCAGGAATCATTCCTTAGTCTGGCTCTCAACAGATACCTCTCCGATATTGTTGCACCTTCGGTCCAGCTACTCTGTATCCCTGAGCACTCAAGCCCCCTCACCAACGACAAGGTCTCATGATTCATAGAGGAGGTAAAGATAATTAAGTCATTAATATTTAAAAATCCAGTGGTGTATTTGAAGTAAAGGTCTGTGAAACGTGAAGCCAGGAAATTTATGCAACTCTGTATCAGCTTTTTTATATTGAAGTATGATAAGAATTACAGTGAGGGATCCCCAGTCATAGTAATTTAGTTGTAGTTCAGAAAGAACATTATATTCGGGGGGTTGATGTGAGATAGCTTTTATATACTTCAGAGTATTCTAAATAAATGGTCATACGTAAAAGTGTATCGAGTGTGTGTGACACTTAAAAAAGTCAAATTTGTTTCCATAATGTTGTGCGATATATAGTAAATACTGTAAAAAATAAACTAGTCTGTAGAAGTGTTAGATTATATGAACCAGTGAAGAATGTGGAGATATAAAATTTTATTACAATTATAAGTAAAAAGCCTGTAAAAAGTGGACAGTTATACTTAAAAAAAGTGTCCTGCTTTTGTGATAGAGAAACATTGACATTCTTTAATATTGTTTATCAATAATAAGAAATTAACTTTTAATTATATTAAAAAAATGAGTTTCTTTTTAAAAAATATTTTTGTTTGTCATTTTCAGTATTACCATATAGATGTAAATAAGTTACCCTTTTTTAAAAAATTGTTAATCAAGCTCTACGTAAAGATAAGAATTTCTTTTGACAGAAACGTGTATTTTAACAACATGATTTTTACTTAGTTTTATACCACGTTGTTGATGTTTTAATGGAAGTAGTGAACACTAAATTGTACTGAGAAAAAATCACATATTTTTTATGTAATTTTTCATAACACCAATGTTTCACACAAATTGAAATTTATAAATAACATTAATAAGAACAAATTTTAATTTAGTGTAAAATTCAATATTTTTCATCTCAAGGCAAGCATGTTTTGTGTTATTTACTATTGTAGTCAAAGTATAGAATTTCTTTGAAATAATTCTTTTAACAATTTATTTAAAGGTCTAACAATAAATTTTATCGTTCAAGTAGTTTTGTTTTCTCTATTAAATATTATTTATTAAATGATGACACTGATAGACAAAAAAAATTTTTTAATGTTTCTCAAAGTGTGATACCATTTCTTGAATTGCTTTTTTGCATACATACAGATCTGTAAATACAATATTTCCATCATCCTTAGTTTTACATAAATTACGCTCCAAAAAATTTAAGGGAAAATATAGTTAAAATCTGTAAAATATATAATTTTGCATGGCCATACCCGTGTTAGAATGATTTCGCTGATGCTTTTCTTTTATAAATAGCCTCAGGCACATCCCAAATTAATGTCCAACAGTAATCGGCTATCATGTTAGTATTGCATTTCCCTTTACAGCGGCTTCTCATCACCGAAATGTCTTGTTGGAAACGTTCACCGTGTTCTTCAGTTACGTCTAGGTTGTCCGGAAAAATTCCGATGTGAGTGGAGGAAATGTATTTTCAAAGACATACTACATTTCATAGCTCTGTATGAAGTAAGAAGTTGATTAACCATTTTGTGGTAACTGCCAGATTTTTGTTTGTCGAGAAAATGTTTGCAAATGTCTTTAAATGAAGTCCAAGCTGGACTTTCTACATCATTTAACATAAGAGTTAAATACATCATCTTTGACCAACTCTCTTATTTGAAGTCCAACAAATTTCCTTCTTTAATTTTCCTTCTCTTACATTCGGAAATTTCTGCCTGATGTACAAAAATCCGGGATTATCCTTCTTCATTGTTTTTACAACATTTTTCATTAGTCCTAGCTTGATATGGAAAGGGGGTAAAAATATTTTTTTGGGTTCAACTAAGGGCTCATGAATAATATTTTTCCCATTTGGAATTAAGTTTTCTCTTTTCTTCCACTCTTTGGTAACATAATGTTTATCCCTAGCTTGCTATCCCATTCGCAAAGAAAGCACATGTACTTAGTATAGCCTAAATGCCTGCCTAACAAAATAGCTATAACTCACAAATTATCACATATATTCCAGTTACGTTTTTTCAAGAATGTCTTTTAACACATTGTATGTCTCTTTCTTATTAATACCGTAAGCGATTGGTCTCAAAGGATATTTGCTACAGTTGTCTAGTAGAACCACTTATAAACTATACTTGGATGAATCTATAAAAAGGCGCCAGTCCTCAGATTTATGAACTTCTCCTAAGTGCAACATAAGTTTATCAGTATTTGTGCAATAAACTAAATTATTTTCATCAATAAAGTACTGAGAAAGTACTCTTTGTCGGCTTCGAAAGCCCAAAATGTTTGTATTTTTTTTTAAAGTAAATTCCAATTTTGTAGTATTAATCTTAACAGTTTAGCCTGATGTTTTGATAAATTTAAATCCCTAACCAAGTCAGTTAATTCAGCTTGTGATATAAGACCTGACTTATTGGAAGATAATTAAAAATCAAAATCATTGTTGCCTTCTTTAATACTGCCTGCTTCTTTATCGCTGATTTCGAAACATACATTCACAGGTGGCTCAGGAACTGGAATAATTTCACTGTGAGGTACAGGCCTGATTGCAGATTACAATGAAGGATATTTCACAGTATGTTTAAATTTTTTAGAAATTCCAGACACATTGTTAAACAAAAGTATCAGTTGGTTACGTGATCCTTTGGTTCATGCCAAAACATAGGTACATATGTCATAATATGTGACTATGATGATTTAATTCTTTGTCTAGTATTGTTTATTTGTAGCTTAAAAATTATGTTAACAAAGTTAAACAATAAAAAATGAGCAAAAAAATATAATTAGGAGCTTAAAATGCTAACTATACGTTAAAAAATGAAAAAAATCCTTTATTTCAAATTAAAAAATCTTTCAAAAATGGTGGGTGATAGAAAGATTCTGAGATCATATTTGTTTTCAGCATCAAAAAACAGATTAAACTCATGTATTGCATGTTAGGAAACAAAAATTATATTTATCATTGATTTAAGTTGGTGTTAAAACACAATTAGCCGCAAATACTAACGTTTTATTTTTAATAAGTTCACATAAAATGTATGCTGTAATCTTGAGATATTGAGCCTTTTAAATAATTGGAAATAATATTCTTTGAAGAATTGTAGGTGGTAAAAATATTCGGTGATTTAAGCTAGGTGTTGTCTATATTAAATGTAAATTATACATGTAATAATATGATTTATATTGTTTCACTGATTCTGATGTTTATATTTTATATGAGCAATTATGTTAAAAAAATATTTAAAAAAAAAGACTTTTTTTCTCCGTTTGGAAGATTTTCTTTTATTACCTATAACATTTTGAAAGGTTTTTTTGTTCTTAAAGTAGTTGATTCTTAATCTCTGTCTACTGTGATAACGAATTAATTTATTACTAGTACTTTGCCGTCTCTCACTCCCTCTCTCTCCAAGGAAGAAATGAGAAGAGGGCTACGTTTTGTTCTTCTAGAGGGAGGGATTTACTCTGTAGCTTGCTTTCAATTTCAAAGCGTTATAAAGAATGAAGAATATATCTTTCACTTCTCACTACCTTCCATGATATTTTGATAGTGATCTTCACATTATAAATTAATTTGGTATTGCGATGATAGGGAGTACTAAACAATGATTCAGTAATTTAAGGACATAAAGTGAGTTTATGGATAATGCCAGGAAGTTTTTGTTTACCTACTTTGTAATTGGAAAAACAAGTGTTCCTTTAAGGTTTTTTTTTTTTTTAGTTTTCTTTATAAAATTTTGTTATTATTGTGATGAACATTTTTTGTTGAATTTTTTTAATTTATGATATAAATATTTAATATTTCGGATTGGAACACAGCTTTTCTTTTTATAAGTTCTACTTTTTCGTTTCAACAGCTAGTTAGTTAAACTGTCTATTATTGTTGTTTATATTTGCTGTATTCTAATTGAGAAATAGTGTTTTACATTTTAATTTAAAAAAAAAATAAGGGACGTTCAATAATTAATGAGACAAATTGATGTAGAGAAAAAACTATTTTATTTATTCATTGATAATGAAACTTACATTACTTTTCAACGTAGTCTCCAGCAACATTTAGACACTTGTCTCACTGTTCTGTGAGTTTTCTGATTCCTGCAGCGTAGAAGTCTTTGCCTGCTGTTTGAACCATTCGTGCATTGCTTTTTGACAGCTTCATTGTCATTGAATTTCTTGCCACGTAAAAAGTCTTTGAGCGGGGCTGAACAGATGAAAAATGGACAGGGCAAGGTCGGTCTCGTACGATTTAGAAAGTCCTTCCACCTCAAACTGTTCTTTGAACTCAGAAAAAATGCGAATCCGGGTGTCTTTATGGGCTTGAGTCAACCATCTAGGAACCCATTTCGAACATGTTTTACGATACTACATGTTTCAATACTAATAAAACACAAACTAGCAATTTGAGAAATTTTGACTTGCCTGTCTTCATGAAGATCATTTATGCGATTCTGCAGCACGATAGTTGAAACTTCAACTGGCTTTCTAGAAATTGAGATCAGTCATACTTGTTCTGCTTGAATTAAACAGTTCCACCCACTTATACACATTACTACAGTTTAACCTCTTTTCACCATACTGTTTCAACATTCTTCAGTGAATTTCCTATGGTTTCACACCTTTCGATAGCAAAAATCTTATCACTAATTGTTGATCTTCCGATGTACACATTTCAAGCGAAGCTAATTCTAAAATCAACTAAAGAGGTTATATTTAGATAAATTATTATCAAACAGCTGATTACATATGTTCCCAAGGTTGTCAACTTGACCCTCAAAACGTTTCATTTTCATTGAACGAACAGTTTTTTCTCTACATCAATTTGTCTCGTTAATTATTGAACATCTCTTATACATTGAATGTGCTTTACAATAAATAATTGTCTTTATATTATCCAGTATGAAACTGTAAAAAATATCATTAAAAATTGTTCAGCAGTTTTATTACATTTGTATAAATACGAGGGTTATTTTTTTCAAGATCCGATTGGTCGCGAAATAAAAACCCGTGCAAAAATCAGATGAACCTTTGTGCATATGTGTTGCACAGCATCTCTAGTATGGCCTTCAATCACGCCGCGTCACTTCGTTTAGTTCTCAACACGCAGCTAGCACGTAAACATGTCTACAACAAATAGCATCTCCCACCAAGTGTGAAGTGCGTGCGGTAATTCGATTTCTTCAGGCTGAGGGGTGTAATGCAGCTGAAATTCATCGATGAATAAGTAATGTCTACAGTGAAACTTCAATGAGTGACAGCAAAGTGCGACAATGGTACAGGAACTTTAAAGCAGGACATACAGATGTTCATGATGCAGGCAGTCAGGGAAGGAAGCGAGTGTCAACCAATGATCTCATTGAGCAAGTGGATGAGTCAATTCGAGAAAATCGTCAGTTCACAATTTATGTACTGATTACTGTGTGATTCATTTCCTGAAATTTCAAGGTCAGCTCTGTACACCATTGTGAGTGATAGACTTCAGTACTGCAAACTGTGTGCGAGATGGGTTCCCAAGATGCTGTCCAATCTTCACAAAACAGTGAGAATGGACGCCTCCCTAACGTTTCTCCAGTGGATGCATTCTCATTCTCCTAGTAAACCAATGAAGTTCAAGCAAACATTCTCCAACAGAAAGTGTATGGCTACTGTTTTCTGGGACCGGAATGGAGATCTCTTGGTGGAATTCATGGAACGTGGCACGACCATCACTGCAGCCTCATACTGCGCAACTCAACGTCTACGAAGGGAAATTCAGAATAAGCAGAGAGGAATGTTGTCATCAGGAATTGTCTTTCTCCATGACATTGCTCGGCCGCACACTGCAGCTGTAACAAAGAAGCTCCTGCAGCGTTTTCATTGGGAAGTGTTTGATTATCCACCATACAGCCTGGACTTGGCTCCATTCAATTTTCACCTCTTTGCTCACATGAAACGCTGGCTAGGAGGACAACATTCTGGCACAGACTTCAATCTGCAGACCAGCGTAGAAACATGGCTGAAAACACAGGCGGCTCCATTCTATGACAAGGGTATTAGAAAGTTGGTACCACGCTATGATCAATGTCTAAATCGGAGTGGCGACTATGTAAAGAAATAGGGTAACTATGTAAGTACCTGTTACAAATAAAAAAATTTTTTATTTTCACTGTAGTTTTAATTTTGTGACCGATCTGACCTTGAAAAAAATAACCCTCGTAATTATGTTATTGATCAGTGAAATCTGTGTTTTAGATATTTTCTTTTTCTTTTAATATTTATTTGTAATTAATAAAGTTATTAAATTTTGGTTATGATTAGTAATTGATATGGGAGTCATTAATAAGGTTGACAAATTTTTTTTTTGGTTTTGAATTTATTATGAGGAAAATAATTTTTATGCTACATTAATTATACTTTTAAAATAAAATAATAATGGGTTTATGAAAGATCTCCCCAATTTTCCTTCCTCAAAAAATTTTATAAGTAATATTATTATTTCTGTGTTCTTTTCTAAATCTTTTTTCATAGTGAGATCTTCCAGTCCATTTGGAAGCCCAGTAAGAACATTAAATTTACCAGGAACGGGTATGTTTAATTATTTTAATGTAATAACAGCTTAGTCGGATAAAAGAAAGTAGCTGGACAAAGTTGAACATTTGAAAACTATTTAATCTATTTTTTCCTTTTTTTTTGCTTTTGAGTGCTTTTGAACTTCCTTTACTTCACTTAATAAATTTTATTCTCTATTTATTTATTTTTTTATTATTCCTTAGCTGTATAAAAACATATATATATATAATTTTCTTGCATTACTTATCCTAAGTTCACAATTATTTTTTTTAATAATTAGTTGTATTTAATTATATAGTATTTCATTATCAGCTTTCTTTTTATATTAAAACATGCTCATTTTTTAAATTTTTATCTTATTATTTATTGTGTTATTAATATACCTACTTTACATTATTTTTAAAAAAATACCTTTTAATATCATATTAAAAGTTCAATTTAACACATTTTTCTATATGAAACAGAAAAAATACTTTTTTTAATTCCATTATAATGTAGATTTATTAATTACTTGTTCATTTGTTTTTTATTGCGTAATAATATATATGTATATTGTAAAAAAAAGGGTCATTCCATAAGTAAAGAGACTGACAAACTTATCTACTTTTTTTAGAATAATTCCCTCCTACAATTATACACTTTTCCTTCACTTTTTAGTTCTTTTTTTTCTTTTTTTTTTTTTGCCGATAGAAAATAATTCTTTGTTTTACTTATACCCAGTGAGCAACTTAATTGAACTGTTACAGACTAAACACAGTTGCAATATCTAACATTTTATGAGTGAAAACCTAAATTAAATTCTCTATTTACATTAGCAAAGATTTATAAATTTTCCATATTTTTACAAAAGGTGTTTGAAAATAGGACCCTACACAACAATGCATTTTTGTGTTCAAGTGATATTAACATTAAGTCATCTTAAAACAAAATATTGTCATCAGTGCCATTGATTTTTTTTTTAATGTTCATCGTAGTGTAGGGATTGGATCATAAACTCTATAGTTAAAATAGCCCTGGAGGCAAAAATCACAACTAGACAAATCTGGGAAACGTGGAGGCCATTGCCCATTCTTCTGTAAAAGCCGCATGAACGCATGCCTATAAATCATTTGATTCTTTTTCTTGATCTGTTAACTGAGCATAGAATACCTTGAAAATTGTATAATATGCTTCTGTATTGACAGTCTGATCAAAAAATATTGATCCTATTGAAAGAATACCAGAAATAGCTCATGGTAATGGTACATCAATTTTCTTATCTTGAAGAGGATGCTCAGTCATCTGGTGAGGATTTTCAATCAATCGATATTGAATGTGTGTGAATTAGCATGTCTAGATAAATGATACAATGCCTCATCTGATTTGAAATACAGAATCAGATCTATCTACCCACTGATAGTGGTTTTGAGAACCCAGTCGCAATAATTTATATGTTTCAGTTTGTTCTCGTAAGTTGTTTCGTGATATGGTTTCAAATTGAAACCATGAAGAATCTTATGGCAAGATTTGTATCTTACACTCTTTTGATGTGATAAATTGCATGCAGATTTTTTCAAACTGGCAGAAATTATTTTTATTAATATCTATGTTCTCTGGAATCCTAACTGGTCACCTACTCGTGGTTTTAAACTATTTATTCCCAAAGTGGTCCAGGTGGACCCCCAGTCTCAATTTAATAAAAACAAAGGGTGTAATTTCAGCTTTTCTTGGAAAATTGAAATTTATGAAACAAAATATTAGTCGGCACGTATTTTCCCAGTTTTCAAACTTGTCACAGGTAGAATGCCTTGATGAGGATATTCAGACATATGTTCAACATTTAATCGCCTTGCATGATGACTTAAAAATCAGATTTGAAGATATTCTGACGATGGAAATACCACCATGGATCATAAATCCATTTGATGAAACGGAAGTGGAGAATGTGATATTACAAGAGGAGCTACTCGAGCTTAGCACTAATGAGAAGCTGAAGGTGAAATTTAAAAGAGGGTATCAAACATTTTGGCTGCAGGCAGAAATACCAGAAAAATATCCTGGACTGTGGGGAATTGCGAGTAAGCTTTTGATAGCATTTCCCTCGTCATATCTTGTCGAAAAAAGTTTGTGTCGTTACAAACCTTTTATCAAAAAAAAGGAGCAGATTTAATATCACAGAACGGGGAGATTTGCGCTTATTCCTAACAAAACTGAAGCCAAATATTGATAATTTGCTGTCAATCCATCAAGTACATCCCTCCTATTAAAATTGTAACTATTTTGTGATTGTCATTGTAGAAGTTACATTACGTTATTAATGTTTAATTTTAATTATATTACGACAATTTTATTATATTACATTGCAATATGATAACAATAATAATTAATAGTGTAATGATTACATATTTGAATAAATGTAATACAAAAAAATATACTATTTTTCTTTTGCTTTTTACCACTCTGAATGGGAAGTTTTCTAAATAAAATAAGTGAGAATTGATTGCTTTCTTGTGCTGTGAGTGGATGTCAAAAATGTAAAGTTGGATGGAAGCATTTTTTTTATTGGCCAGCTTTACTTTTTTGACATCCACTCACAGCACAGTCAATCAAAAATTAACCAATCAATCCCCACTTTTTTTTTTCGGAAGCTGTTAGTTCATGGAACTCAGCCGTAACGCAAATTTTCATAGTTAGATCTAATCTTCACATTTTCCATTGACTGGAAGTATGGTAGAAATGTAGCTGCAGGGGGTCCACTGGAACCAGCAAAATTTTGAAAGTGGTCTATGAGAAAAATAAGTTTGGGAACATCTGTTTTAAACTAATCCCTTGTTTGCCATTTTTTAACTGAATTGTTGTTTGCTACTCTTTGCTGGGATATTGGCATTTGGAAATTTTTCTGCAAATATTTGATGCATTTATTGAAAGGATCCAGAAGACATATAAGCTTCTACTATATGAACTCTTTTTTCAATCCAGTAAGGCATTTTGCAAAGAAGAAAATTTTATTTATTGAAGCATGAACAGCTTTCTACTAACAACAATAAGTGAAAGTACTGACATATATAACCAGTCATGGTGCAGTTAGTAGCAGAAATGGTAGCTGTGTTAAAAGTGTTTTTGTTTTTTTTCTGTGTAGCCTTTGGGAATCACCATCAGGTATTACTTCAGAGGATGATATGTGAGTGTAAATGAAGTGTAGTCTTGTACAGTCTCAGGTTGACCATTCATGAGACGTGTGGTTTATTGAAACCCAACCATCAAAGAGCACCGGTATCCACGATCTAGTATTCAAATTTGTATAAAAGCCTTTACTAGGATTTGAATGTTGGAACTCTCGACTTCAAAATAAACTGATTTGCGAAGACGCGTTCACCACTAGACCAACCCAGTTGTGTTAAAATGTTATACTCAAGTAACTGATGTTTGAGCTGGTTCAGTTTAGTTTTATGTTGCTCACCTAGTATTTCACTATTGTTATGAAAATTGAATCCATGGAATGAGAAGCCCAAACAAAAATTTGATTGATTGGACAAAATGTAGACATTAAGTAGATGTTATAAAACCTTCTGGCGTAATTTTTTTGATAGCTTTAAACTATTAATTGTACACTACTTGTACGAGCATTATCCTGTACAAAAAACACTCCTTTTCTATATAAATCACTTCTTTATTTCAGTAGTGTAGTTTTTAATAATTTATTTTCAAGCATATGTCTGTAGCACTAGCTATCAATTATATGTTATCTTTTCAAAACATCTTTGAAAATTTGACTTTTAAAAAGTTCATTAGCATCTGTTTATTAAAAGATAATTGAATCTTGAGTTTTTCCGTAATAGAAAAATGGGTTTCTTCAATTGGTGCCTAGATTTCACTTAATAATGATTGTATTCTTTTGGGAATTTTTATTTCTATTTCATTTATTCATTTCTTTTCTTTCACAAATTGCATCCCTTAACAAAGTAGCTTTGTTTGAACTCTACGTACTTTAGTCTTTTTTTATGATGATCAGAAAGCTGTAGGTATTATTCTCTTTGTAGTAAATTATTCTCTTTGTACTAACGATTGAGTAAATATTATACATTTATGACTTACTTAAATTATGATGTTCAGCAATTTTTTTTACTACAATTTTTGTGGTTTCTCAAATAAATACATTGGTATGTAGCCGGAGGTAAAAATATAATTGATTATCCCAAATGTCTGTTTTGGTCACTTTAAAAATTTCACAATTCATATTATTTTTATCTTATTGCTTCAGCATTTGGAAAGTTGATTTGGTTTATTAGGACTTCTGGTTTTTGTTATCTTATCATTTAATGGTGTTCTTAACAATTTAAGTGAAGTTAAAATTAAATTTAAGTTTTACTTTTTAAAAGTTGTTGCCATTTAACTATTGATGATGTATTTTTATAATTATCAGCTGTTTTTAAGTACATAAAAAGGATGCTAACTCTTGACACATTGAAAGTGTCACATATCTATCTTATTTAGATGTTTTTATTTCTTTTTTTATCAGGTGTTTAATTATTTTTATACCATTTTTTTAGTTGAAAAAAAGATTGATGCAAAGAGGGTAATATTAGCTCTCAGATTCTTCAATGTCCAGAAAAATTACTAAAATTATGCAGTACAGAAATAAGTTATCATAATAAGATAGAGTTGAAATTATTTGTAACACAGCCATGAAGAGCCAGCCATTTGCCCACCATTTTGCTATTCAGTAGGCTATTTATCAATGGTAGTAGTCATCTATCTTTATTGCCTCACCAATTTTAGATGGTTAGATTAATTATCTATGGACCATTGTATATTTGAAGAAATCATAGAAGTCTGAATGAGTCATTAACAGTCATATCCCTTGTCAAGTTTTTGTTCTGAAATATACTATATACATATAATTATAAATAAGTGCTTCATAATGATATAGGAAAAATTTATGTTGTATGATTGTTAGGTTTTTTTTTAATTCACTAAGAATTGTATTTTTACAAAAAAAATTTTTTTTTAAATGTCTTTACAAGTTTCTTGTGTCATTAAAAAGACATTGCATAATATTCGTAATTTTATGTATCAAATCTAAATTATTGTTTTATAATCGAATATGTTCCATAAAGGTTTACAAGTTTCTTGTGTCATTAAAAGGACATAGCATAATATTCGTAATTTTATGTACCAAATCTAAATTATTGTTTTATAATCGAATATGTTCCATAAAGGTTTACTTCTCATTAGCTTTAAGTATTTTATTTACTGACTGATTTAGTTAAAATATAAGAAACAAAAATAGTCGCCTAAAAACAAAACATAAAAAACAAAAAAAAATTTCAAAACAAAATTCAAATTTTCAGTAGTTTTTAGAAATTTATTTTAGTGAAATAGATGTCGTTACTACTGAACAGTAATCCGTAATTAATAATATTCATTTATAAGCTGAAATTTTAACTAAATTCCAGCCACAAATTCACATTAATAGCAATTCTCTGTAAATCATTTTTCAGAATTTAGAATTCCTAATTTTTGATCGGTGCGCTATATTGATTCATGAGGGTAAAATTAGAAAGTCTCTACAATTCTTCTTGCATTGTTCTCAGATACATTTATCATTCCTGCAATCTTGTGATTTTGTCTTTATACAAATAATTTATTTTGTTAAACTCTGTATATTATTGTATGTTCTATGCACCTGGTTGATCAATTAGTAATAGCTATGAAACCAGTACTGCACACTTATATCAACTCAGTTTAAATTTTACAACCTGTATAAAAAACCTTGAATTACTCTGTCGCTGTTTCTTTACTGTTAATAAATAATGAATAAAATGAAATCAATTTCAACAAATTTATATGCACTAAGAAATAATATATTTTTTTCATTTTTGAAGTTAGTTCCAAATTAAGAGTAGTAAATTGTTGATAGTTGCTTTTTTCTGGCCATTGACTTTTAAAACAAGAATTGAAAAGAATTGATTGTTTGAGGTTTTATTGGGAATTTTTATGATTTATTACAGTGTGGTTTATTTATCTGCTCCTGCTTTTTTTGGTACGACAACAATTATTTAATGGTTTTTCCCCTTTTTTTAAGATGAAGAAACTCCTATTTTGTTATTTATAAATTCTAATTTTCAGATATTTTTCATCTTGCTCCTTCTTAATAAAGTAGTAACTATAGATGGTATTTTTATTTATTATGTATCATTCTGTAACTTCATTATTAAACTTCAAAATTTTATAGTTATTTTGTATTAATGTATTTCAAATTATTATAATTTTTTTTTAATTGTAATGGTTTATATGCATAATTATTATTTTTCTGTTTTTCCCCTAATTACTAATTTTTTGCTTGATTTTTTAATATAAATAATAGCGAAACATTGAACAATGTAGATTTTGAAACAATTTATTTATATTCTATGAATAAATATAGTAGTATTTAATTAAGATTATTTATTTATAAGCACAAGCAAATTTTCAACCAGTTGCTCTTTGACAGCAGTATTTTTTTTTTAATAAGACATATTTGTTTCATACCTTAACAGTTGTTTTTTTTTTTTTGTTCATTAAATATTATATCCATACCGTAGTTGGCTTTAATGATTTTTTAAAATACTTTTTGTTTTAGTTAAGATTTTTTTTGTATTTGTTAATTTATTTTAAAAAAGTTCTGTTTTTTTTCCAACTGCTTTAACTCTAGTGTTTTAATTTTGATTGATTTATTATGAGATACTAGTTTTTCTTATATTGATGTATGCTGAATAAATAGTTAATAAAAATAATTGGCAGTATATATCAAAAAGTATTGTGTCAATAAACAGTATAATTTTATAGAAATTTGAGTTATTAAAAAAAGAAAAAATTCAATAAACATGTGAAAATACTTCTATTTTTCTTTCTTTTTTTTTTTAATAAGAATAATGGATTGACAAAATTTAGTTTGTATGTTTACGATTATTTCAATTTTGAATCATTATTGTCTTCTATTGGCAACTAATAATTCAATCAAATTATGTTTATATTTGGTAAAAACTCAAGCACTTATTTTAAATAAAATGCCATCACACTTATTCAAATTCAATTCTAACTAATAAATTATAGCAGGAAAGGGTTGACCTTCTGTTCTGTTGTGAGGTTTTTCAGCACCAATTTTGCACCAACCATTTGCATGTCCAAATCTTCTGTCAAAATTTAATGTACGGTGAAAGTGTTCAAATTTAACTGTTCACTCCCCATCCTTATTGTTAAACAACAGTCTGATCTCACAAGAACCCTCACACGCTCAATGTTTTCATCAGATTTTGAAGTCAAAGGTCTCCCTGAGCGAGGTTGATCTTCAACGTGTAGTCGGCCTTCCAAAAATGATTTGTACCAGCAGAAAACTTGTGCTCTTGATAAGCAATGTTCCCCATAGGCCTGTTTCAACTTTTCAAAGGTCACACTCGCAGATTCCCCAAGTTTAACACAAAACTAGATTGCATAACGTCACTGTAAATTCTGATGCTCCATTTTCATAACAGCAAAAACACAACTTCACTGATGGCGCTGTCAAAAATAATGTGTTGGCTGAACGGAGTTGAAACTCATACTGAGCATGTGGAAGGGATGAACAAATCGGTTTAGCACAGACCGGTAGACACAGCATTGCCAGATCTCTCACAGTGTTACCAATCTCATTACTTTTCTCACACATCTTGTATATATACACAGTTACACACACACACACATATATAAAAGTCATTGTTTACATATGACATCTGTAAGTCTGTTTGTTTTGAGGTAGTTTCATTGTTCTTCTACATTTTACAACCCTCATCTGTTTTCTTTGATCCAAACATCTTTCGTAGATAATTTTTTTAAAATTATTAATTTAAAAAAATGTTTGTGTAAGATTTTGATCGTAAGAACATTAAATGGTTTTTGATTTAATTAAATTTTATTTATACGAGAAGGGGAAATCTGTTTGATTGATTTAACATTCATGCTATTTCTATCATTCGTAGGCATATCTTTATGCTTTCCAACTCTATACAGGTTATAGTTGTATATTAAGTCGTCTAATTAATCCAACTCGTGAGTTTTATGTGGTTTAAATGTTTTTATATTAAATTTGTCACATCAGGATTAACTAAACTGATGAAAGTTGTTTGTTTTTTTTTTCACTTTATTCTATAATTACTTTTAGAAACAAAAGTTATTGCAAACATGTAATAAATACTGCAAGTTTTTGTAATGTCTCATATACATATATATATATGAAATTTATTTGTTTAGTAATATTTATTGTTATATCTTCACTGATTTTTCTTCATTTACTATATTTTTTACATGTACTAATGCAATAGTATCTACTGATGATTGCTTAACAATTGTAATTATTATCAGTTTTAGATTTTAAATTAAATGTTTTGTAAACAGTGAGAATTTTTTTGTTTTTCAATTTATTTCAATTATTTTCTTTTATTTAATAATTATATTGATAAAATACTAATGTTTGTTTTATTTCTAATTGTAAAACACTTTTGATATGCTTTGATTATAATTAAAATTACTACATTCAGGTTATGAAGTCTTGGACAATTTTTAAACCTCCCGTTGCTCATTAAAGTATTCTGCTTTGTAGTTTTACTTATCTGTTGTTAATTATTACACTAGAATAAGGGATTTATATCATGCTTACAATATATTTAATGATCAAAATTTTCATTTTACATTCATCTGTAACGTAAACCGGCTTTACCAAATCTGTTTTAATTGTTTATTTAAAATTTGTATCTCAAAGACACAAAGCTCTTTGTGATTTTTTTTTTGTTAAGGTAATGTTAATTAATGGGGTCATTCTTGAAGTTTTTATATATTTATATTTCAGAATTTTTTTTCATTAAAAATTAATACTTTTAGTAAAATCTGTAACATAGTTGTTAAGTATATAATTTGCATTCATATACTACTATATGAAATGCTGCTTCTGTATCCATGTTGTATTATGCATAAATATTTTTAGCGTAAAATATTAAAGCACAGTATTCAGTTGTTTGTAATCGCTTATTCATTTTTTTTTTTTTTTTGGTTTTTTCACACATTTCATCTCATTATGTAATTATATTATAATAGCGCTTATTAATATTTTTTTTATATATTTTACTTCAATATGTAATTATATAATATTTATTATAAGTTTTCTCTTATACTAGTTTTTGAAAGTATGTGCACTCAAGATAAACACAGTGGTGGAGATTGTCCATAAAATATATTATTTTTAAAAATTTGGTGACCAATTTAAATCAATTGGTGGAATGGGAAAGGTTGTGAAAAAAAAGGAGAATTTAATATTAAAAATAATTATTTTTTTTGTTTATGTATATATATATTTTTATTTTTTTTCAGTTTTTAGTATATTTTTGTTAAAATGTAACTCGATAATAATTTTAATAAACATAAAATTTTTAGAAAAATTACTCCATATTAAATCACAGTATGAAATCTTTACAAAATACATCCAGACAAGGGATGTTAAAACATCCAAAACATATTTGGTCTTATTTATGTCATATGTTGTATTTCTTGTAATAAACATATAAAATCCAGTGATTTTCCGATTGTTCAAAACATTTATACATATTTTTAAAAACAATTCTTTCACATATATCTTCTTTTAACTAGTATTCAAATTTCTCTGAAATTAACTCCCTTGAAATGATATTTCAGCACGGGTATAATAAAAATTAAAAAAAAAATCACACGGAAACATTTATGTAAAAAGATTCTGGAAGGACCTAAGGAATTAGTTAAATGTATTTCGATCAGGTGGGAGAAATGGGTAAGGATACTGTCTGATTTCCAGTTGTGCGATTTCTAATCCTCTGATCATCTGTGGTGAAAAGTATCATAAAGGAAATGAAAAACATCTTGATACTGTTTGACCTTTTGGACTGTATGAAAAACCTGTACCGATCTGTATCGCTTTTATCAGTAGAAAATGGTATTAACTTGTTTATCAGGTTTTATATAATAATACAATAAACTTAAAACTTAGTAGTATCAAAATTAATTCATACCTCAGAAAAGAACAAATCAATTAGAAATTTTTTTTAGAAGTAGTTAGGAGGCCTATTAGGCACTTCACCTGTAATGTGTAATATGCAACCATCATTTTTCTTTTCTAATTATTTTCTATTATCTGATCCACTTACTCATTGAACTTCCCTGAATTATTTTTAAGATTATTTTGGTAGAGGTTATTGACCCTAGCTAGTTAATTAACTAGTAGTAGTAGTAGTAGTAGTGGGGCTGCCTTTTTAAGATCTTCTGATTTTCCTTTGCATTTAGTAACTTTAGTTCTTTCACCATTTGAAATTTCATTTTCATACACTTTTGAGATCATTGACTGGTCTTCACAATGATTAATGATCATCACAATGTTTAATTGATGATATGATGTCCACACAATATTTCACAACATCAAAGGAATTATATAGCATTAAAACATAGAAAAACTGTTGTTACTGGTTATTCCAATGCCTCAATTGAGACTACATATTTGATGATAGTACTAGTCACAGCTTACTTCCAGTACCCAGGTATTATTCTTCCTTCTCAATCTACTCAATATCTGAGTAGAGTAGGCTAACCTGAGTAGACTAATCGTGGGTCGTCTCGCTAAATTATTGCTACTACAGCAGGAGCATGTTTTGATGGAAGTATTGACTGAAACAGTTTTATTTATGATTTGTGATAATTTCATATCTTATTTCAGCCCCAACATTATGAGTAATTTCAACTGGTCCTGACCAGTTCAAATTAATTATCTGAATTAACTTATTGAACTTTATAGAAGCATTAAAAAATAACATCTCGTATAAATATGAGAGTATGAAATGTTTATGCAGCATTATGAAGTGATGAGATTATGTAATTGTGAATTACATAGAGCAATCATTTAAAAAAATTATTATTGCTATGTATTTTATGGATAATCTCCCAACTGTATTTGTTCCATTAGTATACTATGATAACTTATACAATTTTACATTTTTGTTTGCTTTTATATTTTTATTATTTAATAATTTATTTTTATTTACAGTGAATACATTTTTTTTTTATTAATTATCAAATTTATTTATGTTTCTTAATTATGTGACAAATTATTATTTATTTTTATTTATTAAAGTAATGTTTATTTATTTTTGATTCATTTTTTGGTTTTGTTTGTGTGTTCGTTGTTTGTATTTTGTGTATGCTTCGAACACGCTAATATAGGTTCAAACATTCCAGATGATGAAATTCGACAAGCTGAAGAAAAGTTTGCTGAGTCATTACATCTTGCACAAATGGGAATGTTTAATTTACTTGAAAATGATGTAAGTAGTAAATTATTTATTATTATTATTTTTTTTTATTGGCTAACCAATAATTATACAGATTGTAGTTACTGTCAGTGGTGTGTGCTTGAGCATATGTATGTGTGTGTATGTATGTGTGTTAGCGCAAGTGTTTGCATATTACTAAGTAAGATTTTCCTCTATTTATATCCATCTATGGCTGCTCTGCTTTCCATTAATATGAAATAAGGTTAGCATTTAGTAATACAGAGTGATTCAGGAGGAAAAGGAAATAATTTGTGAACTGAATCTTAATTATAAAAAATTCATAATTAAATTAATCTAAACAAAATTTGTAAATTAAATTATAAATTATTTGTCATTTATATGTTTTTAGTACAATAAATTTGTGTTTACCCACCGGGTTGGTCTAATGATAAACGCATGTTCCCAAATCAGCTGATTTTGGAAGTCAAGAGTTCTAGCGTTCAAGTCCTAGTAAAAGCAGTTACTTTTATACGGATTTGAATAGTAGATCATAGATACCGATGTTCTTTGTTGGTTGGGTTTCAATTAACCACACATCATAGGAATGGTCGAACTGAGACTGTATAAGACTACAATTCATTTACACTCATACATATCGTCCTCATTCATCCTCTGAAGTAATACCTGAACAGTAATTCCCAGAGGGTAAACAGGATAAAAAAAAGTACAATAAATTTAGACTTTTGAAAAATTAAAATACTCAAATTTTTAAAAAATATTCACATTGGTTTATATTGTATTATTTTACCATAAATGTTCAAAAATTCCACCATTGACATCGATGCAATTTTAACTTGTTTCTTTACATTTTCTGGCACCAACCTAATGATGTCTCATGTTCCTTCATGAGGACAGCAGCATTGAGAATGCAAGTGATCAGTTCATCACGTGTGTCTACGTTTTGCTTGTATTTCTCACATTTCATTCATTTCAAAGAAGAGGAGTATTCTCTGCTTATCACATTGTTCTAGTATGAAAGAACCTATTAATTATAGCTGTTTTTTTATTTTTATAAATTTATATCATTTTTCTGTTAAGATTTGTTCCATTTTGTTTTAATAAAAAAAGTTGATTTTTTTCTGTTTTTCAGGGACTTTATTATATCAATTTTCTTAGAATTAAAATTTGTACATTTTTTTAATAATAAAATGTTATGCATTTATTAGGTTTTTAACAAAGTTATTAAACTTAAAATTGAAAAAAAGTGTTTATCATCACCAGATTTTTCTGGTTTACCTGGAATATCATGAAAAATACGGGAAATGCTGTTCTCGTTCCTGTTTTATTTGATTTTCAGGTCAATAAATATAAGAAACCATCAATTTTATCCCTTATATTACCTTAAAAGTTTCAGAACGATCTCATTTCATCAGGGAAACTGAAATCCAGGCTAAATTTTTTACTAGCTGTAACTTGATAACAAGGCATTTTCGGACGAATGTTTGTATGAATGTTTTTCCTTATTTCTAATTGTAGCTCAAATTATTTCCCTTTCCTCCTGAATCAACCTGTGTATTCTTGATTGTCTGAAGATGTGTTAGGGACTGAAGTGCATCCTTTTTAAAATGAATCATCACTAGATACAAAACATGCTTCAACACATTACAAGCTGAAAACTAAATACCAGGAGTGTATTGAAAAGTCAAATTAATTCATAAGAAATAGTGTAAAAAATGTAATCACCAGCAGGAAAAATAATCCTTCTAGATAAGTTAAAACTTGTAGCATGAACCAAAAGCTACAACTTTAGTCATAATGTCTTTTATTGTTACATGACAACAACAAAAGACTTTCTTGTCTTCGTTCATCTTACAAAATTGTTGTAATCCTATGAAAAATCCTGTTTAAAATATTAAATATCCTGTAAATATTCCTCAGCTTGTTTCTTTAGATGGGCTGCTATTTAGTCTACACAAAGAAGACTTAATTAAGGGTCTACAGATTTTTCTGGAAGGAAATGATGCATATTAATTGTCCCAGAAGGAAACATTTTCTCGTAGAAGCTTTTATTTATTTTTATTACAATAAATTTTATATTTGTGATGTGAATTATTATTGAGTTACCTTTACAAACATTTAATCTTAAAATTGGAATTATCAAATGCTATATATTATTTGTAATTTTACATAAATTATAAAAATTTTATATGTATTTATTCAACAGCAATATTTAATTTCCTATAAAACTTGTCAGTGAATGATATTGAATTTGTAGCACAGGAAAAAAGTCCTGCTCTAACCAGGATTCAAACCAGGATCATCTGGATGAAAGGCAGAGCATTATCACTTTGCCATGGAGATTGGCAGAGTTATTAAATAACTTTGTTGTAATCTTATTGGTTGATTTAAATTTGTTTTTGCTTCTCAAATGAATGAAAGTTATTTTTTTTAAATTGATAAGAATTTTATAAAACTGCAATACAGCTACAAAATAAGCTAATAAATACTATAGAAATACTATATTTAACGCAGAAATGCATTAAATATATTAACATTAGGAAGTAAGGAATTCCCTATCATTTCTGTTGGATTTAAAAAAGTGTCCACTATTGATAGATGACACTTATACAAATAGTTTTATTTAACAAATTCCATTGTATCTTTTAATACTCACTATATTACTATCTTAATTTTTTTAGGAATTCTTTTTGTTAAATATATATTTCTTTATTTTTAAACTTTTATCATTTTTAATAAAAAAATCCATATTGACCTGTTGAAACACATGAAAAATTTTTGTTTTAAACAAGTTTTACCATGTTTTGTATATATTACCTGTCAAGGTTTAGCTAGATGTACAGTATTATACCCTGGGGTGTCTGAAATAGAGTATTGGGACTGCTAATAGTACAGTGGAGGGGATGGTATACTGTGATAGAGTCTCTTTGGTAGCAAGAAGCCAGTTGTCGGCTAATCCAACGATCCATCCCCATCACCCATGTCAACTGAGCTTTCTAAATATCGACAAGCATTATCATTATTAAATGCAAATGGTTTTTTAAAACAATTTTTTTATTTTGATGTTTTCATGATGCATTGATCAAATTAAATTTTATAATTTGTTTTAACTGTTTAGTATAATTTACAAAAGAAATGCATTAAATATGTTAACAATAGGAAGTAAGGAATTCCCTATCATTTCTGTTGGATTTAAAAAATATCCACTATTGATAGATGACATTTATACAAATGGTTTTATTTAACAAATTCCATTGTATCTTTTAATACTCACTGTATTACTATCTTAATTTTTTTTTAGGATTTCTTTTTGTTAAATATATATTTCTTTATTTTATTTTGAAATGAATTTTAAACTTATATCATCTTTAATAAAAAAATTGTGTTTAATTTTGTTGGATGACGTATTAAAGTATTTTAAAAGTGCTTGTTGCAAGAATGAAAATTAAAACAGCAGTCTAGTAAATGTTTGAAGCATTTATAAACTGGAGTTTTCATGTTAATGCATATATCATTTTTCCAAATTCATTGATTTGATTATTATTTATTTTATTTTATTGAGGAGATTCTTCTGGCAGTCTTGTAATGCTTTTTTTTCTAGGTAACTTTAGTTGAAAATCTTTGAAATGAAAGTGTCCCAAACTTTGGGAATGGTTCACTACCTCAAAATAAACAAAAAAGTATATATGAACAAATGTTCTATCTCGCTTTGTTGACATGGATTTTGTCCGAATATAGGACATAAGATTTGTTCCCTGTAGATTTTATTTGTTTTCTGAAAATTTAATAATGTTATTGTGCATCAAATCTAAAAGATTGTGTTTTGCGGCATCAATATTTTGTTTTCTTAAAAATTACTGGTGTTACAGCTCTGGAACCTGTTTTATTCAATTTTTCAGGTTAAAAACCTTATGAAATTATCAAATTTACCCCTTATTTTAAAGATTCAAGAGTTTCACTATGGCTTAATTTTACCCTTAGAGCAAAAAGGGCAAAAAGTTTCATAAACTATTTAGCGTTTCTTGAGCCATGTTTTATTGAACTTTCTTCTTCATTTTCACTTATAGAATATATTATGAAATTCCTTACATTTTTTCTTGAAACGTAATGTTTGCATATAGGAATGGTCTCTTAAAACTACATCTTTGTATTTCTTACCTTATTTTTACTGAGTTAGAGGTATCTCACCTGTAATTTTTTTTTTGTAGGCCTACTCTTAATCTTATTGAACATAAAACTATATAATACAATTTTACAGGGACCAAATAGCAACAGTAATTGAAGAACATAACAAAGAAGCAGTAATAAGAAAGGGAGTCCGACAAGGATGTTCCCTATCCCTGTTACTTTTTAATCTTTACATGGAACTAGCAGTTAATGATGTTAAAGAACAATTTAGATTCGGAGTAACAGTACAAGGTAAAAATATAAAGATGCTACGATTGGCTGATGATGTAGTAATTCTAGCCGAATGTAAAAAAGATTCAGAAGGAACAATGAACGACATGGATGAAGTCCTACGCAAGAACTATCGTATGAAAATAAACAAGAACAAAACAAAAGTAATGAAATGTAGTTGAAATAACAAAGATGGACCACTGAATGTGAAAATAGGAAGAGAAAAGATTACGGAGGTAGAAGAATTTTGTTATTTGGGAAGTAGAATTACTAAAGATGGACGAAGCAGGAGCGATATAAAACGCCGAATAGCACAAGCGAAACAAGCCTTCAGTCAGAAATATAATTTGTTTACATCAAAAATTAATTTAAATGTCAGGAAAAGATTTTTGAAAGTATATGTTTGGAGTGTCGCTTTATATGGAAGTGAAACTTGGGCAATTGGATGGAGTATCTGAGAAGAAAAGATTAGAAGCTTTTGAAATGTGGTGCTATAGTAGAATGTTGACAATGGATCATCGTGTTGAAATGTTGAATGTTGTAATGGATGGATAAAGTGACAAATGAAGAGGTGTTGCGGCAAATAGATGAAGAAAGAAGCATTTGGAAAAATATAGTTAAAAGAAGAGACAGACTTATAGACCACATACTAAGGCATCCTGGAATAGTCGCTTTAATATTGGAAGGACAGTAGAAGGAAAAAATTGTGTAGGCAGGCCACGTTTGGAATATGTAAAACAAATTGTTAGGGATGTAGGATGTAGGGGGTATACCGAAATGAAACGACTAGCACTAGATAGGGAATCGTGGAGAACTGCATCAAACCAGTCAAATGACTGAAGACAAAAAAGAAATACAATTGTAAAAGCAAATCAAAAATTAGACTATAAAAAGATTTTGGTTATTTTAAAATAGAACACTAAGTACTAAATAAAGGGTTAGTAACTTATTTATTGTAAATAGTTTGTTTTTAATGTAATACCAGCCTCAAAATAAAAAATTAAAAAAATTATTTTTAATCATCTTTTTAGTTTCTTTTATTATTTGATTTTTTTTTAACATCTGAATTATAAAAAAGTCTTTTGTTTAGTTTATTCCTTTATTTATTTAATATTTGTATATTATAGTGTTAAAAAAAAATATATATATATTATTTTTTTTAAATCAATTCTTTTAAGAATCATACTCTGTACTATATATACAAATATATTTATTTTATTAGATAAACCAAAGTACAGCATAAATAAAGTAGATGACTTGCCTTATTCCTTGCCTTATATCTCAAATTTTGCAATTTGAGATGAATATACATGCACAATGCAGTTGATGATGCAAGTAAATTGCAAAAGCACTCCTGCATATATAGTGGAATAGGGAAAAGTCATCCTACTTTATTTATTCTTTACTTTGGTTGATCTAATAAAATATATATATATATATGAAATGTGTAGAGAATAGAAGAGTGCAATAAGCCAAGGGATACAAACAAATAAATCCTAATAATTTTGTTCATTTATTTATATTTATCATTATTAGTTCTCAATTTGTAACTAATAAAGATTCTTTAATAATTGAAATGTGCTTCTTATTTTAGATTTTAATTATTTAATTTCTTGAATATTTTTTTATTTACGATTTTATTTCATAATGATTTATTTAACTGTTTTATTGTTGGGTATTCTTAATTTTCAATTTTTATTCATAGAAAAGTGTTTTATATTTTGCTATAAAAACTGCTAATTTATTTTAATTAATTTCAATTTTAATGTTGTTTTTTTTTTGTGTCTTAAAGATTGAACAAATATCACAGTTGGCTACTTTTGCTGAAGGACTTCTTGAATACCATCAGCAGTGCACTGAAATAATGAAGACTGTTGTTGAAAATCTACAAGAGAAGTGAGTTCAAACAAATCAAAATATATTTTTTTATTTATTTATTATTTTTTTTGCTAGTGTTTAATTTTCATACAGAGGAAATTTATTGCCTTGAAACATAAATGTTTATAAAATTTATTGTTCTAAGGGAATTCACATTAAACAAAGACTTTTTCCATTAAAAAAGAAAAAAAAGAAAAAATATGTAATAATTGAATCTTCAGGGATTGATTTGCATGGCATTTCTCCTGCCACCACCTCATTCGGTCGCCTTAAAGCACAAGTCTAGGCACACCCTGTCAACTACTAAAATATATGACATTCAATAAATTAAATTTATATCATCAAGAGAATCTTTAGGAATATAACATGTGATTATTTGAAGTCGCAGTACCACTATTCTTGAAATGATTTCTTTTAGGCCGTAGTCACACATATGTTTTGACTTAGCAGCATGAAGCTGTTCCTTAATAGCAATGATATGTTTGTCCTTAATAATTGTGTTGTATTATGTCAGACCGATTGTGAAAGAAAAGGAGGTGTTTTGTTTAGGTAAAATATAAAACTGTACGATAGTACAGAAGTAAATATACTTATGTTATCATTACTATATTATAGTCAAATAAGATGGACAAAACAATAGAAAATAAGTGTTCCTCACCAGCATTGGCATCCCTTCATCAGCATAGGGGAATACCTTGTGACATTACTAGTCACCACACCACCCCCTCTGTTCAGAGCCCTGAGGGGCTTTACCAGAGGTCATCTTTAGATTCTTTAACTGATTACATCTCACAGGCATCAGCCAGGCCTCGGTCGGAATGCCACCAATGTAAATGCCTTGGCAGACATTTGCTTCAGTAAAATACAAATCAAATTTTGTCTTCACATAAGCCTCAAACGGACATCATCACATCCAACCTAACATGATTCCCTCAAACTAACTAACTGAGACCACAGAAGTGCAGACCCTGTGCATAGTCTAAATTTGACAACACCGTTTGTGTGTGTGAAAACACATGAGTTATAAGGTAAATCAGTGCTACACTCATACTAATCAAAACTATGTTTTACACAACATAGAAATTCACACATGCACCCAAATAAGTCGACCAAATTAGGTCACCTAACAAGGGAAATGTAACCTCATTCTGGTCTGCACAGGAGACTGGGACAAATCCTGCACCTCCACCCAGTCCCATCATGGAGTCTCGTGCGGCATTACCAAGTCACAATCAGGACCGCCACCAGCAGAACAAAGTCACGCTCCCGGTTGTGCGGGCTACCATACCCCGGCAGCACAGCCACCTCTGCCAGCAGGAACCTCAAATCGAATAACAAATAATACCAATATAACCAATTCGCCTACCTCTAACCAATCCAATGCCTAAGCCGAAACCCTAGCTACCTGGGATCCTACAACGATCAAATACCTCAATTGAACTCCCTCTGCACACCTTCACATCGCAAGGGTGTAAAGAAAACTGGCTACAATAGACCACTCTTCGCGGATCATCCAGTTAATACAAAGATCCAGAAAGGAATGTATTTTTTCAAGTTTCCTAACAGCTCATGAACGTTCGACTTAATATCGGGGCAAACACAGAGGATGTGATCCACTGTATCATCAGTCTCACAATCTGGGCATTTACTCGAATTCACCAAATGAAACCTAGCCAAACACACCATGCTCGGAGAGAAACTGTGTGACATACCAATTGGGGAGAGCCCATCTTATCGCACCTAAATCAGACACTGCATGTAGCGACCTGTGGGGGATTCATCCCACCTTACCTGCCAAGATGCAAGGCCCTGGTTTTCAATACCCTGGTTTCATTCTGACATTAATAAGTTATTTACCTTGGAAATGTAACGTTCCTTACCCTCGTTAGCCAAGATATCTATTGGTTTACACATGATGCACAGCAGCCCACTGTTCTATCATTACTGAAATGGTATCCATTATGCAAGATCACAGTCACTCCAATTCCCACCAGCATATCATAGTTGCCAACTTATTTGTGTAAAAAAATAAGTTTCATGACTTACACTATATTTTAGAATTTATTTATTATGTTCTGTTACTTTCAACAAATAAACAGTTTGTTGTTAGATTCAATATATGTGTGTGAACACTTTTTGTCTCAGATTTTGATCTTGGATTTGAATCAGGTATCATTAGAGGATTACAAAACTACACAAATGAACATAATCAGCCGTTTTGTTCACCTCAAAATGGCCACCAAAATTAAAATTTTATAATAATAATTATGCAATAACGCTGTAAGTTACCAAGTTGGTTTATATTCAATAATGAAAGGTTTAATAAAATATATAAATATTTAAATAACATATAAGTCTTACTTGATTATCCTTTGATAATTGGTTTTAATATAATTTTCCTTTTGTTTCTTTTTAGACGCAATGAAGCTGCAGAAAGGCCAAAAGTCACATTTGTACCGAAGACACTTGCTGATCTGAATGTAGAAGGAATTTCACAAACTGAAGGGATGAATGGTACGAGTATATTTCATACCCCCACTCCTCCTATGACTGGTTCCCAAGATAACAAAGAAGAATCCTGGTCCGACCCCTGGTCTGGACAGGCTACAAGAGGTGGTGAGAATTATGTGGTGTTTGTTTTATTATTATTATTAATTTTTTATAAAGTCAGGTTTTGTTGGGTTTTTTTATTACTATTCTGTTCTGTATTTATTACAGTAGAAGTGATCAATTTTTTTTTTTAATTTCCTAATGCTGCATTAATGTATAACATCTGATTAAACAGAAATGTAATGTAATTATGGCTAACGTTCCTATAAATGTTCCTGTGATGTAATGAAATAACTTGAAACTAATGTTTGTCATAACTCAAGGATTTTTTAAAAATATTTTTTTGTATTTTTCTTATACCAGTAAATGTGAGTCAGTGTTTTCCAATTGTGTGTTATAATCTGAATTCTAGGTATTTCCCTGTTAACCAGATTTACTGAAAAATCTTTAGTTAGCTTACATTTAACAAAATAAACTCGTGGTTTGAATTTTGTTTCGTGTTAATGGTTACTATTGATAAAATAATATAGCAAAAGTACAAGCTACAAAAAAAACATTTACACCTGCTTTTATTGGTAAATACTAAATTTATTAGTAAATAAATTTCCTTTTACCGAATTCTTCTAAAGATTTTAATTTTTCCTTTTAAAGAGGAACTTCCATTTCCTCTTTACAGAATTCCTCTTGTTCACAAGTTTCTGGAATATAGTTCATAGTGTGTTTCATGTTGTAATAGTATTGTTTACTGCCATTACTTCTTTTAAAATTTGTAGGCTTATTTTATAATTAATGGCCCAATAATACATTTGTAGTAGCTGGAAGGCGATTATCATAACCTTATTGAAACAATGTAAAAAAGAAACAAAAAAATTTCAACCTGTGTGCTTAGTTAGCACCATCTTGTTAGAATCAGATGAAATATCACTACTTTCAGAAATACCATAAACAGTAATGTTCTTATAAAAATGTTTATAGTTTTTCCAAAAGATACATAACATTCTTTTTTCTTTGGGTTAAGATTATTCTATTATAATATATAATATAATGTAATACAGTATATATATATATATATATATATTATAAGATATAATTATTCTATTATTTTTTATTTTTATTTGACTAAATTCAGTTAGTTTCTATATAATTGAGATGGTATCATACCTCATCTGGAAAATATATTCAGAATACTGACTATGCTGAAACAACTAAGTAAATGGTATGTCAGAAATTGTAGCAGTTACATATTAGAGTGCTTCAATTCCTGCTAAGTATTATGCTGTACTTTTTAGGGCATTGTATTCTATTGAGATAAAGCTGTCAGAGAAAAAATTTTTTTTTTCAAATCACAATTAATTAAAGATCACCAGCAAATCTGTATGAAATATATTATCCAGTCATTTTGTTACTATAGCAGGCTTCTGCGACTTATTTTTGTAGTTCTCAGTTGTGTAACATCCTCAAAATTTAATGGCATATATTTAATACAGGTGATTTTTTAGTCCTGTTACCCAGTTGTTAATGTCTGGTAATTTTTTTCTAAGAAAGGGAAATTTTGTTTTGTGACACGAAGTTGGTAGCACTACTCAACCAGTATAGATACGGCAGTGTGAGTTGATTCTCCTTGAGCTGTGTAAACTTTTGTGCCGTTTCCGGTCGTGTTACGAACAGAATGTCTTTTACCATAGAACAACAAGTTCATTCTTGAACAATATTTTGGTACGAAATCGTATGCGAGTGTAAAAGAATCATTTAAAATTAAATTTGTTGGTATTCCTCCACCTGAAAAAATGTCAATTTCTACGCTAGCTAACCGATTTTGAGAGACAGGTAGTGTTTGCGACAGTAAACGTAGCGATCGACCGACTCGCTTGACAGATGACGTTTTAGATAATGTGAAAACAAGATTGCTCAATTCTCCATGGAAAAGTTTACGAAAACTTTCCAGGCAAGTCGGTTTGTGATATTCGAGTGTTCAGAAAGCCGCTAAAAAATTGAAATTGTATCCGTATCGCGTACGATTAGTCCAAGAGCTTCAGCCTCCAGATTTAAACAAGTGATTGCAATATTGCCGTTGGTATAGGTCTCTCGTAAACGATAATGGAATCAAATTTTTAAACACAATTTTCTTTAGTGATAAAATCTTGGATCCTTCTCAATGGTTATGTGAACAGTCTAAACTGTCGAATTGGGGCGGTTGAAAATTCTAACGCTTTACAAGACAAATCTTTGCATCCTGAAAAAATTGGTGTGTGGTGTGCGATATCTCGTCATCGTATAGTTGGACCCATACTCTTCAAATAGACAGTAAATGGTGAAGTATACAGGAATATTGTGTACCAATTTGTGTCCCTCCTGGAACCTCAAGAACGATATTGCTGGTTTCAGCAAGACAACACTACATGCCTCACATCTCGAGAAACCGTGGATTTTCTGCAAGAGTTCTTTGACGATCGAATAATAAGCAAGGGCTTATCTCCTCCAAGATCCCCAGACCTCACATCTCCTGACTACTTTTTGTGGGGCTATATTAAGTTCGAGGCCTTCAAAAACAATCCTCACACTATTGATGAACTTTAAAGTCAATATTACAGAATTGATCACGAATATTTCCAATGCGACTCTTAAAAAGGTTTCTGCTAATATGCTGAAAAGAGTCCGTGCGTGTATAACTGCAAGGGGTGGGCATTTTGAGCATATTTTTTTAACAATTATGTAAGTAATAGCTTTTTGTTAAAAATCTTTTGTAAGGAACAAATACATTTTTTTATTCCACCTAAATTTCCCTTTCTTAAATTACATTTAAAATTGGGTAACAGGACTAAAAAATCACTTTGTAGGATTGTTATTAGTTATTAAAGTTAGTAAATCTTCTAAGTACAGCATTGTGCAAATTAATATGAACACTTTCAAATTTTTATATTTTACTTGCATGAATTTACACAAGACAATTTTATTTTTATAAAATACATCTGTCTTTTTATTTTAACAGTTCTTTCACTCTTTTTGGAATAGATTGGTTTTTTACTTTGTTTTTTTAATTTTTCATTCCAAAACCATACCTGGATTGCATTTTAATGCAAACATGTTTTGCGAACGTCTTGCTGTGTAAAAAGTCTTTGAGCTGGCCAAACAAATGAAAATTGGATGGGGCAAGGTCTGGGCTGTAAGGAGGATGTGGCAATATCTCCCGACTCAACTTCTCTAGCATTTCTTTCATTCTCTGAGCGCTGTAGAGGCATGCATTGTCATGCAAGAGAATCACATCTTTTGAGGAGCGCCCTGACATTTTCGCCTTACCATGGGTCTCACTTTCTGTTGGAGCATGTTAGAATAGTACTCACTGTTCATGGTACACCTGTCTTCATGAATTATATCATTTATGCAATTTTTCAGTATGGTAGCTGAAACTTTAACCAGTCTTTGATAGCAATGAAGATCATACTTGTCTTGCTTGAATTAAACTGGTCCACCCACTTATACATATCACTGCGATTTAAACACTTTGCACTTTGTGCAAACACTGCACTTTTTAATATTCTTGAGTAAATTTCCATCGGTCTCATGCCTTCTAATAGCAAAAATATTATCACTGAACATTGCTCTTCCAGTGTACATGTTTTAAGCAAATCTGATTCTGAAATCAACAAAAGAGGTTACATTTAGATTAATTTATTTCCCAAGGTTATCAACTTGACCCTCAAAAGGTTTCTTCATTCTCATTGAATGAACTGTTTTTTCTATACATCAATTTGCCTTGTTAATTATTAAATGTTCCTTGTATATATTACAATTATTCTAAACTTGTTCTAGTATTTTCATTGACACGCTCATTAGTGTCTATATACTACAATATTACTTTATCTAACAGATATTTGAAACTTGACTAGGAAAATTCTGCCAAAATCACTATCATCAAAAACTAAAAAAATATGGAAAAAATTGACATAAAAGCAAAAAAATTACTTTTGGCGTAGATTATTTAAAAGATGTCAGCAGAAAATTTAGATCTCAATAAAACTAGTCATCAGGAACCTGATATGAATCTCAAGTCACTTCCAAAAATGATACAGAAATTCCAAAAAATAACAAGTATCTTTTTTTCAAGTTTATTAGAAAAAGTGAAAAGTGTAGCTATTTCCAATCGGCTTCTTGCCTTATTGTCTTTAATTGTTGGATATCATACATCAGTCCCTCCAAAATAATTGTAAGTTGAAATTTAACGTGGTTAATCACACAATCACTCCAGTCTTCCCAAAATGTTATTGTTGTCTAATAATTATCATTATTCCAGGAGGATGCTAATCTGGTGCAGCTTGTATCCCACATATTTTATACAGATTATAGCCATACTAAAAGGTGGGATAAACAATGTACATAATAAATTAATGTTCTTTTTGTTATAAAACTAATGTAAGGGAAACCGACCATTAAATCAGCAAAACTGTTTTCAGTTTAATTATTGCATAAACTTTATTAAAGAGAAAAAATATATTCTGTTAAACTCAATTAATCCTGACTTTGTAATTTTATTATTATTATTATTATTTATTTATTATTTTTTATAAATGAATTGTTTATTTATTTTTATTATATATAAATATAATTTTTGTTAATAAGTAATTTATTTTCATATATTTATTTATTTATTTTATTTTTTTTTATTGAATGAATTAGTTGTGTTAATTTTGTTAATCATGGCCCATTGGTATTGATGTGTAATTTATTGATATATAATCGTTTCCACTTAACTAAATCTTTAATAGTATGTTCGAGCGCTTTTGGATTAGTAATCCAACCTAAGGAACATTGATGTGTTATAATTATAATTAATTCACATATCATTAATTATACTAATTTGAATTTTAAAAACAAAAATTATAAATATAACAATTGATTGTCAAAAGGTAAAATAATGTAAATGTTACCGTCATGTCAGTATGAAGGTCTCAATTGTTATCCAATTTGTCATAACAATTGAGACCTTCATACCGACATGACAGATAATGTTTACATTATTTTTCCTTTTGATGATCAATTGTTATATTTATAATTTTTGTTTTTAAAATTCAAGTCAGTAAATTAATGATATGTGAAGTAAATAATTATAATTATAACACATCAATGTTCCTGAGGATGGATTACTGATCCGAAAGCGCTGGAACATACTATTAAAGATTGTTGGTAAGTGGAAACTATTATATAAATTAATTACTTGCGATAAATTCAACATTTACGTTTTTATATTATGACTTTGTTAGATACAAAGATATTTATAAAAGTTGTTTTACCATAATTATGAGATATATGCCAATATTAACCACTTTAAAATGCAGGTTTTTTGCTTTTTTTATAATATATGTATGTGTGTATGTATATCAAAACATTTTTATTATCTGTTTAATATGAAGTTTAATTAAATTATTTCAATCATGTCTGAGGATGCAAGATCCCGTGACAGTACTTTTATGATAAAATTAAGGTAAGAATGTCTTATCTCAATATTTTGTACGAGGTGATTTATATGAATAGAATATAAAATACTCAAAACACTATGTCTTTGTGGAATTATATTATTTAATGTGTAATTCAACTTTATGTGACTTAACACATGTAGCACTATAAGTACTAATTAAAAGATATAGTGTTTTTTTCTTTCTTGTACTAAATTTTATTTAATATGTATCATCAAGATGTTTTACTTACTTTGTTTTGTACTTAAATTTGCTTTAAAAGCCGTAAGCTTTTAAAGCAAATTAATGAATAAGTATGTTTAAAATAACGTAATAGTATATTTCAATTATTTTGTTTGTATTAAGGAAAGCCAACTTAAAAAAAAAAAAAAAAATTACAAGATCAGTTTTTAAAAATCTATTTTAACTAGATTGTACTTTTATTATTTAATTAAATGTAATGATCAAATCATAATTTTTGCAGGCATCATTACATGATGGTCATCTAATAAGTTAAAAGACAAATGATTGTGTTTTAATGTAGTCAGTCTATTATATAAATTTAATCACTTTATTTTTCAACATTATCCCAAAGTTCTTTTTTATTTTTGTGGTTGTAAAATATAATTTTATATAATGACTTATTGAAGAACCCAAATAAAAAAAACCTACAAGACATAGTACACTGTAAGATGGATGTAGCAAGCTCTAAATAGCCTAATTTTTTCTAATTTATTGTGCAATGTGCAGATGAGCATCAGTCTAAAGAAGAAGCACTTCTTTTTCGATAATTTTTTTAAATTTCACACATTTGCTGTGCTTTATTTTCAAGTACACTTTGTTATACTGAATATTGATAATATATACATATACACAAGGCTTGGCTGATAAATTTTGCACATATATGCATAGCATGAGAATGATAAGAGATATTGGAATGAAATAAAAAATGAATAAAATTGCAATACCTTAGCTATAAAACGCAGTATTTATTTTGCAATATAATCCCCGTTCACACTGATACACTTTTCCCAACGTATGACAAGTTTTGGCATTTTATCACTGAAAAATTCTGGCAGTCTTTCTCGGATCCAACTGGGCACAGCTTCCTTCACCTCATCGTCGTTGGCGTAATGATTACCTTTGAGATCCCTCATGAGATGAGGGAAGTGGAAGTCGCACAGTGCCAAATCTGGCGATTATGGCAGATGTGGAATAGGCTCAAACTTCAGCTTGCAGAGAGCCATCAGAGAGTTTGCACGGTACCCACTGTGCACAGATTTTATGATAACCCATTTGCTCAACAATATGATCTACTCATTCTTTAGATATGCATAACTGAATAGCAATCTGTTGCTGGATGATTTGCCGGTCAGTTTGAAGCAAATCGTCCACCTCCTTTTGTTGTTTCTCGTCAGTCACAGAAACTGGTCGTCTACTGTGAGGCACATCCTCAATTGTCACTTTACCAGTTTCACATTTGCAAAATGTCATTGCCCACCTATTCACAGTACTACTGTAAACCACTTTTAAACAATGAGAAATATTCATAGGATTCACATTTTCTGCTGTTAAAAATTTTATCACTGCACGATATTTTAACCATGTTGACATACTGGCCTTACTCGACTCCACTTTACCTGCTACTGAAAACAAACCAGTGAATGGGTTTCAACGCATTATCGCAGGTTTGTAGAGGTGATTTTGGCTATCATGTGCTGCCACGCCCAACATTTGTCTCCGTGTAGCATGCTAGAGTGCAAAATTTATCAGCCGAGCCTCATGTATATATATATTTAATAATATATGAAATATAAACCACCAAAACACAGTAATTACATAAGTTAAACTTACCATATTATTTCTTCATATTAAATTTATTAGTTATTCTTTTTTATAATTTGTCATTTTTTTGAAAATTGTAATAAGATATCTTATTGTCACATTTAATATAATAAAGAATTTTAATGTAATAAATATAGAATTTAAGACCAACTGAAGGTGCGAGATACTGTGACAACCAGTTGTTGGAAATTAATATGGTCAGTTTAACTTATCCAATTACGGTTTTTTTGGTAGTTTATATTTAATATAATATTAAATTTTATTAGCACAATGGTCAAAATGTTACTGAATTATCTGAATATTCAAACAAAACATTATAAAGCCTATATACAAACTTTTAAAAAAATCACAGAAAATTGAACTTCTATGGTCGGTATCATTACCTTGCGGCTGCCGTAAGAGGAAAGTTAAAGCACAATAGGCAAATCAAATTGACTCGTGTGGTACACACGTTGTACATATTTGAGAGAACACAGTTGCTGTATGTGGCAAGCGACCCAGTTTGTCGGTTAGTCATTCAACGATCCACTGTACTGTCATAATGGATAATATGTGTGCTGCAACTGCATCCATTTTAAACCATAGAAAAAACTTGAGCAGAATCACTGTTCTGGGTCGGTGAATAATATTGAAATCGATTTCAATGTGGAAATGGACTATTAAAAAACTATTAATGGTAATGGACTATTAATTTATTTCATACGTTATGTATGAAATAAATAAAATACAGTAAGAAATTTTTGCTTAATTACAGTCGGTGACTTATATTAATGATATAAACCGATTTAAAGAAAATTGACAAAAATTTTCAAGAAGTCATTTCAGCACAGGAAGATTAGTATTTAGTTTAACTGCTGGAAACAGCTACACAAGACAGGATGTATCCATTTCCTGCCTTGCATTGAACAAGAAAAACAATATTACTGTCCACACTCGCATAACTGTTTGATTTCAATTCCCTTTGTTGTTGACCTAACAGCCAACAAGTGATTTGCTCCGCAGCAGTGTTCACTCTGGAACATTTTCTTTATGTTGTGTGAGGCAATCATGTTAGCATTGTCTGTGGCAAACATTTGAACTCGCCTTGCTCATTGTAGCCATGGGTAATGCAGAATATACAGAATGTGGCGTGATATCGATATTTAGCATCTTGAAAAATTGTTTTTATGAATTGTTTGGATGATGGTCAGGTCTTGAGAGCTTATTCTGACCACAGAACTGGAATTCTTCTGCTTCATGCTTTTCTTCACAGATTCTGGCTTATATTGATGTTTCCAGATCTAATTACAAATTGTTTGCTGTTTTTCCCAAAAATTCATCGCTTTCACTCAAATAATGTTGTTTAAGTTTGTTACAGAATTGAATCCAGTTTCTTCACAGTTTTCTGTAATTTTATACTGTGATTCACTTCATTACAAATATTGAGTAAAATATACTGTTGCAGTACAATTTTACTGAAACTTCCATACCTTCTTGAATAAGTTAATCAATATGATACTCAAACTGTCAATTTCACTTGGTTGTTGAAATATTGATTATCATTAAAACATATTCAGCCATTATTTCTGACCTTTTAACCAGTTTATAAAAAATTTCATAATTTACACAACTTTTCTATTCTGCTTGAGCTTTCAGAAGTAATTATCAAATTTCTTACACCCGATAAGGAAAACTTATCGATAATTTTAAAAGTGGATTTCTCAAAAGAACTTAGGACGTAGAGTTGTTGGTGATAGTTATTTATGTTAATCGGCTATTTTAAATTGATATTCAGGATGCCAACTTATCATTTTGAAAGTATCATATTTTTTTATTTAGATGTTTAATTACAATTTTGTTTCTTTACTTATTAAATGACCTTTGTGTACAATAAGTTTTTTGATTACACAATATAGAGAATTCAGTTAGCACAGTCTGCAACAAAATACATAGTCTGAACTTAGAATTAATATATTTTATCACTTATGAATTTAAAAAAAGAAAATTAAATATAGGTACTGATTTATTTTAATGCTTTTTCAGTTTTGTTCTGAATTTTTTTTAACATGCTTTATATAAATTAAGTGAAAACTAATGCAGTTATAAGAATTTTGAAACTGTTTGTTACATCCTATTGCAAACATAATAATTTTCAAGAGATGTTCAAAAAAGTTTTTTTTTAATATTATTAAACGTTTTCTACCAGGGTGTAATTGCACTTGCTGTCTGGTTTTAAAAATGATTTACTTAAAAAATAGCAAAACATCACATATTTTTTTCTTTTATTTGGAACGCCAAAGTGGCGGGAGAGTCACAAATTTCTCCCTTCGAATCGCAGAGCCTGGACAGGTCCCTTGCTGCTGTATGATTCTGTTAATCGGGCGTGTTTCAAGTGTTTATTTTAATGTCGGGTCTAATTTTAAAGTTTTGTTTTAATTTAATGGACGGATTTTCTTTTTTGCAATATAAAATTTTCATTGATGAATTTAAATAATGTTAAAGTTTTTTTATTATAAGGAGTACAACTATAAAAGTTAATTAAAAAAATTAAGTATTTTTGAAGTCTACAGTATACAAATTGCTATAAAAATAAACTCAGATATATTCACAATGATGTTAATTTCTAGGCATAGTGATGCAAAATTGATGAAATCACGGTTTGATAAACCTCATAAATTCAGTACTCAAAACTGTTTTGGATCTTATCATCACGTGAGCAAAATTTAGAAAGTGCTGTAAATATATCAGTACGTAGAATAATATTTGGTATATTATTTAGTAAAAATAAAGAAATATGAAGCACATAGACAATTCTTTTAATGATGATTGATCCTTCGTTATTTATTTAACAGAAAATGAAAGAGACTAATAATATATGTCACAGAAGTAATTGCTCTTTATCTTAGAAGTTTTATATTTTATGAATCAATTTATTTACAAAATTGAGTTTTATACTGAAGTACAAGTTGTTCTTTTCTATATTATTTCTTTTATTATTAGCTGCATTTTGTTAAAAGATACCTAAAAAAAATAATGTAAAAATTACATTTAAAAAGTTCCGTGTTTATCACATACTTTCATAGTGATCCAAACAGGTCATTGAAAAAGGTTGCAGCAATTTAAAAAAATCTTATCTCACAAACTACTAGAGAGAATCAAATGAATATTTTTTTTTTTAAGAATTCATCAACTCAAAAACCTTTTTTACATATGTTTCAATAATTTCAGTTTCAAAATGTTGAATGTTTCAAGATGAACTCTGTTGGTCACTTTGCAAAAATCTAGCTGATAATTGACTTCTGCACATATTTACTGGATCATCGCAGGCATAACTGCAACAATAGCAGTGATGTTGTGTTGTCTTAAATGTTGTACATCCCTGATTTTTCACTGTAGACAATGCTTTTAACATATCCCCCACAGAAAAAAGAATAAGGGTGTCAAATCTGGACTTCTCGAAGGCCAAAGCACAGGACAGGCCCTTCCAATCCAACAATTAGGGAATCTTTCATCGAGAGCGCATCAAATGCCTAGGCTAAAGTGTGTGGGTATACCATCTTGTTGCAGCATTACAACAATGTTACTTTCTTGTTCAATCATTTTGGTTAATTTGTGGGAAAATGGGCAGTTGTAGCATGTTTAAATAAACATTCCCTGTGATAGTAGGCTCGTGAAAAAAGAATGAGCCAATGAGATGATCGGACATCAAACCACATGTTTATTTTTGGGTAATCTCTGACATATTCAATAATTGCATTGGGTTGTTGAGATCCCCATATCCTACAATTATGCCATTTAAGACAACGGATCATCGCTGCTATTGCCAGAGTTAGACCTTCAATGATCCAGTGGACCTGGGGGAGAAGTTGATCATCGGCTGGATGTTTGCAGAGCGACAAACGAACCTCACATTGAAACATTCTAACGTATGTAAAAAATAGGTTTTTCAGTTAGTGATTTTTTTTAAAAAATGCTCGTTTGATTATTTCTAGTAGTTTGTGGGATATAATATTTTTTTTAAATTGCTGCAATCTTTTTGATGGCTCTGTATAACACTAAATAACTTCATTAAAACAATTGTGTATACAGATTGATAGTAAAATATTTAAATACTTAAATAACTTTTCAACAGCTGTACATAGAAAAAAGAGATTTGCCAAATGATTCTACCTTGAAATGATTTATTTCTCAGTATGAAACCATCACTCTTAATGTCCCTTGGGAAGGGTGATTAAAAATGTTAAACTGTAAGGATAGGATTGGAAAATCTCATTTTAAGACGCAGTGAAAAACAAAAAATTTGATGTTAAGAACTTAAGGACGTTGTGTAGTTATTTAAGAGTTACTATGGTGCTATGGGTTGCTTTTGCAACCAGCTGTGAAAACCTTTTTTTTCATTAGCGTTTTATACAACATGTCATAACTCCACCCTTACTACTTGTATTTAGAATGTTTAAGCTGCCCCTCAATGGAATCCTCTGAATGCTTGAGGTAAGATGGTCTCATGCCAAAAAATAGATTGTTTTAGGTAGAAGCTATTAAATTTCATTTTTCTATGTTTAATGACTGAACAGTTATGTAAGGCCTCCTATAGTTTATTAATGCTGTATAAAAGAAAAGTTACCAGTCTTATTTGCTGTTTGACAATTTAAAAAAAATTGTAATTTTACAGCAACTTTTAATGTAGAGGATGTGATTCCCAGAATATCTCAAAAAAAGTTTTCACTTTTCATTCCATCAACCTCATCTTCCACATAAATAAATGTATGAAGTATATCTGAGGTCGTAATGATAAAAATAAAATTTTTAAATGTGCCAATTTTAAAAATATTTCTATTTTGGCTCTCAATTAACCTTTTTTTTATTGTATAATTTGTTGTAAATAATAAATTAAACACTGAAGATCACACGTTACTAGCATCTAGAAAATTGGTACGAAATTTTTTTTTTTCTCATTAGGCATCCATTTGTTCTGAATTAGTTTACTTATGTATTATTTAGAAAGGAAATGGAGATTTTAAGTAAAATAAATAAATTTCTTTTTTTCTAAAAGAAAAAAGGAAAAAAGATTTTTTTCTAATAAGTAAAATATTTGTTGGCATGTGAATTTATTGATACAGTTATTTAAAGATCAGAAATGAACTTTATTTCATGTTAACTGATATTTTAAAATATATATTTAATAACTTATAAATTATTATTTGATATAAATATATATTTTTTAACTGAATTATTAAAACTTCTGCATTAAACTTTTTCCACTGTATTATAATTATGGAATCTTTGTTGTTTTTTTTAAGATCAGTTATTTTAAAATATAATCTCTAAATTTATGTTTTAAACAGATAAAATTTAATCTCATATTTTTGAATAAGCTGAAAGTTAATTATTGTTTGTATATATGTACTAATAATATATAGTATATTGGGTGTTAATATTAAGTGCCCTAAATAATTTTCTAAGAGTTAAACATAGAAAAAGTAAATCTAAAAATAATGTATTTTCAGTATGAGACTATGACCGTCCTACACCCTCAGAGGAAACATCTCAAAAATTTAAATAATAAGGGTAACTCGTGACTGATCATTTTAAAGGGTGTTGAAAACAAAAAATTACTGACTGCAACAACCCTAATCAAATGAATGGTCATTTAATAATTTTCACAACTAGTTTCAAAAATGGTTTACAATATTTCTTAAATAATTTTTCAACAGTAAAACACAAAAAAATAATTTAGCAAATACTTTTACTTCAAAATTATACGTTTTTTACTACTTGGGATGTACTGTAGGTCACTTTTGAAAGTAGTTGTAAAAAATATCTAATGTTCTCTTTTTTTGTTAAGAAAACCTGAAGGATGATTTTATTTCAAGATTTTTGTTTTTCAGTGCCCTTGAAATCACAGGTTACCTTACCCTTCCCATTTAAATGTTTTGAGTCTCTTCCTTGTGGGGAGACTGGGAGTGTTGTGGTTTCATAAAAAAAAAAATAGGTTGTATTTTGCTGCATTTCATTTTTCTATGTTTAAAGGTTGAAAAGTTATTTAAGGGTTCCAATGCTTTTATTATTATATATACAGGGTGTCCCATATAAAACGCAACCCATCAATCACTCATCCTTGAAATTTCAAAAGTCAAGCTTACTCCCCTACTCGTTACTGAAATGGACTCGTCCAACATCTGAACATCGCGGCCACGCAGTAGAACACTACCGATAGTAACAACAATGCAATCATAACGTTCAGTGTATTGCTAGAGACAAGATGGTGTTTTCGCTCGATGAATGTATTTTCATTCAGTACGAAATCAGTGGTTACAGTGCAAGATTTGTTTCGCCATAAGTACCCAGATAAACCAGCTCCTAACAAAACATCAGTATTAAGGTTAGTTGCATAATTTAGAGAGACTGGTTCTGTTAATAACAAGGAACACAAAAGATCTGCTTCAATGTTGAATACAGATACAGTCATTGAAATCAAAGACCGATTACTCGCCTCGCCAAATAAATCGATCAGACGTTTGTCTGCTGAAATTAATTTGTCTAAATCAACTGTTCATCGGGCAACCAAACAATTATAATTACAACCTTATCGCATTTAAACGGTTCATCAACTTCTTCAGCTCGTCAAAAAAAACGGCTACAATATTGTCAATGGTTCTGTCGATTTCTGCATGAGGGAATTAATGTTATGGATTCGTTATTTTTCACAGATGAAGCACGGTTTCATTTGGATGGCTACGTAAACAGCCAAAACAGTAGAATTTGGAGTGCTGAAAATCCCCATGTTTATCACGAAAAACAATTACACCTGCAGAAGTTGGGCGTGTGGTGCGCGATATCGCGGAAGAAAATAATCGGCCCTATTTTTTTCGAGTACACCATTAATGCAGAACAATATCAGGATATTTTATTTCAGTTCATTGCACTCTTGGAAGAGGAATACAGACACTGTTGGCTACAACATGACGGTGCGACATCATACTACGCAGGTTCAACTTCTGATTTCGTTGAGGAATTCTTTGGTAATCGTGTTATCGGTCGAGGCTTGTGGCCACCAAGATCTCCAGATTTGACTGCGGCGGATTTTTTTCTATGGGGTTACCTCAAAGAAAAAGCCTACAGCAACAAACCATGAACACTTGAACAATTGAAAGTCAATATTGAACAAGCTGTATTAAATATCCAGCCACAAACTTTGAAAAAAGTTGCAAGAAACGCTGTAAAAAGAATTGAAGCTTGTATTCAAGAAGATGGCGGCAACTTCCAACATTTACTCTAAATGTAAGGTAATGGATGGTAATAATAAAAATTACATTTACATTTACACATGCCTTTTTATTATTTCAATACCTACCAATATAAGGTTGGGTTGCGTTTTATATGGGACACCCTGTATGTATATATAGTAAAACCTACCCAAAATGGAATCTGACAGGACCAAATAAGAAATCCATTTTGAAGAGGTTTGCTTCTCACAGAATTTCATATATCAATAATAAGTTAATTTATTGTGAGGTCCTGCGGTATGAACTGCAAGTAGAAAGTGAATTTAAACAAAGATATAAGTTTGGAATATTTTGGAAACTGTTGTACTGTACATAGACTGTGTGAATAAATAACGTTATTCACTAGTTTTTAAAAAATTGTAAAACTGAAATGGGTTATTTTTAGAGAATACATATTATATTGTTTACTGTATAAAATTTGACGTACCAGAGTGGTAACTGTTTTCATTCGCAGACATTACATGAATATAAAACACTTATTTCTTCAAGTTAGTTATATTTCACTTGAAAGTTACTCTTAAAAACTAAGAAATACATTTAGTCTAAAGCATAACATGAACTAACACTGATTTTAAAATAAAATGATTTTTAATAAGAAAGTACTATATTTAAACTTTAAATGGAAATCAAACAATCAAAATTGAAAAAGAATAATAAATGCTCGTGACAAAATGAAAACTATTACTGCTAAATAAAATTATTCTGATTTGATATATGTAGAAATTCTAAGAAACTATTAACTTGATAAAATGCAGCACATGGATTGTGTACATAAGCTGTGGCCCACTACCATACTTTATTAATAACTGTAGGCTTATAGGCCGGAAGTTAAAGCCATAAATATGACAGCGCATCTTGTGTTAAACAATAGTTATTATTATCTACTGCAGTTATTATTTTACAAATTGTGGTTTGTGTACAATCTGTTTTTGAATCACTTTATTTTATTGCAGGTAAATCCTGTTAGGTAAATCCAGGTTATCCTGTTTTTTTATTTCCTTTCCGTCTTGGGATAAATTTAATACATGAAATTAAAAGTAAAATCTACGTCTTTTTTTTCCATATTACAGAGTTTTCTATTTTGAAGAGATGAATTTCTATTCAAACAATTTGTTTTGAGGCAATTTCCTTTTTAAGAGGCTTTGTTTTGTAGAGGTTGCGCTATATATTTGTTGTATACTTTATACCAAATTTTACATTTAGTTTTTTAATTTTTTTAAATTTATGATTGTTATACATATTTCAGTTTGTAGTGGTGCATTAGTTGAATCTAATGTATAGAATAACTTAAAATATTCTCGTAATAAATATTTTTGAACCTTTTTCATTCAGTAGAAAAAAAAATGGCAATCTTTGTTTCTTTACCATCTGTTTATCTTCTTTTTTTTTAATAAGGTTATATTTCAAGAATGGATTGAGATAGTAATATTTAATATGTGTGTTATCTACATTATTTCATAAATAAATGGTGTAATGGTGAACTCCATTCGTGTAGATTTATGTTTATGATTAAGTTGACATGACAGCACATATATTATTACAGTATAGTAAACTATTTACTGAAATGCTTCCTGATGATTATGAAAGAAACAACCTTTTAATCTCAGTAATTCCAGCCTTTCAGCCTAGATCCCAAAAAGCTCGGCTTGTTTCTTCGATAAATTCAGATCCTGAAGAAGGATCAAATGTGAGGTGCCAATTCATATCTTGATCCACAAATTTACAGCCAGAATATAGTTTATAACAATTTTTAACCAGTAGAATCAAACTTACTCATTGTTCTTTAAATGTTAAATCGCCATATATATTACAGAAATTATCCAGATCATTTTCACATTTCCTTGCATATCTGTTCACTAACACAACACACTTGACACAATAACTATTATAAAACAGAATGAAACCACAAAACATGCATACGCAATGAACATTTAAGCGATTTCTTCTTCACGTAGCATCTCCTTTCAGGAGGTTTGCAATCACCATTGCTACTTTGACCTTTGAGTAGGTAGCTCGGAACAGTTCAGTGGACGTTGCGCTGAACCATTCCCTCAGATTGCCCAACCATGAAATTCTGCGCCTCCCAACGTTAAGCCTTCCCACTATCTTCCCCTGCACGATCAACTGGAGCAACTTGAACTTCTCTCCACATGTTATGTTACCTAGATAATGTAATTTCCCTGTTTGTACTGTAGGTGTAATCTCGAGTTGTTTATTCATACTTTCCAGTGCCTTGATGTTTGACACCTTATCCTTCCAAGATATCCTTAGCATGCGTCTATAGCACCACATTTCAAAGGCCGCCAGCTTCTTCATGTGTAGTTTTTCAATGTCCATGTCTCCATTCTATATAACAGTACAGGAAACATATAACATTTTACCATTATAACCCATAGATATAATCTGACCTGCCGATCACACAAGAAATTACGCATTTTGAAAAATGCGCTTCTAGCCATTTCTATTCGGGTTTTAATTTCCAGTGTTTGGTCCATGTTGTTGGTTATCCAAGTACTAAGATATTTGTACGTTGTTCTTTCAATTATCGCATTGTCGATGTATAACTCTGGGCCCATCATTTGTGATCTAGTTATCACCATGTACTTCGTCTTCTTGAGGTTGGTTCTAAGGCCATACTTTATACTAGCATCTTTAATCTTTTGAACTACTCTCTGTAGATCACTCAAATTGCTGATTGGCCAACCATTGACTATAACTCCATCTTCATCTTCATTTAGAACCTCCTTGAATATTGCTTCAGAATACAGATTAAATAGCATGGTGGACAAAATGCATCCTTGCCTTACTCCTCTTTTTATACCAGTAAAAGTATTCAATAATCTGTATATCTCGTGAGTTCATATTTCGCTGTCTAAGTAAGCTTATTAGAGAGAACTTTATCAAAAGCCTTCTCGTAATCTATGAAACAGACATGCATATCCTGGTTCACATCTAGGCATCGCTGAGCTAATACGTTAAAACTAAATAATGCTTCTCTCGTACTGATACCTTTCCTAAATCCAAACTGAGTCTTTCTAATAACTTCTTCCAGTTTATTGTGTATTCTTTTATGGATGGCTTTCAAGAATGCTTTTAGTATATGACTCATCAAGCTAATAGTTGGGTAGTGTTTTATGTATGACACAGAAGACTGTTCTGTGTTGACATATCAGAACTTACAGTAAATGAATCATCATGTTTATATATCTATTACCTTTGTAATATTATGTTTATACCCGACCTTCTGTTTTAAATGATCTAAAATATTATTTTATGTAGATAAGTTACCCCTATAAAGAATTTCACAAAAGCAGTACTTCAAAAATGTTGTCATACAAAAACTGTGAGCGATGGAAAAATTCTGAGTGCATTTTTGAATTCCGCATAAGAAGTTACATTAGAACACAATAAAAATTTCACGTGCTAAAAACTAGGTTGTTGCTAGTGGTTACTGCATATGTTAGTCAATTTACTTTTAACAGTTAATCAGTATTTAATTTATTTAATTTTGGAATAGCCCTGATATAAATTTATTATTTTTTTTTATACAAAAAGGTAGAAAACAAAACAGAAATTTATTTTTTTCAATTTAAGCTACTAAATAAAATCAGAATATATGTGTTCATGATTTTTTATTATGCTTCAAATTAAAAAATTCAGGTTTTTTATGCATCTTTTCTTTCACTTACTGGTGCTGGTTGTTCTGTGCAAATTCTATGCAATGTTTTTACTTTTCCTGCTCTCTCTGATGGTGGTGGTTTTTTATTTCTTGTTTTAACGTTATATTTTTAATTTCTTTTATGAATAATTTTTTAATGCATGCTCAACTACTGTTCTATTTGGTTTTTGTTTTTTTAAGCAAACACCACATATTTTTAACACTTCTTTACTTCTTTATGATGATATTATGTTGTGTGATACTATTGTATGGATGTTTTTAGGATGATATATTTTTAGGTAATGTTGTCAATATATATATTATATGTAATTTAACTATATCATATTTTATATTAAATAATAATAGCATTAATGTTTTAAACTTATGTAAATTGCTCATTTTTATTATATTATTTTACGTAACTTGCTTAATATTTTAGATACGATGTACAAGGTATATCCAGAAAATAAGTTAAGTTTCAAATTATTGTTACTGCAGCATTATGATTACAATTCTATGCATGTATGGTGAGTCAGCTGATTTGTCTGGACTGATGCCATTTGTATTTAGTTACTTAGTCTGTACACTTCTTAACATGGGTTTATAAGGTGTGTACAAGAAGTAAAGAGAATTTTTTAATTTTGCGGGTTGTATTAATCCGATTCTTGGGATTTTTTTGTTGTTGTGTTGGTAAACATGTCTGAAAAATATTTGTAAATTTTTACCCATATTGGATGTTTAGTGTGATGTCAGCTGTCAAAAGGATAACACGTGTTTTTGTACGATCGACAATTTTTTTATTTGTGTAAATAATGAATCAGAGGATTTGTATTAAATTTTGCTACAAGAATCGAATGAAGTGTAGCAATGTTTTAAAATTGTTAAGTATTGCTTTTGGCGAGTCTGCAATGAGTAAAGCAAGGATTTACGAGTAGTATAAGCATTTCAAAGAGGGTCGTGAAGACATTGAAGATGACAAGCGCTCCAGACGCCCAGCACATTCAACAACCGATGAAAACGTGAAAAAAGTGAAAGAAATGGTTATGAATGATCGCCGAATCATGATCAGAGATGTCACTGATGATGTTGGGATATCAATTGCCTCATGCCATGAAATTTTTTTAGATATTTTGAGTATGATATGTGTGACAGCAAAATTTGTTCCAAAATTGAATTTCAAACAAAAACAGCAGCAAATGGAAGTTGCTAAATGAAGTCAACAATAATGTAGAACTACTGAAACGTGTCATAACTGGTGATGAAATGTGAGTTTACGGATATGGTGTCGAAACTAAGGCTCAATCATCCCAGTGGAGACATTCTGCATCACCAGAATGTCGACAAGTACGGTCGCTCGACAAGTATGGTCAAATGTGAAGGTTATGCTCACCATGTTCTTCAATTTTAACGGCATAGTGCATCAAGATTTCATTCATTCTTATTTCTTATTGCATTCTTATTTTTTAATATAATGATAAAATTATTAACAAACAAAATTTATATAAATTTTTTTTTAATCGAGGCTGCTGCTGCCATCTAAAACAAATAATTTAAAAAAATATTTTGGAACTATATAGTTGTTACTTGAATACCTTCCTCTGACATGAGGGGAGGAAAAAACTACCTCAATGAAGGTAGATCATCTAAAAACTTCCAGCTGATAAAATATAATATTAAGTGAAATTGAGTGATTTATATAAGATTGGATTTTGTTATTATTATTTAAATTAAATATGGTATTTCCAGAGTACATTAAAAATATTTATTTTTTAATTATATGATGTTTTTATGTAATTTAGCGTATAATAATTCATTTATACAGGACACATTGGCTGCAGTATTTTTTTTAATGCACATAATTTTCACGACGTTGTAAGCCCCCATTATTTATAATGGGGACAGTATTTGTGTTACCACTGGTGCATTACATGACATTCATATCTTGTAATCTTTCACCTCTTCTAAAACCATCTGTCTAGTCATTGATAGAAGTATTTGTGAATTGTATATTCAAATGGTGCATCTAAGTTCAGTAGAAATTTAATCCTTTTAAAATCAGAATTTAATCTTAAAAATGACTCAGTATGACACAAAAGAAATGAAAGAAGAAGATAGACAGTAGGACAGAAATATAGAATCAATGGGAAGATAGGGTGTCTCACCATAAATGGTTATACATGACATACAAACGATACTGCAGCCAATGTTATAATAATAAAATTGCATATTTACATTTTTGTGTGTTTTTGTTTTACTCATTTTTCTAGATTTTACATGTTGCTTGTTCACCGAAGATATTTACTATGTACCCAGTTCCTATTAGAACAGTACAGTCTTTATTTAAATTAGTTATAAGAAGAATTTTTTCTTTAATAAATTTATCTAAAATATTACTTTTATAGTATTAGTTTGAGTTGCAAAATTATCCAGTCTTAATTTTTATTTTTTGATAAATTGGTACGTAAAGTTTAGCGTACGTTACTTCGCTATAAACTTCATTACTAACAAATAACATAAAATGTGTGCAGCCAGATAAATATGTAGAACTATTTTTTCTACAATATGTAAATTATATTTTTATATCAAATTGTCAGATCCTTTGAAAAAATTCTCCATCATTTTTCTGTCAAATATCTGATAATTTTACATTTTTCATTTGTCATTGAAGCTTTTCAGCAGAGGCTTCAATAAATATTGATTCAGCATACCAAGCGATAGTTTTAAAGGCTTGAGTAGTAAAAAGAATGACTATTTACTAATTCATTGTTCAGAATTAAAGTGTTTTTAAAGAAATAAGGAAATTGTTTTGATTTTGTTTTATTATATTCAGTTATATCTGGACAAAGTCACCCATAGGTTGTATGACTTTATGAACACTCTGTATGTGAAGAATTTGACCATTATGTAAAGAAGTTTGGCCTAACTTCTGATGAATTTTTTGTCTATGGAGGATTGGCCCAGACAAATTAACATTTTGGTTTATGACTGCCTTTTTCTTGGACTGAGAAAGCATTATTTTGGAACTGCAAGTCAATGGGAAAATTTACCTCTCGTGATCAGTAAGATTTTTACTGTAAATTGCAACAGATTGTCATTACATCATGTGATGGTTCCTGCATTGTTTAACTGTTAACAGTAGCTTTACTATGGAAAACTACTGCTCTTTTTTCAGGTGGATGATATATAGAAACTACGAAGGTAATTATAGTCTAAAGAAAATACCTAATGAGAGGTGTTTATCCTTTATTTTGTAACATATTTAATTTAACGATAATTTTGGACATTAGAGTGGTGGAGACGCAGTTTGTTTATTATTAGTATAAGCAAAGTTTTCTACAGAACAGGTATCAAGTCTACATTGTTAGGTGATCTGGCAGAGAGATGATTAAAATTATAACAGTATACTGATATAATTATGGCCATAACACCGACAATCAACCTATGGAATAACAGTAATTTTAGTTTGCCCTAAATTAATTTAAATTTAAAAGCCAGATTTCAGCAAAAAAAGCTTACATTAAATAACTTGTTGGCTTACAATAATTCATTTTTATTTTCTAAAAATATACCAGAACACTTTTTGTAAAATTTTATGTTTTTGAAGATTGTCAATTTGATTGTAGTGTTTCTGTAATTTTTAACTTTATTCTGTGATGTGTATACTCTTTTATGACATCATTTAATTGGTATTTATTTACTTTTTTGTATTTTTTTAAGAACATTAAGGAGATTATGAGAGCATTATACCATAATTTTATTTTTATTATATGAAACTTAAAAGTTTGATACAATAAATAAAGTAATCTTTTTTTGTTTTTAGAATTTTTATTCCAAAGGTCTTAGTTTGGTTGATTATAACTTGTGAAATCCATGATCAGACAGTTTCAGTTTTGAATCATTATTTATCATTGTGTTTTAAACTGTCTATCAGATCTCTAATTACTAACTTTTATACTTTCCAATTTTTTTTTTTATTTACAACTCATAAAAACATAAGACACCCTGTGTCAGTTACTTAGTCGTAGAGTGTTTTAAATTAAATATTTTATTAATGGTAAATACAGTGGGAAAAACATTCAGCATTTAAAATTATTTTTAGTAACCAACTTTTATACTGTCGCCAAATAGCTTCGACAGCACGTGGCACTTACTAACCTTATGGTAGTCCTAAAAAGGGCCTTTTTTGTTGTCGATTGGCTTCAGCAGCTGGTTGCAATTACTAACCGTATGGTAGCCCTGACAAGGGCTATTGTTGAATGGCTTTGATGGCTCGTAATTCATATCCTTGTGATGGCCCTTTTCAGGGGCCATTTTTTGCATTAGCTCTGACAAGAACTGTTGGGTCCAGAAGCTGGTCTCTAGCAAAGTCGGGGAGTTGCAGCTTGTCCATTGAAGTCAACTGGGCTTCCCCTTAGTGGCAGTTAAGTCCCCACTACAGTGTGGCAGTAGTGGCCTACAGTGTCAGGTCAGCGTTGGTCATCCTTCACTGGCACGGCTGAGTCGGTTCTCCCTGAGCAACCCACACTGGACCGATTACTGCTGCTGAGTTTGCAGGCCAGGGCGATTGAAGCCAGCCAAGCCTGCTGCTCTGGCAGGGATGTTGGCATCCACCAGGAGGTCCCACGTTGAGGCGGCCAGGGAACTTCTTCTGTCTTCTTCCATCTTCTTCTTAGTCTTTGAGTGGTGAGGCTGCAGCGTCGCTATGGTGGGAGAACTGCACTGTCAGCTGCATGGCAGTAGTGATGCTCTTGTATCAGCGTGTACGTATACTATATACCAGCTGATTTCTGAGTTGCTACCGTGTTCGTTTGCCGATAATAAATTAGGCACATATGTGGTAACAATACGTATAGAGAATCTATTAACATTTATATTTTTAAGGAATTTGACAATTTTGAGCTCCTTCCATGTTATTCTGATTGATACAAAGATCAATTCATTATTTAGAGTACATCAGTAATGGGAAATATACTACTCCACAGATAAAAAAAGAATTTTTCCCAAAATTTGCCCGAGTTAATCAATGGTAAAACCTTGATCAGAGCAGTATTACAAAATAATTATAACTAATAGATGTTATTAAAAAACATAAAAAGTATTTAAATAAAAGTGTATGAAATAATAGGAAAATACTAAGGATAAAAAATAACTACAAAATAAATCATAGTTCAGAATGTATTAATGAAAAAACTATTTCAGCTCATACTTATATATTGAAATAAAGTTAAACAATATGCAGAAAAAATCAAGTTTTTTCTCTTATTTTTTTTAAATTTATCTGTTTTTCTCATAAAAAGGATGTTGCTTGGGTTTGTTATATGTGGTCACATTTTTATTCTAGCTGCTATTGGTGCAGAGTGGACCAATGGTGGTGCACCAAGTGGCTGCGTACAGCGCACTAACAATTCATACATTCAAACGATTTATACTTCACAAACAATTTATACTTCTTGATACTAATGATTTATCTAAAATTATATTTGTGTTTTGGTGATAAAGAAGGAAAACAATGGGTTTAGAGAGCTGTGTTAAAAAAATCACAACTCAAGAAACAGCTAAAAATGTTCAGGATTTTTAAGCTTTTCATAGTAAAGGTTTTTTGTTGTTAGTGCACTAGATTCATGAACATTATTTAGTTACAATTGGTAAAAACATTTAACAAAATCATGTGTAATGAAACATAAACCATGTAACATTTTTGCGACGGGCCATAGACCCACTTTTTTTCTAGTATTACCTAAAAATTCATTGACATAATAATACATTTTCTGTAAAATAAATCTTTAAGTTGTATTTTAAGTAGATTGGTTTAAGATTTTTTTAATTCGTTCAATAATTTGTTAAAAATGGCAACAGAAGCATAGAAGGCCCTTTCTCATAAGCTTGTGTTGAGTTATTGAAAAGGAGTTTTGTTTCTTGGTTTGGTAAAGATGGGTATTGTTAATTTTTTATGAACAAATTACTATTTTTTAGCAAAGAGAGTACACATTCATAAATATAAACATGTATAAAACATTTTTAATTTTGTTTATATTTGTCCAGTGATTCACATTTATAGACATTAAACTATGATTTAAAGCCCATTTTTTTATATTGAACAATTGTTTTAACTTTTTGAGGAAACCCAAGATGTGATATTTTACTTTGGGAATTTATATCATCATAGATATTTATTTAATAATGATCACAGGCTTACAATTTTATTAAGGTGCTGGTTATTTGAGATTTAGTAGATCTGTTAAAAACACTTGAATAAATAATGTGTTAAAATTTTTAATAATTGGTTATGGATATTGCAAGTTATAGTCAGTGAAAGTTTGACCTTTGGAATCAGATTTGTAGAATTAGGCTGGGTTTTTTTTGACATTACCTACAACATTTATCAGTTTACGTATTTGATAAATTTTTAAACGTAATCTCCTAAAGGAAAATTGAAAAGATTAAATTAAGTAATGTACTTTATTTTCGAGGCTATTTTAATTGCTGCTCATTTTTGAGATATTTATCCTCACATCATTTATAACATTAATGAATTATGTTTCAAAATGTTTGAAACAATTTGGTTATGAATTTTTTAGGTTTATAAACAAAGCGAGCACTTTTGTGTCACTTCTCTAAAAACAGGAAAAATATTAAACTATTTCAACAATACAAATAAAAAACATAAAGGCGGTTTTTATTTTATACTTTTCAATTTTGTGTGCTTTTTATAAAAACATCTCTTTCTGTAATATAATTATAAAGGTTATATTTTTATTTATACTTTATGAATTTATCTGGAATTCTGTTTGTGAGTTATTATTTTAAAACTTGATCACATTACTATTTAATTAAACTGAACTAATGCATGAATAAATTTCAAATCTAGATCCTGTAATGCAATAACATAAATTTTATGTTTCTTATCCATTTTTCTTCTTTCTCCATTACTATTAAATTTAATATATCATAAAATAATTAAGAGAATTTTCAAAAATTGTTTACTTAAACTTGAAATATGAATTTTTACTACGAGGGTATTTTTTTCAAGGTCTGATCGATCGCAAAATATAAAACCCGTGCAAAAATCAGATGAACCTTTGCGCATATGTGTTGCGCAGCGTCTCTAGTATGGCCTTCAATCACGCCGTGTCACTTCGTTTAGTTCTGAACACGCAGCTAGCACGTAAACATGTGTACAACAATAATATCTCCCGTCAAGTGTGAATTGTGTGCGGTAATTCGATTTCTTCAGGCTGAGGGGTGTAATGCTGCAGCTGAAATTCATCGACGAATAAGTAATGTGGACAGTGAAACTTCAATGAGTGACAGCAAAGTGCGACAGTGGTGTAGGAACATTAAAGCAGGACGTACAGATGTTCATGATGCAGGCGGTCAGGAAAGGAAGCGAGTGTCAACCGATGATCTCGTTGAGCGAGTGGATGAAACAATTCGAGAAAATCGTCAGTTAACAATTTCTGTATTGAGTGATTCATTTCCTGAAATTTCAAGGTCAGCTCTCTACACCATTATGAGTGAGAGACTTCAGTACTGCAAACTGTGTGCGAGATGGGTTTCCAAGATGCTGTCCAACCATCACAAAACAATGAGAATTGACGCCTCCCTAATGTTTCTCCAGCGCTAACACAATGAAGGAGAAGATTTTTTCAACAAAATTGTCACAGGGGACAAGACACGGGTCCATTTCAAAACTGAAGAAACAAAAGAGCAATCCAAACAGTGGATGCATTCTCATTCTCCCAGTAAACCAAAGAAGTTCAAGCGAACCTTCTCCAACAGAAAGTGTATGGCTACTGTTTCTGGAACCAGAATGGAGTTCTCTGGGTGGAATTCATGGAATATGGCACGACCATCACTGCAGCCTCATATTGCGTGACTCTTCAACGTCTACGAAGAGCAATTCAGAATAAGCGGAGAGGAATGTTGTCATCAGGCATTGTCTTTCTCCATGACAATGCTCTGCCACACACTGCAGCTGTAACAAAGAAGTTCCTGCAGTGTTTTCGTTGGGAAGTGTTTGATCATCCACCATACAGCCCGGACGTGGCTCTATCCGATTTTCACCTCTGCTCACATGAAACGCTGGCTAGGAGGACAACATTTTGGCACAGACATCGAACTGCAGACCAGCGTAGAAACATGGCTGAAAACACAGGTGACTCCGTTCTATGACGAGGATATTGGAAAGTTGGTACCACGCTACGACAAATGTCTAAATCGGAGTGGCGACTATGTGGAGAAATAGCGTAACTATGTAAGTACTTGTTACAAATAAAAATTTTTTTATTTTCACTGTGGTTTTAATTTTGTGACCAATCGGACCTTGAGAAAAAAATAACCCTCGTATTAAACTATTATCATTATTAGTTATAAATAAAGTTAAATGAAAAATATACTACAAAGTAATGATTAAAAAACAATATTTCATGAAAATTTATAAAATAAAATAAAAGCTTAACTAAAAAGAGAAAAGATAACCCTGCTCTGAGCAGTCTTTTGGTTTCTGCTTGGACTGTTTGTTATGATGTTTAACTTTCCCGAAAATATTGTTATACGACATAGCTATACAATACACCATATAAATAAAGTATGTTAACCATGTCAAATTTTACAAGTTAGACTTTTTACAGTTCTGAACATTTCATGCCCCTCTTCCTCTTAACCAAAAAAATAAAATTTTAGTACTGAAAAATTCCAGAAGATGTACCTACGTATTTATAAATAAATGTTGGCCAGTTTTTTTTTTTTAATTGATATCTTCAGACTACATGGAACAATTAAAATAAAATCTGGCACAGGATTCTGAGTATGGGTCATTGATACTATATAATTTAGATCATAATCGTTCAAGGAAACAACAATATATGAACCTCATCGGTCGTTTATTTGATAATTTTATTCAAACAGTAGATAGATTTTTTTACATAATTTAATTCTTCTTCTGTAGGTAAGATATCTTTTAATGGTGTTGTTTGGTCTTATTCAAATCCCCCATAAAAGTGTAGGACCAAAAATCCCTTCTTTACTATTTTGTCGTTTCCGGATTCAAAGTCACTATTACTTAGATGATCCCATAACTAAAGTATGTCACTTTGGTTTTGTATTAGGGGATTTTCAATCAGAGAGTGAGGATAATAAGCCTAATTCTTGTGCTGTTTTTCACCAGTTATCATTTTTCCAGGTATCTTCAGAGTGGATTAATCAGTTTTTATAAAATTGTGTACAATGACTTCTGAATATTGGTACAGTTAGCCAATGGAGTGGGTCCTAAAACTCAACATTCTATTCAAAGAAAAGAATACTTTTTAAAAACTTAGTGAAAAATTATTATTATTATTATTATTATTATTAGAGAGATTAATATACTTCAAAAGTGAGTCCCGTATTTAATTAGCCCTTAGTTAGTTAGTTTTTGAAATTCAAAGTTACTATCCATCCTAAGGGTGAATCTATAAAATTATTAAATGTTTTTGAAGTTGCAAGCTATATCTGTCCTAGGTAAATCCATAAATTTATTAAAGACTAGCGTACCCTGTCGCGACTTCGCCCATAATATAGATGTAGATTCACTCGCAATGCTTTTTTAATAGCAAACTTATTTTTTTATAAATAAAAAATATTTAATCAACAATATTAAGATTTTCATTAAATCCTGATAAAGTGGTAAATAATTTTTTTTATGAAAGATACTGAAGGAATATAGCTAAACAATGGAATTGTTGCCTAAAATTTAAACAGAGGAAAACAAAAAAAGGAAGATAAGAAAATTGAACAATATTTGTTAGACCAATCCATTTTATGAATGAATTGAAATAGTTCACTATAAAAATCCAGTAAAGATAAACAAAAAATTTATTATAATCCCAAATCTAGCATCCCCATCATGGCTTCGCCCATGCTCTATGGTTACTGGCGCTTCCCGTCACGATCAGAGGGTCATAGCGTGCTTCGCTCTCCATTTCCTTCTCCCTTTTCTCTTTCCCTTACTTCCCTTTCCCCTTCCTCTTTCCTCTTTTCTTTTATCTCTTTTCCCTTTCCATTTCCTTTTTTCCATTTTCCCCTTCCCTTTTACCTTTTTCATTTTTTCCCTATTTCCCTTTCCCCCTTCTTCCCCACATGTAAATCGGTCCAGTATTTTTTTAGCCTATAGCGGACACACACATCAGAAACATTGCAATGGAATCGTAAAATATTTAGTATAGTGTATGTTGCTTTTACGTCTAACAGATAACACTGTTAACACAAAATTTAGTTTTTTATCGATTTGAACCCCTTAAAATAAAAACTTCACAAAATCCTTTCTTAGTGCTTGCCTACTTAAAGATACAAAGGTACCCTGGAAATTTCAAGTCTCTACCTATATAGTTTTGGTTGTACGTTGATTATGAGTCAGTGAATCAGTCGGGACATTCTCTTTTATATAAGAGATAAGGGCTAATTTTCCTACAAGATGTCAGCCTTTTTTTTTTATAATTCCCAGTTTTTAATGTATAATTTTATATTGTTCTGCTAGTGGTTTTTGTTTTATACCAAATTTATTTATAACTACCAATGATGATTATTTAATAATTGAAATTCACATCTAGTTCTTACTTGCTGTAAATGGTGTTTGATCATTCTCTTAGTTTTAAATGGATCATTACAAAAACTGTTTAGCATAGGTCTTTGTATTTGATTTATCAAAGTTTTTTATAACAAACTTTTTAAAATTTCTTGTTTGGTGTATTATGTGCATGATAATAATCTTTTTGGGTGTGGTGGTTATTTGTTGTGAATTTTCTTTGGCACATTGATAACATTAGGATCATCTCAAGCATCATCGCCGGTCCATGCTAAGCCAAACCAACTGGACCTTCTCGGTGAACCGAAGACTAATGCTCCTCCACAGTCTGCTAATGGTTTGTAATCTTACACTGAGTTCTCTTCTAGCAGCTGCATGTTTCAATTTATTATCTCTTTTTGCTTCATCTCATTTTGTTTTGTTCTTTGTTTTTTATTTTTTTTTTTTGTATTTTGTTATTTATAATACTACTAGTTAAAGTAGTTAATTAGCTTCTAAAATTATTGAAAAGTGTTTTTTTTTTTTTTTAATAAAACTTTTGTAGCATCATCATAAAATATAAAAATTATGTTTAAGGGTGTCCCAAGGAGATGTAAACCGAACATAAGGATTCAAGACATCAAAACAAAAAACGTTTATGTGGATAATGTCTTGACCTGCTTTATCTTTCCTTGCCCTCCATTTTGTTTTTTTTTTCCAATCAAAATTTATATCTTAAGAAGAAATTGAGATTTTTAAATAAAATTTGGTGTACATGTACCCATCAACTTCAACAATATGGCCAAAATTGTTAAAAGTGGATCAAAAAAATTGTGCAGACTGAACATTTTGTACCTGTTTTCACTTATTAACTATAAGAATAATTATTATTTTTTTTTAAATTCAATAGTGAAGGAAGTGATGACAAGGATAAAATTATCACAGAATCATATAATTTTTACGATCTCTAAAATTTTCAGCTATACTAAAGAAGATGTTGTTGGTTATATGTACATTGAATTATTTTAAAATTTATCAAACTGTTCTTAAGATATATTTTTGTTGGAAAAACACAAAATGTTGGCCAGAGGGAAATAAGCAAGATGTTTGTCCATGGTAAATGTTTTTGTTTATTTTGATGTCCTAAATCAGTTCTGTAAGGTTGGCATCTGTTGGAACACTCTGTATACATAATATTTTATTTAGAACATTCTGCAAGTTAATTCTACATTATAGTGATCATGTTGGTACTCGGATAATAAAAATTAAAAACATCTAAGAAAAAAAACCGGACTATCCTTATTTGCCTGGATGTATCAGGAGAGATCATGGAAAAATTTGATCACAATAGGATTACAACAAAAAAATTTAGAATACATTAATAGAGATAATATGTTAAATAAAGATGCAGTATATTGAGATGTTTTTTTAATAGCATTTTTTTAAAAATCTCATTAATAAATTGGTAAAAAGATGTATTAAGATTATTTTAATTTATTAAAAATAGCAATGGAAGTATAATAAGGACTTTCATATAAACTAAATATTTTACTATTTTTTGCTTTAGCAAAAATAATCCTGTGGTCAGGTTTGGTAGAGGTGGATAGTAAATTACTATTTCTGTAATCACATATTTTAATAAAAACATAAGGGAAAATAAAGAATAATTATTTATTTAATTATAAGCAAATTATTCATATGTGCAGGCATAAAAAATTAACTGGTAGACCATTTTTCTAATCTGAATGCTAAATTTGACTCTTTCAAGGATCTCTTGAGATAGTATTATATTTCAGATATGAGTATACATAAGTAAGGTAAATATTTATTATACAAATTGAAGTATTTAATTAATATGATACAAAGTAAAACAGTGTAGTTCAATCTTTATTTTTTTGGAAAAGATTTTGAAGATTTAGTGTTGTCACAGAATTTCAGTTATTTATTTATTTATAAATATATAATAATATATTATATTATATATATATAAACCAAATTAATCCACCTAAGTTCAGAAATATACATTGAATAAGATGACACTTTATTTTTCATATATATAAAAACATTTTCGTGGAAACCCACATATCAGTTTTAATCTATTTTAAACTATTTATATCAAATTACATTTACACTCCAATAAATTAAAAGTTAAAAAAAAATATAAATTATAGAAATTAAAAATAAAATAAAAACTACATATATAAAACATGACGTCAAATTTGCTAAAAATTAAAATAAATAAACAACTAGGATAAAATGTACCATGTAACTTAGCCAGCCAACCAATGTTAGTCAAAAAAAGTTTTAATTTTTAAAATGACAAAAATGTTATGTTTTCCTTGATAAATTTGAATGTATTTGAGTGTAAAATGTAATATGATATAAACAGATTAAAATAAATTACAACAGAAGATGTGGGTTTGCACGAAAACACTTTTGTAGATATGAAAAAATAAGGTTAAGTGCATCATCGTATTTAATGTAAATTTCTGTACTTAGGTGGATCAATTTGGCTTATATTTGTTTATTAGTACAGAGGAATATGGATCTTGAAAATAATGACTTAAAAAAAAAAATATATATATATATATATTACATACTCCGTTAATCCAACAAAGAAATTCACATTTTCTATTTATTATCACTCGCACATTCCCCCACCAATGCTATTGAAACTTTGGAGACCTTTTAACAAAGGTTCTAAAAATTTTCAACTTCTAAAATTTTAATTTCCTAAGATTTATGGAAACAAAATGGCAGCTTTCAAATAAAAACATCAATTTCATATAAACCACATTTTTAAACCACTTCCTTGTATGAAATAAAAGAAGTATTGTGATTGCGAAAAATTTCAGTTTTCAGATTTCAACAGGAATATCCATTTTACCACCCCGGAATCCATTTTGACTAGTTTCAGCGTGATGTCTGTACGTATGTATCTCGCATAACTCAAAAATGATTAGCTATAGGATGTTGAAATTTTGGATTAGGACTGTTGTAACATCTAGTTGTGCACCTCCCATTTTGATTGCAATCGACTGAATCAAAGGGTTCACCCACCGGTTTGGTCTATTGGTGAACGCATCTTCCCAAATCAGCTGATTTGGAAGTCGAGAGTTCCAGCGTTCAAGTCCTAGTAAAGCCAGTTATTTTTACACAGATTTGAATACTAGATCATGGATACCGGTGTTCTTTGGTATTTTTACACGGATTTGAATACTAGATCGTAGATACCGGTGTTCTTTGGTGGTTGGGTTTCAATTAACCTCACATCTCAGGAATGGTCAAACTGAGAATGTACAAGACTACACTTCATTTACACTCATACATATCATCCTCATTCATCCTCTGAAGTATTATCTGAACAGTAGGCTAAACCAGAGGCTAAACAGGAAAAAGAAAAGAACCAAAAGTGTCCAAAAAAGCCCAAAATCCCCAAAATTTGGATTTTGGGCATTTTCTTAACTGCAGTAATAAGCCCTCACTGAGAGCTTTTCAACAATTTATCATAAGTGGTACTTATTTTCATTGGTTCCAGAATTATAGCCAAATGGTATTTTAATTAATGAAATATTTGGATCTTACAAAGGCACATCAGTTCAAATCAGACTTCATCTCTTTTTTTTTTAATTTAAATATATTGATTTATTAATAATTATTAACCTCTGATTGTAAAAAAAGTTTTATGATAAATAAAAATTCAATAATAACAAAAAAAATATATCAGAAGTTATTAATGATATAAAATTTTATGTACATATCATTTTAAAAGAATATGTATATGTAATTTAATAGGCGTACAAGGAAGTTATGTGGTGCCCCATCAGATTTTTTATTCATTACAAAGTAACTGGTAAAAATGATTAAACGCAAATGATGTATTGTTAAAAAGTTGTTTAAATTGAATAAAACAAGTTAATAATTAGTCATAACCATGAATAATTAACTAACTGTTTTTAATTATTCTAGTTCTAATTATCATCTGTTTTTAATCATTTTTACCAGCTATTTTGTAAAGAATAAAAAATTTGGTTTAATTTGGTTTGTAATAATAAAATTTAATTTTGATGCTTTTTATTTGAAAGCTGTCATTTTGTTTCTATAAATCCTAGGAGTTTGACATTTTTACAGAACATTTTTACAACCTTCATTAAAAGGACTGTTAAGTTTCAATTGAATTGGTGTGGGAATGGGCGAGTGATACTAAATCAAAAGTCTATTCCTCTTTGTGGGACACATGGTATATAAACATCAAGGAAGCTCTTAATATTTTTTGTAGCTTGAAATTTTACAAGATTAATCCTGTATTTTTAAACAGTGATGACCATTTATTAAAAAATAATTTACTTTTAAAGTATTTAATGGATACTGAAAAAGAAGCAGACTTTTTTAATATTATCTAATGGGTGAAAGACTTTTTAGTTTCAACCTACTGATTTTATTTTTACTATATTTTTCAGATTGAAGAAAAATCAGGGTATATTTAGTTTTCATTGCTTATCACGATGGTAGAGGTTTAATTGATTTGAGGTCCTGTTTTAACTAATCCTTTTGGTATTTTATCTATTTATGTGTTAGTTAAACAGTTAGATCAAGTTTTAACAGTTCCCTTGGTATTAGGTTGAATAGCCAATGTGTAATGGTTTTTTTTAATAATATATCTGTTTGAAAATGGCAGCTATTATATTTTTTTGAAAGGATTGATGGAAAAGTACAGTGGATGAAAAGCTCACATCACTAAGCCACCATTATTGACAGCTGAGCATGTCTCCCTTGTTAATAGTTCCTGATGTTTTCCGTTATTTCCAGTCTGTTGTCAGTGGCTGTACACTACCTACTTCACTCTTTATGTTTTATTAAATTTTTAAGCTTAATAAAATACCTCAGTGTTCTATTATTTTGTTAATATTTGTCTAAATTTTTAATCTTGTGTTGTCTTTTTGATAACTTTTTTTTATTGTTTTCCCCTCAAATAATTGACAAAAACAAATTTCAGAATTAAAAATTTTATATATATATATATATATATATATATATATATATATATATATACACACAAGGTGTGTAAATATGAAACTGGAATTTTTGTAAGAAAATACACGTTTATTGTATGAAAATAATAAAAAATATTTTATTTGTAATATCCATCACTAGTTATACATTTTTCCCATCTCTCTGACAATTTATGAATGCCATGCCAAAAAAACTGTTGCTCTTTTGAGGCATACCAGTCATCGAGCCATTTTCTTACATTTTCATAAGAAGTGAAGCACTGCTCAGCAAGTGCGTGACCCATCTATGCAAATAAATAGTAGTCGGATAGAGCCAAGTCTGGTGAGTAAGCCACATGCGAAAGTAGTTCCAAACTGAACGTCTAAATTGTTTCCTTGACCGGTATTGCTCTGTATGATGGTGCATTATTATGTAGCAAAATCATTTTGTGTTGCTTTTTTTGATATTCTTGTTTTCTTTCACACAATGCTTTTTTCAAATCAATCATTTGTTGTCGGTAGCATTCAGTATTAACGGTTTCACCAGGTTTTAGCAGCTCATAATAGATACACTCTTCTGATCCCATCAAACCCAGAGCATTGTCTTCTTTCCATAGCGATTTGGCTTGGAATCAATGTCAATGGTTCGCCTGGTGTTACCCATGATCTTTTATGCTTAGGATTTTTTAAATATATCCACTTTTGATCACTCTTACAATTCGATGGAGAAATGTCTTTCTTTTGTACTTGGCTAACAGCATTTCACAAGTGATTTTTCGGTTTTCTTGCTGATTTTCATTCAGTTCATGTGGAACCCATTTTCCCATCTTCTGGATCTTTCCCATGGCTTTCAAACATATGGAGACGGCTTCTAATGTTACATTTAATTGATCCGTTAGTTGTTGCTGTGTTTGAGCGTCATCCTCATCCAACAATGCTTGCAATTTGTTGTCTTCAAACTTTTTCTGTGATCTTCCACATTCTTTGTTTCTCACATCGAAATCGCCACTTTTGAATTTTTTAAACCATTCAAAGCACTGTGATTTACCAAGGGCCTGCACACCGTAGGCTTCAACAAACATTTGAAGCGATTCTGCAGCAGTTTTTTTTAAATGGCAACAGAAAATCGATGCTGTTCACAAATTGTAGTATGTAGGTACAAAACTTGACACGTTCACCGCTAATTAATACAATGCTGTTGTATGAAACTTGTATTGTTGCGAGTTGAAAATCGTTGTCAGCTGTCAAAGAAAGAAATTGGTGCCAGTGATCCAGTTTGATGGTAACTACATTGATGGAAACTGGAATTCCGGTTTTATATTTACACATCTAGTACATATATATTTTCACTGGAAGCACTGTTTACAATATTGTTAATACTATATGATTATTGGGACTGGGTAAACCTTCACACTCAATTACAATTGACAATTCCATTTTATATTCTATTTTTATTTTCACTTTATTATTTAAATTTCATCATAGAATTCAATTTATTAAATTTGATACAAAATAAATGAGCTCTACTGCCCACAGAACTATTAATTTTTTACTTATTTTTTTTAATGATTTTCACATATACCAAAGTACTGTTATTTAAGATATTTTGAATTATGTTTGGTATAAATTATTTTAGAATATGAAGCACGTTTCTAAAGTACCAACCAATAAGTCATTAAAAGAACAAAAAAAATTTATTACCTTTTATATATTTGTACTCACTTGTTTTTCTAAGCATTGCTGCTATCTAGCAACAAGGATTTTAATCCTGTTTTGAAAAATCTGCTACTTGAGATGTAAATCAATTCAACACTTCTGTTTTTAATTCATCATTATCCTTGAACTGTTGAGAACTAAGCTATTTTTTTTATTTATTTCTTTTCTGAGGAAGAAATGACATGGTAATTACTAGCCATGAAAATTACTAGGTTGAAAGGAGGTTAATCAAAAAGTTCCCTTATATATTGATGAGTCTTCTTGACAATGTTTGGGCATGAATTATTGTGGATGAACCAGCCTCTCAGCACCGCTTCAGCATACTGAATTGTATGTTTTAGTTTTGAAAGTTTCACAGCATATTTCTGTTTTATAGCTCCATGAAATCCACTTGCAGGGTACCTTTTTTCCCCAGAGAACAGTCATCTTGATCTTCTGGATTGACCGGATTTGTTTGAAGTTTTTGGTTCTAGTGACTTTTAAAGATGCCACTACATTCAGGATTGTTGTTTGGACTCAGTGTTGGTGTATGAAATACACATTTTAACTTCCCTAGTTCTAAGAAAAAAAATCTGGCTCTCATAGAGGTCCAAAAATGTTTATACATCTTTTGATTTTTGTGGGGGGTCAATCAATATTTTCAGAGCCATCTTTCTTACAGTTTATGACAACCTGGTTTTGCAGTAACAGTTTTGTATACTGTACAGTGTAAAATGCGTAGAAATTACATTACTGGAATGCTAATTTTAAATAATCAGTTTTCTCAAACTTTTCTATTCTCTTGTCAATAAGGTCATCTCTTTGGATGCTAGGCCTTCCACTTCCTTCATCCTGTTGAAGATTTTTCCCTTATATTTTCCTTTACTTATACTGTAGGCCTGTAAATGTCACATAATTGATGATAAATTTCAGAAGTATTACATTTTGTGTCGAGTAATAGTCACATTCCACTTCACAACCAGTGGGATTGTTTATTGTCGCAGCCATTGTTATTCACTGCCATCAGTAAGACTGATAGCTAACTAATGAAGAATCAGAGCTACTGTGCATACTTGATTTATTGATGCCAGCACTTTTGTTAGTAATGAACTCTTCGTTTAGAAACATGCTTCATTCTTGATTAAGTTTCAATTTAATTTTTATCTGATTGTACAAGCCATTATAGGACTTTAAGAGAATTAGAAAAATAATATCAATAATTTTCAGCTTTATCATTAGAAGTACAATCAAATTTTTACAGATCTCTACACAGATGTTGATCATCTTTTCTTTTTTTTACAGCTAAAGATTTTATATGTGTAACAATTTCTAGTCAATGAAATATTTAATAATATCAGTGATACAAACGGTTGCATTAATGATTTCTGTTCATTTCGTAGAAACTGGAATAGCATCCATTCAACTTAAGTGATTCCACAAAACTATTCTCTTTCTTATATTAAGCCAGATAAAATCATAATTGTTTATTGTTAATAACCTCTAGAATTCTGTTTACAACTATCATTTTCATTTAATGCATCGTAGTGCTATTGATTTGTTATTTGTTTTATGTTTTAATTTTGTATTTATTTTGAAAATTAAAATGTATTTCTTTTATTTGATTTCTATGTGTTAATGAATATACATATATTTTTTCTACTAACATTAAATGTATGGTTAGAAAAAATAATTAACATCAAAATAGCTCTCGGCAACCTGTAAAGTTTCATCATATTTTTTATTATTATATTAAGCACTTAATAATCATAACCACTATAGTAATTTGCATGCATATCAGTTTTTAGATAGATTGATGTGAAAACAAAAACCCTTTCATTTCAGATGCCAGTGATTGATTTTCCAACCACAGATTGGGGAAAAAATTATGATCAGTGGTTTAAGTACTGTTTGTAATATATTTTTTCTTGCTTGTTATTTGCTCTGGCAAATACAAGCAAAAACAAAAAAAGAAATACGTTTCACCTAAATCAATTTTAAAGCTATATTCAGTATAATTTATAGATACAAAGAACTGTTGCAGGGTAAGTAGCTTATTTTCTCTTCAGGCATTTGACTAGTTTAATGAACTTCATTATTCTATTCAGTGAGTCTCACAGCCTCATTATATGTCTCCTACAACTTACGTCTTAGGTTATCTTTATCATATGTTACAATTTTTTGTTCTTTGTCTTCATTTCTGTTTTTACTTTGTAGAACCAGTCACTTGCATTAGTTTTTTTTTTTTAGTATAAAGTTCCTTAAATCTTGGCGATTTCATTTATGCTTTACCTTATTTTATATATTCTTTCAAAAACTTAATTGTTTTATGTACTCTGTTAAAATTAAATCATTTCTTATTTTTTTATCAAATTGTCTAATTTTTAAAATTCTCTTTTAATAGTGCATCTGAATAACCTCTACCATTTGTTTTCTGGCTCTCCTATTTTTTATTATTCATTTTATAAAGTACAGTACTCATGAAAGTAAAAGCTTTTCTGTTTATTTAAGTCTGCTTTCGATATCTTTTTTACTCTATTATGTTACTTTGCCATCTACATAGCAGCTATAGCTATGTAGGAGGGAAACTATGGTGATCAGTAAAAATTGGGCATATCCAATTTTCACTGAATCCAGAAAACTAAAAAATGACATTGAAATTTCCATGGCAGAATGGGCGAATTAATGTATGTTGGCGTGTAAATCGCCTTATAGCTCTAGAACTACTTGACCGATGTTCACAAAACTTTGCTATAATATTTCTAAAGGAAGGATATTGACGCTGTTAAATTTTCAGTTCAAAAGGCCACTGGGTGGGGGATACAGGGGAAAACGAAATCGTCTCCAGATTTTACATAATTAAGTTTATATATTCTTCTTATAATTTTATGAATATTAATAAAGAAACGACTTTTGTGAAAGACTTTTTTCCTAAATTTCACCCACATACCTGAAAATGATTTTAATTTTGAAGAGTTATTGAAGCACGTATAGGGGTGATTTTTGTTCCATTTTTTTTTTTTTTTTAAGTTTTTGTGGACAATTATAAGAAAAAATCTTTTGTGTTAACAAATTTTTTTGCTAAATTGCACCCCCACTTCAAAAAATAGTAATAATTTTGAAACGTTGTAGAAGTCAGTGCAGTAGGTCTTTTTCGTTGTAGTTTTTTCTATTAGTATCTTGTTGGATCCACAAATTTCTTCTCAATCAAAGTACCCCTTATTCACCACTCAGCATCCCACTTAGCGACCAGACTACTGCTGTACTCATCTGCTATGTTGTGACATCACAGGTGAACAGTAGAAGTAAATATTTAAAATGTAAAATTTATTTAAAGTGGCCGTTAGTACTGTCAAACCCACGTGAATGAAATACACAGTATGTGTGCACGCTTTAGTTAGAATCATTCAATTAAATAAACAAAAAAATATTGTATGTAAATAATTTGGTAAATATTTTTAATTAAGTTGTGTATGTAAACCATGCATTAGAAAAAAGCCACAGGATGGGAAAGTCCTACAGCTGTGTTGTCAGCTGTTTTTCTTATTTTAATATACAATTTCTCATCATTTTTTTTCTTTTTCCCAGAAAAAAATAAATTTTTCATGTTATCATTGTTTAACTTTTGTCTACTTTTAGACTGAATTTCTTCCCAACTATCAGTTCATAACATTTGTTACATCAAACAATTCATTTCCTACTAGTCTAAGCTAATTCTTATACAAATTGTAAATAAATCTCCATATTTCAGTCTTATCTTTTTCTTAAAAATGTTTAGTATTTTATTCTATTTTATCAGTTGGGCAAATTAAAATTGAACTGCTACAGACTAAAATCAGCCACAGATATAACATTTTATGAATGAAATGAAAACGTAAATGAAATTAAATTTTGTATTCACATAGCACATTATTTGAAATGAGTGCCCTGTGCAATGATGCACATTTGTGCTTGAGTGATCATGTTGAGAGTCATCTGGCGTAAAATATTGTGTTGAATGTTTATCGTCTGTTTATTGGTAGTGCAAGGATTTGATTCACAAATTCTATCCTTCAAAATGCCTCTAAGGAAAATCTCACAAATAGATAAATTAGGGAAATACAGAGAGGCCGTTGCGCTATTTTCACAGTTTATTTTTTTTGTAAAAGCTATATGAATCCATGCAAGTGAATCATATTATTTGTGACATGTTGCTCCGTCTTGAAAGTAACTATTTTTTTGCATGAACTGTTCAGTGAGTGTAGAATTTCTTAAAAGATTGTATGGTATACTTCTGTCTATGTTGACAATCTATTCAAAAATTATTGACTCCACTGTACAATTACCAGAAACAACACACCATACTCTAATTTTCTCGTGGTGAAGTGGGTGTTCAAAGGCTGATGAGGATTTTCAATCATCTAATTTTTTTTTTTAACTTCTCATTCTTAAACACCCCCAAGGTAACCAGCCTCTGCCTGTTAAGACATAGAATGATCACCTCAGAGTGTCGTGGCAGCAGTCTCTTCCCACCGTAATTGCCTCCTTTTCAGAGGACTTCCCATCGGGGTCCCTTTAACCTCATCACAGCACACCAACCTCCTCTTCTGGATAGCCGGCATACCCCTCTGCTGAATCATCTAATACCTGGTGTTATGTAAGTTAACATGCCCAGATAAATGAAACTGAGCTTGACTAACATAAAATACAGCATTCGGTTTATCTTTGTTGAAAATTTTTTTGAGAAGCCAGTCACAATAATTAAGATTTTTCGGTTTGACTGACTGTTCTCTTAAGTTGTTACGAATTGTTCCATGATATAATTTCAGTTTTAAATCTTGAAGAATTTCATGGAAAGATTATATTTTATACTACTTTGTTGTGATAACTTAGATGTAGACTTTTTCGGGCCTTTAGATTATATATTGGCTACGGCCTGTGGAATCTTAACAAAAGGTTGCCTGTTCCATTTTACGTTTCAAATCAAGCCTGTTGTAAGTCAATTTTAACCAAATTATGTATGCTACTACTTGCATTAGGAAATTTTTCCACAAATATTTGACACTGTTTCTTGAAAGGATCTAGAATGCATGGAAGGATTGAAGTACTTCTATCCTTTTTTCAGTTGAATAAGGCATTGTAGAATAAGAACTGCAAAGAATGAAAACATACTGCACTGAAGCATGAACAGTTTACAACCCATAACAATAGTCAAGGATATTTCATACAGAACCAACAGTGGCATTTGTAATAGCAGTATTAAATGTAACCTAAAATAACTGTAGTTCAAGTCTGCTCGATTTAATTTTAAGCTGCTCACCCAAAATAATACCATTAATTTTTTTTTAGATCCCTAAAAATTCCACTTTCATTTTTTCTTTTTGTTGAAATTTTCCATCTAAAATTAATCTGAGGCCTAATGTTGATTTTCCTGGAATCGAATTAGTCTTCATCTAATTCAATTTCTCTACCTCATGTTCTCCATTAAGAGATGATCCCAGTTAGTTAACTGGAAACATGAAATTTTTCATTTTTAAGCACAACGGTTTTCACATTTAAGTGCTATAACTTTTAGTGCTTTAAAAGCAATAATTTTATTGAAATCTCAGTTTCATAAATCTCATTCTCCAGTCCCATAAATTTTTGTAGTAATATATAAAACATATTAAATTCTCCTTCTCTCAGATTGCATAGCGATTCAGATGGAGATAAAAATGATAGAGATTCTTTAAATATGGTATTTGAGATTCAAATAATGGTATTTGAGTGGATTTCATGTAAGTCATCAGCATGAGATAATCACCAGAAACAGATTGTTCTTTGAAGTCTGCATTTACCCACATTAGGTTAATGAATGGATTCTCATCACATCGGGGTGATGCTTCACACTCTTTCTTGGATAACTGTTGCATAATAATGTTTCAGCTATTACTTAACTGTGTACATTGTGTAGCATAAACCGTACATTTAAATTAGCATAGAATTGTTATTATGTTGGGTGATGATGTAGATAAAATTGATAAATCTTTATGTTTTTGAAGTCAGTTTAACTTTATTTAAGGTTTTATTTATGTTGACAATTTACATATGAATATTTTTATTCATTTATAAATTTTTTTTTTTTTTTATAACATTTCTGAGACCTGAATTTTCATCTCCTCTGTTAGTTTCTATAGTGGGGGTCCTTTTGCAACTTCTACATTATTTACTAGCAGTATTCAGCATGTGTTTTACTACACAAAGAAAGGTGTTTGAATATATTTTGTTCATTATTATTTATGTATTTAAAAATTGTTATATTTTTTATTTTTTATTTGTCTCAATCTTTTTTCAAAATGTTGTATAGTTTGAAACTGTACAATATTTTATTGTTTGTGTTTCTCAGGTGATAAAAATCTGTCGGGTTTTTTGACTTGAAAAAAAAGAAAACATTATGGATCATAAAAAAAAGTACAATCCTGTTATGTAAATATGACCATCAATAAACAGTTAATATGTATGTTTATTAATGTTAGTAGAAAAAAATTAACTAATTATAATAATATTAACATTTACTGAAAATGAAATTAATTATTTATTCATGACGAATTTATATCTGCTTGATATTTTGTGATGTGTGAATGAAACTATTTATTTTTACTAATGATTGATATGTTTACTAACTTAATAAAAAGTTGTTGCATTATTAGAGGACTATAAGCAATTTTTTTTTAGATGCTTCAGCAAATGCCTGTATAATAAACAGTATTATTTTACTGCTTGAATAGTTTTTCTTGCATGAAAATTATAAAAAAATAAATAAAATATGTATATATTGTAATAATATTAAATAAATAATAAAGTAATAGGATTTTTAACAGCTATCATTAAGTTACAATGTTTCTGTATATAATAAACTTGCAAATGTAGTTACTTTATAATTTGTTTTAGTGCCTGGAGTAAACATGTCTAAGCATGATTTTATTTTGTAGCAATTCTTTTGTTATTATTCTTGTATATTACTATAAAATATAACATTTTTTTTTATACTATCATTTACAAAAAAAAAATATATATTTTATACAGATCGTTTTATAATTATACATTATGTATAAATTATATTAATCCGATCAACGTAAGTACAGAATAATAAAATAAAATAAGATGACACCTACATTATTCCATAATTTAAGAAAGAGTGTTTTCATGAGTCCCTCGCATCATCAGATGCTCTATATAATTTTTCAAATTGTTCATACCAAATTACGCATTATAATTGAAATTAAAAATCCTATATTATGCATAAGATTTAAAATTTAAAACTGTTAAAAGATCCTTTACCAAATTTAAATTCAAATTAAAAATTGTATGTATATATATATATATATAAAAACATAACGTCATTTTATAAAATGAAATTAAAATCAATAATAAAAACAAAATAGAATAGAATAGTGATATAACTCTGATTAGCTAGTCCACATGGATTTCTATTTTATTTTTATTATTGATTTTAATTTTGACTTTGTAATTTAATTTTATAAAATGACTTCATATTTAATGTATAATTTGGTATGAATGATTTGAAAAATTATATAGAGCAACTGATGATGCAAGGGACATGCAAAAGCGCCCTTGCTTGAATTATGGAATAAGGTAGGTGTCATCCTATTTTATTTTATTTTATTCTGTTCTTAGGTTGATCAGATTTATATAATTTGTATAGTGCACAAGGATATAATTCTTGAAAGGATCGATTTTAGAAAAGTAATTATGTATAAATTATATAAAAAATCTATGTTTGTGTTACTTTGTATGTAATAAAAAGGATTTCTGTGGAATTTTCTTACAAGGATCAATGAAAAAATTGATCGATCAAATCTACTTACTCAAGTATAATATCAATTAATAAAAAAGAAAAATGGTTATTATTCATTTTAATATTTATAAAAATAATTGTTATTTAAATACATTTGACTGAACCAAGAGACGTTCTTTTTTAACATGATCTTATGTCATTTTGTGTTTTCATTATAATGCAGTTGTGTAGCCAAATATGTTTTCTGAATTTTATGAAATTTTGTTGAAAGAGTAATCAATTGTGTAATATAATTTTTCATAAAATTTTCCATTTTAAAATGTTTGCCTGTATATTGTTGTGAAGTGAACTGATTGTTAGCCCTCACTTGTTGTAACCATCCAACAGGCTCTTTGTGCATAGTACTTTGTAGATATTAACTTTATTATCTATATTGACGTTAAAAAGTAATTGAGCAATAAAATATACCTTTTTTAATTCTAAAATCAGTCAGTGACAACTGGTGTTCCCAGAAATAAGTGGACATTAAGTTTATTTTTGACATTGATTAACATGTTAGCTGTAGTATTTTATTTTTTATGTATGTTAAGTCCCTACTGTCTAGTATTACGTTTCCACTGGTGTGTTGCAGGACACCTCTTTTAACACTATCTGTCACTCATTGGTAGAACTGTTTGTGTTACTTAACAGTTTTACAAGCTGTCATTCTTGTTTAGGTTACAAACATACCAATTCTTTATGTTCAGTATCGCATCAAAGTGACTGTAAATTAAAAAATTTTCATCAACTATCTAGGAGCTTATGTACAGGAGAAAAATCAAGAGGAGATTCTAGGTCAGCTTTCCATAATTGTTTATACAGAACATACTTAAACAGTACTGCAGCTAATGTGTTAAACTTTCCACAATAAATTATGATCGATAAAATTCCATTTTGTATACTATTTTTAATTTTCATGTCATTAATACAACTTCATTATAAAGCTGAATCCTTTAAATTCAGTACAGAATGAGTAAAATATATAATAATTTTAAAAAAATGAAGTAAAAAGTATTTGAATAGATATTTTTTTTTATTATTTTCATGATGGTCAGTAGTAAAGTTATATTAGGATAATGATATACACACAGTTATCTATTGAGTCATTTATTAATGCAAAAATTTATTATTACATTTTAATCTGTCAGTTTAAAATGCCAGGCTGAACATGGAAGAAAAGGAGGTGTTCATAAATTTGGGAAAAAAGTATAAAAATGTGAGAAAAACGATTTAATTTTCATTAGAATTTTATCGTGGAACAAAAAGCAAAACAACAAATATGGGTACATAAAATTAATGAATAATGGTGTAGGAACTTTGGTGACAAAATGTAGATTCATTCTAAAAGTGAAATTTTTACCATAGAGATTAGTTTAAAATGTTCATAGCAATTAAACATAATTATTTTCAGAGAAGGCAACTTTGAGTGGTACTTCTATATTCAAGTACTTTACATAATATAGGAAGAATGAGATAAATTATAAAAATTTACAAATTATTTCTTTCACTAAGAGTGATGGTGTTTTATCACTTTTTTATTATAAAACTGTGATTATGTAATGTGTCATCTGTCTTAATAGCAAAGAAGTTATGTTGATTTATTACAGAAATTGATACTTGCTTATATATATGTTGTTGCTTGTATAATTTTGGTAATTTAAATTTCACGAGTATGTTTTATTCTAAAATTCAATTTGGATATACGTTGTTATATTTTGATATTATACAGTATGCATTTTGTGCTTTTGAAAATTTTTAGGAAGATTAGGAGGCCCAACTTTATCTGATACGCATTTCAGCATTAGGCTTGTTTTTGCAACCACCGATCAGAGAAATAGAGCTAGTAACTCCACTGGTAGCTTCCTACCAAGTAATAAGAATGGGCTTGTCTTTTTAGGTCTCAGAATGGAGAATCTAGCAGTTTCAGATTTATACACACCGAATCAGTGACGGGGAAGAAGGGATCAAGGAAAAGGAACAAGTGGGACAGTTTACCCGTCAGAATTGATTCGGGTAGTTTATTGTCTTATCTAGGATCCTTATCTGTCTATTAGTATATCCAAAGATATTTTTTATAATGACTGTATTTTTTTTATAATTATTTTAATGAAATTTTTTTTATCTAAGTGTTTATTATTTTTGTATTTCAACATGCAACAATTACAAATTATTAATATACTAATTAAAAATCTGGTGATATCATCTGGTAACAGATTCTACTTTACTTTTTACAATTTTTATAATATTGTATTAAAAGTAAGGTTTTGTTATATTATTTCATTAAGGTTTACCATTATTTGATGTTTATATGCATTTTTTTTTTTACAGCTTCTCCTTTGCCGTCACCAGTAAAGAGTTCCCCAGCAAGAACTCCAATGAATCGTGCTCCTTGTTGCACTGCTCTTTATGATTTTGAACCTGAAAATCCTGGTGAATTAGGCTTCAAGGTAAATATAATTAATTAATAAAAAATTCTAATGTAACTAATATTTTTGAAATTTGTTCTAATGATTTATGTGATTTAATTATAAAAATTAGTAAATTAAAAAAAAAAATAGTTCTATAGATTTTCTAAAGAGATATAAGTATTAATTTTCCAAAACAACATATTGTAGACTTCATAACTCAATACTTTATTTCTTGCCACTCAAATGAAATTCTTTAACTGTACAAAGGAAATAAAAAAAAGTTGAAAAATCCAAGTTTACTAAATTTCTATTGCACAAGACTGAACTAAATTTAATCATCGACATTCATTTTTTTTTTGGCTTGTTGATAATTGATGATCACCCAGAATGCCTTTTCTATGTATGTTCATTGTGCCATTTTAAAACATCTTACATTATTTTCTATGTGCAAGGTATGACTGAAATGTAATGCGTAATCGCTCATAACTCACAAATGAAAAGAGGTAGTGAAACGAAACAAATTTGGCATAAAAGTAAATTTTATTTACATGAAAAGCTTACATTTATTTTTCCATGTAATCACCATTTACAGCTACGCATTTCTCCCATTGGTGAACCAGTTTACTCATTCCATCAGCAAAGAATACTCATGGTCTTTCCTTGATCCACTATCTCATTGCATGTTTCATTTTTTCATCTGTAGGGAAATAAATATCTTAACTTCCTTCTTTAATTTCAGAAAGAAAAAGAAGTGAAAATCGCAAACTAGAGTATTAAGGGAGTGGAATTACATTACATTGAGTATGAAGGGAGGTTCAGATTGACAGGTTGATCACAACAGCCTCTTTAGTCGCATGCAATATGTATTTCCAAGCAGTATATTGTTGCAGAATTATCAGGATCGTAGATTGTTAAAAACAACACACATTGCCTTAAGGAGTTTTAGGATCATTTTGAACAAGTTTATCCATGTACTTTGTTTCCTTTATTAAGTATTTAGCATAGTTTAAAGTAATTTTCTGGTAAATGTTTGTTTTTAAAACTTTCTAAGTTTTTATCCTGTTTGTTCAATATAAAATTTTTACAGTCTGATTCAGTTTTATGTACAGTGTGTTCATAAAATAAATGTGAGATTCAAACATTCGTAGTTGAGGAATAAAGCGTGAAAGAAATGAAATATACATCAAAATGAAGAGAATTTTTAAAAAGTTACTGATTGTTATAAATGCATTGTTTTAATTTTTAATTGTGAGGGTCACTCAAATAGAGACTGGACTTTTGTTTTTACATTTATTAATACAAAATAAAATAAAAATCATATTTATTGCTTTTCCACATATCCTCCCTAAAGTTCTACACTTTTTTCTCAACATGTGGGAAAGAGTTTGTGATGAATCCCTTCTGCATAAAATATTTGAGGACACATCATTAGCTAACTACGCACAATCTCCTTTACTTTGTTATCACTCAGATATCAATATCCTCCATGTACCTGCTTCAATGATCCAAACAAAAAAAAAATTGTAGGGGGGATAAAAATCAGGATTGTTCGTATGTATGATAATCTAATTTTTCCCGGTAAATTTGTATAAGTTTATCACATATACTTGCTAATAACTGTGTAAGACCTGGTGTTGATGTGAAAGAGAACCACTTGTGTGCCTGAAGGTGCCTTTTGTTCTGTAGGTGGTTTTCATTTTGTCCATAGCTGGCAATGGTGCGCAACATTCACAGCACAATATTCATGCTAAAAATTGATATACGTGGTGCTACCCAAAAGTTCAGGGAATTTGAATTTCACGGGCAAACCATTGCTGGTACGACCTGCTGCCGCTAGATGTGGCTAACAGTACTCCTTGTGAATCAGTGTTCCAACAGCTGTGACGGTAAGATGCTGCATTGTTCCCTTTTGTGCGGTTGTGTAACATTGTGTTTTACTGCTTCGGCAAAGTTCTAAATGGCATATTTTAAGGGCAAAGAACCTGCATCAAATTTTGCTTTATGCTTAAAAAAACTGGTGCTGAAACCCATCGCATGCTTGTGGAATTTGTGCATTTGGTGACAATGCTATGAGTAAAAGTAAAACTTTTTTGTGGTACAAACGATTCAAAGATGGACGAACATCAGTCGATGACGATGAGCGTTCAGGAAGACCATCAACAAGTGCAACACCGGAAAACATTGTGAAAGTGCGAGAGGCTGTTGTTGCAGATCATAGACAAACAATCCATGATGTTTGTGCAATCATACGAATGTCATATGGGTCCGTGCAACGCATCTTGTCAGACAATTTGAATATGAGACGCATTGCTGCAAAATTTGTACCGAGACTGTTGAACAGTGACCAGAAACAAAATCGCGTAGCTGTCTGTAGCGAATTGAAAAATTCAGCAATAGATGACCCTAACTTCATCTCCAACATCATAACTGGTGATGAGACATGGGTGTACGGGTATGACCCTGAAACTAAGCAGCAGTCGTCGCAGTGGAAGTCGCCAAGTTCACCGCAGCCAAGAAAAGCACGCCAAGTTCGCAGCAACGTGAAGTCCATGATGATTGTTTTTTTCGACATCAAAGGCATTATCCATAAGGAATTTGTTCCTCTTGATCAAACTGTCAATGGGATGTTCTATTGTGAAGTTTTGAAGCGGTTACGTGAAAACATTAGGCGCAAACTTTCAGATCTGTGGGGTAACAACAGCTGGATTCTGCACCATGACAATGCGCCTGCGCACACATCGCTAGCCGTTCTGAATTTTTTGGCTTCCAAAAAGACGGTAGTGATTCCCCACCCACCCTATTCACCTGACCTTCCCCCATGTGAATTTTTTCTCTTTCTGAAAATAAAATTTCAATTGAAAGGCCGTCGTTTTAACGCAATTCAGGAGATTCAGGAAGAAACGCAGAACTTGTTTTGAACACTTACACCTGCAGACTTCCAGGGATGCATGGAATCATGGAAAAAATGCTGGGATCACTGTATCAATGCCCAAGGGGATTACTTTGAAGGAGACAGTGGAAATTATAAGTTATGGTAAGCTATTTTATTTTTATGGTAAAATTTCTCAAACTTCTGGGAAGCACCTCGTATCATCCCAGTCCCACACATCTTTCTAGCCCCAAAATATGATTAAAAGGACTTTTCCAGCTGACAGATGCATTTTTGCCTTTATAGGACAAAGCTCTCTACTCTTACACCAATATATATTCAATGATTTACACTTGGGAGTGTAATGATGAACTCATGTCTCATCACATTGACTATTAGATGCAGAAAATTATTTTGCTGTCATCAAAATCAGTTAACAAGACTTAGCAAATTTTGTTGGGCCTTATTTTCTTATTTCTGGTCAAAATCTTGTAACCTACTCGCACAGACTTTGTGGAATCTGAAGTGTTGTGATAATGGAATGGGCATGTTTATGACTGATTAGCCACTTCTAAAGCAATTTCATCACCCATAAGATGTTAATTGTCTTCGATAAAGTCATAAATTGATTTAATTTTGTCATCCGTCATGCTTGTCCTTGAATATCTTTTGTGTCTCATTTTCTACAGCTTCACACTCTTCCTTTAAATTTGCTGTCCCAAATTCGGGTGTATAACTGTCATATCCCAAAACTGTACTCTCAGTCTAATCAAAATTATGAGTGTTTTACATTGTCATTCATGAGAAACTTCACGATAATGTATTGAACCGAAGATGGAATCACTTGTACTGACAAGTTGCTACTGATCAGAGAGATGAATTCCAAGGCACCGTTTCACATCTCCATCCTTAATATCCTTCTGTGCCAGCTCACTCATATTTGTATGCGAGACATGAAGATAAAAATCCAGTGTATGTTTTACTCATCCTCTTATGTTTAGCATTAAAATTATATAATTTATGAAATAATTTTTTTATTGAATTTATTATTTCTATTATTCTCTACTTTTTTTGTGATTACTAATTAATCTGTCTATTATTATTCCTGTAACCATTAATTACACTATGTATTAATATGCTACATTTACTGCTCTGCGTGTGTGTGCATGCGCGTGCGCACACACACATGCTGAGAAAACTATTTTGTTTGATCAATATTGTTATGAAAATATTTGTTATTAAGCAAGTAACAATCGCCAATATTTGTTCTTTCTCTTCTTTTTTAGGAGGGTGACACAATTATTTTAACTCAAAAAGTAGATGAAAACTGGTATGAAGGAAGTATTAATGGTAGAACAGGTTACTTTCCGGTTACGTATGTTCAGGTAATCGTACCTTTGCCTTAATTGACAGACATGAACGGCGAATGATATATAAAAACTAATGAATGAATTCATCCGAGAATCATTGTGTAAGTATAAATATCTATATAATAATACATAATGGCTTTTGTTAAATAATTCATTTCAAATGTTGTTATATTAAAGAAATATTTATATATAATATTATCTAAGTGTCAAATTCATTGTATACCATTTGAGAAATTATGCGTGTATTATATGTTCCGTATTTTATTGTTTTAAATTTTCATAAAAAAAATGTTATTGCAGCTATTATTATAGGAAAGATGAACTTTTAATAAGAAACAAATTCAACTTTTTTTAAGTTACAATTTAATGTGTATGTGTGAAAGTAGTTTGTAAAAGTAGTGTGTAATGTATTTTATTTATAGCTCTGGTAAAAATTACATGTTAATTATGTATCTGTTTTTATTTTTCTTATATAAATTTTGTTATAATGGCATAAGATATTATTTTATGTAATAAATACTGTGTTTTTATTGTTAAATATTTTGTAAGTTTTATTTTCTATACTCAAGTAAAATACTGTATTTATATAATTGTGCCAATTATTACGTTAATATAATGCTTTTTAAATTATATTGAATATATATGTATATATAATAGAAATATGTACAGACTAAGTCACAGAAACCTGAAATAGAAAATACAAAATATAATACCATTTATTGACATAACTTCATTTTTTAATTAGCGTATAAGTCAAATTTCCTCCACCATTTTCCATACCCTTGTTCAGATTTTGTATCAAAATTTACACATAGTGTCTGGGATTGTTCTAATCTCTTCTTGTGTATGTATATCTATATCTCTTCTTGTGCTATGGCTTTGAGTTTGTTAATATTATAACTAATGAACGCTGTAGACTTTAGATACCCCAATAGGAAATTTTGGATACCCCAATATTTCTCCTCCTTTGGAAATTATTGTAGTTTGAAAAAATCTCTCGAATTAATGCTGTAAATGCTATGGCAATTGGGTTGCAGTTCCATCCTGCTGGAACCATGCCATAGTCAAATCGACCCCATGACACAAGCAATTCAGGAACAAGAAAATTTTGTAAATATCATTGTGTATGATCAGAATTAACTGTCGCCATGTGCCCTTTCTCTTTTTAAGAAAAAAGGGTTTATGATTATGAAACTTGTCAGAACACATCAGATAGTTACAATTGGATTATGAAAAATGGATGCTTAGGATTTATAGCAGATAAGTAACAAAAATGTTTTTTTCTTCACTGTCTTCAATAAATGAAAATGCACTTCATCACTAATTAGCAAGACCATTTTATCAGTAAAAAGTTAATAAAATTTGCACAAGATTTCATCTGATTTGCTTGTATAGATGAAAGTTCAAATCCTAGTGCAGCATTCTTCTGACACTGCTGTGGATAAATAAAGCTTTCTAATTGAGTGCTGAGGGCTCCTCATTGTTACCTGGCTGACTCTGTCAATGTTTGTAGGATTTCTCATGGAATGCACAAGTGGTTTGTTTTTCATTACAAAAGCAGTAATACAGGAATTTTTTATCCACAATTTTATCATAGTGCGGCTAGGAATGGCACCATTTTGTGGAACATTGAATTGGTTGATCACAACCAAATCACTATTCTTAAAATATAATTCTATTACGAACACATAGTGTACAGTCATCTATTGTTCCATTTTTTGTGAAGTTGCATCTGATATATGAAATCACAGCCATTTAGATTCCCGCCTACACGTCAAGATTGTTAATTTATTTTGCTTTAAAAATCGATAGGTTCCTGTGACTCATCTGTATATAATGGATTATTTTTCACGTGTAATTCATATTATTAATAATATATAATACTTTTTTGTTTTGTTTTTAATATTATATCAACCTCCAAGTGGCTAAAATTTTCAGTTTGTTTTGAGAACACTTTTTTATGTTTTATTTTTATAATGAATTAACTCTTTCCGAGTAACTGGTACACAAATTTTTTAGCTTTTACTTTAGCCATATTTCTGTACTGTTAACACATTTGTACATTGTCTTGTATCAATTTTGAAATGGTTTTTGTTTTTGATAAAAATTACATTATTTAAATTATAAACATTATTTAAAATTATATTTTTCTTGAAGGTCAAACTTATTTATGTACATTTCTTTTCAGTTATGAGTTTTCTTGAATATTATTTCTCTTTAAATGCTAGTTTTACTTTCTGGGCTGTATACTGTTTAAAAGAAAGAATTTTTATTTGGTTAAATGTTGCATTTCTTGACATTTCATAACCCCCTTTAATAAAAAAATAACTTTTATCAATAAATTTTATCGAATATGAACCTTATGGATCTTGAATCAGAATTTTATTCAATGGGTAAGTAAATTTTTTTACATAATTTAATGCTCCTGAGGGAGTTATGACACTGCCTGATAGTATTCAGTATTATTCAAACCTCTGTAAAATAATGGTAGAAAACACTTTTATTTTTTGAAGTCCAGTACTAATTAGATGATTTTATGATATTTTTATTTCACTTTGGTAATATTTTTAAGATGTATTTGGGCAATTTCATTTAGAGCAGAGTATTAAAAGCCTAATCCTTTTTTCATCAGTTATTGTTTTGATTATTATCTTCAGGTTGGATAAACCAATTTATATGAAATTTTTATGATGACTTCCAAATACAGGTTGTCATTTAATCTCCTTGGGTCCCATTTTGTAAGGAAAGTTATATAACTCTACAAGTCTTTTTAAAAAATAAATAAATAAAACTGCTTTAATGACTTCTTTTTTTTTGATTTTTTTTTTTGTCTTCAGTCATTTGACTGGTTTGATGCAGCTCTCCAAGATTCCCTGTCTAGTGCTAGTCGTTTCATTTCAGTATACCCTCTACATCCTACATCCCTAACAATTTGTTTTACATATTCCAAACGTGGCCTGCGTACACAATTTTTCCCTTCTACCTGTCCTTCCAAAATTAAAGCGACTATTCCAGGATGCCTTAGTATGTGGCCTATAAGTCTGTCTCTTCTTTTAACTATATTTTTCCAAATGCTTCTTTCTTCATCTATTTGCCGCAATACCTCTTCATTTGTCACTTTATCCACCCATCTGATTTTTAACATTCTCCTACAGCACCACATTTCAAAAGCTTCTAATTTTTTCTTCTCAGATACTCCGATTGTCCAAGTTTCACTTCCATATAAAGCGACACTCCAAACATACACTTTCAAAAATCTTTTCCTGACATTTAAATTAATTTTTGATGTAAACAAATTGTATTTCTTACTGAAGGCTCGTTTAGCTTGTGCTATTCGGCATTTTATATCGCTCCTGCTTCGTCCATCTTTAGTAATTCTACTTCCCAAATAACAAAATTCTTCTACCTCCATAATCTTTTCTCCTCCTATTTTCACATTCAGTGGTCCATCTTTGTTATTTCTACTACATTTCATTACTTTTGTTTTGTTCTTGTTTATTTTCATGCGATAGTTCTTGCGTAGGACTTCATCTATGCCGTTCATTTTTTCTTCTAAATCCTTTTTACTCTCGGCTAGAATTACTATATCATCAGCAAATCGTAGCATCTTTATCTTTTCACCTTGTACTGTTACTCCGAATCTAAATTGTTCTTTAACATCATTAACTGCTAGTTCCATGTAAAGATTAAAAAGTAACGGAGATAGAGAACATCCTTGTCGGACTCCCTTTCTTATTATGGCTTCTTTCTTATGTTCTTCAATTGCTACTGTTGCTGTTTGGTTCCTGTACATGTTAGCAATTGTTCTTCTATCTCTGTATTTGAACCCTAATTTTTTTAAAATGCTGAACATTTTATTCCAGTCTACGTTATCGAATGCCTTTTCTAGGTCTATAAACGCCAAGTATGTTGGTTTGTTTTTCTTTAATCTTCCTTCTACTATTAATCTGAGGCCTAAAATTGCTTCCCTTGTCCCTATACTTTTCCTGAAACCAAATTGGTCTTCTCCTAACACTTCCTCCACTCTCCTCTCAATTCTTCTGTATAGAATTCTAGTTAAGATTTTTGATGCATGACTAGTTAAACTAATTGTTCTGTATTCTTCACATTTATCTGCCCCTGATTTCTTTGGTATCATTACTATAACACTTTTTTTGAAGTCTGACGGAAATTCCCCTTTTTCATAAATATTACACACCAGTTTGTATAATCTATCAATCGCCTCCTCCCCTGCACTGCGCAGTAATTCTACAGGTATTCCGTCTATTCCAGGAGCCTTTCTGCCATTTAAATCTTTTAATGCTCTCTTAAATTCAGATCTCAGTATTGTTTCTCCCATTTTTGATTAAAATTTTTTTTGATAAAAATACATATTTTATTCCTGATTGTTTTATTTTAATCTGTGACTAAAAGTCAAATCACATAATTAGCATTTCTTATATCAAATAAAAAATTATTTATTATATATTTCACTAATCTTAATCACCGTAAAATATTAGCAGACAAAAAAATAAAATTATTAGCTGAGATAAAATAAAATAAAGCAGACAAAAAAATAGATTTTTTTTAATTTTTAAATAATTGCTTACATACATACAGAATGTCCAAAAAGTCTCTTCTAACGCTACTTGTCACTCATTGAGAGAATTATTTGTTTTACTTAGCAATGTTATAAGCTGTGTAAATGTCAGTCTTCTTTAGGCTCCAACTGTACCAATTCTACACACATGTGGTATCGCACCAAAGTGATGGTAAATTTG